>NC_071633.1:15017500-15630625 GCF_014839835.1 Dryobates pubescens
ACCCAGGAGGCACAATACCCATCACTGGGGGTAGGTTGGCACCCCAGGGGCTCCCCCCATGTGATGCCCAGCCAGAGATTTGCGGGCACCGTGGCTCGTCCCCGCTGGCCGCCCCCGGCCACCCTAATCCGCTCAACGAGCCGGGATTACGGCGCTGGCCCCACGTCACCGTCACCGTGGCCACTCGCCCGCCACCACCAGCCCAGCCCCCGGGCACGGGGTGGCAGGAGCTGGGGGGCGGGGTTATCCTCTTACCCACTCCCCAGCACCGCCGCGGTGGGCACACTGCCGGCCAGACCCCTCCAAAATCCCACCTCTGGGTGCCCTTCACCCCGCCGCTCCCAGTCACCTCAGTGGGCTACGCCCCCTCCCCCCCCACCAGGGTACCCCGGTGGGCTCCGGCACGGTGCCCGCTGGACAGCTGAGGCAGGGGCTGCGGTTGTGCCAACCAACAAGAGAGAGGTTGACTTTTCTCCCCACCGTGGGATCACCAAGCCCGTGCCACATTCCAGAGCGGGAAATGGGGGTGCAAGACATAACCCGTGGCGCGTTCCCAGGGTCCCGACGCGGCACAGCATGGCACGGCACGGCATGGCACCGCAGCGGGCAGCCGGCCGGAGCACAGCCAGCACGGCAGAGCCATATATGGGAAGGAGGTTCACCATTTCCAGCAGTTTTCCACAGCTCCCAGAGGCCCTGGGAACTGGGAAGGTGGCAGCCGCCTCCAGCCCGCAGCTGCCATGGCTCGCTCGGGCACAAGGCCGCCGCTCCCGGCAGCGGCTGGCACCGACGGTGCCCAGCGACGGGCACAAGCTGCTTGTTGCTGCTCCTGCTCATGGGCTTGGCACGATGAGGGTCCCCCCCCATGTCACAGCAGGGTGACCCCACACCACCGCACTGGCCACCACGCTGGAGCAGAGTCCACAGGACGTGGTGGCATCGACCCCGCGGGGCTGCCAAAGCCTCTGAGTGCCCGCGGCGCTGGGAGTCACCAAATGCCACCGGAGGGGCACAGGGCACCCTCATGCCAGTGCAGGACAGCCCCCAATCCCAGCCCCCCGGCGCGCACCCCGGGGTCACCCCGTGTGCCACAGCCTCTGCCCCTCACCCCCTGCCCCCTTCCCTGGGCTGCTCCTAGTCCTGTGGCTGCCAGCCCAGGGTGTCCGTCCCCAGCACCCCCAGTTCCCAGACCCACGGCTCCTGCCCCACTGGGAGCCACAACTCCCACCTCATGGGACCCACAGCTTCCGCCCTACTGGGACCCATAGCTCCCACCCCACGCCGAGCCACAGCTCCTGCCGAATGGGACCCACAGCCCTGGGTACCCCCGGACCCACAGCCCGTGCCCCATGGGACCCACAGCCCCTGCCCCATGGGACCCACAGCTCCTGCCCCACACGACTCACAGCTTCTGCCTCAGGGGACCCACTGCTCCTGCCCCACCGAGACACACGGTGCCAGCCCCACCGGCACCGACGGCACCGACAGCACCGAGCGCCCTGGAACCCATAGCTCCCGCCCCACGGCGATGCAACGGCTCCCGCCCCACCGGGCCCCACGGATCCTGCTTCACCGGCACACCCAAGACCGAAAGCGCCCGTTCCACCGGAACCCACGGTTCCCACACCACCACCACTCACGGGACCGGGCACCTCCGGGGACCCCCGACTCCTGACCCACTGGGACCCCCGGATTCTGATCCACTAGGATCCACATCCCCCTCCCCACCGGGCCCCACCGTTCCATCCCCACGGGGGAATTCCGGGTTCCGTTCCCGCCGTGTCGCATTCCCACCGGCGCACCTCGGGACCGGACTCACCGAGCGCCGCCGCCGCCCCGGCCCGTCCCGACCGTGCCCGCAGGAAGCGGCGGGAGAGCCCCGGGGGCGGGGACAGCCACCGCCCCGCCCGGGCTTCTCCGGCATCGCCCCTGTCCCCCGCCCGCTCCCGGACGCGGTACCGCTGCAGTCCCGGACGCGGGGCCGGTCGCGGCCCCCGTGCAGTCCCGGGCACAGTCCCGAGTCTCCCGAACACGGTACGGAGCACGGTCCCAATGCAGTCCTGGCCACTGTCCCGGAGCTGTCCCGGCCGCGGTGTCGGAACGGTCCCACAACGAGCCCGGGCAGGGATGTTGTCTCAGTACGGTCCCAGCATGGCGCTGGCACTGACCCGGGGTGCCCTGAGGCACGGAATGGGGGAGCCTGCGCTCACCGGGGCACCCTGCGGGAACTCTGCTCCAGCCACGGGCACCTCCAGGTCTCTGGCCAAGGGACCGTGGGCAGGCTGATAGGTCCCTGCCCCAACCACAGGCGGCATTTAGGGTCCCACCCTGAGGGGACATGGGCACTGTGTGGGTTCCCACCAAACGGGGGGCACCCCTCGACCCGGGTATCACTGCCACAGCGCAGATGTAGGGCACGGCAGGTGACCCCCTCCCCTTGGAGCAAAGGGATGTCCCCAGTGCTCCCTTTATCACCACATCTGCCCACAAAACCAGCTGGCACCAGCCCCCAGAGCAATTCGGGGTGCTTCGATCTCCCCCCAGATAAATCGAGGGGTGGAACTAGAGCGCCCCAGCCCACGTGTGACATCCTGGTGCCCCATGGCACCTGCCACCCCCAGAATAGGGCCATTCTGCCGGCGGGTGGCTGGGTGCCTTGTGCCGCTGGCACCAGGCTCCCACTCAAAGGCAGGATTGTTCCAGGCTGGCTGCCCCTGGCACCCACTCCTCATGGCATCACGGTGGGACTGTGTGGCATCACTGGGCTGGTGGGGCTCAGGGATCCCTGTCACCCTCACTGGCATGCCAACATGTGCCAGGCAGGTGGGCGCTGACACCTTCAATAGGCTGAGGTATGGGGAACAGGTGGGTGCTGGTGGCTGGCATTGTGGGTGCTGGCATGACAGTGCCCAGCTGGGTGGGTGTGGGAAGGTGGTGTGCCTGTGGGTGCTGGCAGTGTGGATGGCAGCACCCAGTGTGCCCCAGGGTGGGGGCTGCTGCTGGGGGGCACATGGGGCTGCAGCAGCTCCCTAAGACATGGCCTGTGTTGTGCCCCTCACCCCAAACTCCCCCCTCAGATTTGCTTTCTAGACCCCCTCCTAGGACTTCCCTGTTCCCAGATCCCCTCCCTAAACCCCCTCCCCACATCCCCCTTCCAGTTTCCCCTTTCCTACACCCTCTCCCCATAGCCTCTCCTCTTTCCCTCTCCCCAGACATCCCCTCCCCATATCCCTTTCCCCAAACCTTCTTTACCCTATATCCCTCTTCCTATATACCCCTCTCAAAACCTTCCCCCTGTATTCCACTCCTCACACCCCACTCTCCCCAAACATCCCTCCCCATATCTTGCTCCTGAAACCCCCTTCCCCATACCCTCCTCTCTATATCCCCCTATCCAATCTCCTCCCTAGACCCTTCTCCCACGATTCTCTCCTTTGTTCTTCTTCCCAGATTCCCTGTTCCCAGACCCTCTCCCCACAACCCCTTCTCATATCCCCTCCACACATCCTCCTCCCCAAACCCCTTTCTCCAGAGCCTCCTTTCCTCGTAAACTCTTTTTCCCTTCTCCCCAAATCCTCCTCCCCAAGCCCCCTTCCTAGACCTTCTCGCCAGGGCCCCCCCCTCCCCAAAACCTCTCCGCAAATCCTCCCCTCTATCACCCTTCCCAGACGCTCTTCTTCCCACCTCTTGCCACTCCTCCGCCCGCCCACCAGGGGGCGCCTCAGCGTGCTGCCCCCGCCCCGTGGCTCCCCTCCCTTCCCGCTATCCTCCGCGGTCCCCCTCCGCGCTCCTCTCTTCTCCTCTCCCTTCCCGTGATGCACCGCGCGGGCGCGGCGGGAAGGCGGGAGCCAAGATGGCGGCGGCCTTGACTGAGCGGAGCTGCCTGGAGCTTAATGCGGTTGCTCGTTCCCCACCCAGACGCCTTCAGGAGGTGGTTTTTAACCCACCCGGAACGGCTCCGCTTCCCGCCGGTCGTTACGGAGACAGCGCTGGGGGGTTTTGCTACCAGGAGAGCGCGCAGCTCGCTGCCGTTACCAGGAATCGCTTCGTGCGATGGTGAGCGTGGGCCCGGGGACGGGCCTAGTTGTGGAGGGGGTCCCCGGGGGGGCCTCCTTCGATCCCTCGGCCTGCCCCCGGGCCCCTCATGCTCGCGTTAGCTTCACCCTCACCTCCTCGGCCCGCTCATTGCCCCGCTGTGCCCTTCATCCTCACACACCCCTCCCGTTTTTATCCCTCAGGACCACATCGGGAGACACTGTGGAGCTGGTGGAAGAATCTTTGGATGTCAACCTCCTTAACAACGCCGTCCGCCTCTGTATCCGAGGCTGCCCGTTTCTGCCGGGGGGTGTGCACTTCTGCGAGCTGCAGAGCCACTTGGTCATCCTCCTGATCACCGGGCAGACCGTTCATCGTCTGTTCCTGCCGCATCCCGCCCGAATGTACCGCAGTGTGAGTACTGCAGCCACCGCTTCCCTGCCTGTGTCGGCCGCCAGTCTTGCTCTTGCCCATCAGGAGCTCTAGGTGAAGCTGCCGAGTGCGTTGTGGAACAGCACAGGCCCTTGGTGTGCTTCTTAGCAAGGGCACCAAGTGCTGCTTCTCACCTGTGCTGCTTTGGGATCATTTTGGGCAGGACAGTTAGTTTTCCTTGGGACAGAGTGGATTTAGGTGGGCTCAGGAGTAGATTTCACCAGGAGAGAGTTAATTTTGACCAGGGCAGTTCATTTTGGTGGGGACAGAGGGGAATTTTGTAGTGGGTGGTGTTAATTTCAGCCAGCACAGCATTAGGTTTGGTAAGAGCAAAGTTAATTTTGACCAGGGTAGGGTGAATTTTGATGAAAATGGGGTGAATTTGGATGAGAGTAGAGTTAATTTTAGCTGAGACAGAGTTAGTTTTGACCAAGAGAGGTTTTTCTTACAAGACAGAGTGAACTTTCTGTACTGTAGGATGGGTTTTGTCCTGGACAGTTCATTTTATCTAGGAGAATGTTTGATTTTGGTGAGAACAGAGCTAGTCCTGGCCAGGAGAGAGTTAATTTTCATGCCAGTAGCTCCTGTGTGATGCCATGTTTAGGATTTGTGACCAAAACACTGTTAATAGCTCACTAATCAGCTCCTTTTTGCTCACCAGTGCTTGCACAGCCTCAAGGTCACTTCTCTTTCTCACTTCTTGTGAATAGATTTGAGGGGGTGCAGTGGTTTAGGAGGGGACACAACCAAGCAGGTGACTCCAGCTAACCAAAGGGATGGTTCTTCCCACCCTGCTTAGCAGTAAGAGGGGTTTGGGGGGGAAGTTCCTTTAGCTCAGGAGCTGGCTGAGTATCAATTTACCCAACCTTTGTGTCCTTTCTTTTGTTTTCTTCTCCCTTTTATTTGCTTGTGCTTCACTTACTCTTCAATTAATGTTAGGGTTTTTTCATCCTGACTCTCCATTTCCTCTCTTTCCTTCTGCCTTCCCTTTTCACCCATCCCATTTTGGGATGGGAGTGACCAAGCAGCCACTTTTGGCTGGGATGGAGCTGGTTTTTCTTCCAGATACCCTGCAGTTGAGTTTTATTTTCCTCTCCTTCCTCTTTCCTTCACTTATTAAGCCATTTTTTATCTTCACCCACAAGTTTTTCCTGCTCTTACTCTCCTGGAGCTGGTGACAGGGTGGGGCAGTTAGCTTCCAGCTGGCTTCCTCCCCAGCAGCTGACCCGTGGCATAGCTCTTGGGTGGGGATTTGTCCTCTGGGCCAGAAGGTTCCCTGTGAGGATGAGGAGAAAGTTGTTTGGGGTGAGGGTGCTGGAGGCCTGGAGCAGGCTGCCCAGAGAGATTGTGGAGTGTCCTTGTGTGGGGAGCTTGCAACCCTCCCTGGGCACTGTGCTGCTGGGCAAGCTGCTGGGGGTGCCCTGCTGGGGCAGGGGGCTGGGGCTGGGTGATCTCCAGAGGTCCTCACCCTGCTGTAGCTCTGACAGTGCTGCAGTTGCTGTTCCTCAACTGTCGCGTGGGTTCTTGTATTTCCTCCTGACTTCTCCTCTCTGCTGTTTCCCTCCCCCCAGGAGCTGATCACAGAGAGCCCAATGCAGTCTGTGTTCACAGATTTTGGCAAGATTGACTTCAGAGATCCTTGCAGCTACTGCACCATCCCCAATGTGCCAGGGCTGGCCCCCAACTCGGTCGCCTCGGCTGCGTGGCTGAGCAGCGAGGGGGAAGCTCTCTTTGCTCTGCCCTCAGCATCTGGAGGGATCTTTGTCCTTAAGCTGCCTCCTCAAGATGCACCTGGTAAGGAGAAGGAACAAAAATATGTCCTCCTGTCACCACTCAGTGTGACATCATCCCCCTCCAAGCTCTGAGCTGTGCTGCAGTTTGATGTTGGGGTTTTTGGGGTGTGTTTGTCCCATATTTGCTTCACACGCAGGGAATAAGCAATAGGACAAGAGCAAATGGCCTCAAGTTACCTCAGGGGAGGTTTAGGTTGGACATGAGGAACAATGTCTTGTCTTTGAGGTTTGTCAAGGCCTGGCCCAGGCTGTCCAGGGCAGTGGTGGAGTCCCCACCCCTGAAGAGGTTTCAAAGCCCTGGAGCTGTGGTGCTGAGGGCCATGGCTTAGCAGAGACCTGGCAGTGCTGGGTTAACAGTTGGACTTGATGAGCTCCAAGGGCTTTTCCAACCTGAATGATTCTGTGATTCTGGGGCACAAGTCTTGTGAGGAGCATCTGAGAGACCTGGGGTTGCTGAGCCTGGAGAAAAGGAGGCTGAGGGAAGACCTTCTGGTCTTCTCCAACTCCTTGAAAGGATTTTGGAGCCAGGTGGGGGTTGGACTCTTCTCCCAAGGGAGAAGTGACAGGACAAGAAGCAGCAGCCTCCAGCTGCCCCAGGGGAGGTTTAGGTTGGTTATCAGAAGAAACTTCTTCCCTGAATGGTTCTCAGACACTGGAACAATCCTGATGACTGAATCCCCATCCCTGGAGGTGTTTAAGCAGCACAGAGATGTGGTGCTGAGGGACTTGGATTAGCAGCAGCATGGTAGCGTTAGAGAAGGGCTGGACTCAGCGATCCTCAAGGTCTCTTCCCACCAAACCAATCCCATGGCTGCATGAAAAGCTCTCATCTCTCCTTCCTGAAGCCCTTGGTTGTGGCAGTGAAGCCTTCTTTTACCAAGAACTCCTTTTCCATCTCCTTTTGGTTTTGGAAGGCACGGTTTCGGTGGTGGAGCTGAAGCAGAGCTCGGTGATGCAGCGTCTCCTGACCGGCTGGATGCCCACTGCCATCAGGTCAGTGTCTGGTGGGGCAGAAGTGGCACTGTTTGCATCTTTTTCCCTTCCCTCTCCTGGTCTCTAGGTTGGGAGGGCTAAGTTGAAGGCTCTGTTTGTATCCTGCCCAAAGAAAAGTGAAGTGGGCCATGGGGCCTGTCAGGGTGCAGAAGTGGGGACGTGGAACGGTGGATTAGCTCATCTTAACGAGGTCCTGCTGGCTCTGTGTGTGTGTGTCTGTGCCTCTGGATAGCTTCTAGCTGGTAATTGGCCTCCCAGGATTTGCCCAGGATATGGCTGGTGGCCAGCACAGATTAAGGATTACAACAGTTGGGGATGTTCTTGGCCTTGTTCAGGAAGGTCAGGCCTGTTCCTGACTGCTGTGGGTGGTGTGGATGCTCTGTGGGCACACAGGGCTTGGTGTTGGGTTGTTATTTTTGTGGTATCATGGTGCTCCCAGCCTCATTTGAGGTCATTAGGTGTTCCCTGATGCCCAGGATGGTTTTGTCCATCAGTTGTAGGGCTGGTCAGATCCTGCCTGCTCTATGGCTCCTGGACAAGCTGAAGCAATGGATCTGTGTGAACCCAAGTGCAACAGCCTGCAGATGGGTTGGAGCAATCCTGGTATCAACACAGACTGGGGGATGAAGGGTTGGAGAGTAGCTTTGTGGAGAAGGTCTTAGAGGTGCTGGGGGCTGAAAAGCTGGAGATGAGCTGGCTCAGAAGCCAACCATATCCTGGGCTGATCCCTGGCAGCAGGGGCAGGGAGGGGATTCTGCCTCTGCTGTGCTGAGACCCCACTACAGTGCTGGGGCCAGCTCTGGAGTTCTCAGCACAGACATGGAGCTGTTGGAGCAGGGCCAGAGGAGGCCACAGCAGTGATGGGAGGGCTGGAAGCCCTCTGCTGTGAGGCCAGGCTGGGAGAGTTGGGCTTGTTCAGCTTGGAGAAGAAAAAGGCTCCTGGGAGACCTTCTGGTGGCCTTTTGCTGCTTCAAGAGGCTGAGGAGAAAGCTGGGAACAGGTGTTTGAGCAGGGCCTGTTGTGACAGGAGAAGGGGTAATGGTTTGGAACTAAAAGAGAAAGATTTAGTCTGAAGAGAATGGACAGATTTCTGCCCCTGAGGGTGGTGAAAGCCTGTCCCAGGTTGCTCAGAGAGCTGGGAGCTGCCCCAGCCCTGGCACCGTTGCAGGTCAGGTGGTTTGGGGCTCTGAGCAACCTGCTTTAGTTGGGGCTGTCCCTGCTGACTGCAGGGGGGTTGGCCTAGATGACCTTTAAAGGCCCCATCCCACCCAAACCAGTCTGGGATTGGGTGATCCTTCACCCACCTTTGTCTGGGGAAGGTGAGGCTGTTCTTCAGCTCAGGCAGCAGCAGCGGGGAGCTGTTGTGTTCCTGGTGTGCTTGGACTGCCCTGCGCGCTGGGTGCCGGCCCACGCACCCCCAGGACATTGCAGTCTTCTCCCCTTGCCCCTTTATTTTGGAAGGCAGTGTGACAGAACCCCTGGTCCTCAGCTGTCCCCCTTACCCTTGGGGCTTTGTTGTGAAGCTGATGAGTTCAACTCTGTGTCCCCAGAGGTGACTGTGGCCCCTCTGATCTGCCTGTCAGCCTCTCGGTGCACTGCCTGGAGCATGATGCCTTCCTCTTTGCCCTCTGCCAGGACCATAAACTTCGGATGTGGTCCTACAAGGTGAGCTGAAGCCTGAATTTTGGCAGGAGGAACCTCTTCCATCGCTGCCTGGCTGACAGTTTGAGTCCTCTGAGGCAGAGGCTGGGATCCAAGGTCATTTGTGGAGGTTGGAGGTGTTGCTGCCTGTGGTGGGGGTTGGAATTAGATGATCTTTAAGGTCCCTTCCACCTCCGTTGCTGTAGGAGGCCTACAGGAAAGCTGGAGAGGGACTATTTATAAGGGCCTGTGGTGTGAGGGCAATGGGTTGAAACTGGAGCAGGGGAGAGTTAGGGTGGGCATTAGGAAGATCTTTACAGTGAGGGTGGTGAGTCTCTGGAACAGGTTGCCCAGAGAAGTTGTGGACACCTTATCCCTGACAGTGTGTAAGACCAGGCTGAATGGGGCCTTGAGCAGCTTGGTCTAGTGGGAGGTGTCCTTGCACATGGCAGGAGGGCTGGAACTGGACAACCTTTAAGGTGCCTTCCATCCCACACCATTGTGTGACTCTATAATGCCTCCTAACCTGGAATATTTCCCAGGGATGGGGCATCTACCACCTCTCTGGTCAACCTGAGCCAGGGTCTCACCACCTTCAGTGTCAGGAGTTTTTGTGGTGTGTTTGTAGCCACATTTGGAAGCACAGAGTGGCTTTGATGCACCAAAGCTGCCTGCGTGGAGCCAAGGAGCAGCAGTAGGTTATTTACAGACACCGTGGCAGGCAGCAGGAGCCACTTGGAGGGCTGAGGAGCGCTCCAAATGGATTTTCTGCTGCTTCAGTGCTAGCAAGAATGGCTCCTTGTCATCAAGAAGTTAATAAAGGCCTCTGCTTGCTGCATGCCACTTGCTCCAACCACCCGTGGCAAAGCTGATGGAGCAGCGCTGCTGCCTTCACGGCTCAGCGGTGCTGGAATGCAGGAGGGAGGGAGGGGAAGGATTAAGATGAGCTTTCCAGCCTTAATCATACTGTGATCCTCCCTGCCTAGGCTCCCAGTGCTGCTGTGCTGGTGAGAGAGGGTGAGGTGAGGTGGGGAAGGTGCTGAACAGTGGTCTGGGGAGCAGGTATGGATGCTCTCGTCTTGGGAAGAGCTTAGGTTTAGAGCAGCTTGGAGGTTGGCCTTGATCTCAAAGGTCTCTTCCACCCAAACCCATTATATTATTCTGTCCCCCTGGTGGTCTGCTTGCTCTGGTGAGCAGCTTAGAGAAGCCTTCCAGTATGTGAAAGGGGGTGGAGAGGAACTTTCTGTAGTGATAGTATGAGAGGTGATGGCTTCAAACTGGAAGAAGCTGGATCCAGATGAGGCGTGAGGAGGAGGCCTCCCTGTGAGGCTAGTGAGACACTGGAACAGGTTGCCCAGGGAAGTTGTGGAGGCTCCAAGCCTGTAAGTGTTCAAAGCCAAGCTGGATGAGGCCTTGAGCAACACTTGGTCTAGTAGGAGATGTTCCTGCCCATGGCAGACAGGGGTGGAACCAGATGGTCGTTAAGGTCCCTGCCTAAAGCAGTCTAGGATTCTATGATTGTTTGTTTTTAGGGCAGGATCTGGGCCCAGAAGGGGAAGGATGGGGGAAAAGGGCAGGTTCTCAGCCCTGAGCCTTTCCTGGTGCCTTTCTTTTGTGCAGGATCAGATGTGCCTGATGGTTGCAGACCTGCTGGAGTTCGTGCCTGTCAGCAGGGACCTGCGGCTCGCAGCTGGGACCGGCCACCGCCTGCGACTGGCCTTCTCCCAGTCCCTGGGGCTTTACCTGGGTGTCTACATGCATGCACCCAAGAGAGGACAGGTATGGAGTGCTGTTGGGGCTTCCTCACTGCCAGTGCTGCAGGGAAAATGGGTTGTTTCTCCTTGGATTTGGGTCTGGAAGGCGAGAAGGTTGTGAACTCGCGTTGGGTCTGGAAGTTGTAAAGTTACCTTGAAGGTGACTTTGTGGATGCCCCCTCCCTGGAGGTGTTCACAGCCAGGCTGGATGAGGCCTTGAGAAACCAAGTCTAGTTGAGAGGTATCCCTGCCCCTGGTGGGGAGGCTGGAGCAGATAATTGCTGAGTTCCCTTTCAACCTAAGTCATTGTATGAAGACCTGCGTGGACTTCCTTGATAGGTAGAAAAGGATGGAGGAGAGATGCCTGGTGTTACAGACCAGGAACAATGAAGCTAAACCCAGTTGTGTTGAGTCAGTGAGAGACAGATGAATGCTCCCTGCAAAAACAAGAGTGTGGCAGAAGAGAACATTCCCACATCTGTGTGACCTGCAAACCATCCCTGCTGAAGCAGCCCCAGAGAAGGGCAGTGAAGCTGGTGAAGGGTCTGAAGGACAGGGCTGGTGAGGAGCAGCTGTGGGACCTGGGGTTTTTGAGCCTGGAGAAAAGAAGGCTGAGGGAGGACACCCCCTGGCTCTCCATGACTCCCTGAAATGAGGTTACAGCCAGGAGAGGGTTGGTCTCTCAGTTACAGGACGAGAGAAAATGGCCTCAAGTTGCCCCAAGGGAGGTTTAGGCTGGACAGCAGAAGATCTTTCACTGAAAGGGTTCTCAAGGGCTGGACAGACTCACAGGGAAATGGTAGAATCCCCACCCTTGGAGGAGTTCAGAAGATACAGAGATGTGCTGAGGGGCATGGTTTAGCACCAGCCTTGGTAGAATTAGAGAGCAGTTGGACTCAATGATCTTAAAGGTCTCTTCCAACCATAGTGATTCTTTGACACGGGGAGAATGTTCCCATCAGAGCATTTAGGGAGAGCAGAACTCTCTGAATAACCATTTTTGCTCTCAGAACACTGCAGGATGCAGAAGCCCTTGCCCTGAGAGGAGAATTCCCTGGGTGATTGAGCTGATCTCTGAGTCCTAGTTCACGTGGTCCCCTCCTGTTCTTGGAGGCTCTTGAAAGCACATGTGAGCCGTGGGAAAAGGAAAGGTCCAGAAGGAGCTGAACACATGGAAAGAGAGAGAGAGAGAGAGAGTGTGTGCTGGGCTCCTGGGAGCATGTGGACACGTTGCTGTGGGCTGCCAAATGTTGGCTTCTGCTTCTTGGGTGGAATCATAAATTTAGCAGGAGAAGAATGAAAGTCCAGGGCAGTGTCATCTGCTGGAGAGCTTATCCCTGCTTTTCTCCTGGGGATTCACATATGGAATACAGGCTTTGGGTGAAGGGTTTGGAGAACAAGTGCTGTGAGGAACAGCTGAGGGACCTAGGGAGAAGGAGGCTGAAGGGAGAGCTTCTGGCTCTCTGCAACTCCCTGCAAGGAGGCTGGAGCCAGGTGGGGGGCAGTCTCTCTTCCCAAGGAACAAGTGGCAGGGCAAGAGGAAATGGCCTCAAGTTGCCCCAGGGGAGTTGTAGGTTGGACATCAGGAACAATTTCTTGCCTTTGAGGGTTGTCCCTGTCTGGCCCAGGCTGCCCAGGGCAGTGGTGGAGTTTTCATCCCTGGAGAGGGATTTCAAAGCCCTGGAGCTGTGGTGCTGAGGGCCATGGTTTAGTGGTGCCCTGGCAGTGCTGGGTTAACAGTTGGGCTGCATGATCTTCAAGGTCTTCCCCAACCAAACCCATTCTGTTGCTCTGCTGTCCCACTGGTATTCTGCTTGCTCTGCTGAGAACACCCAGAGCTTGATTTACAAATGGCTTGAGGGGTTTCCACCATAACCTCCTCACTTGCCCCTTGCTGTGCTGTCCCTGCAGTGCTGGCTTTAAGGTTTTCCTGGTTTAGTCTTTCAAAGACAGCTGCACATCCTTCAGGTTGAGGCAGAAGTGCCTCAGAGTGCTGCCCTCCTCACAGTTGTAACCTTCTAGCGCCTTCCCTGGTGTATTGCTCAGCAGATGCCTTATGAAATGTCTCTGTAGTTTTGTGTCTTCCAGCTGGTGAGCACCGAGAGCAGCCGCTACAGCCTGGACCACATTTCCTCCCTCTTCTCCTCCCAGGTGAGCACAGGGCCCAGCTCCACCAGAGCCACCAAGAGAAGAGTGTGGGAGGTTCCTCTGAGGGATCAGAAGCCTAGGCTGGGGGGACCCCACCTGGAGCACTGCATCCAGTTGTGGGGCCTGCAACACAAGAAGGACATGAACCTTGCTGGAGTGGGGCCAGAGGAGGCCACAAAGCTGATCAGAGGGCTGGAGCACCTCCTGTGTGGGGACAGGCTAAGAGAGTTGTGGCTGTTCAGCCTGGAGAAGAGGAGGCTCCAGGGAGACCACCTGGTGGCCTTTCAGTGCTCAAAAGAGGCAGGAAGAAAGCTGGGGAGGGGCTTTTTACAAGGGCTTGTTATAAAAGGAGGGATGAGGGCAGATTGAGACTGGAGATTAGGAAGAAAGTCCTTACAATGAGGGTGGGAAGACACAGGAACAGGTTGCTCAGGGAGGTATTCAAGGCCAGATTGAGATGAGGCCTTGAGCAGCCTGGGCTGGTGGGAGGTGTCCCTGCCCATAGCAGGGGGGTTGGAACTGGATGACCTTCAAGGTCCCTTCCAACCCAAACCCATTCTGTGATTTGAGTGGAATCAAGAACTCTTCCCAGAGCCTGGCTGGTGACGTGGGGGGATGTTTTGCTGTTGAGTGCACAGAGCACTGGTGTTCTTGAGCTGATGATAAGAGAGGACATTTGTGCCCTTCCTCTCCTAGGAGACTCTTGTTGACTTTGCCTTAACCTCGGCCGAGATCTGGGCGCTGTGGCACAACGAGGAGAACCAAACGGTTGTGAAATACATCAACTTTGAGCAGTGAGTTCCTGTCTTTGACAGCCTTGGGTGGGTAAGGGCTGGAGCAGCTCCATGGGTTGCTTGGTAAAAGAGCCTCTCAGCTCTTCTTCTGTCTTGCTTGCTGGAGAAGTGCCTCTTCTTCTTGTGGTCCTGTGCACAACTGAGTCTTCCTGCAGGGCTCCTGGATTGGGCGCTGCTGAGGCCCTACCTGGGGTCAGTTTTGAGCCCCTCACTCCAAGAGGGACATTGAGGAGCTGGAGCAGGTCCAGAGAAGGGCAATGAAGCTGGGGGAGGGTCTGGAGAACAGGGCTGGGGAGGAGCAGCTGAGGGAGCTGGGGGTGTTGAGCCTGGAGAAAGGGACACTGAGGGGAGACCTGGCTCTCTGCCGGGAGGAGGCTGGAGCGAGGTGGGGGCTGGTCTCTTCTGCCAAGGAACAAGTGACAGGACAAGAGGGAATGACCTGAGGAGGTTTGTGTTGGACATGAGGAGAAATGTCTTAACCCAGAAGAGTTGTCAAGGCCTGGCTCAGGCTGCCCAGGGCAGTGGTGGAGTCCCCATTCCTGTAAGGGTTTCAGAGCTATGGAGCTGTGGTGCTGAGGGCCATGGTTTGGCGGTGCCCTGGCAGTGCTGGGTTAAGGGTTGGACTACTGGTGGAGGTGGCAGGTTTGGTTGAGGTGGATGCTGCTGGGTGTGCTGTGTGGAGCCTCTGCAATGCAAAACTCCTGTTTGGTTTGACTTTGTTTCTCCCAGAAACGTGGCAGGCCAGTGGAACCAGGTCTTTGTGCAGCCTCTGCCTGAGGAGGAGGTGACAGTTCGACACGATCAGGACCCCAGGGTGAGCCTACTGTAAAGTAACACCAAGCAGCAATGAAGCTTCTCTACCCAGGAGAACATTAAGAGCCAGTTCAAGTGTACTTGTGCTCAAGGATATGATGTAGTAGTGGCTCTGGTAGAGTTGGAGCTGATGATCTTCAAGGCCTTTCCCAACCACAGTGCTTCTGTGACATGATATTGACAGACTCTTCAAATGACTCCAAATTAAAGAGGACAAGCCTCAGCCCTAGGAGGACCAGCTTTACCACACCATTAAAGCCCTCAGCAGGGTTATGAAACCAGAAGTGGAGGGATGAGGGGAAATTCCAGTCAGTCCACAGAGAGCCTTGGGACCAGGCATGAATAAAGAGGACCTGGAGTGGTGTGGCAGCAATGTTCTGTGATGGAAGCTGCTGAAGGGGTGAAAAGGAGAGGTTGGAGCACGGTGTGGGTGTGAACTGAAGGTGTAAAGGAACACAGAGGCAGGGGATGAGTTTGGGAATGGGAGGGAGGACCTGAAGCAGTGTCTGGAATGCTCTGCTCTTGACCTGTGTCCTCTAACTGAGCCCTTTCTGCAGGAGACCTACCTGGAGTATCTCTTCATGCCCGGGCGCTTCAGCAACGCTGCTATCCAGAAGGCTCTGCAGGTTAGTGAGAGGCTGATTGGTGCACACTCAGCTCATCTTCTCCTTCCTGGCCCTTCAGATGTGAGGCACCAGGACTCCCTGGAGCTTATGGCAGGCCTCAGTTTGCACTGGATGGTTGTAGACCTGTCAGGGGTCACTGGAGCAAGTCGGTGATGTTTCTCCTGTGCTTCAGCCGGTGTGTGCTGATGGTGGGAAGCAGGATGTAGCTTCCAGATGATGTTTTCCCTTAGGACAGGAGGTTGCTGAGCTTGTTTTTCACTGCTTGCTGCTTTAGCTGGGCCAACAGACTTCTCAGCTCCCTGTGGTTTGGTGTCTTGGGATCTACCCACTTGGGTCTGGCTTCTCCAGGGCTGTTGAGGGGAGAGCAAGGCAACACAAGCTTCTGCTGCTCTGATAATTTTGCTTCCATGTGCTGTGACCTTGTGGAGGCCAAGCTGAAGAGAGAGCTGCTGGGGAGGTGTGCAGTGCTGCTGTCCTTGCAGCCTAGAGCTAAAGTGAGGAACAGCTGAGAGACCTGGGGTTGTTCAGCCTGGAGAAAAGGAGGCTGAGGCTCTCTACAATAACCTGAAAGGATGTTGGAGCCAGGTGGGGGTAAGGCTCTTCTCCCAAGGAACAAGAGATGGGACAAGAGGAAATGGCCTCAAGCTGCCCCAGGGAAGGTTTAGGTTGGACATAAGGAACAATTTCTTGCCCTTGAGGCCTGGCCCAGGCTGCCCAGGGCAGTGGTGGAGTCCCCATCCCTGGAGGGGTTTCAAAGCCCTGGAGATGTGGTGCTGAGGGCTGGTTTAGTGGTGTCCTGGCAGTGCTGGGTGAAGGGTTGGACTCACATAATCATAGAATTGTTTGGGTTGGAAAAGACCTCCAAGGTCATTGAGTCCAACTGTGAACCCACCACCACCATGGCCACTAAACCATGGCCCCAGGTGCCATGGCCACACGTTTCTTGAACACCTCCAGGGGTGGTGACTCCACCACCTCCCTGGGCAACAAGATTTCAAAGGTCTCTTCCAACTAAAATGATGCCATAATTCCATGCTCTGCCTGCCAGGAGCCTTCCTCCAGCCCCCCAGGAGGAGGAGGGACACAACTCTTGCTTTAAAGTCAACTTTTCCTCTTCTTCTTTCCAGATCTTTTCTCAAGGAACCGAGAGGCACATGGATCTGACATGGGATGAGTTAAAAAAGGAGGTTACCTTGGCTGTGGAAAATGAGGTGAGCTGTTTCCCCACCACCATCTTGTGTTCTTAATGTTCATTATATGTGCCAGGATGGCTCAGCACAGCTATGTGAGGCACAAAGTGGCTCCAGGCCTTGTTTTGTCCTTTTTCTCCCCAAACAAGGCCTGGGGGTCACTTTGTACCCCACATAACTTCATTGAACTTCCACTTCCCATTTGAAGTACAAATTTTCCTCCTCCTTGCCTGAAATTTCCATTCCCTCTTCTTTTTTTTTTCCCCTTTGGAGTCCTTTTATGTTCTGCTGTCTCAGAGTTTTGCTGCTGGACCATCACATGCTGCCCCTTCTCAGCTCCCTGCACAGAAGTGCTGGCCACCACCACCACCACACAGCTGTTCCTCACAAGTTTGGACACCAGAAGATAATCTACTTAGGACCTATCTCAGAGCTCAGCTGCTGGCTTTCTGAATTCCTCCCATTTTCTCCTCCTCTTCCAGATTGTCCTGGTTCTCCAAGCCAGCAGACCTTCCACCTGTGGCTTATCCTTGAGCCTAGACTAGAAAGCTCACTAGAGAGGACAGTTTTGTGTCCTCTCCAGCAGTCACCATGCTTGATCTTCTTGAGGAGGAGAGCAGTGCTGCCCTTTTTCTTGCCACTGGTGGTGCTTCTTTGTCTGAGGTGGTGCAGAAAGAGGATTTTCTGTCCTCATTCTGTGTTGTGACAGGAAGGTGGTGGGGAAGAGGACTGAAAGTTGGTGTTTGTAAACCCCAGCCATGTGAAGGTGGGACCCTGGTGGTGAGGCACCAGCCAATAGGATAAATGCTGCAACTGATCAGAGAATCACAGAATCATTAAGAGTGGGAAAGAGCTTTAAGATTGTGGAGTCCAACCCTTCACCCAGCACTGCCAGGGCACCACCAATCCATGGCCCTCAGCACCACAGCTCCACAGCTTTGAAACCCCTCCAGGGATGAGGGCTCCACCACTGCCCTGGGCAGCCCTTCAAGAAATTGTTCCTCATGTCCAGCCTAAACCTCTCCTGGGGCAATCTGAGGCCATTTCCTCTTGTCCCGTTGCTTGTTCCTTGGGAGAAGAGCCTGACCCCCACCTAGCTCCTACCTCCTTTCAGGGAGCCAGAAGGTCTCCTCTCAGCCTCCTTGTCTCCAAGCTCAACAGCCCCAGGTCCCTCAGCTCCCCAACCCTGTCCTCACTAGCTTGCTGTATTCCTCTGACACCTTGCTTTGCTTGCTGTAGTTCCAGGGCAGTGTGACAGAGTATGAGTGCTCACCAGAGGAGTTCTGGCAGCTGCAGGTGGAGTTCTGGTCCAAGTTCTACGCCTGCTGCCTTCAGTACCAGGAAGCAATCTCACGGCCTCTGGCCCTGCTCTTGAACCCTTACACCAGCATGGCTTGCCTGCTGAAGAAGGTGAGGCACAGCAGGGGTGGCCCTTTGGTCAGCTGAGGGATGGGGAGGAGAGCTCTTCTGGCTGAGGTGTGGGTTTGGGGAGCTCAAAGCTGAGCTTGCTCTTCACTTTCCCAGGGCTCTGTGTCTTTCCTCATGCCCTGTCCCTGGGTGGACCATCTCTATCTCCTCTCCAATGAGCACCTCCTGACTGAGGATGATGCTGCTATCTTTGATGGTAAGTGAGGGGGTGTGGAGCTCTTCTACTGCTGGAAGCTGAAATGCTGCACATCAGGGAAGCTCTGGGCAGGGGGATATGGCAGTTCCCATCCAGGTGTCTCAAGGTGCTCCTCACTCCATAACTAGAATCATGGGAGTCGTTTTGGTTGGAAAAGACCTTAAAGACCTCTGGGTCCAACCTTTAACTGCCAGGTCACCACTAAACCATGGCCCTCAGCACCACATCTCCGTGGCTTTGAAACCTCTTCAGGGTCAGGGACTCCACTACTGCCCTGGGCAGCCTGGGCCAGGCCTTGGCAACCCTCAAGGAGAAGAAATAGTTCCTCGTGTCCAACCTAAATCTCTGCTTGCTCGGTGACAAAGACCTGTGCTGAATCTTTTGCCCTTGTGGCTTTACAAACTACCTGTGCAGGCTGCAGTAAACTGGTGCCCTCTTCATGCCTGTTCTCTGAGATCTGCCAGGTTGGAGCTCCATAGTGGTCTGACCAGTTGCCAGGACTGGTGGGGACAGCAGAATGTTAATGAATGAAATCTCTGAGGAGCAAAGGCTGAGCGCCCTGGGGCTGCTGAGCCTGCAGAAGAGCAGCCCCAGAGGGGATTTGCTCAAGGCTCAGCAAGAGCTAAAGGAGCTGTGGGGGGCAAGAGGCTGGGCCAGACTCTGCTCAGTGGTGCCAAGGGGCAGAGGGCACAAAGTGGCAGGCAGGAGGTTGTATCTGAAGCACAGGAGAAAGTTGTTTGGGGGGAGGGTGCTGGAGGCCTGGAGCAGGCTGCCCAGAGAGGTTGTGGAGTGTCCTTGTGTGGAGAGCTTGCAACCCCCCCTGGGCATTGTGCTGCTGGGCAAGCTGCTGTGGGTGCCCTGCTGGATGATCTCCAGAGGTCCTTTCCAGCTCCCATCAGGCTGGGATTCTGTGGAATGTCTCTGCAATGAGCCTTGCTCAGGGTTCTCTCTGCTGGGTGCTTGCTGAGCTTTGCCACGGGACCTCGGCACAAGTTCTTCCCTTCCCCAGTCTGTGTCTTGCTGATGGAGAGCAGACAACTCCAAGATTCCAGACAAGCAGGAAACTTGTGCCCCTCCTTACACCCTGAGCTCTTCAAGCTGGGATATTTCTGTGTGGAGGTTGTGGTGTGAGCTGTGGAGAGGGACTGGGTTTTGGCTCTTGTCTCCAGGCAGCCAATCCCCCACCAAGTTGTCGTTCGTGCTGTCACCACAGTGCCCTCTAGGCTTCGCTGGCCCTGGGATGACGTTTCAGCAGCAAAAAAGCAATGGAAAATGTTACCTCAGCTCCACTGAGGATGGTTTTGATGTTTTTCTAAAGTAAAATCATCATTATTTTGGCCAAGTTATTTCTGGCTGCCAGGGAAAGGGAAGCTGGAGGCCTGGGCTGGGTTTGGGAGGCCAGAAGTTCCTGCTCTGGCTGTTTTCAAGCCTCTCCAAAAATGTGATTTGATTAAAACCAAAACAAAGCAAACCCCACCAACCCCAGCTATCTCAAGGCTTGCATTGCAAAGCAGTGACTTAAACCCTCAGAGCTGCCTTCTCAGATCACTTCTAAGAAGGTGAAAATCCTCTCTGGGCTGTTAGAGGTGGTGCTGCTGGAGAGTATTTTCTGCCTGGCAGGGCTGAGCCATCTGAGCTCTTTGCTGTGGGGATGTTTGTGCCCTTGCTCTGCATTAATTATTTCCTTTCCAACCTGTGGCTGGAGAAGATCCCTTGGAGGGAATTTCATGGGTTTCAGAAAATCCTTTTGGCTGCAAAGGACCTTTAAGATCACCCAGTCCAACCATTCTCTAACTCTGCCCAGTCTGGTGCTAAACCATGGCCCTCTGTACCTTTGAGGCAGAGGGTGGGGATTCAACCACCTCCTTAGAGTGTCTGTTCCAGTGTTGGAGAACCTTTCAAAGCAGAAGTTTCTCCTCATGTCAAACCTAAACCTCCCCTGGGACAATTTGAGGCCATTCCCTCTTGTCCTGTCTCTTGTTCCTTGGCAGAAGAGCCCAACCCCCACCTGGCTGCAGCCTCCTTGCAGGGAGTTGCAGGGAGCCAGAAGGTCTCCCCTCAGCCTCCTTTGCTCCAGGCTCAACACCCACAGCTCCCTCAGCTGCTCCTCCCCAGCCCTGTTCTCCAGACCCTTCCCCAGCTTGGTTGCCCTTCTCTGGACCTTCTCCAGCCTCTCAGTGTCCTTCTTGGAGTGAGGGGCCCAAAACTGACCCCAGGAACTGGGGTCCAGGGGGATAATCCCTGCCCTGCTCCTGCTGGCCTCGCTCTTGCAGATCTAGGCCAGGCTGCTGGTGGCCTTCTTGGCCACCTGAGCACGCCCTGGCTCATCTTCAGCTGCTGTCACCAACCCCCTGCCAGGTCCTTTTCCACCAAGCAGTTCCTGGCTACTGTGCCCCAAGCCTGGAGCCTCATGGGGTTGTCGTGACCCAAGCGCAGGACCCAGCACTTGGCATTGTTTAACCTCATCCCATTGACTACCCATTGATCCAGCCTGGCCACCTTCCTCTGTAGAGCCTCCAACCCTCCAGCATGCCAGTGCTTCCTCACAGCTTGGTGTCATCTGCACACTGAGTGGAAGTGCCTTGATCCCTTTGTGCAGATCGTTGATAAAGCCATCAAAAAGAACTTGTCCCAGCGGTGAACCCTGGGGGCAACACCACTTGTGCCTGGTCACCAACTGGAGTTCACTTCATTCCCATAGTTTTTAACCCAGTGAAGCATCCACCCATCCAAACCATGGATTTATTGCTCCATCTGGGCTCCCCAGCATAAGAAGGACACAGAGCTGTTGGAGCAAGTCCAGAGGGGAGCAACAAAGATGGTCCAAGGGCTGGAGCACCTCTGCTGTGAGGATAGGCTGGGGGAGCTGGGGGTTGTTCAGCCTGGAGAAGACTCTGGGGGGACACACCTTGTGGATGCCTTCCAATACCTGAAGGGATCCTACAGGAAGGCTGCAGAGAGACTTCTCACCCACCACAGGGTGTCTGGAGACAGGACAAGGGGGAATAGTTTGAAGCTGAGGGAGAGCAGGGTTAGACTGGATCTGAAGAAGTAGTTCTTCAGTGCAAGGGTGATGGGACTCGAATAGGCTGCCCAGGGAGGTTGTGGATGCCTCCTCCCTGGGGGTGTTCAAGGCCAGACTGGATGAGGCCTTGAGCAGCCCAGTGTAGTTGAGAGGTGTCCCTGCCCATGGTGGGGAGGTTGGAGTAGATGTTCTCCAAGGTCCCTTTTGACTTGAGCCATCCTATGACTTTGTGCTTTCCAAACCCCAAGTCCCTCTCAGCTGCTGAGTTTTAACTGGGCCTCGTAGTTAGGGAAGGGTCAGTCTGAGACCCATCTGCTGAGCCAGAAAGCTGAACTAAACTGGATTTTGGAATGGCCCTGCCAGGTTTGCTTTGAAATCTTCATGTAAATCCACAGTTAGATTCTTTCATTCCAGATTTGGAGATGTCTCGTGATGTTGTCTGTCTTGTCCAGTGCCTTCGCCTGATCGGGGAATCAATCTCCATGGACATGGCCTTCAGCATGGAAATGGCCTGCTCCCGCCTCCAGCCTCCAGAAAAGGCTGCAGAGCAGATCCTGGAGGACTTGATAGCTAATGACACGTAAGGAGATGGTTTTTGTAGGGATGGCTGAGCAGGGATTGCCTTGGAGCCGCCCTGGATTGACATCAAAGCTGAGCTGGGATGCGTGGGCTCTCCCTGTGCTGCAGGAAGAGTTTTCCAGAGGTGGGGAGCCTGGGTCTTGGTGATGTGAGCAGGGCTTTCCCTCCCCAGCTCCTTTTGCTGTTGTGTGGGGCCTTCCAGAAAAGACATGTTTGGGGCTTCTCAGGTGAGACAGAGAGGAGAAGAGCAACACATTCCTGTTAGGTGATGGTTGCAACACGAATAGAGAGCAGAAGAGCAACACATTCCTGTTAGATGATCATTGGGGCATGGAAAATGAGTCTGCAGAAGCTGGGTAGAGGTCAGAGCTTTGGTCAAGGCATGTGGTTGCTGTGCCTGCCTCCTGAAATCATTCCCCTGTGGAATGCCAACCATCCAACTGCTATTTCCTGGTAGCCTGAGGGTGTGGAATAAATAGCCTGCTGCCTGCAGGCACTGTCATCAAACTCCAAGCCAGAAGAGGATTCCCATCAGGAATGTCCAGGCTTTATCAAGCTACCCTGCCTTCCAGGAAGGATTTGTGAGGGAGGAGAGGGAGCCCTCTGGAGTTAAACTCTTCATATTGCTGATTTTTATTGATTTTTATTTCCTTCTTTTTTTTTTCCCCTTTCCCCTCCCACCTTGCAGGGAAAATGTGCTGGAGGAGATCCACAGCAAGCTGCAGGAGATCAGGAACCCCATCCATGCCATTGGGGTGCTCATCCGAGAGATGGACTATGAGATGGACACCGACATGGAGAGAGGTGAAAAGGGCTGCCAAGGGGCTGAGGAACACCTCTCTGATGAGGAAAGACTGAGGGAATTGGGGCTTCATAGTTTGGAGGCGAGCAGCCTGAGGGAAGATCTCATCAGTGCTGATCAATACTTCGAGGGTGGGTGTCAGGAGGATGGGACCAGGCTTTGTTCGGTGGACAAGGGCTGATGGGCACGGACTGGAACATAAGAAGCTCCATCATGAACTGCTTTAATTTAAGGGTGACAGAGCACTGGGACAGGCTGCCCAGAGAGGTGGTGGAGTCTCCATCTCTGGAGACATTCCAAATCCACCTGGATGTGTTCCTGTGTGACTTTCTCTGCCTGACCCTGCCTTGGCAGAGGGCTTGGGACTCCCTTCCAGCCCCTAACCTTCGGTGATTCCGCAGATGTTCCCCAGCAGGGCTTTTTGGGTTGGGCAGGTAGCTGCTCAATGAGTGTTCCTGGTCCTTCTGGTTCCTCTCTTCATCTGGGTGATTGATTTGTTTGTTTGTTAATGCTCTTCCAGCTCCTCACCTGAACCTGCAGCTGAACCTCAGCCAGCTGTACGGCAGCGGCACGGCTGGCGGCGTGCTGTGCTGGGGGGTCTGTAAGATTGCCACCATCCGCTTCCTCATCTGCCGGGACCTGCTGATCCTCCAGCAGCTCTTGCTGAGGCTGGGAGATCCTGTGAGTAACAGCCCTCCAAGTGCTTTGAACTTTGGCATCTGGGGTTCTGCTGGTGCAAGGCTGAGCTTTGTTCTCTTTCCCACAAACGCTAGCCCCGGGCTTGGGTGAGCCTCAGCTGTCTTTTGTCATCCCAGAGCGATGTGCTCACACCCCAGCTCCCTCTATCCATGCTGAGCACCCAGGAAGCTCTTTTTTTTCCTGGGAGGAGAGGATCTTCTGCAGCCTGCTGCCTGGTACACCCCTGCCTGGGCACGTACAGCTCTTCCATCTGCTCCCCATCCCTCCTCCTGCACAGCACAGCGCATGTGCCAGGGTAGAATTGGTTGGAAGAGATCTCAAAGATCATCAGGTCCAACCCTTCACCCAGCACTGCCAGGGCACCACCAAACCACGGCCCTCAGCACCACATCTCCACTGCTTTGGAACTCCTCCAGGGACAGAGACTCCACCACTGCCCTGGGCAGCCTGGGCCAGGCCTTGGCAACCCTCGAGGGCAACAAATTGTTTCTCATGCCCAGCCTAAGCCTCCCCTGGGGCAACTTGAGGCTGTTTCTTCTAATCCTATCACTTGTGACCTGGAAGAAGAGTATGACCCCCCACCTAGCTCCAACCAGAAGGTTTCACCTCAGCATCCTTTGGGATTGTAGAGAGATTGTCCACATCAAGGAGTGGCTGAGAAACTGATGGAGAGGGAATTATACAGCCCTAGAATGCCCTGGGTTGGAAGGGAACTCTAGAGGTCATCTAGTGCAACCCCACTACAGTAAGCAGGGACTTCCCCAACTAGATCAGAGGCCAAGAATAGGCCACCACCAGCACACTGCATGCCTGAGGCTGGACATCAGTTGCCTACACAAGTCCTTCTCTAGCAAGAATTGACTCACTTCTCATACTCCACAACTGGTGAAGTCGAGCTCTTTCACCAGGTCAACCTAATCTGAAGAGCAATTCCCTGCACTTTGCTCTCCAGGCCTGATTCCAACCCTCCACATCTGACATCATTTTGACCACCTTGCATTAAGATGTCTGCTGAGTGGTGTCCCAGTTTGTCACCCCATGTGAGCACACAGAAGAATTCAAGCCACACTTTCCACATCCAAAGTTTGGGTTTTTTTTCCCCTCCCCCTGATATTAATGGAGCAGAAATAATTATCTCTGGGAGATAATCCCTGAAACCATTCCAGGTCAGGTTGTCTGGGGCTCTGAGCACTCTGCTCTGCTTGAAGATGTCCCTGCTGACAGGACTAGATGACCTTTAAAGGTCTTTTCCCACCCAAACCACTCTATGATTCAATGGTAACTATCCCCACAGGCTTTGGGCTACCAGAATAGTTAACTGGCTGAATTATAGAATCACAGCATCAGTAAGGTTGGAAGAGACCTCAAAGATCATGAAGTCCAAGCTATCACCCAACACCTCCTGACAACTAAACCATGGCTCCAAGTGCCACATCCAAGCCTTTTTTGAACACCTCCAGGGATGGTGGCTAACAACTCTCTCTGTGAAGAACTTTCTCCTCACCTCCAGCCTACACTTCCCCTGGCACAGCTTGAGACTGTGTCCTCTTGTTCTGGTGCTGGTTGCCTGGGAGAAGAGACCAACCCCTACCTGGCTACAACCTCCCTTCAGGGAGTTGCAGACAGCAACAAGGTCTTCCCGGAGCCTCCTCTTCTGCAGGCTAAACAACCCAGCTCCCTCAGCCTCTCCTCACAGGGCTGTGCTCCAGACCTCTCCCTAGCCTCATTGCCCTTCTCTGAACATGTTCAAGTCTCTCAATGTCCTTCCTAAACTGAGGGGCCCAGAACTGGACACAGGACTCACAGTGTGGCCTAATCAGTGCTGAGCACAGGGCACAATGACTTCCCTGCTCCTGCTGGCCACCCTATTCTTGATGGCCTAAGGTGACACTGTAATTTGTGACTGGGTTACACTGGTGTGTGCAAGAGTCCTGCTGGTCTCCTGGGTGACCTGAGTGAGCTCCCAGCCTGTTGACCCCCCTTGCTGTTGACAGCAGGGACAAGCTGAGTCCAGTGCAAACCTCTCTGCTTGTCCTTGTCCTGCCGTTGCTCCGGGGGCTGCTGTGCCAACCTCTGCTGCTCCCAGGCTTGGCCTCTCACTGTTCCAACCTCTGTGGTTTGCTTGCAGATGGTTTTGGGAGGGGGCCAACTCTTCCAGTCTCAGCAGGACCTGCTGCACCGCACCTCTCCCCTCCTGCTCTCCTACTACCTGATCAGGTGGGCGAGCCAGCGCCTGGCCTCGGACGTCCCCGTCGACACGCTGTAAGTCACCACCACGCCTCTTCTGCTTCTAAATGTGGCTTCCTCCTGAGTCCACCTGCAATATCCTTCCCTGGCACGAAAAGCTGCTGGTTGCTGTGGGAATATCACTCCAGGAGTCAGGTTGTGCTGGGAAAGGTTCATTTTGGCTCTTTTTTTTCCCTTCCACGTGTCGAGCTGACTCTGCCTTGCGCTAATTCCACCCTGCCAGGCCTGGCTGTTCCCTGCTGTTGCCTTCTCCAGCTGTAGGAGTTGAACAATGAGCACAATTAAAGCAGGAGGCGTTTTGTTGTCTCTTCACTGATGGCTTTTTCTTCTCCAGGGAATCTAATCTGCAGCATCTCTCTGTGCTGGAGTTAGCAGACACCGCTGCTGTTACACCCCATAGGCTAGGTAAGATGTTGCACAGCTGCTCAGCTTGTGATTTGTTCCCCTGGCACTCCCTCTGCCACCCAAGGGTGAATGTGGGTGAATGACCCCCATGTGGAGATGGTTGTCCACCAAAAACTCACCACCACCACCACCAAGTGCCCTGTAGCACTGCACTCCGAGCAGAGATGTGGTTCTGATCCTCATCCTGAGGAGGATGGGAAGCATAGAATCACAGAATGGTTTTGATGGGAAGAGACCATTAAGGTCATGGAATCACAGCATCATTTTGCTTGGGAAAGGTCATGGAGTCCAACCCTTAACCCAGCACTGCCAGGGCACCACCAAACCGTGTTTCTCGGAGCCACGTCTCCACAGCTTCGAAACCCCTCCAGGGATGGGGACTCCTCCACTGCCCTGGGCAGCCTGGGACAGGCCTTGACAACCCTCAAGGGCAATGAATTGTTTCTCATGTCCAACCTAAACCTCCCCTAGGGCAACTTGAGGCTGTTTCTTCTTATCCTATCACTTGTGACCTGTGAGAAGAGCCTGACCCCCACCTAGCTCCAACCTCCTTTGGGGGAGTTCTAAGAGAGCCAGAAGGTCTCCCCTCAGCCTCCTTTTCTCCAGTCTGAACCATCCTAGGTCTCTCAGAAGTTCTTCAGATTCTTTCTCCTTGTCCTCCAGACCTTTTACCACCTTCCTTACCCTCCTCTGGACTTTCCCCATCACCTCAATATCCTTCTTGAAGTGTAGGGAAGGCCTCACTCAGCCAACTTGGCAGTATCCACCTCTCTTTGCTGTACATGACCATGGCTGTAGTGGAACAGACCTGGTGTGTCCTGCTGCTTCACCTTTATCTCACCACAATCAGGAGCAGCAGCAGCTTGGGGAAGTGGGAGAATGTAGACATTCTTCTCCAAAACCTCCTTGTGCTGCCAACACTTTGCAGTTGGGAGCTGAATGGGGAGAAATTGCAGCTGATGATTCCTTCATGATGTAAAATCCTTGTTGCAAAGTCGGACACTTTGGTCTAGGGGCAGAAATCCTGATGGAGCAAGGTATAAAGCAACTTAATTAGGAGGATCAGTACCTTGAAGTGGTTAGAGAGGGAGGTGGTGAGGAGGGAAAGGTGGAAAACACACAGGTAAGAGCCTGCTGTGACTAGTTTGTGCTGCAAGGCTGAGACACTTCAGAGGGAGCTGAGAAAATCAGTGACAGATAGGTAGCAGTGCAGGGCTAGGAGCTGGCAGGGGGGGAGTGGGATTTCTTTCTGCTCCCTGATGGCTTTGGGACATCTCTGCTCTTTGTAAGCAGGGCTGTGACCTCCAAAGCCTGAACTCTCCCCAAAGCAGAGTCTTGGTTCAGGAGGGCCTCCCATGTAAATGTCAGTGCCTGAAAGCAAAGCTGAAAACAGCCTTTGTGTGTGCTGCTGTCGTGGGTTATTTCTTGGCCAGCTGGTGAGGAAAGTCCTGTTTGGCTGCTCTGCTTCAGGAGAAATATGTCAGTGTGTGGGGAAGATAGTGAGGAGGTGGCAGCTGAGAACAGTGAGCAGGGGAGACAGCAGCATGTTGGAATGAGAAGGGAGGTGTTGGACCTGAGCCAGAGAGCCACATCAGCACTCTCAGAATCCCAGCATGGTGGTGCTGGAAGGGACCTCTGGAGATCACCCAGCCCCCTGCCCCAGCAGGGCACCCCCAGCAGCTTGCCCAGCAGCACAGTGCCCAGGGGGGGTTGCAAGCTCTCCACACAAGGACACTCCACAACCTCTCTGGGCAGCCTGCTCCAGGCCTCCAGCACCCTCACCCCAAACAACTTTCTCCTCAGCTTCAGCAGGCTTCCAGTTTGTGCCCATTGTCCTTTTTCCTGCCACTGGAAACCCTGTGGCTGGGCTGAGAAAGGCACAGGCAGAGAGTGAGCACAGGCAGAGAGTGAGCACAGCCCTTTGTTGGGCTTTGGGGTTTTTTTTTTTGCTGTTATAATTGAGTGGTGATTAATAAACATTGCAGCCTGTGGCTCTTTGATCTCCTGCTGCTCCTTCTGACTTCACCAGACAGCAAGAGAAACCCAAACCCAACAAGTCTGAGTCCTCAATGTCTTTTGTTCTGCTTTAATCCTTGTTGTTGGGGCTGCTGGTGCAGCGTGGTGTGAAACCTTGGACCAGCTGCTTGCAGACCCTCTCCTTCAGCTGTCCTTTAACTTGTCCTTTCAGTATCCAGTCCTCAAACAATTGTGGAGCTGTTTTTCCAGGAAGTGGCCAGAAAACACATCATCTCCAGACTCTTCCTGCAGCCAAACACCTCTTTGGCTGAAACAAGTTTGAACTGGCCCCATCTGGTTACTGCCATCGTGGCTGATTTTCTGCCTCTCCTGTATCCTTGGCTGGAAACCCACACACCAGGCTGTGACCAGAGGATTTCATGGTGTTTCAGGAGATTCTACATGATACAACACATCCCAGTGCTGAGGCTGGGAACACTGGTGGGGCTGTGTGAGGAGGGTTGGGGCAAGCAGAGGAGTTGAGGGCGGCAGGGATGGACTGCAGAGCGTTCAGTGACTTTGTGCTGGCATCTCCACCACTCAGCCTCCAGAACTGATGTTTTCTACACCCAAATTTCAAAGACAAGTCTCCTGTCAGGCTGTGACCAGGGAGTTTCATGGCATTTCAGGAGCTTCTGCATGACATAACCCATCCCAGTGCTGAGGCTGGGAGCGCTGGTGGGGCTGTGTGAGGAGGCTTGGGGCAAGCAAAGGACTTGATTTGGGCATCTCCAGCACTGAGCCTCCAAAATCAATGTTTCTCACACCCAGATTTTAAAGGCAACTCTCCTGCTCCAGTGACTGTTGTTGGTCCTGATGGGATTTGTGGGTATTTGAAGATTTCACAGGATCTCCCCCAGGTTTAGGTGCACAATGAAGGATTTGAGGGTTTGACTTCTAAGCCCCTGAGCTCCCCCAACTTTGCCTTGGGGACTCCAGGAGATTTGGAAGGGTGGCAGAGATTTTGGGCAAGTTCTGGATTAGGTGTGCTGATGGTTTTGTTCTAATGTGGATAAATCTCATTACAGAGTAATGACTTGGAGAAAGAGCAGCTTAATCTTCTCTGCTTGCCTCCCACAAAGCCAGCTTCAGAGGCACACTGAATGCTGGGGGTTTTTCAGACCAGTTCTGGGAGCTCTCTGTTCTTGGATTGTTCCTTAACTTTCCTGCTTAGGTGGCCCAGCAATCCTGGATTCCTCTTCCCTGAGTGCCTGATGGGAAGCTGTCAGTACACCCAGCTACAGGTGAGTCCTTCCTGCCATCATGGAGTTGGTTTGGTTGGAAATGGTCTGTAAGATCAGAGCCTCACAGGATTGGCCTCACAGGAAAAGGCCTCTAAGATGATCCAGTGCAACCCTTAACCCAGCACTGCCACCAGGTCACCCCCAAACCACGGCCCTCAGTACCACATCCCCACAGCTTTGAAACCCCTCCAGGGATGGGGGCTGCACCACTGCCCTGGGCAGCCTGGGCCTGGCCTTGACAACCCTCAAGGGCAAGAAATTGTTCCTCATGTCCAAATAAACCTCCCCTGGGGCAATTTGAGACCATTTCCTCTTGCCCTGTCACTCGTTCCTTTGGAGAGGACCCTGACTCCCAGCTGGCTCCAGCCTCTTTTTCAGGGAGTTGGAGAGAGCCAGAAGGTCTCCCCTCAGCCTCCTTTTCTCCAGTCTGAACAACCCCAGGTCTCTCAGAAGCTCTCCAGACCCTTCTCCTTGTGCTCTAAACCCTTCACCATCTTTGTTGCACCTGCTCTAGCCCCTCAGTGTCCTTCTTGGAGTGAGGGGCCCAAATCTCACCCCAGTATTGGAGGTGCAGCCGTGCCAGTGCCAAGCACAAGAGGACAATCCCTGCCCTTGTCCTGCTGGCCATACTTTCAGGCCACTCTTCCTCCACCACCTCCTCCTGTGCTCTTCAGGGGCTTGGTAGCTGCTGTGCTCTGCTTCTGAAGCACACCTTTTCTCCTCTGCAGCTCCACGTGATAGCTTTCACCCCCCACGGCAGCCCTTTGGGGCACAGGCTGTTGGTAATGAGCTGTTTTCCTTCTGCTTAGCAGAACCTTTTCTCCTCACAGCCCCTTCCACCTCGAGGCTGAATTTCTTCCCTTTGTGTTCCTCTTGCTGCTGAGAAGAATGTCAGCTCTGCTGGGCTCTAGAGGCAGGAAATGGTTTGGGCAGCATCTTTCTACCTCCTGGCATCTGTCTCCTCCCCGGCGCTCTGTGCATTCGCTGGCATTGCTCTCGCCTCACTTGCATCCTGCCTCCAGGAGATGGGAGGGACTTTTATCTCAGCAGGAGAAGGCTTTTCCTCCTCCCATCCACCTTCTGCTACGCTCACTGATCCCAGTTGGTCACGTAAACTTGGATTAACCTCCAGGAGCTAACACCAGATCTGCCACTCCGTGTGAGGAGGGTGACCCAAATAGAGGGGGAGAGATGCAGGAAGCACCCTGGGAGTAAAGAGCATGGGGAAGCTCTAGTGCCCAAAGCGCTTGCCTGGGAGCAGGGCCAAACCTCTCCTAGCTGCTTATTCTGGGTGACAAGCTATTGAGCAAACCTGAGGTGGGATTTATCTCCTCTCCCTGCCTAATCCCAGCGCTGAATCCGGCCTCAGGATGTTGTTGCCACGTGGCTTGGAGTGACCACGTGGTTTAGAGTGGCCCAAAGCTGGGTTAGGCAAGGTCTGTGCGTTGGTGGCTGAGGTCTATGCAAAGATGCTGGTCAGCTGGTGAGAGCTTGGCTTTACCTCCAGGTGCTGGCTGCTTCTCCTTGCCTGCTGAGTCCCAGAGCTCTGCTGGTGGAACGTCTCTGCTTCTCCAAGTACGAGGAGCCAACGCCGCTCTCTTAAGCACAAGAGCTGGCAGTTTCTTGAGGTCTTCCTCATGCTTTTTTGAGGGGTGATGACACTTTGCAGCCCTTCTATTATCCTGACAGCAGGCACAAGGCCAGGATGAGCTGTTATCAACCTGGAGTTTTGGCCAGCATCCGTGTTATGGCTTTATTTACAGGGTATCCTTGGTGCTGTCAGGGCTCCACCCCACGCCCGTCCGTTTGTTGCTTCTTTCCATGGCTGCTCTCCCTCTCCTTGCTCTTCTAACACCTGTTTTCCTTGTTCTCCCACGGTCTTCATACATCCCTGAGCTCTGTGCACACCAAGGTCACCTTCCCTTTGCAGTTCAAAGGTTGTAGAGAAGCCTCATGTCTGTTTTCTAAGAAGGGTGTTGGGCGCTGCTTTCTGAGGCATAGAGAATCATTAAGGTTGGAAGAGACCTCTAAGATCATCAAGTCCAACCTTCTACCTAGCATCTCCATGACCACTTCTTACACACTACATTCAGAGCAGGTCATTTCCCAGGAGCACATTGGGAATGGCTCCCCATCTGTGCACCAAAAGGACTCTGGGGCTGGGGATAGCAGCCCTAGAGCTGCCAGGAGCAGGGTTTGTGTGAGCACAGCAGCTAAAGAGGCCACTGAAATGGTGCTTTGGTGTTAGAGACCTAAGGCAGGTCATAAGTGAGGGCTGACTTGAACTGCTGCTCCTCTTCCTCCTCTCCTGCAGGAATACATTCGCCTGCTGCAGCCCTGGTGCCACGTGAACATGGGCTCCTGCTGCTTCATGATGGGCCGGTGCTACCTGGTCATGGGTGAGGGCCACAAGGTAAAGTCCTTGTCTCCTTCTGGCACTGTCTCCCTTAGGAGTCTGGGAGGGGAGGGCTGACAGATAGGACTGGCCCTTTTTCAGAGAATCCCAGCCCAGTTTGGGACCTGTGAAGCAGTCCAAGGCACCTGCAGTCAGCAGGGACATCCCCAGCTAAAGCAGGTTGCTCAGAGCCCCAAACAACCTGACCTACAGTGGTGCCAGGGCTGGGGCAGCTCCCACCTCTCTGGGCAACCTGGAACAGGCTCTCACCACCCTCAGGGTCAGAACTCTCTCCCTTCTCTTCAGTGTGAATCTCCCTCTGTTAGCTTCAAACCATCACCCCTTGTCCTTTCACAACAGGCCCTACTCAAATGTCTCTCCCACTCTTGTAGGTCTCCTTTAATTACTGAAAGGCCCCAAGAAATGTGTAGATTCAGACTGGATGTTAGGAAGAAGCTCTTCCCTGTGAGGGTGGTGAGACAGTGGCACAGGTTGCCCAGGGAGGTGGTAGAAGCCTCAGCCCTGGAGGTTTTGAAGGTGAGCAACCTGATGTAGTGTGAGGTGTTCCTGCCCATGGCAGGGGGGTTGGAACTGGCTGAGCCTTAAGGTCCCTTCCAACCCTGACAATTCTAGGATTCTAGAAAGTTCTCCCCAAAATGGCAGTGACCAATCCCAGCTGTCCCCAGGCCACCATCCTGCCGCAGGGCCGAGGCAGCCATTGTGAGCTCCCACAGGCCCTGCTCAACAGTCTGTCCCCATCTTGTAGGTCTCCTTTAATTCCTGAAAGCCAGCAAGAAGCTGTCACTGGAACCTTCTCATTTCAGCAAACATCCCCCTCATCCTTTGGGCAGAGAGTGGGGCTGGAGCAGGCTGGTGGGAGCTGCTCTTGGGGAAGTTGTTAGGTCAGAACACAGCCGTGTGCCTGCCGCTGGAGCTGGGAGAGCAGAGCTCTCACCAGTCCAACAGGCTGGGCCAGGCCCTTAAGGACACACACAAACTGCTTGCTTTGCTTCCAGGCTTTGGACTGTTTCCGCCAAGCTGCCTCAGAGGTGGGGAGAGAGGAGTTCTTGGACAGGCTGATCCAACCTGAGGAGGGTGAGGTGGTCTCCACCCCACGCCTGCAGTACTACAACAAGGTACGGCCCGGCCGGGCCCGAGCGAGCCAGCAGGCACCAGGCCGTTCCACACAGAGGAACTCCTGCTCCATCCCTGGCTTCTTGGGGAAGTGACTGAGACTCAAACACCACTTTTTTGGGTGGTGAAACCTCTGGTAGCTTTCCTTAGGGGGTTGATGAGGAGGTGAATGTGAAAGCCAGGTACTTTCCACCTCTGAGTTCCTTAATAGCAGAGGATTTTGTTCCCCAGCAGACAAAAGCAGGGTGAGATCCAGCTGCTGGAGGCAGCAGCCAGACATGTCCAGGCTGGATGTGAGGTGCTGCTTGAGGGAAAGGTTAGTGAAGCTTTGAGGCAAATGAATTTTAATGTCTTTAAAGTCAGATAAGATCTTTCTGCATAATAGCACAGTTCAGACAGGCTGAAGGCTCAGACCTGGGCTGATTGTCAGGGGTTCACTGATTTTTCAGCTCCAGAAAACAGGAACTTTTCTTCCTCTCTCTCTCTTCCTCTCCCCTCTCTCTGGTCCCTCTTTTCTCTCTTCCTCTCCCCTCTCTCTGGTCCCTCTTTTCTCTCTTCCTCTCCCCTCTCTCTGGTCCCTCTTTTCTCTCTTCCTCTCCCCTCTCTCTGGTCCCTCTTTTCTCTCTTCCTCTCTCTTCCTCTCCCCTCTCTCATGTTTGCAGGAAAAATAGGAACACATTTAATGTGAAGCTGAGGAACATCTTGCCAAATAGAGCTGAGGGAAGGAGCCTGCCCTCCTGAGAAGGCCTTCTCGGAGGCTCTGCTCTCCAGCTCATGTGTGCCTGGGGACAGATTCATTTTACCTCTGCCACAGGGGAACTGTCAAGGCTAAAATGTTTCAGGAAGCTCAGATGTGTAGAGATGAAGCCTCCATGCAAGCCACAGCCTGGGCCTCACATGCAGGGATTGAGTTCAGACCTTTGCAACGTATCAAACCCTTTCCCTTTCCACTCAAACTGCTTAAGAACATCATCACAACCTTTTGACTGCTCTTAGGGTAGGAGCAGCTCTTGGAAACAAAGCCAAAAGCCCCTCTCCTGACCGACCCGACTTCTTTTCTTCCAGGTTCTGCGCTTGTTGGACATGGTGGGTTTGCCAGAGCTGGTCATCCAGCTGGCCACCTTGGCCATCATGGAATCAGATGACTGGAGAAGCCAGGTACAGGACACCTTTCATAGATTTGAGTTGGCAGGGGACCTTAAAGATCATCTGGTTCCAACCCCCCTGCTGTGGCTGGGGATACCTTGCACTCAACCAGGTTTTCCATCGAGATGTTTCTTCAAGGCAACTTCTCTTTGGTTGTATGACTCCAAACCTGCTGCTCTGTGCTTTTTTTTGGTGTTTTCAGGCAACTTTGAGGACTTGTATCTTCAAACATCACTTGGATTTAGGACACAACAATGAAGCATATGTTGCCTTAACACAAAACCCGGACCCAAGCAGGTAGGTGACACTTTTATGCCTTTATCCTCGCTTGTCTTGGAGGTCCACCTACCAATTTCTCCATCAAGCCAAGAGGAAGATGATGGCTGAGGGCTGCTGTGTTGGGGGTTGATGGCTGAGGGCTGCTGTGTTGGGGGTTGATGGCTGAGGGCTGCTGTGTTTTGGTTAAGCTCCTGTAAAAGTTGGGTTTCAAATGACTTAATTTTGGTCAGGACAGCTGGCACTGCTGCTGTGTCAGAGGAAAAAAACAAAGCAGCTGATTTAAGGAACAGCCCCAAAAGAAATGGCTGAAGGATGACTTGTGTTAGATGTTGAAAAGCTTTGGCAGTTTAGGGAAAATATAAAAGATTTGGGGTGACATTTTTGGCTGGGAAATGACCTGGGAAGGGAAAACTTCCTCCCAGCAGGGGAGGAATGGCTGGAATAGGTGTTTGGAGGAGGATTAGGAAGACTTTTTAATTCAGGCTGAGGAACATCTTAAACCAAATAGTGCTGAGGGAGGGAGCTTGCTCTCCTCAGAGATCTTTTCAGAGGCTCTCTGCTGTCCAAGAGCTCCAGTTCCAGCCCAGGAGATGTCTGAAGGGGCTTCTTGGTTCTAAGCTGGAGGGGAAAAAACCAAAAGCAAACCGATGGAGCTTGTCACAAAGCAGCTTAAAAGCTGAGTGCTGGAGATGGGTTTGTTCCCTCCTTCCCCTCCAGAAGGGCTGTGCTTCTCTCTGCAGGCAGCTGGACTGTCTACGCCAGCTAGTGGTGGTTCTCTGCGAGCGCTCCCAGCTCCAGGACCTGGTGGAGTTCCCCTACATCAACCTCCACAATGAGGTAAAGCAGCCTGTGGTGGGAGCAACCGGGGGAGGGAGACACAACCACTGCTCTGGAATGGGGATTGTTGACCCAGGGGAGCTGCTGTGTCCCACAGGTGGTGGGGATCATCGAGTCCCACGCCCGGGCAGTGGACCTGATGAACCACAACTACTACGAGCTGCTCTACGCCTTCCACATCTACCGCCACAACTACCGCAAGGGTGAGGCCTGGGCTGGCACAAGGTGACACCTGGGGCGCTGGGAGTCAGCCATCTCCTGGGCTGATCCCCAGCAGGGTGGGCAGCAGGGGGAGGGAGGGATTTCTGCCCCTCTGCTGAGACCCCCACCTGCAGTGCTGGGGTCAGCACAGACATGGAACTGTTGGAGCAGGGCCAGAGGAGATCACGGCAGTGATGGGAGGGCTGGAAGCCCTCTGCTGTGAGGTCAGGCTGAGAGAGTTGGGGTTGTTCAGCATGGAGAAGAAAAAGGCTCCAGGGACACCTTCTGGTGGCCTTTAAGTTGTGGAAGGAGATCTGTAAGATGGGGATAGACTTTTGAGTAGGGCCTGTTGTGAAAGAAGGAGTGATGGTTTGGAACTGAAAGAGGGAGATTTAGAATGAAGAGAAGGGAGAGATTTCTGCCCCTGAGGGTGGTGAGAGCCTGTCCCAGGCTGCCCAGAGAGGTGGGAGCTGCCCCATCCCTGGCACCATTGCAGGTCAGGGTGTCTGGGACTCTGAGCAACCTGCTCTAGCTGGGGCTGTCCCTGCTGTCTGCAGGGGGGTTGGCCTAGATGACCTTTAAAGGCCTTATCCCACCCAAACCAGTCTGGGATTGTGTGATCCTTCACCCACCTTCTGCAAGCAGCAGTCTGGGGAAGGTGAGGATGTTCTTCGGCTCAGGCAGCAGCAGTGGGGAGCTGTTGTGTTCCTGGTGTGCTTGGACTGCCCTGCACGCTGGACTGCAGGGGAGTTGCACTAGGAAGAGTTTTAAAGGTCCCTTCAACCCAAACCAGCCTGGGACTTCCTGACAGCATGTCCCCTGCAGGGTGGCCTGTCCTGGCTGTGCTGGGCTGACGTGTGCCCTCTCTCCACAGCTGGGACGGTGATGTTCGAGTACGGCACGCGCCTGGGCCGGGAGGTGCGGACGCTGCGGGGCCTCCAGAAGCAGGGGAACTGTTTCCTTGCTGCTCTCAACTGCCTCCGCTTGATCCGCCCTGAGTACGCCTGGATAGTGCAGCCGGCTCCTGGAGCTGTGGTAGGGAACCCTGAGCTTCCTGGCAAGCCTCTGGCCTTGAGGAACTTGTCCTGCCCGTGGTAGGGTTGTTGGGATTTAGATGATCTTTAAGGTCCCTTCCAACCCAAACCAGTCCGGTTCTGGAGCCCCTGTTACAGGATGTGCTGGAGCGTGTCCAGAGAAGGGCCACGAGGATGAGCACAGGGCTGGAGCTGCTCTCCTGTGAGGACAGACTGAGAGAGTTGGGGCTGTTCAGTTTGGAGAAGAGAAGGCTCCCAGGAGACCTTCCTGTGGCCTTCCAGTATCTGCAGGGGGCTACAGGAAAGCTGGGGAGGGACTTTTGAGGGTGTCAGGGAGGGATAGGACTGGGGGGGATGGAGCAAAACTAGAAGTGGGGAGATGGAGATTGGCTGTGAGGAAGAAGTTGTTCCCCAGGAGGGTGGTGAGAGCCTGGCACAGGCTGCCCAGGGAGGTGGTGGAAGCCTCCTGCCTGGAGGTGTTTGCAGCCAGCCTGGAGGTGGCTGTGAGCAAGCTGCTGCGGTGTGAGGTGTCCCTGGCCATGGCAGGGGGGTTGGAACTGGCTGAGCCTTGAGGTCCCTTCCAACCCTGACAATTCTATGATTCTGTGACTGTGGGGACACTTAGAGCTTTACTTCTGGGAAGGAGCTTCCAAAAATCCTTCCTGAGGTGATGAAGAGAGGCTCTGACCTTCTCAACCTGCTGCACTCATCTTCTTGGCCAGCTTCTGTAGTGCTGTCCATCACTGTGATGTCATTGGCCCCTTTTATTGGAGCAGCACAACGTTGGGGAGGGTGCTGGTGGAAAGATGTGAGAATGTATCACCTGGTGTGCAAATCTGAAGGATCCTGAAGAGTTAAAGAGAATTACTGGGCCCTGGTTTGCATTTCAGGTGGATTTGGGGGCAGGTGGTGGCTGTAGCCTGATCTGTGCTGTGGGGAGAAGAGTAACCTGAGATAAGAGTGCCAGAGATAAGAGTAACCTGAACCTGCTGAGTGGTTGTGTAGCTTCTCTGATTGAAGTCAAGGCTTGGAACAGAGGAGCTGGGGCTGTGTGGGCTAGAGGCAGTGTGTCCAGGTGGGATTAAACCTTCTTTCTCCTTTTTCCTTCAAGTATGAACGTCCTGGAGCATCACCAAAGAGAAGCCACGACGGGGAGTGTGCAGCTGTTCCAAGTGAGTCCCCAGTCCTGGTCCTTCTCGTGTCACAGCAGCCTTTGCCCTGGTCTCAGAGTTCTGCTGCTCCCCTGTGAGCTGGGAGAGAGCCTGGGGCAGCTCTGACCTCTGTCAGTTCAATAATTTGGGGGATTGAAGGTGTTTGATTCTGTGTCCTGCCACGTAACCAAGAGCTCTGCCTGTGTGTGTCTGCCCAGGGGTGGGGTCTGGTTAGGCTCTCATCATCTTCAGTGTCACTGTAGAAAAAAGGAGAGAAAAAAAAAGGGGGTGGTGGTGGTTTAAACTGAATTGTTTCTGGATAACCTCTTTTGTACCATCTGCCTGGCAGTGAGATGTGAGGTTACAACTGTTACAAGGGAGGGACAGGCAAGGAGCAGGCAGCAAACCCTAACCTCTCCTTTGGTGCTCTCTGTGGTACAGAATGCCCCAATCTCAGCATGGTTGGGGTTGGAAGTGACCTCTGGAGATCATCCAGTCCAAGGCCCCTGCCCCAGCAGGGCACCCCCAGCAGCTTGCCCAGCAGCACAGTGCCCAGGGGGGGGTTGCCAGCTCTCCACACAAGGACACTCCACAACCTCTCTGGGCAGCCTGCTCCAGGCCTCCAGCACCCTCCCCCCAAACAACTTTCTCCTCAGCTTCAGAGGCAACCTCCTGCCTGCCACTTTGTGCCCTCTGCCCCTTGGCCTGGCCCTGGGCACCACTCAGCAGAGTCTGGCCCCAGCCTCTTGCCCCCCACAGCTCCTTTAGCTCTTGCTGAGCATTGCTCAGCTGCCCTCTGGGGCTGCTCTCCTGCAGGCTCCACAGCCCCAGGGCTCTCAGCCTTTGCTCCTCACGGAGGTGACTCCTTGTAGGACAGCAGAGGAGTGTCAGCATGTTGCCCAGAGCCCAGTGAGCCCTTTTGGAAAGGCTGAGGGCCCTCCTTGTCCATCTGTCACAGCTTCTCACCAAATTGAGATCCTGGAGCTGGAGGATCTGGAGAGGGAATGTGTGCTGGCGCGGATCCGGCTGACCCTGGTGCAGCACGACCTGTCCACAGCAGCGGTGGCAGGTAAGAGAGGGGTGGATGTGACACAGCAGCCACTTCTTGCTCTCCCCAAGGTTTTTATTCATCAGATCACTTCCACTCATAGCTCAGATGAGGAGTTGTGGTTCTGTCCCAGAAACAGACCCAGGAGCTGACAGGGACTGTTAGTTCCCCTTCCTGTCATGAAATGTAAGTCCAGCAGCTTTGAAGAGCCAAATCAGGAGACTCCATCTGAGTTTTTCCACAGGGTTTTGGGGTTATTTTTGGCTTTGCTGAGCTGTAGCAATGGTCTGGGTGGGGCTGAGATAGAGCTCAGGAGAGGAGACTGAAAAAAGGCATCTGGAAATTGCCCCCAGATGTCCTGGACAATCCTGCTTCGTGACATGGTGTGAGCTTGTCCAAGTTGTTCCTTGGGGTGCACAAAGCTCCAAGTCCCCAACTCTGACCCTTAAAGGATATTCTGCTCCTCTCTGCTATGAGTTCTGCAACTTGAGTGTGTGTTCTCCACTTCCAACTCTCAGGAAAAGATGACTTCCCAGTAAGCAGAGGGTTGAACAACTGGTTTGAGGGCAGCCTGGAGCTGCATGCCATGGTCTGATCTCCCCTCCTGCCTGTGCTGGCAGAGCAGAGGCCCTGTTCATGTGGCCATTGACAAGGCTGTCCCCTCTCCTCACCCAAACAGCAGCAGTATGAGCCATCTGTTGGTGCCCATGTCCCTCTCCAGCTGGTGCCTGGTTGGGGACAGTCTGGGGGTCACTTCTTTGCTCTCTGCAGTTGCTCCAAGGATGGCTTCTGGGATGCTTCCGAGGCCGAGAAGGCTTCACACCACTCAAGAAGTGGGGTGTTTTGCATGAAGCCTGCTGCTGAATTGTGTGGGGTTAGGCACCAGTAGGCACTGGGATGTGAGTGGGGAGAGGTGGTTACCTGGTGGTGATTCCCTGCAGGAAACTCTACCCCTGAAGAAACGGTTGCCCTCCTGATCCGGGCCGGCCTCTTCGACACCGCCATCACCCTGTGCCAGACCTTCAAGCTGTCCTTGACACCAGTCTTTGAGGGACTCACCTTCAAGTAGGTGGCAAGCATCTGCTCCTGGCCCTGGGTGACCCAAGGCTGGAGGGACATTTGCTTGTGTGATGTTCCTCAGCAGAGCCCAGGTGGTCGGGAGCCAGCCCTGTCCCAGCGTTTCTGCCCATGCAGTGCACAGCCTCCGTACTGCTGGTTCAGGGGGTGCTGGGGGAGAGCTTGCTCCTCACACCTGAAAAGCTGAAATAAGGGAGAGCTGCTGAGCAAGCAGGGATGGAAGAGAGGTTCATGCCTGCTCTGAGATTCAGAGAATTGCAAAATTGTTTTGTTTGGTTGGAAGAAACATCCAAGATCAGGGAGTCCAACCCTTCACCCAGCACTGCCAGGGCACCACCAAACCATGGCCCTCAGCACCACAGCTCCATGGCTTTGAAACTTCACCAGGGATGGGGACTCCACCACTGCCCTGGGCAGTCTGGACCAGGCTTTGATAACCCTCAAGGGCAAGAAATTGTTCCTCCTGTCCAATCTGAACCTCCCCAGGGCAACTTGAGGCTGTTTCTTCTTGCCCTGTCATTTGTTCCTTGGGAGAAGAGTGCAACCCCCACCAGGCTCCAACCTCTTTTGAGGAAATTGTATGGGGCTAGAAGGTCTCCCCTCAACTTCCAGACCCTTCCCCAGTTTCACTGCCCTCTTCTGGACCTGCTCCAGCTCCTCAATGTCCTTGGAGAGAGGGGCCCAAAACTGAACCCAGGATTCGAGGTTTGGCCTCAGCAGTGCCCAGTCCAGGGGAACAATCCCTGCCCTGCTCCTGCTGGCCACACTCTTGCTGATCCAAGCCGAGATGCTTGTGGCCTTTAGGGCCACATGGGCATCCTGGTGACCCTGACCTGGGCACAGCCCTTTCTGGTGAGCTGGCTCCTGAAATGCTCCTGCTGATTCCCACTGAGCTGCTTACAGAAGATTTGTCCAAGCCTACTGAGCAGCTCCCAAACAGCACAGCTCTTTTGTCTGAGCTTTGTGCCAGCCATGTGCTCTTGTGCCCCATCTCCAGCTCCAGGATTCTTCTCCTTTGCCTCCCTGCGCTTGCAGAAGATGCAGGATGCTCCAGGAGCTCTGCTGTGACCTCTTCCTATCACACAGAGTCCCTCTCTTAGCCAAACTCCATTTCTGAAGCTTGTGAATGTCATTAGTTCCTCTCTGGCACACAGAAAGCACTCCCAACAGCCTCATTTCCCTGTCAAGCCAGCTGGATATCTATCTGGGGTTTAGGGAATGGTGCTAGGGTGAGTGGTGAGTGATGCTGGGAGCTGTGGCAGGGTGGCCAGAAAGGGTCACTCACCTTTGCATGGTCTCTTGCAGGTGCATCCAGCTGCAGCTGGGAGGGGAGGCAGCACAGGCAGAGGCCTGGGAATGGCTTGCAGCAAACCAGCTCTCATCACTGGTTACCACCAAGGAGTGCAGGTGGGTCCTCCTCTGAGGTGGGGAGAAGAGTGGAGATGCTCTTCATGAGGGTGGATGGTTCCCTGCAGGAATTCAGAAGGTCACAGGTTCAGAAGACCCCCTTAGAGCTGGCCTGTGGGATTGGGACAGCAGGAGAGTTGTCACCACACTGTCACTGTGCTACCACCATGCTCTCCCCAGCCTGCACAGAATGCTTTGAAATGTGAAATCAATTGGTGGAAAAGACCTTTAAGACTGAGTCCAGCTGCTTACCCAGCACTGGCAGGTCATCACTAAACCATATCCCTCAGCACCACATCTCCAGGGCTTTGAAACCTCTCCAGGGATGGGGACTCCAACACTGCCCTGGGCAGCCTCAGCCAGGCCTTGGCAACCCTCAAGGGGAAGAAATTGTTCCTTGTGTCCAACCTAAACCTCCCCTGAGGCAACTTGAAGCCATTTCCTCTTGTCCTATCACTTGTCCCTTGGGAGAAGAGACCAACCTCTGCCTAGTTCCAGTCTCCTTGCAGGGAGTTGCAGAGCCAGAAGGTCTCCCCTCAGCCTCCTTCTCTCCAGGCTCAACAACCCCAGTTCCCTCAGCTGCTCCTCACCAGGCCTGTTCTGCAGACCCTTCCCTAGCTTCTCTGGAACTACTCCAGCCCCTTAGTGTCCTCCTGGAGCGAGGGGCCCAAAACTGACCCCAGGATTTGAGGTGTAGCCTCACCAGTGCCAGATCTCAGAGGACAATCTTCTCTCTGCTTCTGCTGGCCACACTCTTGCTGACACAAGGGAAACACTGGGCCTGGAGCCCACAGGTTGAACCCATGCCAGGTCCCCTGGAGCATCCTGTAGCCTCCTAGGCAGGGCCAGGTTCTGCTGGCAGGGGTTCTGAGGGGCCACCTTGCCTTGCAGTGCCACGGACGAAGCTTGGCGGCTGCTGTCGTCCTACCTGGAGCGCTACCCATCCCAGAACAGTCTGTACCATTGCTGCGTCATCAACAAGCTCTTGGCACATGGCATCCCCCTGCCCAACTGGCTCATCAACAGCTACAAGGTGAGAACAAGGAGAGGGTCACCACTTGGCTCCTGCTGCCCCAAAAAAAAAGCACCAACCCAGAGCTGCTGGATCATCCTTGCTCCCACGTGCACCTCCCTGGGAGCTTCACCTCCTCCCTGTTCTCAGCTCTCAGAAGCTGGTCCAGATGGTGGCTTCTTATTAACTGTGTTCAGAGCAGGTTCTTGTTGGCATCATGGACGTGTTCCCAAGCTGCTGTTTTCCCTCCTTGCCTGCAGAAAGTGGATGCTGCTGAGCTGCTGCGTCTCTATCTGAATTACAATCTGCTGGAGGAAGCAGTGGACTTGGTCCTGGAGTATGTGGATGCTGTGCTGGGCAAGGGACATCGCTATTTTGGAATGGAGGTGAGCTCACCTGCAGCCTGGGAAGAAGTAGAGACCATCTCTGGGTCAGATCACAGGATCCCAGTATGGTGAGGGTTGGAAAGAACCTCTGGAGATCATCCAGTCCAAGCCCCCAGCTCTAAAGCAGGGCACCCACAGCAGCTTGCCCAGCAGCACAGTGCCCAAGGGGGGTTGCAAGCTCTCCACACAAGGACACTCCACAACCTCTCTGGGCAGCCTGCTTCAGGCTTCCAGCACCCTCACACCAAACAACTTCCTTGTGTTCAGTTGCAACCTCCTGGCATCCACTTTGTGCCCATTGCCCCTTGTCCTGTCCCTGGGCACCACTGAGCAGAGTCTGGCCCCAGCCTCTTGCCCCCCACAGCTCCTTTAGCTCTTGCTGAGCATTGCTCAGCTGCCCTCTGGGGCTGCTCTCCTGCAGGCTCAACAGCCCCAGGGCTTTGCTCCTCACATAGCTGTTCCAGGCCCCTCAGCATCTTCAGAGCCTCCCCTGGACTCTCTCCAGCAGTTCCCAGTCTCTCTTGAGCTGAGGAGGCCAGAACCAGACCCAGGACTCCAGCTGTGGCCTGATTAGGGCAGAGTAGATGTGGAGGAGAACCTCCTTTGACCTGCTGGCCACACTCTTCTTCATGTCCCCCCCCAGGAGACCATTGGTCTTCTTGCCCACCAGGGCACATTTCTGGCTCATGGGAAACTTGTCCACCAGCACTGCCAGCTCCTTCTCTGTGCATCTGCTTCCCAGCAGGTCACCTCTCATCTGTACTGGTGCAGGAGGTTGTTCCTTCTCATGGGCAGGACCCTTGACTTGCTCTGTTTGACCATAATGAGGTTCCTCTCCAATCTGGAGGGGAGAAAACCCTGTAGAGGGGGCAAGAGGTGTTGGGACACAGTGGCTGGGAGCTGTTCCTTGTGGGTGGGAGCACTTCTGCCACCAGCAGGAGGCCACAAGTGTTCCTCTCCCCTCCAGCTTCCCCTTTCTGCTACGGCCCCCATGGTGTGGCTGCCCTACACTGCCATCGACCAGCTTCTCCAGGCTCTGCAGGGGAGCACCACCAACCACTACAGCGTTGTGGTAGGTACAGCTGGAATGGGAAGCACCCTGTGGAGGGGACCAGGGTGGCAGGGAGCAGTTTAAGGTGCTGTGTGACAGTCAAAGAATGTGCTGGGTTGAAAGGGACCCTTGAAGGTCATCTTGTGCAACACCCACTGCGGTCAGCAGGGACATCTCCAGCTAGATCAGGTTGCTCAGGGCCCCATCAGGCTTGCCCTTGAATGTCTTCAGGGATGGGACCTCAAGACATTCAAGATCTAGCTTGATGAAGAGTCAGACTTGACAAGACGGAGGCCTAGCAGCCAAAGCTCAGTGTGGCCACCAGATGTCTGAGATGGAGGATACTGGGAATGGGATATGTGATGGGAGTGTGGGGTGTGAACTGTGGTCTCTGACACCTGCTTTGCTCTTCCTCCAGCTCTACCAGAAGCTGAATGATAAGATGGAGGCCTACCAGCAGAAGGTCAACGTGGTCACCCGTGATAACCTGTACCGCCGCAACTAGCGGCACCCCCCGGCCTTGGCCACCGCTCCTGCTCCAGGTGACAGCCTTGGGAGCTAACACCATCCCCTCCTGCCACCAGCTCAGCCACTGGGGCTGGTTTTTACTGGTTTATTACCCACAAGGATCCACTCTGGGGAGGTGGATCCCACCTCCACTGCGTCCTCTTGCTGTCCCTGTCCCCTCGGGGGCTGGGGAAGGGCAGCAGAGCCTTGGCCTGCAGCCTGGTTGGGGCAGCCCCCCACATGCTTTTAGCCTGACCCAGGTGGGGCAGGCTTTGGGGCCTTTTATTTATTGTGGTTTTTGGATGAAGTTTAATAAAATGGAAGCGTTGTTACAGGGCTGTGTTGGGTTGGCTGCGCCTCCCAGGGCAGGCAGGGGCTCCTGGGGCTTCTCTTCCCTGGGATCCTCCATGAACAACCACTGCTAGAGGGCCCTGCTAGAGGGCAGGAAGGAGCTACAGGGCCCAGGGGCACAACTGCTGTGCTATATGGTGGCTGAGGGGTGGCACCTTCCTGTGGAGCTGAGGGCCAGGGCTGTGCCATATGGCAGGCTGCAGCTAGAGCCTGGAGGGGCAGGGCTGTGCTATGGTATGGGATGGAGCTATAGGCTTTGAGGGGCAGGAAAGGCCATAGGATATGATGGGCTCTAGGGTAAAAGGGGGCTATAGGCTCAAGGAGTAGGTCAGGGCAAGATGGGCTATAGGGCAATATAGGGGGCTGTATGGGGCAGTACTAGGGTATAATGGGGCTATAGGGCAGGATGTGGGGTTGCAGGGCAAGGCAAAGCTATGGGCTTGAGGGGAAAGGTGAAAGGCTATAGGGCAAGATGAAGCTAGAGGCTTGAGGCACAGCACCCACAGCACTATAGGGCAGGTCAGGGGTGCTGTAGGTTTGAGAGGCAGCAACATGCTATAAGGCAGAACGGTGGTCTGCAGGGTAATATGGGGCAGTAGGCTCAAGAGAAGCTCTAGGGTAAAGTGGAGCTACAGGGCAGGATGGGGTTGGAGGGCGCGGTGGGGCTACAGGCAGGACAGGACTATAGGGCAGGATGGGGCTGGAGGGCGCGGTGGGGCTACAGGCAGGACAGGACTATAGGGCAGGATGGGGTTGGAGGGCGCGGTGGGGCTACAGGCAGGACAGGACTATAGGGCAGGATGGGGCTGGAGGGCGCGGTGGGGCTACAGGCAGGACAGGACTATAGGGCAGGATGGGACTGGAGGGCGCGGTGGGGCTACAGGCAGGACAGGACTATAGGGCAGGATGGGGCTGGAGGGCGCGGTGGGGCTACAGGCAGGACAGGACTATAGGGCAGGATGGGGCTGGAGGGTGCGGTGGGGCTACAGGCAGGACAGGACTATAGGGCAGGATGGGACTGGAGGGCGCGGTGGGGCTACAGGCAGGACAGGACTATAGGGCAGGATGGGGCTGGAGGGTGCGGTGGGGCTACAGGCAGGACAGGACTATAGGGCAGGATGGGGCTGGAGGGCGCGGTGGGGCTACAGGCAGGACAGGACTATAGGGCAGGATGGGACTGGAGGGCGCGGTGGGGCTACAGGCAGGACAGGACTATAGGGCAGGATGGGACGCTATAGGCTGAACGCGGGCTGCGGGCTCCAGGGGCGGGGCTAAACCCGTCGATGGGCGGAGCCCACTGTGCATTTACGCCATGACGTCACGCGCATAGCCACGCCCCCTTCCAGCGCCCAGGCGTGGCCTCAGCGCTGGAGGCGCCGCTCCCGCCGCCGCCATGGGCAAAAAATCCCGCTCTGCGCCGGGCCGCCGGCCCATCCTTCAGCTTTCCCCTCCCGGACCCCGTCGAGATGAAACGGCGACAAGTCAAACAGAAGGAGCCGATTCGGGTTCCGAAGCCGGTAACGGCGGGATGTGGGTTTTGAGGAAGGGCCGCGCTTTGTTGGTGGGGCGCGGCGCGGCCTAGCCCTAGTTCTGAGGCCTGGCCGTGGTGTTGCGGCCTAGCCGTGGTGTTGCGGCCTAATAGCGGTTGCTGGCGCCGGGGAAGGTGGAAGCGGGGGTGCCGTGCGAGGCTGTGCCCCGCACCCCCCACCTCGCCTTTCCCCGCCCCAGCTTCCCCCGCCCCCTATCTAACGGCTTTTCCCTCGCAGACGAACCCGAAGCGGTGGCCGAGCCCCCCCGCACTGCTCCCAACCCACCGCCCCCCACTCCCGCCGCTGTTAAGGCGACAGGTACGAGAAGCGCTCGAGAAACTCCCTGTCCCTCCCCCCCCCAAATAAATTACGGGTTGTTTCTCCTGATATCTAGGAGAAAAGTGATGTCCACTAGTTGAACATTAAAAGAGGGAGGCTTTGGCGTAAATGAGGGGCTTCAGAGGGTGTTTGGGTTGTTCCTGTCTGCCTAACTCGTGGGGTTTGATTTTTTTTCTAGGGGGAGTGCTGGTTGTCCCCCATTTAAGTGCTTTATTTTCTAAAGGGAGGGTGCTTAACTCCGAAGAGATTTCTTTGTAGAGTAGAATTATAATTGGGGGTGGGGGTGTTATTCGTGGCTTTTAGCTGGGTGTGATTTTAATTATTTGAGTGACCATCTTTAGAGGAGGTGTGTGAGATTCCTTCTCATCAATTATTATTGGAGTAAGATAATTACCCCACTTAAGCCTGTTTTCTTACTGATTGCTGGGCTCACATGATGACTCCCATTTAAATGCTTTTCAACTGGGCTGCCCCCTTGCCTGAGTTTTGGGGCTCAGGACATCCCTGTGGATGTTTGGAAGAGGAAGGGCAATGTTTGTCCTCTGGATAATCATGGGAGGGGGATCCTGGTGCTGGGGTGGGGGGGTGAGTGGGGTTGACAGCAGGACCACCCAGTGGGTGCTCCCCACTTGTTGAGGGTGCTCTACTCTTACTTCCTAGGAGGTCTGTGCCTGCTCGGTGCCTATGCAGACAGTGATGAAGAGGAGGGAGAGACCCCAGAGAAGTTGGCACGGCCAGCAGATGCCAATGGCAGCAACTCCTCGGACATTGACAGCACCCTGGCAAACTTCCTGGCGGTGCGAGCAGCTGTGGGCAGGGGGGTGCCCCTTGGGAGGGAGGGGGGCAGCCAGGAGAGGGGAGTTTTGTGTCCTCTGCTGTGGTGAGGCCACACCTTAAACCCTGGGTTCAGTTTTAGGCTCCTTGCTCCAAGAAAGATATTGAGGGGCTGGAGTGGGTGCAGGGAAGAGCAGTGAGCCTGGTGAAGGGTCTGGAGAACAGATCTGGTGGGGAGCAGCTGAGGGAGCTTGGGAAAAGACCTTCTAGCACTTTATAACTCTTTAAAAGGTGATTAGAGTGAGGTTGGGGGTTGGTTTCTTCTCCTTGATATCAGATGATAGAGTAAGAGGAAATGGCTTGAAATTGAAGCTGGATATGAGGAACATTTTCTTTGTTGAAAGAGTGGTCAGGTACTGGAACAGGCTGCCCAGGGCAGTGGTAGAGTCACTGTTCCTGCAGGTGTTCAAGGGACATGGGACCTGTGTCAGTGGCCGTGGTGGAGTTGGGTGGAAGGTTGGATTCAATGATCTTGGAGGTCTCTTCCAACCCAAACAATTCTACGATTCTGTGCTTTGATTCTGACTTCTTTCCCCTGGGGTGCAAATCTGACATCAAGTTGCCTTTCACAGGAGATCGATGCCATCACAGCTCCTCCACAGCCCACTGAGCCTTCCACGGCTTCCTCTTCCTCCTCTGTGCCCCCTCCCACGCCTCCTCGCCCAGAGCCGAAGGAGTCGGGCGCTAGTCAGGCCTCCGGTGGCAGTGCCAACGGTGCGAGCTCGGCACCGGCACAGGAGTGGCAGTACGACACACAGTGCTCCCTGGCTGGAGGTGAGGGACCTGCCCAGCCCCCTCAGAGGGCTGCTGCCGCCTGCTTGGGTCGCTAAAGGGGCTGAGGAGGGTGACACCGGGGAAGGGAGGTGACACCGGACAAGTGCTTTGCGCTAGGGAGGGGAGGGTGACGCCAGGGCAAGGAGGTTGGAACCGGCTTGGCTGGCGGTGGGATGCCAGCTCTGCGTGGCCCGTGGTTGACAGCTTGTTCTTGTCCCCTGGGCAGTGGGGGAGCTGGAGATGGGTGACTGGCAGGAGGTGTGGGACGAGAACACCGGCTGCTACTATTACTGGAACACCCAGAGCAATGAGGTGACCTGGGAGCTGCCCCAGTACCTGGCCACGCAGATCCAGGGCCTGCAGCACTACCAGCACAGGTAGGTGAGACCTCCAGCCTCCAAGAGGGGATGCATTGGGCCTTCCTCCCCGAGTCCAGCCCTCACCTCAACTTTTTTCCTCTTTTTCTCAGCAGCACCAGTGCCAATGGCAGCTTTGTCACAGCTGCCACTGAGTTGTACCCCCAGGAGAAGGGCATTGCCCCAGGTGGTGTTGGCCGTGGGGCCAGCCTGGCCAAGCGGGAGGTGAAGAAGGTCAGTTGGACAGGCTGAGCACCAGGGTTCTGCTTGCCATGGGGCTTGTAGGTATCTGGGTACTGGGTGGGCAGTTCTGCTCCCTTCACAGCATCTCTGGAGGTGGAGGGGGGCTGGGGTGAGGAGTGGGGAGCTGCTGCTGGGATGCTGACATGCATCTTGTTCTGCAGGAGGTGAATGAAGGTGTCCAAGCCCTGTCTAACAGCGAGGAGGAGAAGAAAGGGGTGGCTGCAGCCCTCCTGGCACCTCTCCTGCCTGAGCAGGTAAAGGAGGAAGAGGAGCGCTGGAGGAGAAAGGTGATCTGCAAAGAGGAGGTTGAGCCACCCCCAGAAGAGGAGGTGAAAGGGGAAGAGGCAACAGCAGTTGCTCCTGAAGAGCCAGAGCCTAGCAGGGATCCCCTGGAAGACACAGTGCAGGAAGAGCTGTGCAGTGTGGTGCAGTCAGGGGAGAGTGCTGAGGAAGAGGAGGAGCAGGACACCCTTGAGCTGGAGATGGTGCTTGAGAGGAAGAAGGTAAGGGCAAAGTTCTTGTCAAAATGAGGCTGTGGCTGCAATGAAGGAATTAAACTGGGAGCAGTGGTTTTCATCTCTCTGCTACCTCCTTCAAGGAGAGCTGTGATGGGCTACCTATAGGTCTGGGTGCTGATCAGCTTCACTGACCAGTGGAGATCACCCAGTCCAATCCCCCTGCCCCAGCAGGGCACCCACAGCAGCTTGCCCAGCAGCACAGTGCCCAGGGGGGGTTGCCAGCTCTCCACACAAGGACACTCCACAACCTCTCTGGGCAGCCTGCTCCAGGCCTCCAGCACCCTCACCCCAAACAACTTTCTCCTCAGCTTCAGAGGCAACCTCCTGCCTGCCACTTTGTGCCCTCTGCCCCTTGGCCTGGCCCTGGGCACCACTCAGCAGAGTCTGGCCCCAGCCTCTTGCTCCCCACAGCTTCTTTAGCTCTTGCTGAGCATTGCTCAGCTGCCCTCTGGGGCTGCTCTTCTGCAGGCTCCACAGCCCCAGGGCTCTCAGTCTTTGCTCCTCACAGAGCTGCTCCAGGCCCCTCAGCATCTTCAGAGCCTCCCCTGGACTCTGTCCAGTAGTTCCCAGTCTCTTTCAAACTTGGGAGCTCAGAACCAGACCTAGGACTCCAGCTGCATCTGCCATAAAGCAGAGTAGAGGTGGAGGAGAACCTCCTTTGCCCTGCTGCTTACACTCTTCACGCCCCCAGGACACCGTTGGCCTTGGCCCCAAGGGCACATTGCCGGCTGATGGGCAGCTTGTCCACCAACACTCCCAGGTCCTTCTCTGTGGAGCTGGTCTATCCCTGACCCTTGATGGGGACACAGCTGACAAGTCCTCAAGCACCACCCTGCCTCGTGCCAAGTCCCTAAGTGGCAGTGCCCCTGGTGTCTCCTCAGGCCGAGCTGCGTGCCCTGGAGGAGGGTGACGGCAGCGTGTCGGGCTCCAGCCCGCTCTCCGACGGCAGCCAGTCAGCCGCGCAGGACTCCAGCCGCCGGCTGGCCTCCAAACGGGGCAAGTGGAAGCTGTTTGTGGGAGCTGCCAGCCCCGAATCCGCCAGCAGAGGCTCCAGCAAAACGGGCCGGGAGAGCCCGGAAGCGGCAGAAGCAGGTAACTGCGAGCCCTGGCTCCACTGGGTGGCAGCACCGGGAGGTTGGAGCGGTGTGTCCCCCTCGGGGTGAGGTGGGGGGGGTGTGTGTGGTGCACTAAAGGGTGACTGCCACCTGCAGCTGAGCTGTCAGACAGCTTTGAGGAGATGATGCTTGGCTAAATTCCCTCTTCTGTCCTAGAATTAAAGAGGATCACAGTATGTCAGGGGGTGGAAGAGACCCAAAGAGATCATTGAGTCTAACCCCCCAGCCAGAGCAGGACCATACAATCTAGCTTAGGTCACAGAGGAACATATCCAGGTGAGGCATGAATGTCTCTAGAGGAGACTCCACAGCCTCTCTTGAGGTGCCTGTTCCAGTGGTCTGTGACCCTTACAGTAAAGAGGTTTCCCCTTGTGTTGAGGTGGAACCTCCTGTGCTGCAGCTTACATCCATTGCTCCTGGTCCCATCACAGGGGAATAAACAGGAGAGGGCTAAAATTCCACACTTGAATAGGAGAGGAGTCAGAGTTGATGCAGCACACAGCTGTGACAACAGCTGCATCACCTCTGTGTCCCTGTGGATATTTCACATCCTGACTGCAGCACCTGGGGAGCTGTCACCTTCCTTTCTTAAGTCTTTTCTGAGCTGCCTGGTGACAGCCACCAGATTTGCTGGACTGTGTCCAGAGAAGAGCAATGAAGCTGCTGAAGGGTCTGGAGAAGAGGTCTGGTGAAGAGCAGCTGAGGGACCTGGGGTTTTGATCCTGGAGGAAAAAGAGACTGAGGGAGACTTTCTGGCTCTTTGCAACTCCCTGAAGGGAGGTTGGAGCCAAGTGGAGGTTGGTCTCTTCTGCCAAGGAACAAGTGACAGAGCAAGAGGGAATGGCCTTAAGTTGCCTCAGGGGAGTTTTAGGTTGGATGTGAGGAAAAACTGTTGTTGAAGGAGTGCCCAGGCTGCCCAGGGCAGTGATGGAGTCACCATCCCTGGAGGTGGTCAAGAAATGTGTGGCCATGGCACCTAGGGACATGGTTTAATGGCCATGGTGGTGTTGGGTTGATGGTTGGACTTGCTGAAGTTAGAGCTCTTTTCCAAGCCAAACAGTTCTGATTTCCACAGGAAACCTGAGGCAGGACCTCCCTGTGAAGACAGCCTGGTTGTCAGCACTAGGATCTGTCCCTGTCTCATGGCAATGCTGGAGGCTGGCTTAACAGGGAGGGGAAAAAAAGGCCCAACTTCTCCCAGGAGAAAATAAAACACTTCCCAGGGTAAAACAGCACCAAAGTGCCCAGAGACTGGAGCAGGCTGTGTCCTGCTGATGGCAGGAGATGGTCCCCTCCTCAAAGTGGGGCTGATGTGACCCCAATGTGTCAGCTCCAGGCAGAGGCATGATCTGGGTGGTGTAAATGGTGTCAGAAATCCAGGAGGGTTTTCCCTTGCTCCTAGCAGTTAGGTGAGTGGAACATCTCTGGAGCCAGCTCTTCCAGCAGTGTTTTCCTGCTTCCAAGGGGAGCTGTTAGTCTAAAACAAGCTCTTCAAAGATGGGTATCCTGCTGGAGGGTGACTGAGGAATTGTCCTCCTGTGAACATCAGGACACACCAGGAAGGGGAGGTTCTTACCCCAGTTTGCTCCTCACAAAACCTTCCTCTCTGGAATTTGGCCTGGCTGAGTCACTACTGTGCTCTGGCTGGGGTGAAACCTTGGAGTCTCCACACCTTTTTGGGAGCTCCTCAGTCTTTGCCAGTTGTCTCACATTTCATCCCAGCTGCTTCTTGCTGCCAAATCATCGAATCACCAGGGTTTAACAACTGCCAGCTCCTGCTGCTTCCTCAAGCCATGTGCCTCAGCCTGTCCTTCCTTCCTCCCCTGGTGCTCTAGCAGCTGTAACTCAACTTCCCACATCCAGAAGGTTCCTCACCATCTAACTGCAGAAGCAGCCACCTCTCAGTTCCAGGCTCCTGCTGGGATGAGGCTCCAGCTCCTTCTCTGCCCTATTCCACTGTGGCTCCCTGGCACGGAGACTCCAGTCAGCGTGGTGGTGGTGGGTCAGGTGCTGACCTGTTGTTTCTTCTCCAGCACCAAGCACAGAAGCTGCTGATGCAAGCTCAGACAAAGAGGCAGAGCCTGAGGAGCCCCAGGAGAAAACAAAACCTCAAGGGGCACCAAAAATAGAAGAGGAGGAGCAGGACCTAAAGGTATGGAGATGCTGAGGCTTTTGGTGAGAACCATCTGTGGCTGGGGACAGGACTGGCTGTGCCACCAGCCGTGCTGAGGGACCTGCTGGCTCCTGGGAGATGCCACCTTAATGTTTGGCCCAGATGCAGGGACCTTGTGCTCTTCATGGGTGGCACCATGGCCCTGGTGAAGCTCTAAAGCTCAGATCCCAGTGGATTCTCCTGGCCTATGCAGGATTGGGCTGCAAGGGCTTGAAAAATGAACATTGACACGAAAATGGGGGTAAAAGCTGAGCTTAGGGCTGGGAATGAGAGAAAAAACAAACATTTTTGTCTTGTCTTGCCACTGATGTCACAATCCTCAGGCTCATGTCCAGTCACTTGCTCTATTTCCAGGCTGAAGCCTCCTTGTCTCTTCCTGGAGGCTGCTGGGACCCTTCCCTCTGTAACCTTTTTGATGTTGTGAGATGAAGAGTGGGGATTTCTGCAGCATCCTGATGATTCTAATTTATTATTATTCTATTGTATTGTAATTTTTTTTCTTCTTTTGAGCCTTGATTTGCTCTTTCTGGCTGTGGCTGCCCCAGAGTGGCAGCTGCCACACTTGGACCTCCACACTCTAGGTGATGGTGGTGGGGAAGAGCTTTCTCCTTTATCCTCTGGAATCCCTGGTTGCTCATTGTCCTGAGATCTCCTACAGCCTTAAATTTGGCTCTGGAGTGATTGCATTCCTTTAGGGAATGCTGAGGCCTCCCTGTGCCTGATGGCTCAAGGATGGGGAATCACCAGCTCATGGTAGAACCTTGGAGGAAACTTGTGGTGAGCCACTGAGCCGTGGCCCTGATTTCCTGCCACTTCATCATCTTCCCAGTGTGGAAGCAGGGTTAACACCTCTGCAGAAGAGCTCAGGCAGAGTTTGGAGATGGGACATGGCCCCAGACCCCCCAGCCTCCTTCAGTGCAGCCTCTACATGAGGCTTTTCTGACTTTTTCACTGAATTGACTCCAAATAATCAGACAGAGCCCCTGTGGCAGGAGCACTGAGTGAGCCCTTTGCTGTCCCCTTTTCACAGAATGGTTTGGGTTGGAAGGCACCTTAAATGTCATGTAGTTCCAACCTTCTGCCAGGGGCAGGGGCATCTTCCAGTAGACCATGTTGCATGAAGCCCCATCCAGCCTGGTGTCAAACACTTCCAGGGATGAGGTGTCCATAATTTCTCTGGGTAACCTGTTCCAGTGCCTCAATCCCTCACTGTAAAGAACTTCTTCCTGATGTCCCATCTAAATTTCCCTGCCCTAGTTCCAAACCACTGCCCCTTGTCCTGTTACCACAGGTCCTGTTACCATAGTCCCTCCCCAGCTCTCCTGTAGCTTCCTTCAGGTACTGAAAGGCCTTCTCCAGGCTGGACAGACCCAACTGCCTTAGGCTTTCCCCACAGCAGAGGTGCTCCAGCCCTCTGATCATCTTTGTGGCCTCTGGACCCTCTTCAACAGATCCATGTCCTCCTTGTGTTGCTCCTCCTTGTGTGTTCTCCCCGATGCTGGCTGTGGCCTGATGCTTTCCATGCAGGATCCGTCCCTTTAGAGCTGGTTGGAGGAGTTGCTGGCTCCTGGGGGTCATCAGCACCGTGGGCTTCATCACTTCAGGGTAATCTCTCTTCTGCTGGCTCTCTGCTTTGCAGGAGATCTGATGAGGCTTCTGCTGCAGAATCTTGCTTGGTTTCTCTAGAGCCACCTTAATGCCAGGAATTAATTTCCCTGTGCTGTTTGACTGTCTGGTCCATCCCTCTCTGGAGACAGTTGGCTCTGGGGACCTTCACAGCCTCTTCTGAAGAATGAAGGAGGCAAAAGAAAAAGACATTTTAGAGCCCTCCTCAAAGCAGTTGCTTATGGGTGACCACCCTATTTCTGCTCTTGGTTGTTTTGGGCTTGGAGCTGCATCCCCTTGGTCAGGGGGATAAACAAGGGGGGTCCTCACGTTCCCCTGGGATGAGCTTGGGTGCTGGCTGTGGGCTGGCCCTAATCACAACATGGATTTTCTTTCTCCTCAGGAGTAAATCCTGAGCTGCTGACCCTCTCCTGGGCTTTTCCTTGCTGAAAGCAACCATTTGCAAAGCCTGGAGATTCCATCCTGGCCCTTTTCCTTTGGGAAGAGAGTTGGAAATACTTAGATTTTAATGCTTCCTGCCCTGGAGGTGTCTCTGCTGTAACTGCAGAGCTGGGGTGGCAAAACAAATTGAGCCTGTACCTCTCTGTGCTGGTGCAGAGCAAGGTCCACGTGGAGAAATGGGGGTTCAGAGAAGGAATTGGGGTTCACCAGCAGCACCTCCTGCCACTGCTGAGAGATTCTCATCCTGTCCCCCAGCCCTAGGGCACAGGAGGTAGTGAGGGTGGCAGGCACAGACGTTGAGGCTGACACATCCCAGCCCCACCAGCTTGAGGGGCCACGGATGCTCCTGAGTGGTTGGCCGTGGGGCTGTAGGCTCCCTGGTGACGCTGCCAGTGAGTGGCTCTTGACTGTCCCCCTTTCTCCCTGGCAGTTTCAGATTGGAGAGCTGGCAAACACTCTGACTAGTAAACTGGAGTTCCTGGGCATCAACAGACAATCTATCTCCAACTTCCACATGTTGCTGTTGCAGACAGAGGTAACCAAGCCTTCATCCTGCGCTCCGGCCTCTGTCCCGCACGGATCACCTCCTGTCCGCGCTGTTACCTGCTCCGTGCTGCCTGAACCCCCCAGCCTGGCCTCCTGCAGGGCCCATCCTTGGGCACAGAGTGGGTGGGGAGGAGAGGATGGCTTTGAAAAGCCTCCTTCACAGAATCACAGAATGGTAGGGGTTGGAAGGGACCTCTGCAGATCGAGTCCAACCCCCGTGCCAGAGCAGGGTCACCTAGAGGAGGTCACACAGGAACACGTCCAGGTGGATTTGGAATGTCTCCAGAGATGGAGACTCCACCACCTCTCTGGGCAGCCTGTCCCAGTGCTCTGTCACCCTTAATGAAGTTCATCCTTGTCCTTAGAGGAAACTTCTTATGTCCAAGTTTGTGCCTGTAACCCCTTGTCCTGGGCACCACTGAACAAAGCCTGGTCCCATCCTGCTGACACCCACCCTTGGAAGCATTGATCAGCATTGAGGAGATCCCCCTCAGGCTGCTCTTCTGCAGACTAAACAGCCCCAGGGCTCTCAGTCTCTCCTTGGCACAGAGATGTCTCAGTCCCCTCAGCATCTTTGTAGCCCTTTGCTGTACCTTCTCCAGCATGTCCCTGTCCTTCAACTGGGGTGCCCAGAACTGGACTGGTTACTCTACCTGTGGCCTCACCAGGACACAGTAGAGGGGGAGAAGAGCCTCCCTCGACCCGCTGGCCGCACTCCTCTTGAACGCACCCCAGGATACCATTGGCCTTCCGTGGCCGCGAGGGCACCTTGCTGACGCACGGTCGTTCTGTTGTCCTGCCAGGACTGCCAGGTCCTTTTTCCCTAGAAAGCTTCAAATGGCTTCCTCCTCCCTCCCTCCCTCCCTCCCCTCCCCCCCCCCGCTTGTTGCCCCTCTAGACGCGCATTGCAGACTGGAGGGAAGGTGCTCTCAATGGAATCTACCTCAAACGCAAACTCCAAGACGCAGCCGAACAGCTAAAACAATACGAAATAAACGCCACCCCTAAAGGCTGGTCCTGCCACTGGGACAGGTACGAGCTCTCCTCCCTTTCTCACCTTTCATCTCTGACATCTCAACCATGATTTGTGACCATCACAACACCCCCGACGACGCTGGCGCCGTTTCCCACCGACCGAGAGCAGCTTCTCTTAGCTGGGCAGGCAGAGGAGACACACACAAAAACCAAACCAAACCAAACCAAAAAGCAAAACACAAACCACACGCAGAGTTGGGTGCCCAGCCCGCCAGACCGGAGGAGCTAAACTGGAGTGCCTTTTTTTGAGGAGGAGCCTGCTAATTCCTGATGGGACAGAGCTGGCTGCCGCTCTGTGGAGAGTCCTCAAGCGCTGTGGAGGGCGGGCCTGGGGGGTCGCGCATGCGAGAGCTCTGTGAACTTTTCAGGATCTCTGGATCACCTCTTCTGACCCAACAGCTCTGACAAAGGACAAACTTCAACTCACCCACGGAACGAAGAGCAAGAGTTCTGTCTCCTGCCAGCAGGTCAGACCCAAACATTTCTTTTCTCTTATTTTGATGTGTTTTTTTTCCTTGACGGAAGTTTTTTCCTGTGTTTTGAAATCTTTTGCTCTTTTGTTTTTCAGCTCCCAGATCCGCTCCCTCTCTCTAGCATTCACTGTTGTGTGTGGTTTATGACACCCAAGAGCTCTCTTCCTCGCACCACGGGGTAGGGGAGCAGCCGCTTCTCTCCATTGGGCTGTTCCCCCCTGCCCCGGGGCCCCGTCTGCCGCCTTCTCCGAGGGCGACTTTTCAGCCGAGGGCAGCAGCTGAAAGTCCCCTCCACGCTGGCCTTGCTTTTCTCAGCCCTCCCCTTCACAACCGAGGGTGAGGGGGGGAGGGGAAAAAAAAAACAACCAACCAAACAACCTTCAGGCAGCCAGCAATGCACCAAAAAAAAAGACAAAAGGCACCAAAAAAAAGACAGAGAAAATAATTTAGCTTTGAACAAGCCGGCTCGGGCCTCTCCTTTTGCCTCTCTTGTCCTCAAAAACGTTGGTTATTTTTGGTTGCTTTTGGCCACACAAAAGGGTCTTGTTCCCCTGCGAGAGCGCAGCGCTGTCGTGGGCAGACCCACCTCGGAGCGTGTGCGGTGGCTGGGGAGGGAAGCTGAAGCCCTGCCCTTCTCTTGTTTGTGATTCAGGGAGCATAGACGCTATTTCTATGTTAACGAGCGCTCAGGAGAGTCCCAATGGGAGTTCCCCGACGGGGAGGACGAAGAGGAGGAGGGAGGAGAGCGAAGTAGCGACAGAAAAAACGAAGGACCTCCTAAACCACCTCCCAAAGACAAAGGAGAGCGCGCCGAGGAACCCGCCGAGCGCTCCTCCGCAGGTACGCCCCAGGTGGAGAGGCCTTGCCGAGGAGGTTCTGGCCTTGCCAAGCGTGGGTTCTGGCCTTGCCAAGCGTGGGTTCTGGCCTTGCCGAGGATGGGTTCTGGCCTTGCCGAGGATGGGTTCTGGCCTTGCCAAGCGTGGGTTCTGGCCTTGCCGAGGATGGGTTCTGGCCTTGCCGAGGGGGTTCTGGCCTTGCCAAGCGTGGGTTCTGGCCTTGCCGAGGGGGTTCTGGCCTTGCCAAGCGTGGGTTCTGGCCTTGCCGAGGGGGTTCTGGCCTTGCCGAGGATGGGTTCTGGCCTTGCTGAGGGGGTTCTGGCCTTGCCAAGGTTCTGGGGGGCATTACTGAGGTTTTAGGGGAGGATCCCAGTGTGAAAATGGGCCCCCACTAAGCCAGTAGAGCAGCACATGGTGCCTTCGGGTGTTTTAGGCACCCCTGGGGTGGAGAGGAAGGTGATGTTGTGGCTTAATGTCAAGGCTGTGGCCTCAGTTCTGCCTGCCCGCTCCGGGGCAGTGAGGCTGGGTTTTCAAGCCTGTGTCAATGTGTATTCTTCAGGCTCCCTTTGTAAAGAATCCTTCTCAGGCCAAGTCCCTGCCACGTCTCTCATGCCGGTCACTCCGTTTTGGACTCTGCTCCAGTCCTCCGTGCCGGTTCTCCAACCTCCTTTGCCTTTGGAAATGCCTCCGCCGCCGCCGCCTCCCCCCGACTCGCCCCCGCCGCCCCCTCCGCCGCCCCCACCGCCACCTCCCGGGGAAGATGGCGAGATCCAGGAAGTGGAGATGGAAGATGAGGGGGGCGAAGAACCACCAGCACCGGGAACGGAGGAGGATGCTCCCCTGAAGCCTCTCCTGCGCCCAGCCACCAGCAGCATCCAGGTGAGCAGCAGCAGCCGAGTGAGGCCAGAGCTTGACCAGTTCAGCTGGCCCAGTGTGGCCAGACTTGGGGCCCCATCCTGCCTGCTTTGGCAGTGATGCCACACAATCCCAGCATGGTGGGGTTGGAAGGGACCTCTGGAGATCATCCAGTCCAAGCTCCCTGCTAACCCAGGACACCCACAGCAGCTTGCCCAGGAGCACAATGCCCAGGTGGCTTTGGAATCTCTCCAGAGGAGACTGCACAACCTCTCTGGGCAGCCTGCTCTAGGCCTCCAGTACCCTACACCAAAGACGTTTCTGGGACCTCCTGAGTTCCAGCTTGTGCCCTCTGCCCCTTGTCCTGTCCCTGGGGTCCACTCAGCAGAGTCTGGCCCCAGCCTCTTGCTCCCCACAGCTCCTTTAGCTCTTGCTGAGCATTGCTCAGCTGCCCTCTGGGGCTGCTCTTCTGCAGGCTCCACAGTCCCAGGGCTCTCAGCCTTTGCTCCTCACAGAGCTGCTCCAGGCCCCTCAGCATCTTCAGAGCCTCCACTGCATGCTTCAGTAGTTCCCTGTCTCTGCTGAACTGGGGAGGCCAGAGTTAGAACTGGAACTCCAGCTGTGGCCTGACTAGGGCAGAGTAGAGGTGGAGGAGAACCTCCTTTGACCTGCTGGCCACACTCTTCTTCATGCCCCGCAGAAGACCATTTGCCCTCTTGCCTACAAGGGCACATTACTGGCTCATGGGAAACTTGTCCACCACAGAGCTGCTTCCCAGCAGCCCTTCATGGGGGTGCTGCTGACAGGTCCCTAAGCACCATTGTCCCTCGTGTGCCAAGCCCCCTGAGTGCCACCCTCCCTCACGTGACAAGGTCCTTAAGGTCCTTTCCTTTCAGGCTGCCATGGAGCCGACCCCGACGCCGCTGCTCTCTGCCAAGCCGCAGAAGCGGAAAGCTGCCGAGATGAGCCCGGGGGTGCTGCAGCGAGCGGCCACCATCGGCAGCTGCCCGGTCATCTACAGCCAGCCCCTGATGGCCACCGGCAAATACCAGCCCCCAGCCGTGCCCATGGGCTCCCTGAGGCCTCGCCAGCGCCTGCAGCCGGAGATCCAAGGCCGCCCCAACCTCCGCCTCGCCCCGGCCCACAGCGGTGCCGCCGCGCTGGGGCTGCAGTCCGGTTACCTGGGGGTGACGGCGCCTGCCGCGCCCTCCGTCATCGGCTACTCCGAGTGCCCCGTGCCCGGCAGCCTCCCTGCCGCTGCCATGCCGCCTGCCCCGGCACGAGCAGCCCTGCCCGCCGCCGAGCAGCCCCCGCCGCCGCCGCCCCCCCAGACGCCCCCGCCACCCACACCCAAGGCCCCGCCGCCACCGCCGGAGAAGGAGAAGCCGAGGAAGGGGCGGAAGGACAAGGTGAGGAGGGGGCTGTGGCATCCTGGGCCGGGTGCCGTTGCCTCCCCTTCCAGCTTCCCTCACCCTGTGGCCTTTCTGCCTTGGCAGAGTAAGAAGGGGAAGACGAAGATGCCGTCGCTGGTGAAGAAGTGGCAGAGTATCCAGAGGGAGCTGGATGAGGAGGAGAATTCCAGCTCCAGCGAGGAGGACCGGGAGACCACGGCCCAGCGGCGCATCGAGGAGTGGAAGCAGCAGCAGCTGATGAGGTACAGAGTGGGGGGAGCAATGGGGACGCCTCACTGCAGTGTCCTGCCTGGCTCCTCCTCAGGGGGACATCTCAGAGAGTCACAGACTGCTTTGGGTTGAAGAAACCTTTAAAGCTCTCCTAGTCCATCTCCCTGCAGGCAGCGGGGCCATCGGCAGCCAGAGCAGGTTGCCGGGGATGGGGCATCTCCCACCTCTCCAGGCAATGTGGGACAGGGTCTCGACACCCTCAGTGTCAAACATTTCTCCCTTGTCTCCAGTCTAAATCTCCCTCTTGGTTCCAAACCATCACCCCTTGTCCTGTCACAGCAGGCCCTGCTCAAAAGTCTGTCCTTGTCTTGGAGGCCTCCTTTAATTACTGAAAGGCTACCAGAAGGTGTCCCTGGAGCCTTTTCTTCTTCAGCCTGAACAACCCCGACTCTTTCAGCCTGGCCTCAGGGCAGAGGGCTTCCAGCCCTCCCATCACTGCTGTGGCTTCCTCTGGCCCTGCTCCAGCAAGTCCAGATCTCTCTTGTGCTGAGCACTCCAGAGCTGGACGTTGGGAGCCCCCATCCCTGGAGGGGTCTCGGAGCCATGGAGATGTGGTGCTGAGTGCCACGGTTTGGTGGTGACCTGGCAGTGCTGGGTTGGACTCCACCATCCTAAAGCTCTTTTCCAACCGTTCTTGTCCCTGGGAGCGAGAATTCCCATTCCACCCCTGGGGGAGTGGCAGAGGAGGGTGGTGGGCAGCATCACCTTGTCGCAGCTGGGTGCTGACAGCCCGTTTCTGTCCCCACAGTGGTATGGCAGAGAGGAATGCCAACTTCGAGGCGCTGCCGGAGGACTGGCGAGCGCGGCTGAAGCGGAGGAAAACAGCCTCCAGCACCTGAGGCTCAGCAGCCTCCTTCCTGCCCTTGGGGTTTTTTTTTTTACAGATGTACAGTCCCCTTCCCCCCCCAAGCCCCTTCTTGACCGTTGTCCAATAAATTGTAGCAGTTTGGGACCTGCTGTCTGCTTCATCCAGGACTGCCCCCGGTCCCGGCCATGGTGAGAGGAGGCTGGGAGGTGGTTTTGGGGACAGGGCGGCCCTGGCTGAGTGCTGCACTGGGTGTCTGCCAGGAGAACAAAATCCCTCTGGCTCCTTTCCTGGTCCCTCCCTGTTGACACTTGGTCACCCAGCAACCAGGTCCCAGTTTGTTGCTGGGACTGGAGAAGCGTCTCGCTGTATCATGGAGTTCTCAGGGTGTCCCCCTGACCAAGTCAGGGAGGTGACCCAGAGGGATGCTGGCACAGGGTTTGTCCCCGAGCCCTACGACAGCTTCATGTGCAGCCACCTGCGCTACTATGGCTACTTCCGAGGTGAGCCCTGCCCACGGGGACTTGTCCCCTTCTGTCCCCTCCAACTGCTGGGGCTGCAGCCATGCTCTCCCCAAGGCCAGAAGAACGCCATGTCCCTGGGGGACCCCTCTGAGCAGCACCCCACCAAGGCATCCAGCACCCGCAGTGTCCACACCAGCTGCCCGAGGCATCCCAGGCAAGAGCCGAGCTGTGAGTGACCCTGCAGCACCCTGGCACTGGGGTTGGTGCTGGCACGTTGAGGTGGGAGGGTGGGTTTAGGGGTGTTCCCACCCCAGCCCCTTCTGCTGGGACACTCCTGGTTCCCTCCCAGTCCCCAGGCATGGTGCCTCCATCCCCTCAGCACAGTGTCGTGAAGAGCTGCAGGCTCTCTTTGGCTGCCCCTCGCCGTGGGGCCCCCTGCCTGCTCCTCGCTGGCCTGTCGAGTGTGAAGTCATCAAAGAGACTGTGGAGCACATCGGTGAGGGAGCACTCTGCCCCTTGCCCCTTCCTCACCCTTGTGCCAGACGCCCCCTCAAGCACCTATCTTTGCCCCCCCAGAGTGGGTGCCTCCTGAACCGGAGCCCTTCTGCCAGCCCATGGGTCCTGAGCTGGCCCCAGCTGCTCTCAGTGAGGAGCAGGGCACTGTTGTCTACCACCTCAGCCCAGGTAGCATGGAGCAGGCAGCACCCATGGGTGCCCCCTCAGCATCCCCACACCCCCATCACTCAGCCCCACGCTTCCCACAGCACCCCGAGGCTCCTGCTTCACCCGTGCTCGTGTCGGGGGGGCCCCGGGCCCCCTCTCCTCACCTGCAGCCCCCTTGGAGGGGCCCCACGACACGACGCTGCTCTTTGAGTCTCGCTTCGAGAGCGGCAACCTCCAGGAAGCCATCAAGGTGTAAGCGAGGGGCTGGAGGGCAGGGGGGCAAAGGGTGACAGGGGCAAGGCCAGGAGCCAGAGCGTGGCCCCGTCCCCACTATGCAGGGGACCCTACGAGTACCTGCTGCGGCTGCGGCCGGACCTTTACACCACCAAACACACCCAGTGGTTCTACTTCCGCGTGCAAAACACCCGGCGGGGGCCCCTCTACCGCTTCACCATCGCCAACATGGCCAAGCCCAAGAGCCTCTACGGCCAGGGCCTGCGCCCGCTGCTCTACTCCCAGCGCGACGCCCAGACCCGCGGCATCGGCTGGCGCCGCGTCGGGGACCACGTCTGCTACCGACGGGGCGGCGACGGCCGGGAGCCGGCCCCCTCCTGCCTGTCCTGGTCGTCACGCTTCCCCCACGACGCCGACACCTGCTTCTTCGCCCACTCCTACCCTTACACCTACTCGGACCTGCGGCGCTACCTGCGGGCGCTGGCGGCCGACCCGGGGCGCCGGCGGTACTGCGCGGTGCGGGCGCTGTGCCGCAGCCTGGCCGGCAACCCGATCTACCTGCTGACCGTCACCCACCCTGCCGCGGCGCCCACCAGGCCGGCGGTGGTGCTGAGCGCCCGCGCCCACCCCGGCGAGAGCGGCGGCTCCTGGGCCATGCAGGGCTTCCTTGATTTCCTCCTCAGCGCCCACCCCGATGCCCAGCTCCTGCGCCGCCTCTTCGTCTTCAAGGTGGTGCCAATGCTCAACCCTGACGGGGTGGTGGTGGGCAACTCCCGCTGCTCCTTGGCGGGCGGCGACCCCAACAGGGCTTACGGGACAGCGCTCCGCGGCTCCTTCCCTGGCGTCTGGCACCTGCGGACCATGGTTGAGAGGTGAGGTGGGGGTCGCAAGGAGCTGGTGGGATGGTGCCAGTCTCACCATGGTGCCGGTGGATGGATCCTGGTGGGTGCAGGGTGCTGACAAAGCGGGAGGTGGTTGCTGTGCTGTGACTTCCGTGGGTTGACAGCCGAGGTGGGTGCCAGCAGGATCCACCCTGGGAGTACCCAAGGGCTGGGGGGGACACCTCTGGGGACCAGGTTTTGGATACTGGTGGACAAGCGGGACCCCTGTGGGGGGAAGCATTGCTATTAGCATGGGTTGGCACGGTTTAGAGGTGAGGCGGGGGGCACAAGGAGCCAGCAAGACGGTGCCAGTCCCATCATGGCACTGGTGGATGGATACTGCTGGGCACAGGGTGCTGGCGGAACGGGAGGTGGTGCTGTACTGTGACTTCCACGGGCACAGCCGGAAGAACAACGTCTTCATGTACGGCTGTGAGGGTGGCAGCGGGGCACGGCTGTGCCAACGCCTCTTCCCCTTGATGCTGAGCAAGAACGCCCCCGACAAGGTGGGACGCAGCGCTACAGCGACACCAGCTGGTGACACAGGGGAACGCGGCTGCCGTGCCGCTTCCCGGCGTGCCACCACCGTGCCCTCACAGGGCTGGGGAGAGGGCACGACCCCCTCCCCGTCCTGACCCCGCGGCCCGCCCCAGTTCTCCTTCCCCAGCTGCAAATTCAAGGTGCAGAAGAGCAAAGCAGGGACAGGCAGGGTGGTGATGTGGCACCTGGGGATCACCAACAGCTACACCATGGAGGTGGCTTTCAGCGGCTCCACCATGGGTGAGAGGCCAGCACGGACAGGGGGTGATAGGAACTGGACATTGGAACAGGTTGCCCAGGGAGGTCGTGGATGCCCCCTTCCTGGGGGTGCTGAACGTCAGGTTGGATGAGGACTTGAGCATTCTGTGGCTCTGTAGCAGTGCTGGGTGGTCCCCAGGGTGGCAGTCAGCTGCTTATTTTGTTGTCCCCTGTCCCCTCCAGGTGGAAGGAGCTCACACTTCACCGTGCAGGACCTTAAGTCACTGGGCTACCACCTCTGTGACACTCTGCTTGACTTCTGTGACCCCGACCCTGCCAAGGTGAGCTTGCAGCCACCATGTCCCCCACGTTGCTAGTGCCACAGAGGGGCTGTGGTGACACTGGCTCCATCCCACAGCTCCAGCAGTGCTTGTCCGAGGTGGAGACGCTGCTGTGGCAGCAGCTGGGCCGAGAGCCAGGATCTGGTGGTGGCTGGAGTGATGTCCCCACGTCAGAGCTTGAGTCTAGGTACATCCAGGTCACCCTGTCCCAGCAAGCCCCCTGACAGTGGTGGGGGCCGTAGGTGATCATGTTCCCCCCACGCAGCACCAGTGGCTCTGACAGCTCCGTGTCTGACGGGCCCCCAGCTCATCCCCACTGCCCGGAGCAGCTGGTGAGTTCCTGGGTTCTGCAGCTTTTGGCATGTGAGGGACAGAGCTCCAGAGAGCTCTGTGGGGTGCAGATGTCCCAGCTCCACTTTGTCACCCGGCACAGGTGGAGCCACAGAGGAGGAAGCGGCTGCAGAGGCGGAGAGCGAGGACTGCCCTGCACCGGGCAGGCAGCAGCTACCGGCACCGTGCCAGCATCCCCGTGAGCCTGGGCCCATCGCGTGGCCCACCCCAGGGGACAGTCCTGCAGGGACCCTTGTCCCCACTGCTGCTCCACCAGGGAGCCAAGAGGCTCTAACCCTTCCCCTGTCACCCACCAGGCCAGGCCGAGGACCTCTAGGCCCCGCCAGCAGCCAGCTCTGCCCAGTGCCCTGAGAAGAGGCAGCGCCGTGGGAGAGGAGCCCAGAGCCACCTCCAGTGCCACCCTTCCCAGCGCAGCTGGAGCAGGACGTGGCCAGCACAGCGCCAGGGCAAGGTCTCAGCCAGCTGGTGGCACCGGCACCATGTCACACCGCCAGCCTCCGCCGAGCACCTGCCACCCCGGTGACGGCTCCCGGGACGCAGCACCGGCAGCCCGAGCAGGGCAGGGTGGGGGGCAGGGTGGGGGGCAGGGTGGGGGGCAGGGTGGGGGGCAGGGTGCTGCCCGCTGGCACAGGGCACGTCCCCACCTCACCACCCCGGGCAAGGCAGCGCGACCCAGGGCCCCACGCTGCTGCGCCTGTGCCCGTGATTAAAGGCAGTGCCATGGCTTTGTGTGGTGACACCGGTGTCCTTGTGCTGTCCCCATCAGGCTCCTCCTTGGAGCCCAGCCACGCTGGCCAGCACCAGAGCCTGCCGCCAGAACACCAGCTCAGGCCTCCTTGCCATAGTGTCCCACTGCTACCTCAGGCCCTGTCACCATGATGCCACCAAAGCCTCCTTGCCCTAGTGTCACTCGGGTCCCACTGCCGCCGTGGTCCCTCAGGGTGAGTGCCAAGAGGATGGAGCCAGGCCCTGCTCGACGATGCCCAATGACAGGAGCAGGGTGGAAGCTGAGGCATAGGAAGGTCCATGGAAACAGGAGGAAGAATTGTTTCCCTGTGAGGGTGACAGAGCCCCGAACAGGCTGCCCTGGGGAGATATTCAAAACCCACCGGGATGTGTTCCTGTGTGACCTGCTCTAGGTGACCCTGCTCTGGATTGGACTGGCTCAGCTCTGCAGGGCCTTCCAGCCCCTAACATTCTGTGACTGTGATCACTCCCTTGCCATGGTGTCACCTCAGGTCCCACTGCCACTGTGGTCACTCAGGCCCTGTCCCCCTGCTCTGCCCTCAGCCCCTGCCCTTCAGCCCCTGCTCTGCCCTTCAGCCCCTGCTCTGCCCTTCAGCCCCTGCTCTGCCCTTCAGCCCCTGCTCTGCTCTGCTCTGCCCTCGGTCCCTGCTCGCCCTTGCAGCCCCTGCTCTGCTCTCCCCTCGGTCCCTGCTCTACCTTCAGCCCCTGCTCTGCTCTGCTCTGCCCTCGGTCCCTGCTCGCCCTTGCAGCCCCTGCTCTGCTCTGCTCTGCTCTGCCCTCGGTCCCTGCTCGCCCTTGCAGCCCCTGCTCTACCTTCAGCCCCTGCTCTGCTCTGCTCTCGGTCCCTGCTCTACCTTCAGTCCCTGCTCTGCTCTGCTCTCGGTCCCTGCTCTACCTTCAGCCCCTGCTCTGCTCTCCCCTCGGTCCCTGCTCTACCTTCAGCCCCTGCTCTGCTCTGCTCTCGGTCCCTGCTCTACCTTCAGCCCCTGCTCTGCTCTGCTCTCGGTCCCTGCTCTACCTTCAGCCCCTGCTCTGCTCTCCCCTCGGTCCCTGCTCTGCCCTTCAGCCCCTGCTCTGCTCTCCCCTCGGTCCCTGCTCTGCCCTTCAGCCCCTGCTCTGCTCTGCCCTCGGTCCCTGCTCGCCCTTGCAGCCCCTGCTCTGCTCTCCCCTCGGTCCCTGCTCTGCCCTTCAGCCCCTGCTCTGCTCTGCCCTCGGTCCCTGCTGTCCCTGCTCTACCTTCAGCCCCTGCTCTGCTCTGCTCTCGGTCCCTGCTCTACCTTCAGCCCCTGCTCTGCTCTGCTCTCGGTCCCTGCTCTACCTTCAGTCCCTGCTCTGCTCTGCTCTCGGTCCCTGCTCTACCTTCAGCCCCTGCTCTGCTCTCCCCTCGGTCCCTGCTCTACCTTCAGCCCCTGCTCTGCTCTGCTCTCGGTCCCTGCTCTACCTTCAGCCCCTGCTCTGCTCTGCTCTCGGTCCCTGCTCTACCTTCAGCCCCTGCTCTGCTCTCCCCTCGGTCCCTGCTCTGCCCTTCAGCCCCTGCTCTGCTCTCCCCTCGGTCCCTGCTCTGCCCTTCAGCCCCTGCTCTGCTCTGCCCTCGGTCCCTGCTCGCCCTTGCAGCCCCTGCTCTGCTCTGCCCTCGGTCCCTGCTCTACCTTCAGCCCCTGCTCTGCTCTCCCCTCGGTCCCTGCTCTACCTTCAGCCCCTGCTCTGCTCTGCCCTCGGTCCCTGCTCTACCTTCAGCCCCTGCTCTACCTTCAGCCCCTGCTCTGCTCTCCCCTCGGTCCCTGCTCTGCCCTTCAGCCCCTGCTCTGCTCTCCCCTCGGTCCCTGCTCTGCCCTTCAGCCCCTGCTCTGCTCTGCCCTCGGTCCCTGCTCGCCCTTGCAGCCCCTGCTCTGCTCTCCCCTCGGTCCCTGCTCTACCTTCAGCCCCTGCTCTGCTCTGCCCTCGGTCCCTGCCTTCCCCTCGGCCCCCGCTCTCCCTTCAGCTCCTCCTCAGGCCCGGTTCCCACGGTGCCGCCTCCCCCTCGGTTTCCATGGCGCTGCGGTGAGGCCCTCCCCCCGCCCCGTGACCGGCAGCCGTCGGCGGGCGCGCCGGAAGTACCGTGGGTCGGGCGGAAGCGGAAGCGGCGGCGGCGGTGTCCTTCTGGGCCGTGACGCCGGGGCGGCACCATGGCGGACGCGGCCTCGCAGGTGCTGCTGGGCTCGGGGCTCACCGTGCTCTCGCAGCCCCTCATGTACGTGAAGGTGCTGGTGCAGGTAAGGAGGCTCCGGGAAGCGGGGGGTCGGGGCGGTCACCGGCTCCGGTACCGGCTGAGGGCTGCCTGTCCCTGTTCCAAGTAGAGCAGGTCGGGGGCAGTTACCGGTCCCGGTACCGGAGGCAGGCTGTATGTCCCTGCCGTTGGTGGAGGGGCTGGAAACGGGGAGCTTCGGGTCCGGGGTGGGGTTACCGGGCCCGTTGACGGGGGGCTGGGGGACGGTTACCGGCCCCGGTACTGGCTATGGGCTGCCTGCCGCTGCGGCAGGTGGGGCAGCCCCGGGGACGTTACTGGGCCCGGGATGGGCTGCAGCTTGCCTGTCCCTGCCGCAGGTGGAGGAGTGGAAACGGGGCGCTCACGGGGGGTTGCCGGGCCCGTTAACCGCGGGCTCGAGGGAGGGTTACCGGGCCCGGTACCGGCTGCAGGCTGCTTGTCCCCGCCGTAGGTGGGCTACGAGCCGCTGCCTCCTACCCTGGGCAGGAACATCTTCGGGCGCCAGATCTACCAACTGCCAGGGCTCTTTGCTTACGGTGAGCTGCGTCCCCTGCGGTCCCGCCGCCCTACGGGGGGGGCCCCGCTTCGGGGGGGGTGGGCGAGGGTCCCGCCTGGCGTGACAGGTCCCCGCTGTCCCCAGCCAAGCACATCGTGAAGGTCGATGGGAGAGCAGGACTCTTCAAGGGCCTCACCCCTCGGCTCTGCTCCAGCGCCATCGGCACCATCGTGCACAGCAAAGTGCTGCAGGTACCGGGGCCGGGGGAGGACTCAGGACGCTGCTGGCCCCGGGAGGGCTTTGCCACCAGCAGCTGGGGACCTGGGCACCCCGTGCCTGGCTGCTCTGGCACCGGCAGGGCCTCCCTTGTCTCCCCTGGCTGCTCTAACCCTTCCCTTTCCTCTCCAGAGGTACCAGGAGGCTGAGCAGGCTGAGGTGAGTGTGAGGCCACTCTCCAGGGAGTCCTCCCTTCCACTCTTTCTCGCTTCTCTCTCCCCTCACCCCCATCTTTCCCTTGTTTTTCTCCATCTCTCCATTCCTTTCCATTCTTCTCCTTTCTTTTGCTTCCTTTCTCTGTTCCTCTCCCATTTCACTTCTCTCATTTCTTTCCCTTCTTCTCCCCTTTCAGCTCTCCTTCTCTGTTTCCCTCTCTCCCTCCTTCCCCATGGCTGTGGAAAGCAGTATCCCAGGGGGAGCCACAGGACTGAGGTGTCTGTGGTGGGGCTGGGGGGCTGCTGAGCCCATGCTGTGGGGGACAACAGATCCTTTCCAGGGTGGTGGGGATGGAGCCAGAGATGCTTTCTGGGGGTGCTCTTCCCTGCCTGATGCCTCTTTCCCTTTCCAGCCAGGAGCCAGCAAGAAGGAGCCTGTGTCCTCACTGGAGCAGGTCCTCAAGGAGGTGAGGAGGAGGAAGAGGAGGGTGCTGGGTGTGCTGGGGTGAAGAGGGGCTTGGCACAACCCATGTCCCTGTCACCTGCTCCCCCTGACGCTTCCTTTCTCCCCCAGACCTCCAGAGAGATGGTCGCTCGTTCTGCTGCCACCCTCATCACCCACCCCTTTCATGGTATGTGCCCCTCTTGCTCCTGTAACTGGTGCACAGGCCTGGTGACCCAGGTGACTGGCATCTGTCACCCTGGGGTGTCCCTGACCCCCACGCTGCTTGTCTCTGCCTGCAGTGATCACCCTGCGCTGCATGGTGCAGTTCATTGGCCGAGAGACCAAGTACAGGTATGGAGGTGCTGGGGTTTGGGGGTGCTGTTGGGGCTCCAAGGGTGCTGTGATGGGTCCAGGATTGCTGGGCCCGGGGAGGGGGCTGCTTCCTGCCTGTAGGATCCTCTCTGACCGCAGCACTCTGCTCTTCCTCCCTGGCCAGTGGGACACTAAGCGCCTTCACCACGATTTACCGAGAAGAAGGCATCCTGGGATTCTTTGCGTGAGTGCTGATGGCCGCTGGGGGGGCTGGGGGGCACAGTGGAGTCTCCCCAAAAGCCATAGCCTGCAGCTCTGCCCTGCTGGGCTCATCTGGCTAAGGAACCACTCTGCCCTGTCCTGGGGTGCACAGTTCCCCTGTTCTGCTCTTCTGAAGGAACTCCCTAGCGTGGATCTAAGCAAGCCCCCCACCAGCCCTGGCTTGGATGGGTGACATCCAGTGCCTGAGGACATGAAACCAGGGTGAAGATGGAGAGGAACTCTTGCTAGGAGCACCAGTTGGGGGTGGTTTGGGTCCTTTTAGCAGCTCCCCTCAGCACCCATGTCCTCTGGGAACACCCTGCCCATGGAGAGACCGGTGGCTCCCTCCCGCTCCCGGCGGGCTGTCCCCTTCCATTCCCCACCAGCTGCTCCCTCCTGCTCCCAGCTGGCTGTCCCCTTCCATTCCCCACCAGCTTATCCCTCCTGCTCCCAGCTGGCTGTCCCCTTCCATTCCCCACCAGCTGCTCCCTCCTGCTCCCAGCTGGCTGTCCCCTTCCATTCCCCACCAGCAGCTCCCTCCTGCTCCCAGCTGGCTGTCCCCTTCCATTCCCCACCAGCTGCTCCCTCCCGCTCCCAGCTGGCTGTCCCCTTCCATTCCCCACCAGCTGCTCCCTCCTGCTCCCAGCTGGCTGTCCCCTTCCATTCCCCACCAGCTGCTCCCTCCTGCTCCCAGCTGGCTGTCCCCTTCCATTCCCCACCAGCTGCTCCCTCCTGCTCCCAGCTGGCTGTCCCCTTCCATTCCCCACCAGCTGCTCCCTCCTGCTCCCAGCTGGCTGTCCCCTTCCATTCCCCACCAGATGCTTCCTCCTGCTCCCAGCGGGCTGTCCCCTTCCATTCCCCACCAGCTGCTCTCTGGTTCCCTGCATGGCTGGCTCCAGATGCAGCTCTGCCTCCAGCTCACCTTTCCTCTGCCTCCTCTCTTGCAGCGGCCTGATCCCGCGGCTCCTGGGGGACATCCTCTCCCTCTGGCTCTGCAACATGCTGGCCTACCTCATCAACACATACGCCCTGGAGAACGGGGTACGGGCTCGGGGCCCAGCTCTTGGGGGCACCTGCTGGGGGTAGGGGTGGCACAGAGGCTGTGGTGAGGGAGGGGAAGGGCTCAGGGGATGGCACCAAGCTGGAAGCGTCAGGGTTGAAGGTGGTTTTGGTCCTCCTGCAGGTCTCAACCATGACTGAGATGAAGAGCTACTCACAGGCAGTCACTGGGGTAAGGACACCCATGGGTGTGGGTGCACCTGTGTGTGGGACCTGTTGTCCCTCATGGGCAGGGGGAAGGGAATTGACTCCTTTTTCCTGTGGGAATTTCTGTGTTCCACATAATCCTGCCTGTTCTGAGGGGCTGGGTGCTGCCCAAGGCTCCAGAGGAATCAGCCCACAGGGGAAGGAGCACTGCTCCCTGTGGGCTCACAGCCATGACCTTGCCTCCATGGAGCCTGAAGGAGATGGGATGTCCCTGAGGGTCTTTTGGGGATCCCTGTGGGGGGTCACTGCCCACCTAACCCTGCTCTTCTCCACAGTTCTTTGCCAGCATGCTGACTTACCCCTTCGTGTTGGTCTCCAACCTGATGGCTGTCAATAACTGTGGGTGAGTGTCATGACATCCTCCTCTTCCTCCCTGCTTTGCTGGGGCTGGTGTGGGTGACAGCCCTGTCCCTCCACACCACATCAGCTCCTGAAGCTGCCTTCACCAAGCTCCTGTGTGGCACAGGGTTTTCAAATCCACTCTGGGCTTAGATCTCTTGTTGAGGGGGTATGTGGTGGTGGTGGCAGCATGGCCTTGAAAGGGCCACACTGGGGTTCAGTGGAGCTGCAGAGGGGATGAGTCCTGGGTGGAAGTGCCCAAAAGGACTGGGACAGGGATTGTCCCCCTGGACTGTGCACTGCTGAGGCCACACCTGAAATCCTGGGGTCAGTTTTGGGCCTCTCACTCTAAGAAGGACATTGAAGGGCTGGAGCAGGGGCAGAGAAGGGCAACAAAGCTAGAGAAGGGCCTGGAGAACAGGGCTGGTGAGGAGCAGCTGAGGGAGCTGGGGTCATTGCGCATGGAGAAAAGGAAGGGAGATCTGCTGGTTCTCTCCAATTCCCTGAAAGGAGGCTGGAGCCAGGTTGGGGTTGGTCTCTTCTCCCAGGGAGCAAGGGATAGGACAAGAGGAAACAGCCTCAACTTGCCCCAGGGGAGGTTTAGGTTGGACATGAGGAACAATTTCTTGCCCTTGGGGGTAGTGGTGGAACAATTTCTTGCCCTTGGGGGTAGTGGTGGAACAATTTCTTGCCCAGGGCAGTGGTCGAGTCTCCAGCCCTAGAGGGGTTTCAGAGCCCTGGAGCTGTGGTGCTGAGGGCCATGGTTTAGTGGTGCCCTGGCAGTGCTGGGTTGAGGGTTGCACTCTTACGATCTTGGAGGTCTCTTCCATGATTCTGTGCAATAATTCCCTGTGGATCTCCTCTCCCTTCCCTAGGCTGGCTGGGGGTCTCCTTCCTTATGCACCCACCTACTCCTCCTGGCTGGACTGCTGGAGCCAGCTGCACAGGGAGGTGAGTGGCTGGAGCTGGGAAGCGCCGGAATACCTTGGAAAAGAGCTGGGTGGGAGCCCTGCTGGGGCCGTGCTGGGGCTTGGGGCAGCTGTGACTCACCAGTGCTGGTCCTCCTCTCCTTGCCAGGGCAACATGAGCAGAGGGAACAGCCTGTTTTTCCGCAAGGTGCCCACGGGGAAGCGATACGTGTGGGAAGAGAGGAGGTTCCGTTGAAGGTGGAGCTGGGATGGGAATCATGAAGCCACTGCAGGGCTCCAGAAGCAGAGAATCATGAGTGTGGTGATTTCTACTACAGTTTTTTAAATCATTTCATGCTGAGAGGTGAAGGTGGACGTCTGAGAGTGTCTGTCATGGGGCTGGGGCCTTCCTGGATGGGGTGGAGCTGATCTTGTGGAATCCCAGACTGGTTTGGGTTGGAGGGGACCGTTGAAGGCTGTCCTGTCCAACTCCCCTGCAGTCAGCAGGGACATCTCCAACCAGAGGGGGGGGTTCAGGGCCCTACCAAATTTGACTCTGAAAGACACTGGTGATGGGGTCTCCACCACATCTCTGGGTGACCTGTTCCAGTGCCTCACCACCCTCACTGTGAAGAACTTCCTCCTGATGTCCAGCCTCAGTCTCCCCTGCTCTGGTTTCAAACCATTGCTCCTCATCCTATCCCCACAGGCCCTTCTGACCAGTCCCTCCCCAGCCTGCCTGCAGGTTCCCCTTCAGATACTGAAAGGCTGCTCTAAGGTCTCCCTGGAGCTTTCTCCAGCCTGAAGAGCCCCAACTCTCCCAGGCTGTTCCCATAAGGGAGGTGCTTCCAGCCCTCTGATCATCCTCATGGCCTCCTTTGGACCCTTTCCAGCAGGTCCAGGTCCTTCTTGTGCTGGGGGCCCCCCCAGAGCTGGACAGAGCAGAGCAGAGGGGCAGGATCCCCTCTCTCCACTTCTGGCCACGCTGCTTTAGATGCAGCCCAGGCTGCTGTTGGCCTTCTGGGCTGCAAGTGCCCACTGCTGGCTCCTGCCCAGCTTCTCACCCACCTGCACCTCCAAGCTCTCTGCAGGGCTGCTCTCAATCATCCCCCAGCCTGGGTTCATGTCCAGGATTGCCCTGACCCAGGTGCAGGACCTTCCTTGTACTTTGCCTTATTGACCCTCATGAGGTTCTCCTGAGCCCACTTCTCCAGCCTGTCCAGATCCCTCTGGCTAGATCACATCCTTCAGTCTTGTCAACCACACCACTCCATCAGCTGACCATCTCCAGCATTGCCTCCATGGTCCAACCCCTGGAGCACTGTCCCTGTTATCCCTAATACACCTCTTTCCTCAACCCTTTTTTCCCCAGCTGGATCAGTCCCACAAAACATTGCCACATCCCTCGTGTCCCCACAGTGACCACTGCCTGTGTCTTGTGCCTCAGTTTCCTCTCCTTGCCTCCCTCTGGGGGCTTTGGCTGTGAGGGCAGATGTTGGACTGATTCCTACCAGCTCTGAAGGGGACACATCGCTGGTGGTGGGGACAAGGATGGTGGCTGTGGAAAGAGGGTGGTGGCAGGGGGGGGTTGTACAGCTTGGGATGTTTGCACAGCTGGAAAAGGGACTGCACCATGGGAGGGCTGCACAGCTGGGTGCAGGGTCACACACCCAGGGGAAGGGCTGCACAGCTGGGTGGAGAGCTTGCACGTCCAGTAAAAGGCTCACACATCTGGCAGGGGTGCTGCACACCTCTGGGGAGGATCACATAGCTGGCAGGGGTGCTTGCACGGGAGGGGGTTGCAAAGCTGGGTGAAGGGCTCCACACTGAGCAAGAGGGGGGGCTGCACACCCAACAGTGAGGTCGTTCCACCCCCGGAGCTGTCTGTCCCACACCTGCTGGGGCCACTCCACAGCCGGAAGAGCTTGCTTCACGCCCGGAAGACGCTGTTGCACGCCCAGAAGAGGCGGTTCTGTGCCTGCTGGCAGACGTTCCACAGCTGGCAGAGGTGGTTCTACCCCCGGCGGGGCTGTTCCCGCCCCGGTGTGGCCGTTCCCCACACGCCACCGACACTGTTCCGCGTCCCCCACCTAAACCCCGCAGCACCGGGAAGGGGGCGGGCCCCGAGGAGGCGGCACCGGGGGAGGGCGACCGTCCCCCTCCCTCCGGTCCCTCCCCCTTGTCCCTCGTTCTGTCCCTCCGGTGCTGCTGCCATGTCGAAGCAGGGCCCGGAGGGCGGCGGCGGGGACGAGCGGGAGCTGCTGAGCGGCGGCAGCGAGCAGCGGTGCCGGGCCCGGCTGGCGGCGGGGGCCCGGCGGGGCGGGGGCGGCGCGGCGGCGGCGGCGGCGGCGGTACTGGTGCCGCTGTGCTCGGTGCGGGGCCGCCCTGCCTTGCTCTACACGTTACGGTCCCGCCGCCTGGGCGGGCCCCACAGCGGTGACGTCAGGTAGCTGTCAATGACGTCACGCACCGGGGACGCAGTGGGAAGGGGTGGGTGGGTAGGGGGTCTCCCCGCTGTGAGCGGTTCCGTTCCCTTTGGCAGCTTCCCCGGGGGCCGGCGGGACCCGGCGGACGGTGACGAGGTGGCCACGGCGCTGCGGGAGACGCGGGAGGAGCTGGGGCTGGAACTGGGGACACGGAGCGTCTGGGGACAGCTGCGGACACTGCCGGACCGGGTACCGGGCACCAGCTGCGGGGGGGCACACACCGGGTGACAAGGACAGGGAGGGTGGAGGAGACGGCAAGGACAGCGTGGGGTGACAAGGACACAAGGGCAGGGAGGCAGGGACACGGGTGACAAGGGTTCAGTGTAATGAGGACATGGGTGACAAGGGTTCGGTGTGACAGGGACAAAGGTGATAGGGACATGGGTGACAAGGGCTTGGTGTGGCAGCGACATGGGTGAGGGGTTCAGGCCAATAAGGTTACAAAACAGTTTGGGGGGACAAGGACACAGGTAAGAGGGTCTGGGTGCTAGGAACATGGGTGACAGGTTCAGAGCAACAGGGACACAAGTGGTAGAGGTTTGGGGTGATGGGGACATGAGGGTTCAAGGTGACAGGCACTGGGTTTGAGGTGATAGGGATATGGGTGGTGAGTTTAAGGCAACAAGGACACAGGTGACAGGGGTTTGAGGTGAAAGAGACAGGTAACAGGTTTGGGGTGACAGTGACACAGGTGACAGGGGTTTGAGGTGAAAGAGACAGGTAACAGGTTTGGGGTGACAGTGACACAGATGACAGGGGTTTGAGGTGATAAGGACACAGGTAACAGGGGTTTGAGGTGATAAGGACACAGGTAACAGGGGTTTGGGGTGACAGTGACACAGATGACAGGGGTTTGAGGTGATAAGGACACAGGTAACAGGGGTTTGGGGTGATAAGGACACAGGTGACAGGGGTTTGGGGTGACAAGAAACACTGGCTGCAGACAGGGGTGGTGCTGGGTGACAAATCAGTACCACAGTAGGGCACAGGGTGCCAATACAAGCAGGTGGCACTTTGGGGCTGGGGAGTTGTCACCCTCTGTCCCTTTCTGACACGCCTTCCAGCATGGCCTGAGCGTGGCTCCCGTCGTGGCCAACCTGGGGCCACTGGAGGACTTGACGCTGACCCCCAACCCAGCTGAGGTGGGTGACACCACATTGGCCTGGGGCCAGCAGCCCTTTCCTTGGCGAGAGCGGCGATGCCAAGGCCAGAGGGGGGGGTGGTGGGGGTGGTGGTGTCACCCCCCCCCTTACCACCTGTGCCAGCAGGTGGAGGAGGTCTTCACCCTACCCTTGGCCCACCTGCTGCGTGAGGAGAACCAGGGCTACACTCACTTCCGCGGCTCCAGCGGCCGCTACGGCTACACCCTGCCCGTCTTCCTCAACGGCCCTCACAAGGTGTGGGGGCTGACAGCCATCATCACCGAGCTCACCCTGGAGCTGCTGGCCCCTGACCGCTACCGCAGGAAGACCTTCGTCCCGCAGCGAGCGCCGCGGCCACAAGAGGGCGCCACAGCCTGACACGGAGGGGACAGGGGGGCCCTAGGTGACCGGGGGGCCCTAGGTGACCAGGCGGCCCCTTGGAAGGTGTGCAGGTGGAGTTGTTCCCATGATGGGGGTGGCCACCTCCTTCAGGCCCCCTTTTTCCTGCCACCTTCTCCTGTCCACCTTCTTTTGGGTGACTGTCACTGCACACACCAGGAAGCCAATGCCAGCTGCACCCATGGGTGATGATATCACAGGCTGTGACTTAGTAAAAAGCCATGTTTGAAACGACTTCTGCTGTGGCTTCCAAGTCCTGCACATGGCTGGCTCTCGGTGCCAGCACTGTGGGCACTGGGGATGTGACAGCTGTCCCCTCCTGGCACCAAGTCCAGGCCCCTGTACTGGTGTCCCCAGGGAGGGACACATGGCTGTGGTTGCTTGGTGCTGCTTCACAACCACTCCCAAAGAGGGGATGTGGAGCCTCATGGAAAGACAGGATCTTCTCTTGGGGGGTGGGGTATCCAGACCCTGAGGTTGATTCCCCCTGATCCCTAGGGATCTCCCTGATTCCTGGAGATCCCCCAATTCCTGGAAAGCAGAACCCAGAGCCCCTTCCACCCCCCCTCAGCAGCCCCTTCCCCCCGCTTCATGCCCACAGGCAGCTCCAGCAGAGAGAGGAGCCCATCAGGGCAGCAATGTTTATTGAGGACCCCCCAAACTGCTGCCAGAAGTCCCCAGTGACACCCCAAAAAGCCCCTCCCAGGGGCAGGGTCACCACCTTACGCCGATGCTGCTCGAGCTTTGGCTTCACCGTAGCGCCGCATCCTCTCCTCCAGCTCAGGTCGGAAGTGGCGGATGAGACCCTGCAGGGAGAGCAAAGGAGATGGGTTAAGGGGGATAAGGTTGTTGGAACCCCCTCCAGATCCCACCACCAGCTCTCACCTGCACGGGCCAGGCTGCCCCATCACCCAGGGCACAGATGGTGTGGCCCTCAATCTGCTTGCTGATCTCCCACAGGGCGTCGATCTCAGCCACCTGCGCGTTGCCCTGCACGAACCGTGCCATCACCTTGTTCATCCAGTCAACACCTGGGGGGGTGGCCAAGCCGTGAGGGGACCCATGGTGTGACCACCCCCCACCCAACCACCCCCTTCCAGCCCCAAACCGTGCCCCATAGCACCCCCATCGCACCCTGCCCACAACTGGCTCCATGCTCCCCTTCCCAGCATGGGAAGCACTGCCCTACCACCACCAGTGCCAGCAAGGGGATGTGAAGCCTTATGGAAAGGCAGCATCAGAGGTATCCAGACCCTGGGGAGATGCCCCCAGTCTCTGGGCTGATCCCTGCTTCACAGACATGCCCCAGTCCATGGGCAAGTGGAATCCTGAGGTCCCCAGCAGTCTCTTCACACCATTTTATTCCCATAGCCAGCTCCAGCAGCAAGAGGAACCCACTGATGTTTACCAAGGATCCTTGATCTGCCTCCTTGACCCCCCAGAAGCTCAGCTCACAGCCCCACTGCCTGCTCACCTTCCCGGCAGGGGGTGCACTGCCCGCAGCTCTCGTGCTTGTAGAACTCGATGAGGCGAGCGATGGCTTTAACGATGTCGGTCTGGGGAGGGAGAAGAGAGTCAAGAAGGTGAGGAGGAACCCCCCCAGTGCACCGGTGGGCCCAGGGCAGGGGATCCAACGCCCCCTTACCGATTTGTCCATGACGATGACGGCGGCCGTGCCGAGCCCGCTCTGGGCCTGCACCAGGGAGTCGAAGTCCATCAGCACCGTCTCGCACACCGACTTGGGCAGCAGCGGCGTGGAGGAACCCCCGGGGATGACGGCCAGCAGGTTGTCCCAACCCCCACGGACGCCTCCTGCCAGAGAGGAAGAGGAGACAGCAGGGGGGCTGGGAGTCAGGCCCCGGCAGCGCTGTCCTGGCGCGGCTCGGCGGAGGCCGCCGGCGGTGCTCACCGGCGTGCTTCTCGATGAGCTCCTTCAGCGGCACCGACATCTCCTCCTCCACCGTGCAGGGGGTGTTGACGTGCCCGGAGATGTTGAAGAGCTTGGTGCCCGAGTTGCGCTCCCGCCCGAAGCTGGCGAACCAGGCGCCCCCCCGCCGGCAGATGGTGGGGGCCACCGACACGGTCTCCACGTTGGCCACCGTGGTGGGGCAGCCAAAGACGCCTGGGTCACAGGACGGTAGGGGTTGGAAGGGACCTCTGCAGAGCATCCCAGTCCAAACCCCCTGCCAGAGCAGGGCCATAGAATCTAAAGCAGGTCACACAGGAGAGCTCTCTGTGGCTACCTAGGCCCTGCAGCGGGGGGGTGGCTTGGGGACAACTGGGTTGGGCCTGGTCACCATCATTTTGGGGAGGCCTTCTGGTGGCCTTTCAGTACCTGAAGAGTTTGAGGAGAGAGCTGGGGACAGACTTTGGAGCAGGGCCTGTTGTGACAGGACAAAGGGTGATGGTTTGGAACTAAAAGGGAGTGATTCCGACTGGAGAGAAGGAAGAAGCTCTCTGCACGGAGGGTGGGGAGAGCCTGTCTCAGGTTGCCCACACTGGTAGGAGATGCTCCATCCCTGGAACCACTGCAGGCCAGGTTGGTTGGAGCTCTGACCAAACTGCTCTAGTTGAGGATATCCTTGGAGGTGTTCAAGAAACATGTGGACAGTGTCCCCAGTAGTCTTAGCTTGAAGGTGATTTTAAAGGTCTTTTCCAACCCAAACAATTCAATGATTCCAGGTCACTGTAGGCTGCAGGAACTCAGTCTAGATAACCTTTAAGATCCCTTCCACCCAAAATATTCAATCATGGTATGATTTTGTCCAGTTGCCATTGTAGAATCATGCAGTTGTTTGGGTTGGGAAAGCCCTCTAAGATCATCCAGTCCAACCACCAACCCAACACCATCACGGCCACTAAACCATGTCCCCAAGTTTCTCGAACACCTCCAGGGATGGTGACTACCTCCCTGGGCAGCCTGTTCCAATGCCTGACCACTCTTGCAGCAAAGACACCGTTCTTCATGTCCAACCTCAACCTGCCCTGGCACAATTTCAGGCCATTGCCTCTTGCTCTGTTGCTTGATTCTAGGGAGATCTTGTCCTGCTCTCAAGCAGCAGCTAGAAATTGAACCTCACGCCACCAAGGAGAGGGTCGTGGCCATACCCACGTCAGCAGGGAAGGGTGGCTTCAGGCGTGGCTTGCCCTGCTTGCCCTCGATGGACTCGATCAGCGCCGTCTCCTCACCACAGATGTAAGCCCCAGCTCCCCTCACCACGAAGACATCGAAGGCATACCCTGAGCCGCAGGCATCGCGCCCCAGCAGCCCGGCCTCGTACGCCTCCCGGATGGCCACCTGCAGCAGGGGGGGACAACCACATCAGAGAATGGTTTGGGTTGGAAAAGCCCTCTCAGATCATCCAGTCCAACACCACCCAGGCCATTAAACCACATCCTTGAGTGCCATGCCCACAGGTTTCTTGAACGCCTGCAGGGATGGGGACTCCACCTGCCCCCTCCCTGTGCAGCCTGTGCCAACACCTGACCGCTCTTGCAGCAAAAACATTTTTCCCCCACGTCCAACCTAAACTGGGTATTAGGAGCTCTCCACTCTGGGGGTGGGGGTGGGGCTCACCCCACGCAAACCTCGTTCTTGCTGCTCACCTGGAGGTTGGAGGCCTCGTTGTAGAACTCGCCGCGGATGTAGATGTAGGCGGCGCGGGCGCCCATGGCACGTCCGGCCACCAGGCAGCCCTCCACCAGCTTGTGGGGGTCGTGCCGCATGATCTCCCGGTCCTTGCAGGTGCCTGGCTCCCCCTCGTCCGCATTCACCACCAGGTATTTGGGCCTGGACAAGGGGGCGGTGGGTGACATCAAGGCTGCCCGCTCCCCGTTGGGATCGGGGACATGGTGGTAACGGTGCCGGTCTGGGTCTCACCTGCCGTCCGGGGGTTTGTTCATGAAGCTCCACTTGAGGCCGGTGGGGAAACCGGCTCCGCCACGGCCCCGCAGCCCCGAGGCCTTGATCTCACCAAGGATCCAGTCCACCCCTTTGAGCAGGATCTCCTTCGTCTTGTACCAGTCGCCGCGACGAAGGGCGCCCTGCAGGCTGCGGGCACGGCACAGCCGGTAGCACCGGGACGGGCCACATTGGGCCGCGTCGTACCCCACTCCCCACCCAGCCTCCCACCCCTTACCGCCACTCATGACGCCCATAGAGGTTGGTAAAGATCCGGTCTTCATCTCGCAGCGACCCGAACTGCGTCTTCTTGGGTGCTGTCTACAGGGACACACGGACTCAGCACCAGTAACGCCGGCACCCGCACGACCCTTCCCGGATCGCCTCGCCGCTCCCTCCCGGCTTCATCCCCACTCACCGAAAAGGAAGCAGCGGGCAGGCGCCGTAGCGCCAGCAGCTGTCGTGAGGCCATAGCGGGGCGGGGGCGGGCACCGGGGGCACCGGGACCACCGTCACCTTCAGGCGCCCCCACAGCGGCGCGCCAGTGGTGACGTCATCAGCGAGCGCCAGCGGCGAGGCACAGCAGAGCTGCACGGGCGATAGGGGGCAGTATGGGGGGCGTGACCCTATGACGAGGACGTATCACGGCGCAGGGGCGTGGCCACGCAGCCAGGGCGTGACCCTGTGGTGTGGGGGCGTGACTGGAGGCGTGGTCTCCTGGATGGGGCGTGGCCACTCTGGCCCCGGGCCCGCGCTGCCTCGTGCCCCGCGCCCCGGCCCGGCTCGGATATCGGGAGCTGTAATCGGAGGCCTCCGGTGCTCTTCCCTGATGCCCCCCTCGATGCCCCCCTCGATGCCCCCTGGGGCGCTTCATTCTCAACCCTCCCCCAGCGCCCCGGGGGGGCCACACCGGCTTGCCCCGCCCCAGGCCTTTTCTCCTGATGCGGGCCTACGTTAACCACCCCACCTCCAGCGGTGGCCTCGCCCTGGCGAGGGAGCACCGGACCTAGGGGATCTGGTTTCCACCCCCCGCCTGTCCCCGCTCCATCTCCCCATCCCCTGGGCTCAGCGGTGAGCAGTGGGACTGGGCGGCAGGCACCATGTTCTTCCTCTTCCGTGGGCCGCAGCGGCGGGGTACTGGCAGCCCTGTGCCCCCGGCATGCCGGGGCACCTCCCGTCCCCGTGGCCGCGGTAAATGGGGCGGCCGCCGCCTGTGCCTGACTCTGCGACGTCGGAGACAGGGGGGCTCCAGCACCCGTGGCACCTCGGGGAGCCGAGGGCGGCCAAACCATGGTGGTGTGTTCCCCATGCAGCATCAATGGGGTGCAGAGGAGACGGGACTCCAGCTGCCCCCCACTTTTGGGCAGGTAATGGGTGGGGGGGGGAGAGGGCCGGTTGTATGGTAGGGCTGGTGGGTACCAGAGTGCCCTCCATGGGGAGGCCGCGGGGCTGGGGAACAGCTGGGTGGCTTCCCACATCTGGAACAGAGCGGCCGAGCAGGGAATAATCCGGAGGATTAAGGCGTGCGGCGGGCATGCTGCCCCCCCGCCGGCTGCCCTGCATATCCCCAGATATTCCATAAAAACCTCAAATCCCCGCGCAGCCACGGCTGCTTTCACACCCCACCCCACCCCCCCCGCCTCAGGCCACGGCCCCGGTTCGCCCCGGCGGGGGGCTCTGTGCCAGCTGGCCCCCCAGGGCCAGGCATGCCCTGCAGCATTGGGGCAGCCCCCAGCCATGGGCAACTGCACCAAGACCCCTGAGCGGAGGCTCACGAAGGTAAGGCCTTCTGTGGGAGGGGTGTAGGAGGAGGGTGAGGAAGGGGGGACCCCTGGCTTAGCCCCCCTCCTGCCTCAGCGCTGATGCTTGTTGTGTCTGCAGGACGGGAAGCCACATTCTGGCCCCATAACATCCGGTAGTGGGGATGCCGAGGAGGGGGCAGAGGCAGCACAGTCCCCCCCACTGCAGAACTACTCAGTGCTGCAAGGGCTGGTGGGGCCAGCCTGCATCTTCCTGCGGCAGAGCATTGCCATCACCCAGCTGGTACGTGCCCATCCCCTCCCTGAGTGCCCGCTGCAGTGGGCACCACGCTGCCAGGGATTTAGGGCAGGATCTGTGGGGGGATCCATGGGAGAAGGATCCCTTCTTCAGCTCTTCCTGTTTTTCCCAGGACCGGGAGCTGAGGCCTGAGGAGATTGAAGGTGAGGTGCTGTGACCTTTGGTGATGGGGACGGGGGGGGGTCTTTGCCCTGGTTGGGAGGTCTCTTGGGGGGGTGACAGTGATGGGGTGCTGTTGGTGACACTGTGCTTGTCACCCCCAGAGCTGAAGCAGGCATTCCGGGAGTTCGACAAGGACCGGGATGGATACATCAGCTACAAGGACCTGGGCGAGTGCATGAGGACCATGGGCTACATGCCCACCGAGATGGAGCTCATTGAGCTGTCCCAGCAGATCAGTAGGTGGCAGAGCATGGGGGGGTGGGGGGTGGGGGGTCCCCACTGCACTCCTCCCACAGCCAGATCTGGCCTTGACCATCCCTGCCCGCCCAGTCTGGTGACAGCTTTCTCCCACAGCTGGTGGGAAAGTGGATTTTGACGATTTCGTGGAGCTGATGGGCCCCAAGATGCTGGCGGAGACGGCGGACATGATCGGCATCAAGGAGCTGCGCGACGCCTTCCGTGAGGTGAGAGGCACTGCCCAGAGAGCTGGTGGAGTCTCCATCTCTGGGGACATTCCAGACCTGCTCAGATGTGCTCGTGTCTCCTGCTCTGGATGACCCTGCCTTGGCAGGGGGTTTGGACTCGATGAGCTCCAGAGGTCCTTTCGACCCCTCCTGTTCTGTTGTGATTCTGCGCTGGGGATGTGGGGCAGGGTGTGGGGGCCAGCCCATGGGCTGAGGGTGGCCATCCACGACTGGGGGATTTGCTCTGCAGTTTGACACCAACGGGGACGGGCAGATCAGCATGGCAGAGCTGCGGGAGGCCATGCGCAAGCTGCTGGGGCAGCAGCTCAATTACCGGGAGGTGGACGAGATCCTCAAGGACGTGGATCTCAACGGTGATGGCCTGGTGGACTTTGAAGGTAGGGATCAGGGAAGGGGCTGGGAATGTCCTCAGAATATTTGGGATGTTCTCTACGTGTTCTCCTTCTGGCAGAGTTTGTGAGGATGATGTCACGCTGAGGGTGGCCAAGCCAAGCTGGGACCTGAGCCCCCGCCGTGCCTTACGAAGAGGAGGGGGACACGGAGGAGATGCCCAGCTCTAGCTGAGACCATGCCAGTGCAGCACGGTGCCCAAGCCCCGGGGTCAAGGTCCTCACTTGGTCAGTGCCAGGGATGCTCACACTCACCCTTGGCCATGCACCAACATCCAACAGCAGCATGGGACGAGGTTGGGCCCCTTTCTGGCACAGATTTGGCTGTGCTTTGGCCACTCTTGCCCTGATCTTTGCTCCTCCTGCTCCCATCCCACCTTGACCTCATCCCAAAACTCACAGACTGCTCCCTGTCCCTCCAACTACTCCTGAGCAACATTGGCTCATCTTTGCGTCCCTTAATCCCACTCCTGCACTGTAGGCCAGGCCCCCCCCTCTATGCTGGGATTCAGGGCTGACCCTCCGGTGTGACCCACCACCCAGCCCTGTGACCACCTCTGACCAACCTCAGATCCTGCTTGGTCCTGCCCAGTGCCAGTGAAGCATTTTTCCTTGGCTGCAGGGGCCCTCCTGGGTGCTCCCCAGCACTGGGGAGCCTCCTCGGGGATCCAGCACTCTGGCCAGGAGAGAAACTGGGAATGGAGTGTTACTGGACCCCATGGAGTGGGGGTGGGTGGGTCTGGACCAGTTTACTTTTTCAGTCTTTGCCCTTTTGAAATGAAAAACTCTCTGGAGGAACTCTTCAGGTGGTTTTATGTAGAGTTTAAAGAGAATTTGATCATTTTCAGTTTGTGTGTGTGTGTGTGTCCCAAGTATTCACTGGATACAATGACTGCTGTGTCCCCCCTATAGGGTACAACAACCACTATGAACCCCTTCCCCAGGTACAACAACCACCTTGTGTCCCCCCCAACTCGGTACCCCCACAATCACTGTCTGGCCTCCAACTCTGTACCACTTCATCCCCATGGCACCCCAGGCCCAGGGAGTTTCTCCCCCCTCTCCACCACCTTGCCCTTCCCACATGGAGTCACGACCCCCTCGGATCACCCCTCACCTCCCCATCCCCGGGGCCATGGTGCAGGGGGGGATCGCAGGGGCTGGTGGGGCCGGTACTGGGTAGGGCAGCAGCAAGACCCCCAACAGGGACATGAGAACCCAAATTCACCTTCTTAGCACCAGCCCTATGTTAGGAGAGGTGACACAGGGCTCGGGGCAGCCGGTACCATGGGGGGCAGCAGCGGAAGCCCCCTTCACGGCACAAGGGGGCGACAGGAGAGAGAAGGGGCGTGGTTAGAGATAAGGAGGCGGGGTCGCGGGGAAAGGGGCGGGGCTGCTGTCCAGGATTGGGTTATGTATGAGGGGCGGGGCTGGGAGAAGGGGTGGGGTATCGCCGCACGCCTCCGCGGTTAGCGGGCGGGAGGAGGTCGGCGCGCGGCGGCAGGATAACGTCAAGACGTCGGCGCGCGCAGGCGTCATCAGGGCGAGCGGCGGCGGCGGCGGTGGCCGGGGTGGGGGGGGCAGAGTCAGGGTAGGCCGCGGTGGGTCCTACGCATCGGAACCGAGCCGGAGCCGCCTCCGCGGAGCTGGGTCGGGTTCCGCGAGATTGAGCTGAGCTGAGGAGCGGAGGGAAACGTCGGTATAAGCGGCGGGGCGAGCGCGGGGGCCGCTCACCGACCCCCGCCGCGCTCCAGGGAGCCGGGAGCGGCGGGCGGCCGTCGGGGATGTCCTACAAGCCAATCGCTCCCGCTCCCGTTACCCCCGGAGCCGCTAGCGCCAGCCCCGCCCCGTCGGGGCCCGGGGCACCGCCCGCCGGTGAGCGCACCCTCCGGTAACCGTGGGAATACCGGGGAAGGGAGGGAATGGGGGTGGATACGGCCGGTAACGCTCCGTTTCCTGCAGCCACGAGTGTCCCGTCGCCCTCCGGCTCCGTCCCCGGCGCCGCAGCCCCTTTCCGGCCTCTCTTCAATGACTTCGGGCCGCCGTCCATGGGCTACGTGCAGGTGAGAAGCGGGGGTGGGGACGGCCGGTGGCGGGGCTGGCTGGGAGCGGCGGGGACAGCTCTCAGCCCGTCCGTGCCCCCCCGCACGTCCCGTCCCGTAGGCGATGAAGCCCCCCGGGGCTCAGGGTTCGCAGAGCACCTACACGGACCTGCTTTCCGTCATCGAGGAGATGGGGAAGGAGATCCGGCCCACCTACGCCGGCAGCAAGAGTGCCATGGAGCGGCTGAAACGGGGTAGGGATGGAGGGGAGGCTCGACGGACGATACACGATACACACCGGGTGACCACCGGTCTTACGTGCCCGGGGGTCTCTCCACTTTCTGCGGGACAGGGGATGGTCAGAAGGGTGATGTGGGGTGTCCCTTTGCTTCTCCCCACAGGCATCATCCACGCCCGGGCGCTGGTCAGGGAGTGCCTGGCGGAGACAGAGCGAAACGCCCGCACGTAACAGCTGCTGTCACCCGGGACCCCCGCCCCGCCCCGGGACCACCCCCCACGGTGTCCCTGCCCCGCTGGCGGCGGGGAGGGGGAGGCCACCGTGCTGCCCGCACTCTCCGCTCTTTATAAAATGCGTGTTTTTATAAATAAAAGGACATGGTTGGGATTCTGCCTGCTCCCTGCGGGGGGGTGGGGTGGTGGTGGGAGCGCTGAGGTGATCAGCAGGGTCTCGGTGGTGATGGAGGGGTCTCGAAGGAGCGCTGCCAGTGGGAGGGGGCTAGCCTCGCGGGTACAGGGGGGAAGAGCCGGGATGTGGAAAAGCTTGGAGCAGCGCCTTTGGGGGGCCGGTCTTGGAGCTGTGTTCCTGGGTCAGGAAGTGCAGAGATGAGCAAAACGCTCTTTTTAATGCTTAAAAAGGGGCGGTTTTTAATAAGCCCCCCCTTTTAGAGCTCTCGGGGGTGGCAGAGCCCGTTCCCGGGGCGGTTGGCGGGGCGGGGGGCACCGCTCAGTGCCTGCGGCCGCGTCGTGCCCGTGCAGCGGCGCTCCTCGACTTTCCGTCTTTGACGTCACGCTCCCCTGCCCCCTCCCCCCCCTCCCCTACGTCACGGTTGTCACCGTGGGAATGGGCTGTGATGTCACGAGGCGGGGGGCCGGTTCGGAGCAGCGCAGGGTTGGCGGGGCCGGGGTTGCGCTGGGTGGGCGGGCGGGCGGGAGTGCGGGGAGGCAGCGCCGGGGGCGAGTGGAGCCGGAAAGAGCCGAGTGGCACCGAGCGGAGCCGAAAGCGAGGCGGGCGGAGCCGAGCGGGCAGGGGGCGCGTTGCCATGGGAACGCGAGCCGAGCGGGCCGGGCCGGGCTGAGCCGAACCGAACCGAGGCAAACTGGGCCGAACCGAACTGGGCCGAGCCGAGGCGGGCTGGACTGCACTGAGCTGAGCCGGGCCGGGCCGGGCCGGGCCGAATTGGGCCAGGCCGAACCGAGCTGGACTGAGCCGGGCCTCGCTGAGCAGGGCCTGGCCAGGTTAGACTGGGCCGATACGGGCCGAACCGGGCTAACGGCCCCCTCAGCAGGTGCTGCCCCCCGCCACCATGCTCATCAAGGAGTACCACATCTTGCTGCCCATGAGCCTGGAGGAGTACCAGGTGGCTCAGCTCTACATGATCCAGGTGGGGCTTTGCGGGGCTGAGTAGGGGCGCTGCAGGGAGCTGTGGAGTTGAGATCTGGGGAGGGCAAGGGGCTGTGGGGCTGAGCGTTGCAGGTGCAAGGGACTGAATATGGAGTCTGAGGGGTGCAGGGGGCTCTGGAGATGGGTATTGGGGGGTGTGCAGGGGGCTGTAGGGTACAGGAAGCCAGGGGGCTGAGCACTGGGGGTGCAGGGTGCTGTGGGGCAGAGCATGGAGCCTGAGGGTTGTAGGATACCATGGGGCTGAGCATGAAGAGTGCAGGGGGGCTGAGGCTGACCCCAAGGGATTGGCAGGGTGTCAGTGAGGATTGGGTGGGTTTTGGGGTCACCGAGTCAACTTGGGTATTCTGGGTGTAGGTGTGGGGCTGGGAAGGGTAAGGATGTGGGGACAAGGGGCTGTGAGGTGCCAAGCTTTAGGGTTTTGGGGGGGGCCACGCTCAACTGTCAGCTCTCCCCACAGAAGAAGAGCCGGGAGGAATCGAGCGGCGAGGGCAGCGGGGTGGAGATCTTGGCCAACCGCCCCTACACCGATGGCCCGGGTGGCAATGGCCAGTACACCCACAAGATCTACCACGTGGGCTCCCACATCCCCAGCTGGTTTCGGGCCCTGCTCCCCAAAGCTGCTCTGCAGGTGGAAGAGGAATCCTGGAATGCTTATCCCTACACCCGCACCAGGTAGGATCCCGCAGGGGCTGTGGGGGTGGGACGTGGGGCTGGCTGTGCCGCCAGGCTCACCCCTGTGCCCATCTGTTTCCCTCCTGCCAGGTACACCTGTCCCTTTGTGGAGAAGTTCTCCATTGAGATCGAGACCTACTACCGGCCAGACGCCGGCCAGCACACCAACATCTTCAACCTGAGCGCAGCAGAGAAGAGGCAGAGGATTTTGGGTGGGTACATCCATGATGGGCTTGGCTTGGGGTGCCAGGCAACACCCAATGCCTGCTGAGGTGCCCACATGGTGCCTGGGTGTGCCACAGTGCGTAAGGGGCTTGGTGGTTGTGATGGGCTTGGCTTTGGTGTGAAGACATTTATGGGGTGAATGTAGCAGGGGAGGGTGACTGTGCCCCAGTTTCCCTGCCCAAACCTTTCTGCCCCAGCCCTTCCTGCACACTCCCTTGGCAGCACTGCCAAACCATTACAGGTAGCTGGGGGGGGGGTTCGATTTCATTCTCCATCTCCTTCACTTGCCTCTATTTGTGTTTGTAGCCCTCTCCTTCCCAGTCCCAGCCTGCTCCCCCTTCTTTCCGTGCCCCAGCTCCTGGTTTTCCTTTCCCAGTCCCAAACTGGGTGTGCACAGACCCCCGACCCAGAACATTTTGGCTCAGGAGGGAGGGAGCTGCAAAAGCTTGTCCCCATTTTCCCACCCCTTGCCCTGCTTCTCCTGCTCCTCAGGGCTTTGCTCCAGATCGTTCCTGGGGCCCACATTGCTCTGGAGCTGCAGAGCTGGGAGCCTGGGGTTGGGATCTCTCCTTCAGTGGTGGGCCTGGCCCTGGCTGCTGCAGTCTGCCTTTGCTGGCGGTTGTTTTAGGCGCTGGAGTGCAGAGTGTGACGCGCTGCTTCTTAAAATGGAGGCCTAAAATAGGCACTGGGAGGAAATGATTCATCTGACCTATTTCTCTCATTGGCTCTGGTGGCACTGGGGATGTCCGGCTGGGATGCTGGCAGCTTGGGCCCTGGGGGCACGAAAATCCTCTTCCTGCCACCACTGAGGGCAGGCAGGGCAGAGCGCTGTGCCCACTGGTGGATTTGTTCCCCCCCCCTCCCAGTGCCCCATCCCACAGGCTGGTGGTGTCTTGGGTGGCTTCTGACTCCTGTGAGGATGGGGACAGGGAAGGACTGTCCCCAGCAGTGATCCCGCTGGGATTTTCTTGGCTAGCTCTCTGCTGTCACCCTGGGTGTCCTGTGGCAGTGACAGGTAGAAAGCCGATCTCGTGTTTCAAAGGGCGGTGGAATCACTGTCAGGGTGAGCTGAAGGGATGACTGTGCCCTCCTGGGTGTTCAGACAGACCCAGCAGACATTGTGTGAGTGATGTTCCTGGGAGCTGCTGTGGGACAACAGGCCCTGTCTCAGCTCCTTGATGCCACCAGCCCGTTGGGCATCGATGTAGGGGCTTGTGCTTCCCTCACCACTGCAGCCCAGCCCAGGTACAATCCATCAGCATGGGCTGGGCAGCATTTTGGTGGCCTTGGGACATCTCTGTACCCTTGGCAGAGTGGGGGGACACTAATGCAGAGAGCAAATGCCAGCTCTGGGCTGTCCTCTCAGCCTCTCCTGCCACACAATCTAGGCATTGTGGGTGCTGCTCTCCCACCCTGGGAATGTTTGGAAGGGTTGTGGTGCTTGGAATTTTTCACCCACCACAGGAAAAACCTCACTTCAGAGCTCCTGTCCTGTGATGGGTCCTTAAAAGTTCTGTTTTTCCCCCTCTTTTACTTTTGTTTTGTCCCAAGCTGGAGAAAGAGACCATGGGCAAATAAATGTGAGGTCTGGAAGAGTCTGGGTATGGGCTGGGGACAGCTGGCTGAGGAAAGCTCTGCGAGAAGGTTGTGGGGACCAGTGGGGTGCCATGGGACCCCTCAAGACCTTCTCAGCACCCCCCACCAGACTGTGTGGGAGGGAGCTGGCCTGGGGAAGGAGCTGGAGCAGCCAAACTGCTGGTGGTTTTGTGCAGGATTGGACCCCCCAAGCCCCCAAGATCTGTTGGATTCTGTTCTCCTGGGCGCCATCCAAGAGCTCTGCCTCTAATTCTGGGGGAGCCACCCCTGTTTTGGGAACAGAGGGATATTGCCCTCACACTCTTAATCTGGATGGGGACTCTTCTTGGGTCAGGGGGTGATTTTGCTGTGTCTATATCATGGTTTTGGGGGAGCCCTTAGGGCTGGGGGCTTGGGGGGAGCAGCTGGTGGGGCTCACCAAGCTGCTCTATGCAGCTCGTGCTCAGTCCCAGCCCCCACCTCCCCTGTGGTCACCAGGGCCACTCATCAGCTGCCAGGCCTCCTGGTTAATGCTCAGATGTGTGTCAGCTCCAGATCTCTGCATGCTTCACTGCCTCTCCTGCCCCCTCACTGCTGGATCAGGCCCCATGTGGGGGTGGGACATGCTCAGGTGTACCCAAGGGTGCTGTTGGTTGTAGAGCCACAGGGTAGAGTGTTTCCTGATGGCTGTGCTGGGTGGAAACTGGCCTGGGGAAATAATTGGGTGGGTGTTCTCTGAGATTTTTGTGCCTGAGGGGGGTCTTAAGTCATGGAATCATGGAATCATTTGGGTTGGAAAAGACCTCCAAGATCCTGGAGTCCAACCCTTACCCCAGCACTGCCAGGGCACCACTAAACCATGGCCCTCAGCACCAGCTCTCCAGGGCTTTGAAACGTTCCAGAGATGAGGACTCCACCACTGCCCTGGGCAGCCTGGGCCTTCACAACCCCCAAGGGCAAGAAATTGTTCCTCATGTCCATCCTAAACCTGTCCTGGGGCGACCTGAGGCTATTTCCTCTTGTTCTATCACTTCTTACTAAGGAGAATAACCTGACCCCTACCTGGCTTCAGCCTTCTTGCAGGGAGCTGTAGAGATCCAGAAGCTCTCCCCTCAGCCTCCTTTGCTCCAGGCTCAACACCCCCAGCTCCCTCAGCTGCTCCTCCCCAGCTCTGTTCTCCAGACCCTTCACCAACTTCATTGCCTTTCTCTGGACCTGCTCCAGCCCCTCAGTGTCCTTCTTGGGAGTGAGGGGCCCAAAACTAAACCCAGAATTTGAGGTGTGGCCTCAGCAGTGCCCAGTCCAGGGGCCAAAATTGCTCCCCTGGTCCTGCTGGCCCCACCAGGATGCTGGTGGCCTTCTTGGCCACCTGGGCACACCCTGGCTCATCTCCAGCTGCTGTCACCAGCCCCTCCAGGTCCTTTCCCACCCATTCTGCCCCCAGCCTGGAGCCTTCATGGGGTTGTTGTGACCCATGTGCCAGACCCAGCACTTGACCTTGGTGAACCTCATCTCACTGGTCTTGGACCATCGCTGCAGCCTGGCCAGGTCCTTTTGCAGAGCCTCCTGACCCTCAGCATGCCCTTGCCCAGCGCTGTAGGGTGAGCAGTGCCATGCCCCCTCGCAGACACCATCGACATCGTGCGGGACCCCATCTCCCCTGGGGAATACAAGCCTGAGGAGGACCCCAAGCTCTACCATTCAGCCAAGACAGGTCGAGGCCCTCTGGGGGACGACTGGCTGGAGACAGCTGCCGGCGGGCCCCTGATGTGTGCCTACAAGCTCTGCAAGGTGGAGTTCCGCTACTGGGGGATGCAGTCCAAGATTGAGCAGTTCATCCATGACGTGGGTGAGTGTGCTGAGCCCTCACCCCCCCACCCCCCCCCAGCACCTCGACTTTGGTGGGCTGGGACAGGTCTGAGGAGCCCTGGGTCTACCCTGGGTTCCTTTTGCTCCCTGCCCCTCCCCGTGCCTGTGGCAGGACTGCGGAAGGTGATGCTGAGGGCCCACCGCCAGGCATGGTGCTGGCAGGACGAGTGGACGGACCTGACCATGGAGGACATCCGGCAGCTGGAGGAGGAGACGGCCAGGATGCTGGCGCAGAAGATGGCCAAGTGTGGCGACGCCGAGCAGCCCTCCCCGGCGGGGCCCAGCCCAGAGGGGCGGCTGGAGCCGGGGGCTGCCGGTGGGCAGGAGGGGACTGAGGTGCAGGGGGTGGACGATGCCTCCCCTGATGATTCCTTTGCCAAGCAGTGGTCCACCTCTTCTCGGTCTTCCTACTCTTCCCAGCATGGAGGTGAGAGACCAGGTTCTGAGTGGGTGGGATGTGGTCCCTCGACCCCCAGCTGCTGCTGTTCTCCATCAGAAATGTGTTAGGGGGACCCTTGCTTCTGTGGTCGGGGTCTCCTGAGGGGAATTTGGGTTCCCCAGGGGTGCCCCTGAGACTCCTGAGGGCAGCTCTGGATCTTTTGGGGTGGCTTTGGGTCTCTTGGTAAAGCTCTGGGTGCTCCAGGGGTGGTTTTTGGTCTCCTGGAGTGGCCCTGGGTCTCCTTGGCTGCCTATGATGCCCCAGGGATGCCTTTGGGTCTCTTGGGGTGGTCCTGGGTGTCCCAGGGGTGGCTCTGGGTCTCTAGGAGGGGACTCTGGGTCTCTTGGGGAAGCTCTGGGTGCTCCATGGGAAGTCTTCAGTCTCCTGGGATGGCTCTGGGTGCCTTAGGGCTGGCCCTTGTTCTCTGGGGGAGGCCCTAAGCAGCTGATTCTCCTGGTTCTCCTTGTGTGGCCATGGGTCTCCTGGGGGTTTCTGGGGCGTGCTGTGGGTGCTGACCTGAGGCTGGTGGCAGGGGGGGTGTCTCCTCAGAGCCTGTCCGAGTGGCGGATGCAGAACATCGCTCGCGACTCCGAGAACAGCTCCGAAGAGGAATTTTTTGATGCCCACGGTACAAGGGGGCAGCCCCACGGCTGGGCCAGGCCCAGGCCCCAGCTTCTTGGGGTGGGGGTGCAGGCACAGGGCTGCTCCCCTCACCCAAGGTCCTCTCCCTGCCACCACAGAGGACCTGTCTGACAGCGATGAGGTCTTTGCGAAGGAGATGACCAAGTGGAGCTCCAATGACTTCCTGGACACGCTGGAGCGACCAGCGGAGCTGGATGAGGCACTGGGTGAGTGGTGAGGGGTGAGTTGGTGAGGGGGTAAGGGGTGAGTAGCCCCCAAACCCCAGCATGGCTGTCCTGGGAAGGGGGTGGCCCTCAGCAAGACACTCCATCTGGGCTCACCATGGCTGTGTACTCGCAGGAGATGGATCCAGCACCACCAAGGTGGATGGCGAAGGTTTGGGGACGTCCAGCTTCCCCGAGGTGAGCATCCCACTTGTCTCTTCCCTCCAGCCACGTCCCCTCACCCTGGCACAGGGTGCCACAGCACAACTTTGCCAGCCCAGCCCAGCTGGAAGCAAATGAAAGCTGTATTTACAAGCAGAACTACAATCTGCAGTGGAATGCAATGAAGCTGTACAAAAGAGACAGGAGTTACAATACTTACAGGGATTTACAATTGAGAAACAGCACAGGAACAGCTCCCTGCTCAAAGACCAGGGCAAGCTACTAGCTTGTCCTTCCTTGCCTCCCCCTGGGGCCCTTGTACAAAAGAAGGCACAAGAGAAAGGAGCAGAGGAGTTAATACCAAAACAATGCAGCCAAGGTCAAGCAGAAGCAAGTCAGTATTCCCCCCCCAGAGCAAAGAAGTGAGAAGAGAAATTGTTTTGGTAGACTGAATCCAGTGAGATTGCTCAGAATTATCTTTGTTTTCCTTTTTACACCCAACAGTGATTTCTTTGCTACTTTTCTGTCCAAGATCAGTGAAAACATTTTAAAGGCATAGCCTTAAAGGCATAGCCTGCTTGAAGGTGTCCAGAGAAGGGCAATGAGGCTGGGGAGGGGTCTGGAACACAGCCCTGTGAGGAGAGGCTGAGGGAGCTGGGGTTGCTTAGCCTGGAGAAGAGGAGGCTCAGTGGAGACCTTCAACTACCTGAAGGGAGGTTGTAGCCAGGTGGGGGTTGATCTCTTCTCCCAGGCAGCCAGCACCAGAACAAGAGGACACAGTCTCAAGCTGTGCCAGGGGGAAGTTTAGGCTGGAGGTGAGGAGAAAGTTCTTCCCAGAAAGAGTAATTGGCCATGGGAATGTGCTGCCCAGGGAGGTGGTGGAGTCCCCATCCCTGGAGGTGTTCAAAAAAGGCTTGGCTGTGGCCCTTGGAGCCATGGGTTAGCTGTCAGGAGGTGTTGGGTAATAGGTTGGACCTGATGATCTCTGAGGTCTTCTCCACCCTGGCTGACTCTATGATTGAAACTCCCACACCTCCCCGCAGGGCGGCGCGGCGGAGAGCGCGGCGCAGGCGTGCCGGATCCACGCTCTCTTCCTCATCCTCCACAGCGGGAACATCCTGGACCAGGGTGCTGGGGAGCCGGGCTCCAAGCAGGCAGACGTGCAGACCTTGGCTGCCACCTTCGACGCCGTCACCCGCGTCCACTTCCCCGAGGCGCTGGGACACGTGGCCCTGCGCCTGGTGCCCTGCCCGCCCATCTGCGCCGCTGCCTACGCTCTCGTCTCCAAGTAGGGATGGCAGCGCCCCTGCGCTGCTGCCGTGGGGCAAGCGGGGCAGGGCTTGTCCCCATGGGAGACAGCCCCGAGAAGGCCAAGGGCATCCTGGCCTGCATCAGGAACGGTGTGGCCAGCAGGAGCAGGGAAGTCATTGTGCCCCTGTGCTCAGCGCTGGTTAGGCCACACCTTGAGCCCTGTGTCCAGTTCTGGGCTCCTCAGTTTAAGAAGGACATTGAGAGACTTGAAGGTGTCCAGAGAAGGGCAACAATGCTGGGGAAGGGTCTGGAGAATAGAGGTGGTGAGGAGCAGCTGAGGGAGCTGGGGGTGTTGAGCCTGGAGAAAAGGAGGCTGAGGGGAAAGGAGGTTGGAGTGAAGTGAGGATTGGTTTCTTTTGCCAAGGAACAAGTGACAGGGCAAGAGGCAATAGCCTCAGGTTGCCCCAGGGGAAGTTTAGGTTGGATATGAGGAACATTTTCTTGTCCTTGAGGGTTGTCAAGCCTGGCCCAGGCTGCCCAGGACAGTGGTGGAGTCCCCATCTCTGGAGGTGTTTCAAAGCCATGGAGCTGTGGTGCTGAGGGCCATGGTTTAGTGGTGCCCTGGCAGTGCTGGGTTAAGGGTTGGACTCCACAATCTTAAAGCTCTCTTCCAACCCAAACAATTCTGTGATTGTTCTGCCTAGGACACAGGGGATGGGATGGAGATAACTGGGTGCAGCACTGGGGTGGGCATGTGCCATGCAACTGGGACATTAGGGCAACCTTGTTCATCCTCCTCCTTCCTCATGTCCTCAGGCTCAGCCCCTACAGCCACGACAGGGACAGCTTGTCCAGCAGCCAGGACCACATCCCACTGGCTGCCCTCCCACTGCTGGCCACCTCCTCAGGCAGCTACCAGCACGCTGTGGGTGCTGTCATCACCCGTGCCAACCAGGCCTATGGCACCTTCCTGCACTCTGCAGAAGGGACTGGCTTCTGTGGCCAGGTCAGAGGGGACTTGGGCTTTGAGGGAGCTCCCCTGGGAGCTGTCTTAACCTTGTGTCAAGGATTTGGAGGCTCCATTCTTCATTACCCTGAGCGTGGGTCCCTGTGCTGTTTGCAGGTGGTGCTGCTGGGTGATTGTGTGGGTGGCATCCTGGGGTTTGATGCCCTCTGCCAGAGCCGGGCGGGCGCCGGGGGCAGCCGCAGCAGCAGCCGCCGCGGCAGCTTGGTGAGTGCCAACACCCCCAGCGACCAACCGGCATCGGGGTGGGTGGGTGCTGGGGTGCAGGGTGGCTCTTCAGCTGGGAGATGATGGTTATTGTCTGCCAGAGCACGGAGCCCATCTCCCCAGAGCTGTGTGGGGGCCGGGACCCGCTGGCTGATGGCACAGATGGAGCCACCACGGGGTCCAGCCAGGCCAGCCCGGAGCTGGGGACACAGCCACCGTGCCGGGAGCAAGGGGACAGCCACCATCACAGCTCCTCCTCCAGGTGAGGGTGAAGGGGGGGACAAGCAGTGCCACCATGGCCCATAACCACAAGAGCCCAGCTGTTCCCCAAACTCCTTTTCCCATGGGGAAAAAAAAACCCAAAACAATGGAAAGAGTAAATTTATCATCTGCTTGGGAATGTCCTGGGGATTTCCCATCATCCCAGCTTGGGAAGGAGCATGGCATGGGGCAGCCTGCCTCAGGCTTGTCTTAGAATCATAGAATCATTAAGGTTGGAGAAGACCTCTAAGATCATCAAGTCCGTGGCAAGGGGCAGCCTGTTCCAATGTCTTCCTCAAGCTCCCCTACCTCCAGCAGCTCCTCTGGGCCAACAGGGCCATGCCAGGCACAGCTTTTTCCCCCAGGATGGTGCCATCCCTCTTCATTTCAACTGTCCCCAACTCTCCCAGCCTGCAGGCCACTGAGGAGGTAGAGGGACCACGGAGCAGTGATGGGGCAGAGGGCACCAGCTCTCGTCTTGACTTCAAGGTCTCTGGGTTCTTCCTCTTTGGTTCCCCGCTGGGGCTGGTGCTCGCGCTGCGCAAGACTGTCATGCCCGCTCTGGATGGTGAGGAGCCCTGCCAGCTGTGGTGCCAGCATCCAACCCTCCCCACGGGCCTCCAGCCCTCATCCCTGCTTGTCCTCTCCTTGTTCCCTACCAGCCTGAGCCCCACAGGACTTCCCCAAAGAGCCCTGCTTGGGTTTGAGCCCCTGGCACAGCCAGCCCTGTCTGCATGGGCATCAGTGTTGGTGCGTGCCTGAGTGTCCCCTTTCCTGAGCATCCTCTTCTCTAAATGTTCCTTTCTCCTACTTCATGCCAGCCCCAGCCTGTCTCTGCCTATCACCAGTGTCCTAGGTTTGAGCCCCTTGCATGCCCAGCCCTGGTTTTGTGTGTGTTGTTGGGTGCCAAATTTTCCCCTTCCCCAGATGTCTCTTTCCCTGCTCTGCACCAGCCCCAGCCTGTCCCCTGTCTGTCACCAGTGTCCTGGATGTGAGCCTTTTCCATGCCCAACCCTGTTTTTTGTGGGTGTTGGTCTCAGTGTGTGCCAAATTGTCCCTTTCCTTGACCATCCCCTTCCCTGCTCCCTGCCACCCCAGCCTGTCCCCCACCTGTCCCTGGTGTCCTGGGTTTGAATCTTTCTTTCTCCTGGCTGGCTTTTGAGCTCCTGGCTGCACTGCCCTGTGCCCTGCAGCCCTCCTGCCCCCTTACAGTGCCTGTCAGGCTCTTGGCCATGCAGGCTGGGCAGCCCCAAGCCCTTTTTTGTGCCACAGTTGCCCAGCTGCGTCCTGCCTGCGAGCAGATCTACAACCTCTTCCATGCTGCCGACCCCTGTGCCTCTCGCCTGGAGCCCCTCCTGGCCAAAGCCTTCCATGCTGTCCCACCCCTCAGCGTGCCCCGCTACCAGAAGTACCCGCTGGGTGATGGCACCTCGTCCTTGCTGGGTGAGCAGCACCAGTGCCAGGCTGTGCCTGGGCACCCTGGGCTGCAGTGTTGTGCCGGTGGTACCCAGAGCAGCCACAGCTCTACTTGGGGAGGGGGTGGGGGGGGAAGGGACGTGTGAGCCCTGCCCAGGTCTTTGGGGCTGTGGTGGAGGGTGGTTGGTGTCCCCAGGGAGCTCTCTTCTCACCTGTCCCTCTCCACAGCGGAGGCTCTGCAGATGCACTCTGCCCTGTTCCTGCCTGAGGTGGACATTGCTGCTCCTCCTACCCCCACCAGCAGCTTTGGGGGCTTCTGGAGGAGCAACGAGCCAGGAGACCCCCCAACTCCTGCCAGCACCAGTGAAGTTGTCAAGAGTAAGTGCCACCCTTGCCCGTCCCGTGCTGGCGGCTCGGGTCGATGAGGTGCAGGGCTGGCTTCATTCCCTCTTTCCCCATAGTCCTGGAGCGCTGGTGGGGCCCGAAGCGCATCGACTACTCTCTGTACTGCCCCGACGCCCTCACCGCCTTCCCCACCATCACCCTGCCGCACCTCTTCCACGCCAGCTACTGGGAATCCTCCGACGTGGTGGCCTTCATCCTGCGGCAGGTATGGCGGGCACGGCGGGTGGCACGGCTGGCCGGGGACCGGTGGAGGCTGAGCCAGGGCCGTGCCTGCTCGGCAGGTGATGGAGAAGGAGGGGCCGCAGCCGGCGGAGAGCGAGGAGAGCTCCATCTACAGCCCGGCGATCCCGCGGGAGAAGTGGCAGCGCAAACGCACCCAAGTGAAGATCCGGGTACGTGCTCCCGGCCCGGCGGCAGCACGAAGCTTTGCCAGGGCAGTCCCAAGGGAGGTAAATCCTCCTGGGGGCCGGTCACAAGCCGTGTTCCCCAGAGCACGGCCCCGGTTCTCTTGAGTGACTATCGATGATCCGGATGAGGGAACTGAGGCAGCCTCAGGCAGTTTGCAGATGGCACTCCATTGGGTGGCAGCGTTCATCTGCTGCAGGGTTGGGGGCTCTGCAGAGGGGTCTGGCCAGGCTGGATTAATGGCTGTGGTCAAGGGCTGGAAACTGCCCGGTGGAAAAGGACCTCTGGGGGTGCTGGTTGGCAGCAGCTGAAAATGAGCCAGGGTGTGCCCAGGTGGCCAGGAAGGTCACTAGCATGCTGGCTTGGATCAGCAAGAGTGTGGCCAGCAGGATGAGGGCAGGGCAGTGATTGTGTCCCTGGACTGGGCACTGCTGAGGCCACACCTCAAATCCTGGTCTCAGTTTTGGGCCCCTTACTCTAAGCTGGACTTTGAGGGGCTGGAGCAGGTCTGGTGAAGGGCAAGAGAGTGAGTGAAGGGTCCAGAGAACAGGGCTGGTGAGGAGCAGCTGAGTTGAGCCTGGAGAAAAAGAGGCTGAGGGGAGACCTTTTGGCTCTCTCCAGCTCCCTGAAAGGAGGCTGGAGCCTGGTGGGGTTGGTCTTTTCACCCTGGTATCAGGTGACAGAACAAGAGGAAATGGCCTGAAATTGTGCCAGGGGAGGTTTAGGTTGAATGTGAGGAACACTTTCTCTCCTTGAAGATTGGTCAGGCATTGCAACAGGCTCCCTGGGGAGGTGGTGGAGTCCCCATCCCTGGAGGTGTTCAAGAAGTGTGTGAACATGACACTGTGGGACATGGTTTTATGGCCATGGTGGTGTTGGGCTGAGGGTTGGCCTCAGTGATCTCAGAGAGCTTTTCCAACCCTACTAATTCTGTGATTGCCTCCCTGGCCAGACCTTGGCCATGGGGCGATACAGCTAAGGGGGTTTACTTCTGGCTGTCAGGAGGATGTCAGGATGGTCCCACAGCCTGGTGGGGTGCATGTGCCATTTTGGGGGCTTCTCTGGCACCACCACAGCCCTGGCATGAGGTGCTGAGCCCACTGTGTCCCTGCAGAACGTGACCGCCAACCACCGTGCCAGCGACGTGATCGTGTGCGAGGGCAAAGCCCAGGTCCTCAGCGGGCGCTTCATGTACGGACCCCTGGACGTGGTGACACTCACTGGGGAGAAGGTACTGCTGGGCCCACTGGTGCCACCAAGACCCTGTCAAATGGGTGGGGATGTCCAGGAGGTGACATGGTGCTGGTGTCAGCCATGGCAGGGGAACGGATGCGGTGAACAAGTTCCTATATAGGGTGTTGGGAAGGTCATAAGGGACTTGGGGACTGGGGATGAGGCAGGATCTGGAGAGGCAGTCCATGCTCAGCCCTTTGCCCTCTCCAAGGTGGACATCTACATCATGACCCAACCACTGTCAGGGAAGTGGCTGTACTATGGCACCGAGGTGACAAGCGGCAGCGGGCGCCTGACCTTCACCATCCCTCCAGATAAGGCTCTGGCCATCGGCATCTACCCTGTGCGCATGGTGGTCAGGTGAGGCAGGGGGCCGCCCTGCCACCTTGGATCCTCCTCCACCCCTTTTGGCAGAGGTCCCCAGCTAGCTGCTCCCTCTCTGTGGCAGAGCTGGTGCCAAGCCGCTCTGCTCTGCCATGCCAGGGGGGACCACAGCTACGCCGAGGCGTACCTGACGGTGGTGGCGCCGGGCACGGAGTCCGTCGTGTTCAGCATCGATGGTTCCTTCACCGCCAGCGTCTCCATCATGGGCAGTGACCCCAAGGTGCGGGCAGGAGCTGTCGATGTGGTAAGGTAGGTGTCCTCCAAACAACAGGGAGAATCTCCTTCTCCATTCCTGGGGTGGTGACAACCCAGCTGGAGTAGTGAGAACATCAGAGCAGGTTCCTCTCTCGGGATGAGTTGGGGAATCTTCCCACCCACCCCCTCGCCCACTTTTCACAGCATCTCCGAGCTGGTGGGGAAACAGCCTGCTCCTGGATTTGGTCCTGAAGCCTGCTGTGATAACCCACAGCTCTGCTGTGCCTTCAGCCTTGCCAAAATCCCTGGGAGGAGGAAGGGTTTGGAGGCAGCACCCATGTGTGATGTCTTGGGAATTGTTTTGCTTGGAAGAGAGCTTTTAAGATCGTGGAGTCCAACCCTTCACCCAGCACTGCCAGGGCACCACTAAACCATGGCCCTCAGCACTGCATTTTTGAAACCCCTCTGGGGATGGGGACTCCACCATTGCCCCAGACAGCCTGGGCCAGGCCTTGACAACCCTGAAAGGCAAGAAATGGTTCCTTATGTCCAGCCAAAGCCTCTCCTGGGGTAAATTGAGGCCCTTTCATTTTGTCCTGTCCCTTGTTCCTCGGGAGAAGAGCCTGACGTTTTCAGGGAGTTGCAGAGAGCCCTCAGCCTCCTTTTCTCCAGGCTCAACAACCCCAGGACCCTCAGCTGCTCCTCACCACAGCTGTTCTCCAGATCCTTTACCAACTTTGTCTCCCTTTCTCTGGGGTCACTCCAGCAGATGGTGGAGCAGATGTACCAGCTGCTTGGTGGCTTCCCACCGGCAGGACTGTCCCTACCCAAGCTGTGTCCCCTCCTAGGCACTGGCAGGACTCGGGGTACATGATCATCTACGTGACGGGGCGCCCTGACATGCAGAAGCACCGCGTGGTGGCCTGGCTCTCCCAGCATAACTTCCCCCATGGTGCTGTCTCCTTCTGTGATGGGCTCACCCACGACCCTCTGCGCCAGAAGGCTGCCTTCCTGCAGAGCCTGCGCACCGAGGTGGGCACATGGGGACGCTGGCAGGGTCGGGAACGCAAGCAGAAAGGTGGTGGAGGGGTAGGGGGTAGCGTGGGTTGCGCTGCAGCCCATATCCATCTTCATCCTGGAGATGCTTGGAGCTGGACCATGAGGATGGCACCTGCAGTCCATATCCATCTTCATCCTGGAGATGCTTGGAGCTGGACCTTCTGCCAGGACCATGCCCAGGGCACAGCATAGTAGCTCCCAGCCCAACCTTTGTAAAACTGAGGGTGTCCCAGTCCCCTGTGGGTGGCTGTCCTCACAGGAAGGGTTGGTCCCTGCCCTAATGCCCTGCTTGTGCCCATGGACAGGCGGAGATCACCATTGTTGCTGGCTATGGTTCCACCAAGGACATCTCTGTCTACAGCTCGCTGGGGCTGCCACCAATGCAGATCTACATCGTGGGCCGAGCTGTCAAGAAGTTCCACAACCAGTGCCAGGTATGGTGGCGGGGCTGGGGCTGCAGGGGACAACTTCTGACCCTGCCAGGGAGTGTGTGCTGGCTGGGCCCACCATCCTGGGCTGTCCCTGTGTCCCACAGTTCCTGTCTGAGGGCTATGTAGCCCACTTGGCTCAGCTGGAGGCAGCAGCATTGGCCAACTCACCCAAGGGACCTCCACGGCCCGTGCTGGGCAAAGGCACCTACGGCTGCCCGGCACCCGTTGACTTCCTACGCAAGCAGAGCCAGCTCCTGAGGTCCCGGGGCTCCAGCCAGGCAGAGAGGGATGGGGGACCCCCACCAGGACCCCCAGGGCTGCCCCGGACCAAGCCCCGCAGCGTCAGCCTCAAGCTGGAGGGTGAGGAGTGAGGGTGGTGTGGCCACTGTCCCCCTCTCTCCACCACAGCCTTCCTTTCCCAGCCAGGAGCGCGTGGGGCCGGAGCCAGCGATGGGCCTTGAGCCCGTTGGAAGGAGACAAAGGGTGCTGGGTCCCCTGAAAGTGAGGGACCCTGGGAGCTGGCACCTCGAGGCCCACCAAGGGCCGGAGCAATCCCCTCCAAGGGCTGGAGTGATCCCCTCGGGGCTGAGCCACTTGAAGTTCCCCCCTTCCGTCCCCCAGCTCTGCTTCCAACCTGCTCCCTTAGTCCTTTGGGGCTGCTGGGCAGTGCCAGGTGGGGATTGTCCCCTGGGGAGCTGGTGTGTTGTTCTCTGGGGACCCTAGGCAGAGTCTGGGGGGTTGGGACATGGCTGTTTTCCAGGACAAGTGGCGTCTGTCCCACTCCCCACCTATTTATTTCCGTTCAGTGTGGGGCAGGGGAAGGGTTGGGGTTCAAAAGTGGTTCCTCTGTTCTCTTTGTTTGGTGTGAAATAAAAGCAATGTAAAGATGAGGAGCTGGGACCTACCTCTCTGCTCTGTACCCTCCTGGCTAGGGAAGGTGGCACCAGCACTTCCACCCACCAGCAAAGCCCTGGCCCTGGGGAATATCTGACCCAGGAGGTAGCCTTGGGGGAGAGTGGTTGGTTCATGAGCAATTTGAGAGGCATCATGGTAAGAAAAACACAGCCTGGAGTGGCCCTGGGCTGCCCCATGGTTCTTGGGTAGGTCTTGATGCTGAGCACAGTGAGGCAGCCTAGCCTTTGAGCCATCACCATCAGGCTGGGGTTTGGGATGCTGCAGGCTCAGCTTTGAGCTCATGAGGGGCACTCCTGTGACATCTCTGTGTTAGAGCTGCTTCTACAACCTCAGTTCAGGATGGAGCCTGCTGGAGCAGTTTGGTGGCTCCACACCTTAGCAAGAGTCACTGAGCAGCTTGAACGCACCCATGCTGGGGGCAGTGCTCACCACAGCAAGTCAAGGCTCAGGTTTGAGCTCCTGAAGGCCCCCCCCAGTGACAACATCTCCCTGTCAGAACAGCTTCCATGCTCTGAGCCCAGGATGGAGAACCTGGAGAGGTTCTGTGACTCTACACCTTAGAAAAATCCTTGAGCAGCTTGAACACATCCAGGGCGGTGCCAGCGCTCCCCACAGCAAGTCAGGGCTCAGCTTGGAGCTCATGAGGAGCACCCCAGCGACAGCATCAAGCTGCTTTTACACCAGGAGCACAGAACAGAGGCTGCTGGGGACATCTCGTGGCTCTACACCTTAGAAAGGGTCATTAAGGAGCGCGAACACATCCGTGCCAAGGGCACAGCAAGTCAGGACTCAGTTCTGCAGTGAATTTGCGAGGTCTTAGCACCAGACCTTGACCAGAGCTTGACCCATTCCTGCCCATCTCAACCTCCTTTGCCTCCAACAGCAACTTTCCAAAGCAACAAGGTGCCTGTGACTCATTTTACTTCTGCTTGTCTTGGCATAGCACAACCAGAGTTCTAGGTCAATGGCAGTACGAAGCAATTAGGTCTCCATAAACTATTTCTGATGCTGCCACGAGGATGGAGCAGCGAGAACACACACAGCTTGAGATGGGCAGCAGCAGCCTCAAGATGTGGCGACGCAGGACGTGGCACGGCGCACAGGGCAAGGGCCGGGGCCGAGCGACCACGAGAAGCTTGTCCAGCCCTGAAGGTGGTGGCTCACAGCCCAACATAAAGTATCAAAACATGAAACAAACACAAAAAAAAAGGTAAAAGGAGGTGGCAGAGAGCAGCAGGCTGGAGCTCGTGTCCCTGGCACGACGAGGAGCGGCGTCCAGAGCTTCACCTGGGAGCGAGGGGCGCGGGGCCACGAGCTACGGTGCGCTGCCGCGGCGAGCTCCCGGGGCCGCTTCTTCCGATAATTAAAATCTGTATTAAACATTAATAAACATCCCTGAACATTCCACATGTGGAATATCTTAAAGAAACCAACCCAGAACCTGCTCAGAGAGCCTCGTGGGGAGGGAGGGGCTCTACTGGGAGAAGATGCCCTTGAAACGGATCTTGTCCTCGGCGTCCTTCTCCCTCAGGCGAGCTTCCAGGCTCCGCAGCTCCTTGGAGACGACGGAACGCAGCGACGGGTCGAGGGCCAGCACCTTGGCAAAGTCAGCCTGGGCCTCTGCCACGTTCCACACCGCGGCGTGGGCCTTCCCCCGCTTGAAATAGGCCTTGACGTTGTCTGTGGGGAGAGAGCTGCTGAGCTGGAGAGAGCTGCTGCCACCTTCCCACCGCCCTGCTCGCCCCGTCGGCACCTACCCCAGCCAGCTGGGCCGACCCAGGAGCTCTTTACCTTCATACTTGTTGAGGATGGAGGAGCAATGGTCCAGCACCTCGTAGTACTCCTCAGACTGCAGCTTGCATTGGCAGTAATTTAACAGCAAGGGTGTGATCTTCTGGTCAAGCTCAATCCAGTCTGGAGAGCCAGGCTGTTCCTGCAGGATGAATCATAAAAGTGTTAGGGCTGGAAGGGACCTCAAGGATCATCCAGTTCCAACCCCCTGCTGCCATGGGTAGGGACTCCTCACACTACAGCAGGTGCCTCAGAGCCACATCCAGCCTGGCCTTAAAAAACTCCAGGGATGAAGCTTCCACCACCTCCCTGGGCAATCTGTGCCAGTGTCTTGCCACACTTAAGGTGAAAAACGACTTCCTAACATCCAATCTGAAGCTCCCTATTTCTAGTTTTGTTTTATTCCCCCCAGTCCTATCCCTCCCTGCCACCCTCAAAAGTCCCTCCCCAGCTTTCTTGTAGGCCTCCTTCAGATACTGGAAGGCCACAATAAAGAGAAGCTCCCAAGCCCTGCTCTGCAGGAGGGTTAAGGGTAGAACTCTGTGGACACCAGAGAAGGAAGAGAATAAGGAGAAGCTCCCAAACTATGTGCTTCCTGAGGGGTAAAGGTAGAAATCTGTGGACACCACAGAGGGATCAGGTGCCCCCACCTTCATCTGTAGGTTCTTGAGACAGGCGATGGCATCGTAGTATTTGGCAGCTGCCTCCTGCACCTTGCCCTGCCGGTAGAGCTCGTTGCCTTCCTTGTGGATCAGGGGGACAGCCTGCAGCTTCTCCTCATCTGTCATGGCCCATGGGTCCTGCTGGTAGGAGCCAGGTGCCTCCACCTGCCAGCACCCCATCATAGAAACAAAGACTGGTTTGAGTGGGATGAAACCTTCCAAGCTCATCTAGTGAGAAGGGACATCCCCAACTAGAGCAGATTGCTCAGAGCTCCAAACAACCTGACCTGTGATGGCTCCAGGAATGGGGCACCTCCCACCAATCTCAGCAACCTGGGCCTGGGTCTCCCTACCTTCACAGTCAAGAATTTCTTCTTTGTCTCCCATCTGAATCTCCCCTCTGTTACTTTAAACCATCACCCCGTGTCCTGTCATAGCAGGTCCTGCCCCAAAGTCTGTCCCCAGATTTCCGATTGGCCCTTTTAAGTCCTGAACGTGTCCCTGGAACCATTTTTTCTCTCCACACTGAACAACCCCAGCTGTCTCAGCCTTTCCTAAGATCACAGCCCTGTATCCAGGCAGGGGCAGAGCCCCAGCCACCCTCCTGCCTCCACCAGCCTCCACCCAGGGTTGGGTTGCTTGTGGCCATCCCTGATCTACCCCCAGCCCAGGGCTGGGAATGACAGCCTCACCCACCCCTTCCTGAATGGGTGCCTCACCTTTAGCACCTCAATGTCAAAGATGAGGGGCTGAGGGTTCTTCTGGAGTTCGTCGAGGTCAGGGTACCCCAGAGAGTAGTGCTCATGCAGCTGGGCAATGCTGCAGCAGTGCCGTTGTCCCTCCAGCGGGTCCTTCCCAGCCGCAATGTTCCGCAGGCTCTTGGAAACCAGTGGGTAGAGCACCACGTGCTGGGGGGCACAGGGTACTGGAGTTGGTACTGAGGACTGGGTCACTCCCAGCCTCGCACCCTGGGACCCAGGAGCAAAGAGAGGCTGGCTCCGACCACGGCCACACAGCACAGGCCGCGCCCCCCGCCAATGGAACGTGCCCCAGCGCAAGCCACACTCCTAGGTACAGGCCGTGCCCCAAGCCAATGAGCTGCTTCTCTGCGTGTCAAACCACGCCTCTTGGGTGGCGAGCCACGCCCCCAATAGCTAACCACACCTATTAACCAATCACCACAGCCCCGACAAAGCAAACCACGCCCCCAAGCCTCAAACCCCAGCCCCTAAACAATCACCACGCCCCTGAAATAACAACCCCGGCCCCTTCCCCTCCGGGCCCGCCCCTACCTTGACGTCACAGCGGAAGCGGGCCCGCTCCCCGGCCCGCATGGTCCGCAGGGCCGCCTCCCACACCGGCAGCTTGAACTTCTTGCCGGCTATCAGCTCCATGGGTTTCCCCCGTTCTCGGCTGTCGTCCAGCGGCGTCTCCTCATCCCCGCACCGCAGTGTCCGGTAGTGGAAGGTGGCCTGAGGAAGGGTGAAAAAGGCTGCGGTGTCTCCATGGCGACAGCGGAAGGGTGTCGGCGGAGGGGGGGGGGGCCTCTCCGCGCATGCGCGTCTCGCCCCGTGTTCGCCCAGCTCGGTCCCCGTTCCCCACCCCCAGCCCCCAGAGGGTAGCGGCTCGGTTCTGACCTTGGTGCCATCGCGGAAGTCGGGCAGCGGCCCGGTGCCCTCCCGTATCACCTCCTTGTAGACGCCGTCGGCCCGCAGCTGCTCGACTTGCTGCGCCATTGCCGCCGCGCCCCGCCTCGCCTCCCTTCGGCCGCCTCCGCCGCCGCTCGTCCCTTTCCGGAGGCACACGGGCGTGCGGCTGCGCCCCCTGCTGGAGGGGAGGACGCAGGGGGAGGGGCCAGCCCTCGGTACAGGCGGCGGCGGCGGCAGCGGGTCCGGTTCCTGCCTCTAAGCCCCCGAGGGGAGAGGGGAGGACGTAGCGGAATAAAAAGCTCCCGTGACGTTTGGCCATATCCTTGGAAGGACTTCGGGATGCAGTGGGGGTTACTCCTAGTGTCACCGGCGTCCGCAGTGAGCGTCACCTCCTCTCCTGGGGCTGTTCTCGGTGTCACCGGCGCTCACCGTGAGGGTCACCTCCTGCTTCAGGAGCGCTCCCAGTGTCCTTGATGCCTATGGCGAGGGTCACCTTCTGCCTTGTGGGACGTTCTGGTGTCCCTGGTGCCCACGGTGAGGGTCACTTCGTGTCCTGGGAGGGGTCCTGGGGGTGCTTCCTGTGTCACCGGTCCCCACAGTGAGGCTCAGGTGCTGTCCCTGGTGCTATGGTGGGTGTCACTTCCCACCCCAGGAACACCAAAGCCATGTTGTCCCTCTCCTGCCAGCCCCAGTGGCTTTCTAGGGACCAAGAGGCAGCTGTGGCAGGTCCGTGCTATGCCCTTGGGGACATTGCAGGTGACACCATCCTTGGAGTCGGCCCCACAAGGCTCCTCGGGGTGACACAGAGCTATTTTCAGGTGGCAGGTCCCTGGCCCTGCACGTTCTGGTGGCATGTGGTGGTGCTGCCCGAGCTGCCTGCAGCTGTGCCCTTGTCCCCACAGTGCAGTCATGATGCCGCCACCAACTGCCACCACGTACCACCACATGCAGCACCTCAGCCACCTGCTTTTGGGGCTGTGGCTGTGCTTTAGGTGGCTTTGTTTGTGAGCCCACCTGCCATGTCACCTCCTCCTCTCTGTCCCCCCACCCTGGCCCGGCCATGGCCATCAGCACCCCTGGGTGCCACCAGTGGGTGGCTCAGCCCCATTGTTGTCCCCACATACAACCGAGCCCCCAGGTTGCTCCTGTGCCTGTTGGGTTTCGCTGGTGCTCGCTCCAGGCTCAGCCAGGTGAGTCCCTTCCTGCCACCGGATCGGTGAAGGTCACCACAGGCAGGTGGTGGTGTGGGCAGCTCGGTGTTACCGGTAAGGGTGCAGGTGGCCGGGAAGCTGCATGTGGTTGATGCCAGGGTGGGGGAGGAGGAAACCACCTCCTTCCTGCCCACGCGGCGAGGGGAGCGCGGGGACGCAGCTGCTGCCAGCACCGCCATGTGCCACCAGCCTCCGCGAGGCACCGGGGCCGTGCCACCTGCAAACGCTCAACACCGTGCTGAGCATGGGGGCTGCCTCCACCTCCCTGTCCCCCTCCAGGCACCCCAAGTGGGGATCACCCAGAGGATGAGTGGTGGTGTGCCAGGGTCCTTGGGCTCTGCCCTGTTCTAATGCTGGTGGTGGCCCCATGGAGGGTGTGGTAGGTTTTGGGGTGTATCTGGTCACTAGCAGGCCTGGGCTGTGGCAGCAGGGTCAGCTCCGTGGTGGGACACAGGTGGGGAGGCCCCACGTACCCTGGTGCCACAGGTGGGGGCTGGCTCCCCTCGGTGGGGCCTGGCTCCCCTCGGTGACATCCGGGCGCCGCCGCAGCATGGTGAGATGTGTGACGTCAGAAGCGGAGCCCAGCTTCATATTTGGGCACGAATCAGGTTATTGGAGGCCAGCACCTCACAGAGCCTGGAGATAACTCATCTGATAACGGCTCAGGAGGTGCTGCCTCCTCCACTGGCTCCTGCTCACTCTACTGCCTCCGTATCGCCCACTTCGTGCCACCAGCATCCGCAGCGGCAGGATGGTGCCCAGCGGGGTGCTGGGGCTGCTCCTGTGTGGTGTGCAGCTCTGTGGGGGTTAGTGCTGGGGAGGTGGGGCAGCCATGGGGCAGGTAGAGCCAGGCTTAGCACCATCCTTACCGTAGGCGCCGAGGAGCTGCGGCTGGTGAATGGCGGTGGGCGCTGCGCTGGCAGGGTGGAGGTGAAGCACGACGGGGAATGGGGCTCTGTCTGCAGCTACGACTTCGACTGGCATGCCAACTGGGCCAGGGTGGTGTGCCAGCAGCTGGGCTGTGGGCCCGTGCTCCACTCATCCCCCCATGCCCCGTTTGGGCGAGGCACCGGCAGGATTTGGCTCCAGCCCTTCTTCTGCGATGGCAGCGAGGAGGCGCTGGAGGAATGTCCCCACTTCGGCTGGGGCGAGCACTTCTGCGGCCACGAGCTGGACGTGGGGGTGACCTGTGCAGGTGAGGCGGGGGTGGGATGGCCGTGCCGGGATGCCCAGCACGTGCCAGGGCATTGCCTGGCAGAGCTGAGGCCGTGCCGGTGTTCTGGTGTCCCGGTGCAGAGGCGGTGGAGCTGAGGCTGGCAGCTGGCACGGGTCCCTGCGCCGGGAGGGTGGAGGTGAAGCTGCGGGGCCGCTGGGGCACGGTGGCAGATCCTGACTGGGACATGAGGGAAGCCGAGGTGGTGTGCCAGCAGCTGGGCTGTGGCTTGGCCGCCGGTGCCTATGCTGCTGCCACCCGCTTTGGCGAAGGGGATGGTGCCCTCAGCCTGGTTCTGGTCAACTGCCACGGGCACGAGGCCACCCTCTGGGACTGTGAGATCCGCGGCTGGGGACCCTACACCGGCTTCCACGACTTAGACACCGCCGTCGTCTGCCAAGGTGGGAGCCAGGTGACAAAGGGGACACAGGCCAGTCCTGGCACATCCTTCACCGCTGGTGCCCATGCCTCTCCCGGCAGGGTTTGCCCGTCTGGTTGGTGGCGAGAGCGGCTGCGCTGGGCGGCTGGAGGTGCGGCGAGGCCAAGCTTGGGCGGGTGTCTGTGAGGACCAGGTGGACGTGGAGGCTGCGCAGGTGGTGTGCCGGGAGCTGGGCTGTGGTGCGGCACTGGCTGTCACCGGCACCGGTTGGATGGAGGCTGGAACGGAGCCTTTCTGGGAGGAGGGGTTTGAGTGCACTGGCACCGAGCCCCTCCTTGCTGCCTGCGCCCGGCGGCCACCTAGCAGCCAGAGCTGTGATGGCCATGCCTTCATTGTCTGCTCCTGTAAGCACTGGGGTTACTGGGGGGCGTCAGGGGGGCCTCTACACCACTGTGCCCCCCTCAATGCTCTTTCTGCTCCCCTCAACACCCTTTCTGCCCCAGCTTACTCTGGTTTCCGGCTGGTGGGCAACACCTCGAGCTGCACCGGGCGGGTGGAAGCAGAGGTGGGGGGCACGTGGGGGTCCCTCTGTGCCTCTGGCTGGGACCTGCCCGATGCCCACGTCCTCTGCCACCACCTCGGCTGTGGCCCTGCCGTCGCCGTGCCCCCTGGAGGCTCCTTTGGCGGGGAGGATGGGCTGCTGTGGAGGGATACGTTCAGCTGCCACGGGAGCGAGTGGCACCCCGGCGAGTGCCCTGTGGCCGTGCTGGGGGAACCCACCTGTCCCCCTGGCCATGCTGCCACCATCAACTGCTCAGGTCTGTATGGCACCCGCTGGCAAAGAGTCCCTAAAGGGCTTTTGGGACTCTACAAAACTTGGGAGCAGGACAGTCAGTACCATTTCGGGGTGAGGGGAGGGCAGAGCTGGGGTCCCACCAACCTCTGGGGTCCCTATGCCCACGGCCCCGCCGGGGATTCCGCAGGTGATGCCAAGCCCCTGCGGCTAGTGGATGGGCAGAGCCGATGTGATGGGCGGCTGGAGGTTGTCACAAGCCCCTGGGGTTGGAGCCGTGTGCCAGCAGGGCTGTGGGATGCCCGCGGTGCCAGCGTGGTGTGCAGGCAGCTGAGCTGCGGTGTGCCAGAGAAGGTCTACGCTGTGCCAAGCTTGGGCAAGGTAGGGCCGCGGGGGCTGTGGTGTGATGGCACCGAGGAGAACCTGGCCCTGTGCAACGTCTCCGGGGTGGCCACCATGCCAACCGGCAGCCCTGAAGAGGTGGCCATCATCTGCTCGGGTGAGTGTCCCGCGAAGGGCCGGGGGGTGCCGACACCCGAGCGGCCACTCCACGGCGGTGCCCTTGGTGCCCTGCAGGCAGCCGGCGGGTGAGGCTGGCAGCCGGCCCCGGTCGCTGTGCCGGGCGGGTGGAGGTCTACATCAACGGCACATGGGGCACCGTCTGCCAGGACCGCTGGGACGGGCCGGATGCCACCGTCGTGTGCCGCCAGCTGGGCTGCGGGAGGGCGCTGGAGGCGCCCAGCTCAGCTCGCTTCGGCCCTGGCACGGGGCCGCTGTGGCTGGGTGCCGATGGCTGTGCTGGCACCGAGCTGTCCCTCTGGGACTGCCCAGCTCTGGAACGCCGTGGCTGCCGGCGCGGCGGCGGGGCGGCTGCCGTCTGCTCAGGTCAGTGCCATCCTGCCCCCAAACTGGGGATCGAAGGGTTGTGCCCCTCGGGGGTGTGTGTGTGTGGCTGTGCCATCACCACCCACCCCCCATCCCCTCCTGCTCCCTTTCAGAGCAGCTCTCCCTGCGGCTGGTGGGGAGTCGCTGCAAGGGGCACCTCGAGGTGTTCTACAACGGCACCTGGGGACGCGTGTGTGCCGATGGCACCAGCCCTGCCACGGCCACCACTGTTTGCCGGCACCTTGGTTGTGGGGACAGGGGCTGGCTGGTAGCTGCCCCCGCCCTGGACCCAGCGCCAGCCTGGCTGGCATGGGTGGGCTGTGAGCAGGGGACCCGCTCGCTCTGGCGATGCCCCTCGGCACCCTGGCAGCTGCAGCCCTGCAGCCCCGCTGGCGACGCCCATGTCACTTGTGAGCAGGACAGTGATGACAGGAGTGAGACGCCCACCCCATCCCCAGGTAGCTCTGCTCGTGCTGAAACCCCCCAGTGCCAGGTTGGATTGGGTCCTGCTCCTCACCCCACCTGGCAATGTCTCCATAGGTGTCCCTGGCAGCACCGTGCCGGTGGCCACGATCCTGTGCGTGGTCCTGGGGATGCTGCTGTGCCTGGCCCTGGCTGCCCTGGTTGTGCAGAGCTGCCGTGCCCAGGCTTGGTGCCAAGGTGGGTCCCGGTGAATGGGTGCCAGACCAGCTCTGCCCTGGCAGTTCTGGGGCTCCCTTGCCATGGGGTGGTTCTGAAGGTGGGCAGAGGTGACCCTGGTGCCACCCACGGTCCCCACAAGCTTTGATGAGTGCTGGCCATCCCTTCAGGCCTTGGTGAAGCCAGCGATGCTGTCTCAGATGCCGTCTATGAGGAGCTGGACTACACCCTGACACCAGAGTACCAGGAGGTGCTCAGTCACTCAGGTTGGTGCAGCCCCCCATGCCCAGTGGCTCTCCTCAGAGATGGGAGGACTTTGCTCCACCGCAGCGCTGAGCCCTGGTGGTGTCTCCCTGGCTTGTCCCCATGGCTCTGGGGGTGTCTCCTTGTCCCACTACATCCCCACTCTATGGTGAGGGCCTGTGCTGTCTGTGGTGCCAGCTCTGGTCACAGACAACAACGTTGTTCCACTGCCAGGCTCCCTGTCAGAGGGATCAGGGACAAAGCTGCCATGTGACACCAGGGACAGCATCGAGGAGGAGAGTGACCCCATGGCAGCCCCAGGTAGGGACACAGGACAGGACCCCAGCAGGGAGCCCTGGAGACAGGGCACTGGGGCTGGGGAGCTGTGGGGGCATCCTGGTGGCTCTCATGCACACCACCTTTCCCTGCTAATTAATCCCTGCTGATCAATCTCTGGCTGAGAGTTGGCACACCCAGTGCCACCAGGATGTCCCCAGTGGCATGGCTGCAGTAGGGGAGGGCACAGCCAGGTTCACTCCTGTGCCCATCCCAGCCCCCCCTGCCCTACGAGGACCCCCAGATGGCTATGATGATGCTCTGGCTGACCATGCTGGGGACATCTCAGAGGAGGTGGCATGGAGGAGCTTGGACTGTGGCACACCCACAGGTAAGAAGGGTCACAATGGTGGCCACCAAGCCCCCTGGAGGGTCACATCCAGGGCAGGGCTTGGCTGTGGTGGCAGGCACAGAGCTGGTGGCAAATCCATGGGGGCTGCAGCAAGACCCCAGCCAGGGTCTGGCAGAAGGGACACCAGCCTCTGGTATCCCCTAAGGTGGGAGCTGCCCCCTCCCAAGTCCCCCAGGAGCCACAGAGGACCCTCTAGAAGAGCCCCCAGGGGACACAGACTATGATGATGTTGGCATCAGCACACCAGGGACATCACTGTGAGGATGCCAGGAGTGCCTGGGGACACATGTGCACAGTGGTGGGACTCTGTCATGAGAAGGGGTGGCCCTGCCCATGGGGGTGACCTCTCCCTGCCCCAGGACTGTATTTTATTTCATTGTGAATTGCTCTTTTTACTCCCACCCCCATTAAACCCTAAAACTGGCTGAGGACTCACTGCAAGGGCCTGGGGACATGGGGCAGGAGCTGGACCCACAGACACATCCCTGGGTGTGGTGGGGAGGATGGGGAAGGGGACAAGGGGAAGGGAACAGAGGAATTCCTAGGACTGCCCCAAGCACCTTTATTTGGCATCAGCAAACACCCACAACCCTTCCCACCGACACGGGGGGGACACTGGAGAGGGAAGGACCTGGACCAGCTCTGCCTGGTTTCTGGAGGTCAGCAGATGCAGACAGGACCTTCTCCCCTGTGCCCCCCGTGGATGGGGCAGGCTCAGACCCAGGGGGGCATCTCCCAGACTTCAGCAGCACCGAGAACTGAGACAGAAATGGCTCTGGTTGTTGTGAGGAGCTGTCCTCAAAGTGAGGAGGTCTCCTAAAGGTGAGGATCAATCCTGAAGGTGAGGAGCTCTCCTAAAAGTGGAGACTTCTCCTAAGGGTAAGGACCCCTCCTAAAGCTGAAGACCTCTCCTAAAGGTGAGGACCTCTCTTAAAAGTGGAGACTTCTCCTGCAGCAGAGGACCTCTGCTCAAAGTGGAAAGCTCTCCTAAAGGGGACTTCTCCTCAAAGGAGGAAACCTCTCCTAGAGGTGAGGACCTCTGCTAAAGGAGACTTCTCCTGAAGGCTTGGACCTCTCCTGAAGGTGAGGAGCTCTCCTAGGGGAGGGGAGCCCCTTCCTGCCCCCCAGCAGGACCCCACGGTGGAAGGGCAGCCGTGCCATGGCCCCTGTCTCTGGCGTGTCCTGCTCCAGGAGGTCCTTGACCTTCAGGTTGGGCTTCAGTGTCCTGAGGGCAGCCAGTTCTTGCAGCACTTCCTCATCCAGCTCAGAAGTGCTCAGGCTTGAAACAGAGAGAGGAGAGGAGCTGTTAAAGCCCACCCCACCCCATGCTCTCCTGGGCACTGGGATGCAGGTATCCCACCCTGCAGTACTGGGTTCAGTTTTGGTCCCCATTGTACAAAACCCCCCAGGTGGACAGGCTGGAGAAGGTCCAGAGAGGACCTCAAAGATGATCCAAGGACTGGGAAGCTGCCATAAGGAAGGGCTGAGGGAAAGGGGTTTGTTGAGCCTGGAGAAAAGGCGGCTCCGGGGGGACCTCATCGTGTTCCAGTGTTTCATGGGTGGCTACACAGATGGAGACTTCCTTTTGACAAGGAGTCCAAAAACATGGAAAGATGAAGGGGAATCATGGAATTATCTTGGTTGGAAGAGACCTTCAAGATCATGGAGTCCAACCCTTAACCCAGCACTGCCAGGGCACCGCCAAACCATGGCCCTCAGCACCACAGCTCCAGGGCTTTGAAAGCTTTCCAGGGATGGGGACTCCACCATCACCCTGGGCAGCCTGGGCCAGGTCTTGACTACCCTCAAGGGCAAGAAATTGTTCCTGATGGCCAACCTAAACCTGCCCTGGAGCAACTTGAGGCCATAATGGGGACAAGGTACTTCTGGGGAGGCTGCAGTGGGACACAAGAGGCACATTTTTCACAAGGACAACAGGCCATCAGAATAATCTCCCCAAGGAAGTGGTGGAGTCCCCCAAACTGGACTCTTCGAAGATCCAGCTGGATCTAGACCATGCTTTGCCAAAGAAAGGTTGGACCACATCATCCTTGACGTCCCTTCCAACCTGGCATTTGATGATTCCCTGGTACCCCCTCCCTGTCCTACAGAATCCACCCCCAGGGCGATGCTGGGGATGGAAGGGGAACATGCCAAGCACCTTACCCCAGCACCTGCAGCTGGCAAGAGGGATGCTGGAGCTGCTGGCAGAGCTGCAGGACACCATCAGATCCCAGCTCATTGTCGCTCAGGTCCAGGCAGGTGAGGTGAGGGTTGTCCACCAGCCCAGCAGCCAGGTCCCGGCAGCAGGCACCGGTCAGCCGGCAGCTCCCCAGCCTGTGGGACCGAAACGGGAGGCGGGGTTTGGCCAGCCCGGCGGTGAGCCGCTCCGGGTGGGAGGCAGGAAACACCAAGCAGGCCTGGGGGTCCCTCACCGCAGGGTCCGCAGCTGGCAGCCGGGGTGCTGCAGCCCCTGGCACAGCAGATGCAGCCCAGCGTCACGCAGCCCCTCGCTGAAGGACAAATCCAACTCCTCCAGGCGCGGGCTGCTGGCCAGCACGGCGGCGAGGTCCTGGCAGCAGGCGCTGGTGAGGCTGGAGTACCGCAGCCTGCCGGGGAGCCACGGGAAGGAGCATCAGAGCCAGCACAAAGCCTCCCTTCTCCCCAGCTCCACCTCACCATGGTGACAGCCCCCACCCCAGTGCCACGGCACCATGGTGATGGCCTTCACACCCACGCTGGTGCCAGCCCACTGTGGTGCCAGTCGGTGCTCCAGCGCCACTCCACCACGGTGATGGTCCTCGACCTACCGTGGTGATGGTTCCCACCCCAATTCCAGCTCACCATGGTGACAGCCCCCACCCCAGTGCCACGGCACCATGGTGATGGCCTTCACACCCACGCTGGTGCCAGCCCACTGTGGTGCCAGCTGGTGCTCCAGTGCCGCTCCACCACGGTGATGGTCCTCGACCTACCGTGGTGATGGTTCCCACCCCAATTCCAGCTCACCATGGTGACAGCCCCCACCCCAGTGCCATGGCACCATGGTGATGGTCTTCACACCCACGCTGGTGCCAGCCCACTGTGGTGCCAGTTGGTGCTCCAGCGCCACTCCACCACGGTGATGGTCCTCGACCTACCATGGTGATGGTTCCCACCCCAATTCCAGCTCACCATGGTGACAGCCCCCACCCCAGTGCCATGGCACCATGTGATGGTCTTCACATCCCTATGGTGATGCTTCCCACACTGGTGACAGCCCCCACCCCAGTGCCATGGCACCATGGTGATGGTCCTCAACCTACCACGGTGATGGTTCCCACCCCAATCCCACCTCGCTACGGTGACAGTCCCCGCCCAGTGCCACTGCTTTCAAGCTCCTCACCCTGGTATAATGAGACAGAAGGACAATGCCACCCCAGAGGGACCCTTTTGGAGAACCTCCCTGGTGTTCCCTGAGGGTTTGGCCTCCAGGGAGCTGCCCCTGAGCGCCGGGGGGACACCCGTGGGTGCCGGAGACACTCACCGCAGGACACGCAGGCGGCAGCTGGGCTGCCGCAGCCCCTGGCAGAGCAGCCTCACGCCAGCGTCACCCAGGGCCCCATCTCCCAGCTCCAGCTGGGCCAGCCTGGGGTGTCGGGCCAGCAGCTCCCCCAGCTCCGCGCAGCAGCTCTCGGCCAGCCGGCACCACCGCAGCCTGTGGGACAGCCCCGGGGGAGCCAGCAGCTCACCACAGCTGCCCTGGCTGAACAGCAGCTCCCCACGACCCCCCGGCCGGTCAGCGAGGAGGGACCACGCTCACCCCCAGCCAGCCAGGCGGCATGGCCAGACCGTGCCCACCGTGCGGCCACTTGGCAGGGAGGGACCACACCCAGCCACCTCCCAGCCAATCAGCGTGGATGGATCACCACAGCCAACCAGCACGGAGGAACCACACCTGCCTACCTACCATCCAGCCAATCCATGCGTAGGATCCACACCATCAATATGGAGGGACCACCCCCCTCCACCCCCCCCCCATTCTACAGCCAATCAGCATGGAGGGACCCATTCATGCATTGCAGGGCCAATCAGCATGAAGGAGCCACACCCAGCCCTGTCCAATCAGAATGAAGGGGCCACACTCAACCATGGCCAATCAGCCTGAAGGAGCCACGCCCAGCCCTGTCCAATCAGAATGAAGGGGCCACACTCAACCATGGCCAATCAGCATGAAGGAGCCACACCCTACCCCTTCTCATCCCACCCTGACCCACCCCCAATGGAGCCCCATCCCCAGCTCCCAGTCACCTGCTGGTGGCCCCCAGGACACAAGGAAGGGTTGACCCCATGGGGCAGCACCCACTCACCCTTCTCTGGTTTGGGTGCCCCAAAGTGGGGTGGCCAGGTTCCCCCACCCCATGCTGGTGGCAGCCCCGTGGACGTGTTTGGGTGGTGGATCTCTTACCGGAGCACCTGCAGCTGGCTGCCTGGGTGCTGCAGAGCCCTACAGAGCAGCTGGATGGGGGCATGTGGTTCCTCATGGGGACAGGGATGTTCTCCAGCTCCTGAGGCAGCAGACCTGTAGGGAGACAGAACCCTGAGAGGCATGGGCAGCCCCCACTGGCACACAAATCTGAGCAGAACTTGCCACCAGTGCATGGAAGGTCTCCTCAGGTTGGACCTCCATGGCTTTAGAGGTGCAAAAGATCACTGCTGGAGTCACCTGCTTGCAAGCAAAGCAAAATCTCTACCGATCCACCACATACCACGGATGGAGGAGCTCACATGATCCTTAGTGACCCACAGTGCTCCCCGAGAGTGAGTAAAATCTGCTGGGGAGCAAAAACCTCCAGGGGAAGCACAAGCTGGTGTTGGGGTGTGAGGAGCTGAAATGCCTTTAAAACCATCCTTTGGGGTGGAGAAGGGGAGGTGTTTGGGGTGGAGAAGGGGAGGTGTTTGGGGTAGAGAAGGGGAGGTGTTTGGGGTGGAGAAGGGGAGGTGTTTGGGGTGGAGAAGGGGTGATGTTTGGGGTGGAGAAGGGGTGATGTTTGGGGTGGAGAAGGGGAGGTGTTTGGGGTGGAGAAGGGGAGGTGTTTGGGGTGGAGAAGGGGTGATGTTTGGGGTGGAGAAGGGGAGGTGTTTGGGGTGGAGAAGGGGAGATGTTTGGGGTAGAGAAGGGGTGATGTTTGGGGTGGAGAAGGGGAGGTGTTTGGGGTGGAGAAGGGGAGGTGTTTGGGGTGGAGAAGGGGAGGTGTTTGGGGTGGAGAAGGGGAGGTGTTTGGGGTGGAGAAGGGGAGATGCTTGGGGTGGAGAAGGGGAGGTGTTTGGGGTGGAGAAGGGGAGATGCTTGGGGTGGAGAAGGGGAGGTGTTTGGGGTGGAGAAGGGGAGGTGTTTGGGGTGGAGAAGGGGTGATGTTTGGGGTGGAGAAGGGGAGATGCTTGGGGTAGAGAAGGGGTGATGTTTGGGGTGGAGAAGGGGAGATGCTTGGGGTGGAGAAGGGGAGGTGTTTGGGGTGGAGAAGGGGAGGTGTTTGGGGTGGAGAAGGGGAGGTGTTTGGGGTGGAGAAGGGGTGATGTTTGGGGTGGAGAAGGGGAGATGCTTGGGGTGGAGAAGGGGAGGTGTTTGGGGTGGAGAAGGGGAGGTGTTTGGGGTGGAGAAGGGGAGGTGTTTGGGGTGGAGAAGGGGTGATGTTTGGGGTGGAGAAGGGGAGGTGTTTGGGGTGGAGAAGGGGAGGTGTTTGGGGTGGAGAAGGCATGGTGGCATTGGGTTGATGGTTGGACTCAATGATCTTAAAGGTCTTCTCCAACCCAAAGAGTTCTTTGCTTCCACAATTCTAAGGAGAGATCTTTGTGATTTGGTGTCACCAGAGCAGAGCAGGGTGGTACTTACTGAGCAACCTCCTGCTTGGGATCTTGCAGCTCGAAGGAGCACCCCCGGAGGGTGACGCAGGCCAGCTCGTCCCACTGCCTGATGCAGAAGCAAAGAGCCAGCTGGTCATAGAGGGACAACTTGATGTTCTGCAAGTCAATGTCAGTGAAGCCACCCAAGGCACTTTGTGTGAAGCTCTTCTCGTTCATCTCAAACAAAAAGTGGAAAGTGTCCAACTCTGAAGCCTTCAGCAGCTGGCCGGGACGGGAGACGCCTCCCTGCCTCCCCTGAAGCCACCTCAGCATATCTCCCCTGGCTTGTGGTGCAATCCTGCAGCCCACGGCTTCAGCTGCGTACTCTATGGATTTTTGGCTTTCCAGGCCGAACAGGAACCTCACCATGAAGTTCAGATCCTTCCTGGACTTGCTGTAGCTTTCTAACACCACGTTTAGGTCCCTCCTGAGAGCCCCTGAGCCATCGACCGCTTCCTCCTCACCCTCCAGAACGTAGAACATCGCCGCAAAAAACTCCTGCAGGTGCAGGTGGGGGAAGCTGTAGACATTCCCATGGTCCCCACCTGGCTTTGAGGTCTTCTCATTGAGGAAGAGGGGGAGAAGATCTGGCTGGTCCAAGCCACGCTCCTCGATTTCCCTCTCCTCAAACTGCACCTTGTGCTTCCAGAGGCCGTCAGCAGCCAAGGAGCAAAGCTTGAGCAGGAACCGCTGGAGGTCCTGCGGGCTGTCTCTGCCTCTGCACTTCATTAACCAGGAGAGGTAGGACATGGTCACCTGTGTGGTGGTTTTGGAGCACTCAAGGAGGTTTTTCTTCAGGTAAAGCTCTCCTGCAAGCATGGTGCAGACCGTCCAGCTCACAACGGGGATGGCGCACAAGCTGTAGAGGACCTCGTCGCCCCTGGCAAACCTGAAGGCCACAGCAGCTTTGTTGTTGTTCTCAAAGTACCTGTGGAAAAATTCCTGCCTGCTGGCTGCAGGAAATCCCAATATTTCAGCCTGACACTCGCCCTCCAGGCATCTCCCCAGGCTTCGAAGAGCTGTTGGCCTGGTGGTGATGAGCAAGGAGGATTCAGGCAGGACGGTCCTCTTCAGCAGGCTCATCACGATGGTTTCCAGTGGCTTCACTTCCCTGGGGTCAGAGCTCAGCTCATCTTTGGGCTGAACCAGGGAAAAGCCCAGGGCCTCAAAGCCATCAAAAATGAACAGGATCTTCTTCTGGTCATCCAGGATCTTCCCAGGCATTCTTCTGTGAGGGCAGCACTTTGAAACCAGGTCTACCACACTCACTTCCTCGGTCAGGGCGAGCTCTTTACAGTCTATGCAGAAGATGTAGTCAAACTGCTTGTAGAGGATCCCTTCTGCCCACTCCACCATCACCTTCCTGACCGTCATCGTCTTCCCCATGCCCGGGGCCCCCACCAGCACCACGGCCTGTGGTGCTTGTCCATCTTGGTTGGGTTTGAACAGCGTCTGTGCGGTGACCATGGTGGGGGCTGCTCCGTTGCTGCCGTTGGCACATCCGTGGCTGCTGGCCACAGCTTCCTGCTCGCCTCCAGGCTTCCTCCACGGCTTCCTGGCGATGCTGAGGGTGGCGTAGCGGCTGCTGATGGACAGCTTCTCCCCAGGACAGGAGTTCACTTCTTCGTACCAGAGGAACTTCTGGACCACGTGCTCTCTGTATTTCTGCTTGTGCTCTGGAGCAGTGAGAAGCAGAGTCAGTTCCAGGCACAACCAGGTCCTTGAGAAGCTCCTAACCAACCCTACTGTGTTCCTGACACAGCCACAGGACACAGCCAGGGCTTTCCTAAGTCTGGCTGAGGCAATAAGGACATCACCTGCCAGAAGTGAGGCACTCTGCTCAGCTGGGGGCTCCTTCCAGGCCACCATCTGCCAGAATTTAGGGCTTCTGTTCAGCTGGGGAGGTCCTTCTAGGACATCATCTGCCAGAATTTAGTCAAGGGGGCCCTTCTCCTCTGCCAGGTCCTCCCATCACCCTGATCCACCAACCCTTGTGTTAACCACCCCACAGTCCTCATCCACCCTTGGAGCAACTGCAGTTGCCTGGGGCCACCTGCAGCCTCCACCCATCTCTTGTCTCTGGGGCCAAGGGAACCATCCCTGGGCTCCTGGTGATGTTTCCAGCTCCAAAGTGTCACCAAATATGAGTTCAGCAGAGATGTCTTTAATCCCCATCCCAGGAGGAAAGGACCTGCCAGGCAGTGCCAAGAGCTGAAGGCTCTTCTTCAGAAGGAGGAGCTTGGCAGTAAGTGGGGACAGCAAGAAGCAAGGTGGCTCCAGCCCTCACTCTGAGAATCATAGAATGAACCAGGTTGGAAAAGACCTCAGAGATCATCAAGTCCAACCTATTACCTAATACCCAACACCTCCTGACAACCAAACCATGGCTCCAAGGGCCACATCCAATCCTTTTTTGAACACCTCCAGGGATGGGGACTCCACCACCTCCCTGGGCAGCACAAATTACTCTTTCTGTGAACTTTCTCCTCACCTCCAGCCTAAACTTCCCCTGGTGCAGCTTGAGACTGTGTCCTCTTGTTCTGGTGCTGGTTGCCTGGGAGAAGAGACCAACCCCCACCTGGCTACAACCTCCCTTCAGGTAGTTGTAGAGAGCAAGAAGGTCTCCCCCTGAGCCTCCTCTTCTCCAGGCTAAACAACCCCAGCTCCCTCAGCCTCTCCTCATGGGGCTGTGCTCCAGACCCCTCCCCAGCTTCATTGCCCTGTTCCCAGGCTCCCTGGTGAGCTGAAACCTGCTCTTTCTGACTTCTACCTGCCTCCAGGATCACTCAAGGGGGAAAAAAAGAGACAAAGAAAAGGAAAATACCTGCTGGCTTCCTACCTTTCACCTGCTCATGCAGGAGTTCCTCAGCAAGGTCTCTCTGGCTCATCCCTTCCAACAACCCAAGGGCTACGTCCGTGGCAGCATCGTCGCCGAGGCTCTTGCCCATGCAGCTGACGAGCGTGCAGGGCTGAGTGGCTTTCTCCAGCAGATCCTCTGGGATATTCCATCCTCCTTCCACCTGAACCTCCAATAGCTTCGTCTTAAACTCCTGGAAGTCTTTAACTGTAAGCCCTTGCAGTGCTTGTGAGAGGCCAGCTATGGCATGTTCCTCCTCGGCCATCGTGGGATGCCACCTAAGATTAACAACAGTTAGATAGCATCGTGGCTACACCACAGCTAAAGGTTTTTGAGCTGGGCACCAAGTACAGCCCAGTTCTTCCCACCCTGGGATGGCTGAGGGCAGTCACCCCAACATGGCTGTGGGTGCTGCAGGATCTGGCACCATGGGGATGTCCCCCCCTGGGACGGGGTCACAGGAGAGAGCAAACCAACACCCGACAAAGTGTCCTGGGGGATTGGAACCAGAGCAGGGTCTGCAGCCTGGGGACAGCCAGGGACATGCCATGATGGACTCACCCCTGGAGTGCTGGGCTGGGGGGAGGCTGCCAGCAGGACTTGGGTGCTGCCCGTCCCACGCTCGGGCAGCGTTTGGCTGCTCTCCGGAAGCCCAAGCTCAGACTTCCTCCTTCCCCACCACGAGGCAGCAGCTCACCCAGCAGCCCCTCCAAACTCTCCCAGATGGCTGCTGGATACCCTGAGAACTCCCAGCAACTGAACCCACCAGGAAGATGGTGTTTTGGGGCAGGAAAAAAAGTGGTTTCAGCAAACCACACTCATGGTCACGGGAGCTGAAGCCCCTCTCCTGCTTCTCACCTCCTTCACATGGAAGCTCAACCTCATCTCAGAAACAGGTTTGAGTGAAAAACTCCCAAAGCCCTGAATTGCCAGCCCCTCTGGAGACCCAAAGACCCATTTCAGGGGTTTATCTTTTCACTGCAAGGACCTTCTGTGTGGGATGCTGAGTCAGGCAGCACTTCAAGAGATGTTCAGAAGAAGCAGAGATGTGGTGCTGAGGGCCATGGTTTAGTGGTGACCTGGCAGTGGTGGGTTGAGGGTTGGACTCCATGACCTTGGAGTTTTTTTCCAACCTCAATGATTCAGTGATGCTAAGGAGGGCTCTTTGCTTTGAAGTGATGATGTGGCTGAGGAGGAGGAGGTTGTGTCTGGCACAGCCTGGCTGGATGTCTGATGGTGCTCTGCAGCAGGACCTGGGCTGTGTGCCCAGCTCTGAGCCAACCTTGGGCTGTCCACAGCCCCTCGCAGGCCTTGCAGGATTTGTGTAAGGATGGGGATCGGATCCCAGCCTGCTGGGACAAGGGGAGGGGAGCTGGCACAAAACCACCCCAAGGTGCAGCATTCAAGCTTCATCCCTTTGCTGTGCAGAGCTTCTCCTCAGCAAGAGAGTCTTTGAAGCCCTTGACTTGCTGCTGGAGGGTTGTCACACTCAGAAACCCTTTATCCTGAGGGGGGTGGGAGGGAGAAGGGGGTCACCACATCCTCCTTTTTTTGTTGTCTGCACACTAACATCCCAGTTTAGCAGGCTGACCCTCCCCCCAGTGTCACCCCTGCCACATTCACTGTCATCGCTGCAGCCCAGATGGGATTTGGAAGGTGGGGCAGGCGGGCTCACAGCTGCAGGGACAGCCCCAAATCGTGGAACCTGCAAGCCTAGGGCCCGGCCCCTGGCTAAAGGGGCACGTGGAGCTGCACCCAGCCTGCCCTCACCACCCTGCCAACCCCCACCGGGCATCCCGTTCCCCTCCCTTCAAGTCCCAGCCCTCCCCTCTGGATTGGAGCACTGTCTCCTCCCCCTTGCTCTCCATCTTCATGCAGTCTGCAGAGGTGCATTGTGGGAAACTCCCAAGTTATTCCTCCCCTCACCCTCCCCCCTTTTCTGCCTTCCTCCCTCCCTCCTCTCTGCGCAAGAGCCAGCTCCCAAGGTGGGATTCCTGCAGCCAGAGGACAGAAGGTAAGAGCTGCTGCTTTCCTCTGGCTCCTGGGGGGGTGAGGGGACAGAGCTGCTGGGGATCCCCAGCGCTCCCTGTGGACACACAGCATTCCCAGGCAGCATTCCCGAGTAGCATTCCCACAGGCTGACGTAGCAAAAGGCAGATCTACCTGGTCAAGGTGAGTGTCTGCTTGGGATGGAGGCCAGGAGCTGCCATGCCTGGTGGTAGGCAAAAGTGCTTTTTTTTATCCCAGTAACAATGAGCAGAGTAAGGATAGCAGATCCTAAGCAGCTCCTTTTCCTTTCCCATCCCAGCTCACTTTCCATTGCCTTCCCCATCCCAGCTCCTTTTCCCCTCCCCATCCCAGCTCCCTTTCCTTTGCCTTTCTCTTCCCCAGCCCAGCTCCCTTTCTCTTCCCCATCCCAGCTCCCTTTCCTTTCCCTTTCTCATCACAGCTCCTTTTCCTTTCCCTTTCTCATCCTAGCTCCCTTTCCTTTCCCTTTCTCATCCTAGCTCCCTTTCCTTTCCCTTCCCCATCCCAGCTCCTTTCCCTTCCCCATCCCAGCTCCCTTTCCCTTCCCCATCCCAGCTCCCTGCTTTTGCTCCCTGAAGGTCAGGCAGGCACAGAAGGCATTTCCGCAAACGCAAGTGCGTGGGAGTCTGCTCCCTTCCTGTCCCTTCCACCCACCTGAGATCTCTTAGGTTGGCCACTTCCCGTGACCATCAGCCTTCAGGATCAGGAGGAAGCAGCCCTGGATGGAATCTGGGATTTGGAGCTGCAGAACCCACTCTGGAAGCAGAAGGGCTGTGAGGAGGGAGAAGCGGAGTCAGCCATGTGCCGGAAACAGGGCGGCTGGGAAGGAGGAGGGGAAGCAGCAGCAGCATTCCCAGCTAAAGCCTTGCAGCCTTGGCAGGAGGGGTTGGCCACCTCCCTGGAAGGCTTTGATCAGGTTTCCAGCTGCGCTTCCTCTCCTGTCAGCACGGGCAGGGAGATTTGTTTGCCCTTCGCTCTGCCCAGACGGATTTAATGTCGATCCCAAAGCAGGAGGCAAGCACAGCTGGGAGCTCTGCCTGGTTGTTCTCACCCTTCCCAAGGAGAGAGCTGGGATTTGTGCTGCTGGGAGCTGGGGCTTTGATGTCAAAGGGATATTTTTGATAGGAACCCCAGCTTGGGCTGGAAAGGAGCTCCAAAAGGGCAAACCTGCCCCCCAGAGTGACCAAACAGCAGAGAGATAAGCTGCTTTAAGCTGTGGGGAAAAGATCCACAGCCCAGGCTGTTTGTCCTCACCTTTCCCAAGGAAGCAGCTGGGATTTGTCCTGTTAGGAACTGGAGCTTTGATATCAGTGGGGTGTTTTTGATAGGACCCCCAGCTGGGGCTGGAAAGGGCAAATCTGCCCCCAAAATAGCCAGAATGCAGAGAGAGGAGAGGCAGCAGTGGTGGGTTTAAGCTGCAGGGAGAAGATGCCAGTCCTGACTGTCCTCAACCTTCCTAAGGAAGCAGCTGGGATTTGTGCTGTTAGGAGCTGGAAATCTCTGAGGTCTTTTCCAACCTTATTGATTCTGTGGAGCTTTGATCTCAAAAGGGTGTTTTTGATAGGACCCCCAGCCTGGGCTGGAAAGGAGCCCACACAGGGAAAATCTGCTCCCGGAATGTGGAGGCAATAGTGGCTGATTCCAGCTGTGGGGAGAAGATGACTCCAAAGGAGTGTGATGGGAGAGGACACCGGAGCAGGGCTCCCCTTTCAAGGTGTGGACACCCCAGGATGAAATTCTGGGAGGGCTGGGAGGGATGTCCTTGGCTTTTTAGCCTGCTCTCTCTGCCTTTTCACGTGTCTTGGAGCATCCCTGCCTTGTTTGTTTGCAGGGACCTGTTGATTTGTTCCCTGCTCCTGCTTAGCTCCCCGTGGCCATCTGGTAGCTTCTGGTGGGGTTGCGGCGTGGGGGGAAGGGAAAAAGAGGATTTCTGTTCCTGAATCGAGGTCAGCCTGGCCAAACTTCAGCGTGGGGGCCATACGAGGAAGCCCTCCCCACTGCAGCCCCGTTTTCCTGGGTGGGGCTTGGGCAGGATGCTGTCAGGAGAGGGAGGATGGACTGTGCCGGATTGAGCTCCCTGCTCCATCTCGGGACTGACCTCCAGAAGTCTGACCTTCACAGGTTTGACCTTCAGCATTTTCCATCTTTCCTTCCCCAGCTGTGGTGCCAGCATTCCTTTCTCAGCCCTGGTGATATTGTGGCAGGAAGGGGGTGGTGGTGGTGGTGGGAATAAATAAATCCCTAATTCCCCCCAAATGGGGACATTTATCTCTCTGCATCCATCCCCTCCTCTGGCAGGCTGCCAGGATCTATTCATCTCCACAGCTCAGCGTCAGTGGCACCTTCTCCTCCATCACCTGCAGATCCACACTCCTTTGGGCTCTGCTCAGCAGTCTTCCCAGAGAGCTCCTTGCTCAGCCCAGCCCAGGAGGGACTGGTACACTCTCTCCACCCTTGATGGGCCATGGGGACAGGCAGATGGGCTGGAGAGGGAGGGATGAATCTCTCTGAGCAAGCATTTCTGTGCATGCTGGTGCTGCTTTGGCCACCCCTTCCCCAGCTCCTTTCTCCAGCATCCTGCAAGGAAAAGAGAGTCAGCTCTGGTTTTGCTGCTCAGGTTGCACTGTGGAGCCTGCCAGGAAGCCTCATGGAAGGTCACTGCCGTGTGCTGAGCTGGTTCCCTCTCTGCCTGCAGCAGCTTCTTGCATTTCAGCTGCAAAGCAACAGTTTGCAGGCTGCTGCCTGCAGATCTGCGAGCGCTCAGTGCTGGGACCTGGCTCTGCACCTGCAGCACTGTCTGGGTGATGCCACCAGAGCCTGCTGCAATCCCACATGGGGCAGAAGAGCTGGGTTTAGGATGGCCTTCAGCTGCAGAGGGCTGTTGAATTCTCTGCAGGGGCTGACCCTGTTTTACTAGTTCAGAAATGCCCTTTTTTATTATCCCCCCCACCATGGATGTTGAACCTGAGGGGTGTGGGACCCTCTGGCTGCCAGGAAAAGGCATTTAAAGCATCCATCTGTTAGAAAGGAAATGGAATCATAGAAGATCACAGAGTCAACCACAAGTCAGAAATCAATCTTCTGCATCTGGGGACCAGCTCCTGGCTGCCTGGGGACCAGCACCCCAAACTGGAAGTATCTGCCCTAAGGCAGTTTCCCAAGCTCTGGCAGGCTCAGTGTAGAGAGCAGAGCTTTGGGGTGGAGGGGATGATTTATTCAGCCTTCTCCAAGAGGTAGAAAGGAGCCAGGAAGCCCCTCCTGACCCTACCACAGTGTTATCCCTGAGGTAGCATCCCAGACCCACTGCTGAGCAGAGAGCTGAGACCTGCCCCTGGCTGTCGGGATGGATGTTGTGGGGAGTTGCTAATCTACTCCCTGGGGAGACCCAAATGTTTCAGGGGTGGAAACCTCCCTCCTGGAGAAAGCAGCTCTCTGAGAAGACAGCTGAACAGAGCCAAAAGTGAGCTGGACCTCCAGGGGATGGAGGAGGGGATGGAGCTCACTGAGGCTGAGCTATAAACTTGAGCTTGAAGGGGCAATAATTAGCTTTTCTTGATGGCAAAGTGGCAACAGGAGGCTGCTGGGGCAGCTTCTGCTGGGCCTTTTGGGGCTTGGTGGCCTCCCTTCTGGTCTCACAGGAGATGCCAGCCTGTCCCCAGGAAGGGATGTGCCATGTTGTGCCGTGCAGCAGCTTGTCCCTGGTGCCACAGAGCTGCCGGCATTGGATTGCTGGGGCTGTGGGAGGGCTGGGAAAAAGCTCCATCAAGGTGTTTGCAAAATGGTGAGTGTGGCAAGAGCCAAAAGGTGCCCTGGGTGGGGGGCAGGATGCACCCAGCTGCCTGTGAGGTGTCCTGCTGGTGGGTTAAAGATCTGTGGTTGATGTTGCTGGCAGCAACACCTCCCACTGCGTCTCCTGGATGGCTTCTTGTTGAACCTACTCCAGTGCTTCAAAGCAGTGTCCTGCCAAGTAGCTGCCATGGAACAAAAGAAATATGTCATCTGCTGGCTGAGAATCCTTTCATTTGTTCCCATAAATGTCTGGTTTGGAGTGAGCAATGCTCAGTCCTGTCAGGGAGAGGCTTAAGGTCTAACCCTTCATGATTTCTTTTGGGAAGGCAGAAGCTAAAATCTTGTTCCACTGCAAGACAAATGGCAGCAGGAGGCAGGCAACCAGGATGGGATTCTGTGCCTGGAGGGGGCTCAAACCCAGCATCAGAACTTGGCCAGCAAAGTGAGGTGCTCTGGAATGGGTTTGGCAGCCCCCCAGGTGCTGCTATGACTCTGAGAAGCTGGGTTTGGCAGCAGCAGGAGGGTTCCAACCTGATCTCAGCAAAGTGCCTTCAGGTTCTCTCCAGTTCTAGAAGCAGCTCTGCTCTTAAGCTGTGCTTGGGAGAGAAACTGATCCAGCTGCATCCAAAGGGCAGGTGGCACTTGTGTGAGTGACCAGGGAGGCTGCAGAGCCTTGCCAAGCATGACTTCTGCCAACAGCAGCTCCATTGTGCCCAGCCCTATACATATAGAATCATAGGATAGTTTGGGTTGGGAAAGACCTCTAAGATCACTGAGTCCAACCATCAGCCTAAGACCACCATGGGCATTAAACCATCAGTGAGGGGACACTGGAGAGAGTTTGAGATAAAAACTCTTCTCTTTCCCCTGGCTGTTTTGGGAGTGCTTTCCTGATTTCTACTCTGGTTTGGGGCAGCTGTCAGCAGAGGCATGAGGAAAGAGCATTTGTGTTGGGTTTGTGCCCGTGCCAGGCAGTGCCAAGATCAGGTGATGAGTATGGGACTGTGCATGGTGAGCACTCTGATGGAGGAGGGAGAGGATGAGAGGACATGGCCTCAAGCTGCACCAGGGGAGGTTTAGGTTGGACATGAGGAACAATTGCTTCTCCTTGAGGGTTGCCAAGGCTTGGCCTGGGCTGCCCAGGGCAGTGATGCAGTCTCCATCCCTGGAGATGTTAAAGAACCTTTTAGACATTGGCACCTAGGGACATGGTTTAGTGGGCATGGTGGTGGTGGGTTGATGGTTGGACTTGATGATCTTAGAGGTCTTTTCCAACCTTAATGGTTCTATGATTGTGTGGAAGGAGGGGCTTGGTTGAGCTTTTTTTTTGGCAGCAGCCTGTATATTTTTGATAGCTGTGGGAAGCTGAAGTGAGCTGCAAGAGCCTTCCAGCTCATGATGCTGCAGAGAAATGGCTGCTCTGGGGCTTGTGAGGTGCCCAGCAAGGAGCTTTTGTGACTGATGCAACAGGAGCTTGCTGCAGGTCTGCTGAGGGCAGGTGGGACAGCAGCAAGCTGTCCATCCTTGATGCTGCAGGGTTAAAGGCAGAGCTACATTCACCACATTTCATGGGTCTCATGGCTTTGTCCTCTCTTGCCTCCATGGAAATACCAGAAGAAAAAGATGTGGACCTCCAGCTGTTGGTTTGGGTCCAAAAAACACCTAACAGAGAACAAAAGTGAAGCCCTTAGCAGGAGCAGAGTGTCTGCAATGTCTCTTCATATCTCACAGTGAAATGTCTGTCACATTCCTCTCAGAGGGTCCTTTGGGGGTCGGGACAAGCATGGCTCTCAGATGTGACAGCTCAGATGTCACCTGCAGAGGTCAAGCTGTGGAAAAGGCTGCTCAGCCTTTTCCTGAGCTACTGCTGCTGGGGAGTGTGTTGGGACTGGCTGCAGGGCTCTGCAATGCTGTGTCACCCTTGTGGGCAGCGTGGCAGGACGCTTGTGTTGCAAGCTGAGGCTTTGCCCCATCCCTGTGCGGCTGGCACCCAGAGCCCACCTCCCACAGTGGTTCTGTGGCAGCTTTAGGCTATGCCTTTAAAATTTTCCACAGATCCTGGGCAGGAAAGTAGTAAAATGTAAATAACTCACTGCTGGGTGGAAAAAGGGAAAGAAAGGCAATCCTGAACGTTCCCACTGGAGAGACATCACTGTAAGATTGAGCTCCCAAACCAATTTCTCTCCTCGTCTTGATTCTTCACTCTGGGAGAGACACTAACTTGATTAGCTTGTGTTGGGTGATAGGTGGGACTTGATGATCTCAAAGATCTTTTCCAACCTGGTTAATTCTGTATTCTAACTTGCTTCTGCTTGACCTTGGCTGCATTGTTTTGGCTGAGTCTAACTTCTCTGTTCCTTTCCCTTGTCCTTTTTGTACAGGGGGGGCCAGGGGGAGGCGAAGAGGGAGAAGCTAGTTGCTTCCCCTGGTCTTTGGCCATGGGGGGAGGTTCTTGTGCTGTTTATTTATTGTAAATCCCTGTAAATATTGTAAATCCTGCCTATTTTGTACAGATTCATTGCATTTCATTGTAGATTGTGGTACTGCTTGTAAATCATAGAATTGTTAGGGGTGGAAGGGACCTCAAGGATCATCCAGTTCCAACCCCTCTGCCGTGGGCAGGGACGCCTCACACTACAGCAGGTTGCTCAGAGTCACATCCAGCCTGGCCTTGAAAACCTCCAGGGATGGCTACAGCTTTCATTTGCTACCAGCTGAGCTGGTTTGGCAAATTTAATGTTGGGGGGTGTGTGGAAGTTTCAACCCACCACAGGTTCCTTTTGCAGTTGTAGGACCAAACCAGTTTACAGCTGAGCCACAGGAGCCCACCCTGCTCCAGGGGTAGCCCAACCTCTGGACACTGCTGCATCAGCCAGGCTAGGAGAGAGGGGACACATGGGTGGCACAGGGAGTGAGGGCTGAGGTCCTGCAAGGCTGGGCATGCTGTGTAGGTGGTGGTTGAAGTTTTGGTGGTTGCCAGCACCAGCTGGACAGGAGAAGAGCCTGCTGGGTCTGGGTGCAGCCGCAGGACTGCCGCAGCCCCGGAGTGGAGGCTTTGCTGGCACAACCCCCCCACCAGGGCAGCAATTTGAAGGTGTTGCTGCTGCTACCTCCCAGCATCTGATGCTCTCTATGCTAAGATTCAAAGGGCTTGTTTGAGAGGGAAATGTTTAATCCAGGGCTGGGGTGAGGGGAGTGATGCAGGGAGCAGCAAACAGCAGATTGAGCAAAGGATGCACAAACCTCTCATGAGCCTGAAGTGGGTCAGCAGTGTTTGGTGTTTCTCAGTGCTGCTGTCTCCAAGGGTTGGCTTTGGGAGGGCTGCAGATGCAGCAGGCTCCCAGCACAGCCTGGTGCTGGGGTGCTGGGGCTGTTGGAAGTTCTCTCTCACGAGCTCCTCCTGCTTGCCTTGTGTTTCTCAGGTGTTGTGTCAGGAGTGAGGGACCAAAGCAGAGCATGAAGGAGATAAGCCCTTCATGGGGAGCTGCCCACAGGAGCTGAAGGAGACCAAGCTCCTTATATAAAGCTCTTCTAATATTGATGGTACTACTGGGAGGCACTACATGACCTCATCTGTCTTCACAGCACTTATTGGAGGTGGGGAGAAAGGCTTAGTCACATCACTGCCATCATCTCAGGTGCTTGCCCAGCATCTCACTACCTTTGCTGTCTTTATTGCCCCAGCAGCTCAAGAAGGAGGAGAAATGCTGCTGGTCCCCACTGGGAATGGGACCTGAAGCACTGGGAAACAAACCATGCTGAGCTGCAGAGGGAAGTTGGGGCAAGGCAGGGGAATGAATACAAATCCTGATGGATTGCTCCCTATAGGGCAGAGGAAATGGGACAGAACTCTGAGGACTCTTTTCAGGGTCTGGTCCTCCAAGCTGCATTCCTCAGGGGTTAGATAAGGAGGTCACAAGGCCAGGTGTGACCCCCTTGGAGCCATCAGTGGGGGGGAAAAGTGAAGTCTTGCCTATTTCTGATCTCTTTTCACTGATGCATCACTACATCTCTTGAAGAGCCTGAGAGTTTGACATGCAAAGGTCACATTGGATGCTGGTGGTAGCACTTCATCCCCCAGAACCCCTCCCCCTCCTCCAGTTTCCAACAGGTTGGTCCCAGTCACTTCAGCTGACAGCTGTCAGAATGCTGCTGGTGCTTTCCCTCTGGGGTAAATGATGTATTTTTCAGGTGCCTCTTTGAAGTGGCCAAATCTGAATTCTCCTGCTGATGAGCAGTGCAGGAACAGGACCTGCAGCCCTCAGTCTGCAGCCCAGCTGCTGGTGCCTGGATCCATGGTGCTGATTCAGTGCTGAGAGCTGGCTTGGCAGGTGCAAACTGCACTTGCCAAAGGGAAGCTGGGGAAAGGGTCATATTCTGTCCCTTCAAAAGCCACTTTGGGCTTAGATGACCAAATTCAAGCATCCCAGCTGAGAGCTGCTGAAGGGACCTGGAATTAGTTGGTGTTCAGTGTGTTTTGCTCCTCTGTGACACTGGAAACCCTTCCCCATGTTGGTGGAAGAGCAATGAAGAGACTGAAGAGCACAATGAGGACTGTGCTGGGTGAAAGTGTCTGCTTCAAAGTCCTCCTTCAGCTTCAGGAAGGAGAAGTCTGGTCCTGAGAGGCACAAACCACCTCCTCCAGCTTTCCACCCTCACTGCCAGCTATGGCACCTCAAAGGGAACGGAGAGAGGGCTTGGTCACGTCCTTTGTCTCCTTGCAGGCACTTCAGCACCCATGGAAGCTGAGCAGATGGCTACCATGCCTGACTCAAGCAACATGGAGTTGTGGGATGGTCTTTGCCATGGTTCAGCCGCTTCAGGCTGTGAGGTTTGGAGGCAGGGAGAAGAGTTAATGCTTACCTGGTCATGGGAACCCATTTCACTCTTCACCAAAAGGCAACAGAAGCCAGGCTGCTGAAGAGGATGGGGCTTTGGGACTTCACCTTGGAAAGGCAAACCTTCATGTCCTTTCATTCCAAGCAGATGGGAGTGGTAAAGTGAAGGGAGATTAGAAAATGGGGAAGAAGTTTTGAAGCCAGACTCTTGTCAGTGGTGCCCAGGGGCAGGACAAGAGGCAGAGGGCACAAAGTGGCAGGCAGGAGGTTGCATCTGAAGCTGAGGAGAAAGTTGTTTGGGGTGAGGGTGCTGGAGGCCTGGAGCAGGCTGCTCAGAGAGGTTGTGGAGTGTCCTTGTGTGGAGGGCTTGCAACCCCCCCTGGGCACTGTGCTGCTGGGCAAGCTGCTGGGGGTGCCCTGCTGGGGCAGGGGGCTTGGGCTGGATGATCTCCAGGGGTCCCACCAGTCTGTGATACATAAAATCTTTTCTGCCATCTCAGGCTCTTTCTGCACAGCATTGCCACAGGTCAGTAGCTGTTTCTGAGACTGTTTTCAACTGGAGGACCCCTGAGGTGTATGGATGGACCTCTGTCACAAGTACAAATTCAGAGAAGCCCACCATGGCAGCTGAAAACCCCATGGAAATGGTCAGCTTTTGGTGGAGGAGGTGGAAAACCCCCATCACAGAATCAACCAGGTTGGAAGAGACCTCCAAGATCATCAAGTCCAACCAATCACCCAACCCCAACTAATCAACCAGACCATGGCACTCAGTGCCTTGTTCAGGCTTTTCTTAAACACCTCCAGGGACATTGACCCCACCACCTTGTCAATGAATTGTCTAGGGTCCAAGAGGAGTGGAACAGCCTGAAGCTAGCCATATTAAGCCTCTAGCAATCACCAGAAGTCAATAATTCATATGTGAATATGATTTTAATCTCCATCCTTTCCCAATCACACTGGTTCCACAGTCTGCCCCTCTCCCACCCCACTTGCCCCTTTTTCCCAGAGCACCTGGGCTCTGTTGGAGTCTCCTCCCACCCCAGGTGTGGCCACTCAGCCCTCCCCACCCACTCCCCTATTTAATGCCTCCCAGGAAAGGCAGAAGCCCCAAGCTGAGCCCATCTGGGCTGGAAGAGCCTCCTCTCATCTCTGGTGAGTGCCCCTGGTGCGCACTGGGTGATGGTGGTGGTGACAACAAAGGCCGGGGGGCCTGGTGGCCCCCCGGTTAGGTAGGAAGACTGTTGATGGCAAATGTGACACCACTCAGAGCTGCTGTGCAGTGCACAGCCTGGAGCATGGGTTGGTGACTGATTCACAGCCAGCTAAGAGTACTCAGAAGCTCTGGGCTTAATGGAGCTGTGCTGCTTTGGGGAACCCAGGCAGAGCCCTAGGACAGGACATGCCAAAGGGAATTCCCTAGAAAGATTTGTCTGGGAAACTTTTACTTAAGGTCCTGGATACTCCATCAGCCTCACCCATGGCAATAGCTTCAGTTTCACAGCTCTCTACGTTCTTTACTGTTAAACTCAGCTTTGGGGCTGCACAATAACTGCATTGAGCCACCGAGCATCTACCATGAGTCAGTTTGGACCTCAGACTGGCAGGGTAAGATTCACTATTGGGTGAGTTAGGAAAGAATTCTCTTTGAGTTCTCTTTCTTCTGTCACAGGACAAAAGCTCTTCACAGAGAGAGTTGTTAGCCATTGGAATGTGCTGCCCAGGGAGGTGGTGGAGTCCCCATCCCTGGAGGTGTTCAAGAGGGGATTGGACGTGGCACTTGGTGCCATGGTTTAGTAGTCAGGAGGTCTTGGGTGACAGGTTGGACTCGATGACCTCTGAGGTCTTTTCCAACCTTATTGATTCTATGATTAGAGGTTGGAAAGGACCTCCAGAGATCATCAGGTCCAGCCCCCATGCCAGAGCAGGATCACCCAGGGTAGTCTACACAGGAATGCACCCAGGTGGGCTTCAAATGTGTCCAGAGAAGGAGGCTCTGCAACCTCTCTGGGCTCTGCACATCTGTGGGGAGCAGCTTCCCACCTCAGTGTTGCAAAGATTTTTCCCCTCCCAACTTGAGACAGGGGGGAGAAGGTGATGAGGCTTGGGGCTGGGGCTGGTTTCTGCAGAGAGAAGAGGACCTCCTAACGGTGGGATGTTACAGGGAAGCCAGCAATGACTCATCTCCCTTCGCTGCAGGACTGATGCAGCTCTCATCTGCGCAGGCAGGAGATGGATGAAGAGATGGTTGTTAATTTGCTGAGGGATGAGGCTGACAAGGTGCCCTTCAGGCAGCCAGGCAAAGCTGGTCCTTCCCTTAGCCCTGTTGCTTCAGCTGGGGCCAACTTGTTGCACCAGTGAGTCTGCACCCACCTTGAGAGCTGCAACCTCCAGAAGCGTCCCAGGAGGAGTGTGGGGTTTGCCTGCCGCTTCTTGCAGCGGTGTGGGTTTGGAGAGCTCTTCTTTTTCCTCCCTGATCATTGGTTTCGTGATTTCTGCTTCCTCCTCCCAGCCTGGGCAGGAGCTGGTTAGCTGCAGGCAGGTGAAAAGCTCCCTGCAAAGGCACAGGGTGAAACATCATGGGGGAGAGAGGGGGGTTGGAAAAAGGGAGGGAGTGAAGCACCAAAGCTTCCTCCCGAGTGCTGCTGCCTGTGTGGGAGGCAGAGAGGGAGCTGGAAGGGGGAGGGGTGGGTAGACAAGCAGAGACAGCAGCTGAGGAGAAGGGAGGAATAAATAGATGCGAGGAGCTCTGAAGAAGAAAGAAAAGTTGGAAAATCAGGCCATCAGAGGAAAATTTTGTGATGGAATGAGAGATGAGGAGGAGCCAAAGGGCTGAGGGAAAAACCTCTGCAGCTCATGAGCAGCTTCTGAAGATGAGGAGAGCTCCTTGCTTTGCAGTCTGGGGGACGTGGAGGTGCTTAAAGGTGAGCACACAGAATCAGAGAAACGTCTTAGTTGGGAGAGACCTTTAAGATCGTTGAGTGCAGCCATTAACTCTAACAAGTGTGATGCTAAACCACTTCCCTCAGCACCGCATCCCTGCCTCTTTGAAACCCCTTCAGGGTTTGGGGATTCAGTCCCCTCCCTGAGCAGCCTGTTCCTCTGTTTGAGAACCCTTTCAGTCAAGAAGTTTCTTCATGCAACCTAATCCTCCCCTGGCACAACTTTGAGGTTGCATTTCCTTCGTGCCTTTGAGAGTGGGAATGGGAAGCAGAATGAAAAGAAAGAAGGGATGGTGCCCAAGGTGGGGAGGCTGCCCTGGGGGGGAGCTGATAACCTTCAGAAGAGGGTTAAGCATTGTGATGGGAGAGAATGAAGGTGCCCTGGAGGAGAAGGGAGGGCAGCAGATGCCAACTAAGGCAGGGGCTCTGGTATTGGTGCTGCAACTGGTGGGGGCAGAAAGGGAGTCTGAGCTTCTCAGAGGCAGAGTTTGCCAGCATCAGCTCAACCAAGCCAGAGAGGCTGGAGAGATGCTGGACAATTGTATCTGAAGGAGAATGCCAAGAGGCTGGGGCCAGACTCTGCTGAGTGGTGCCCAGGGCCAGGCCAAGGGGCAGAGGGCACAAAGTGGAAGGCAGGAGGTTGCATCTGAAGCTGAGGAGAAAGTTGTTTGGGGGGAGGGTGCTGGAGGCCTGGAGCAGGCTGCCCAGAGAGGTTGTGGAGTGTCCTTGTGTGGAGAGCTTGCAACCCCCCCTGGGCACTGTGCTGCTGGGCAAGCTGCTGGGGGTGCCCTGCTGGGGCAGGGGGCTGGAGCTGGGTGATCTTCAAAGGTCCCTTCCCACCCCACCATGCTGGTGTCTATTTCCAGTAACAGCAAACCACTGTCAGAAAATCCTTTCATGTGGACAGTTAAGAACTGCTGATATTGATTTTGGGGCTTAGTTTGGTTTCTACATCATCTGAAAACCTTTCCTAATCTGCCTGAAGGGCTTGTTCTGCTTTTAGTGGAAACTCGCTTAGACATCAGCTTCTTCATAGAGCTGTTTGTAGCAGCACAGGGCATGGCCACAGGACAAAGCTCCACAGCACATTGGAGGGGCTGAACAGAACCAGCTTTCCTGCTTCCAGGAGCCTGGAAGCCTCATCTGCTCAATGAGGGGTGTGAACCAGAGAGGATTTGGTCAAAGCTGGGAGGGCCTTGGGGGTGTGAAGTGCCCATTTCTCAGCAGAAAGGTCAGTTTGCCCCCTCTGTGGTTTATCCACCATCTCTGTGGGCTGCTCAAAGCTTTCCTAGGGAAAGCAGCAGAAGCTGGGCTCGTACCTGGAACAACATACAGCCCAGATAATTGATATTAAAGTGATTAAGCAGGTCATTTATTATTCATGACATGATGAAGCTGTCTTTCTGTGCTTACATTGCTAATCCTACTTCAGTCTTGGGCTCCACTGACTGTTTCACAGCATCACTGAATGGTTTGGGTCAGAAAGGACCTTGGGGATCATCTAGTTCCAACTCCCTGCCACGGGTAGGGACACCTCCCACTAGATAAGGCTTCATAGAGTCAATAAGGCTGGAAAAGACCTCAAAGATCACCAAGTCCAACCTGTCACCCAAGACCTCATGACTACTAAACCATGGCTTCAAGTGCCATGTGCAATCCCTTTTTGTAGCCCCCCCCCCCTCTTTTCCAACCTTAATGACTCTGTGGTCTGCAAGCCTGGTTCCCAGAATAGGCAGCAGCACAGACCACTGCTGCAACCCTGGGACCTTCTCCTTGCTGTCATTAAAGGAGTGATCTGCATTCTGAGCTGCTTTAGAAGAAACCTCTCTCTGTAGAGGTTTTTGGGGCTGTTTTTTTGAGGAGCCTCTTGATGTCTTAATGCAGACAGCTCTCAAGCTCATGTTTCACTTAGCAAGCAGAAAGCTCTTGGCTGGCTCCTGGCAGCGCTGGAGGTCAGCGGGGAGGTAATGAAGCAGGAGACTCTGCTCTGACTGCCACCTCCTGGTTCAGTCATTATTTCCCAGGCTCAAGGCCGATGGTGGTGCTGCACCAGCAGAGGTCTGATGGCAAGCTGCCCAGTGGCCCTCCCTCTCTCCCGTGCAGCCGTGGGAGCTCCATCTCCAGCTCACCCTGCCTAGTGTGGCTTGCTGGGCTGAGGCTTTTGGTGTGTTTTTCTAACCCCTCGAAGCCAACTTTGTTTGTTTGCTGGATTCCCTGGGTGTAGCCACTCTTTCATCAGCCTCCTGGGGAAAAGGGCTTCAGCTCATCACCTCCAGTGCATCTGACAGCCTCAGCTCTGGGAGCAAGCTAGCTAACCACTGCAAGGAGACAGGAGTGAGATCTCTGTCACTGAGATCCAGCTTTACAGTAAATTCATGCCCTTGAGTCCATACCTTGGTTTGCACCAGCCGAGGATCTGGCCCTTGCCTTGCTTTGATGTAGCTCCACCAGAAGTGCTGACAGCATTAATCCTTGTAGCTCTGATCACAGAATCCCAGCATGGTAGGGATTGGAAGGGGCTTCTGGAGATCACCTAGTCCAAGCCCCACTGCTAAAGCAGGGCACCCACAGCAGCTTGCCCAGGAGCACAATGACCAGGGGGGGGTTGGAAGCTCTTTGCACAAGAGACTCCACAGCCTCTCTGGGCAGCCTGCTCCAGGCCTTCATCACCCTCACACCAAACAAGTTCATCTTTAGGTGGAACCTCCTGGCTTCTACTTTGTGTCTGTTGGCCCCTGTCCTAGCCTGATAGCTGTGAACTAATGCTGGCTTCTCCTCATCACCCATCTGGATGGAGAAGGTCACACGTTAACCACTCCCTAAACTTAACTGGGGAAAAATGCTGCAAAGAGGTGAGACAGGAGGTTGGAGGAGCTACTGATCTGCTTTCCCATGGAACACAATGTTTTCTTTTGCTGCTGGGCACAGAGAGAAGTAAGGTTTATTTGGATGGATGTGAGTGGATGGATGTGAATGGGTGGACACGGCCAGGATGGACTTGTCTAGATTGCACATGAAGCTAAGCTATTTTCTGGGGTTCTTGCAGGTACAGGCACAGTAGTAGATGCTTTGAATGTAACTCACCGTTACTAAGAGCCAACAGTTGTCCAGTTTTGTGTTCTGGCCTCTCCCCCTTGCTTCCAGGTAGAACAGCGCTGGCTTGCTGTGGGATGTGCTGCCCAGGGAGGTGGTGGAGTCACCATCACTGGAAGTCTTTAAAAAGAGACTGGATGAGGCACTTAGTGCCTTGGTTTAGTTGATTAGATGGTGCTGGGTTGGACTTGATCTCAAAGGTCTTTTCCAACCTGGTTGATTCTGCATTCTGTCCTTTCACTCGCCTCTTGTTGCTCTGCTCCCCTTCCAGGTGCTGTATCATGCCCAGATAGGACACCGTCAGCCTTAAGAATCATCTCCCGAGGACCACTCCAAGGGCTTGAGCTCAGGTGGTTCCTCTGCCTTCTCCAGCAGCCAGGCAAAGGAGAAGACCTGGGAGTAGCCCCACGCTCGTGGTGCCCGGCCACAACCCTCGGCGCCGGCGGCGATGGATTCCAAAGGCAACGTCCGCAGCGGAAACAAACCTGACGCCAAGGCGCCCGGCTCTGGAAAGGCAGAAAAGCCCAACCCTGGGCCCACCACCAACGCAGACAAGAAGGAGACCCCCAAAGAGCAGCCAACTCCTGCCGCCGCCACCAAGAAGACAGGAGGGGACGCCGCCGTCGCCAACAACCACAGCAACCTGAAGCCCAGCCCCGCTGCCGGCGAGACGCAAGAGGCCGCCGGGCAGTCCCCTGACTCGGACCACAAGGGCAACAGCTCGGAGGAGGCGGCAGGCAGCTTCTTCGACAACATGAAGCCCTTGATCATCGTGGGAGGAGTGGCGGTGGCGGCGCTGGCGGTGATCGTGGGAGTGGCCTTCCTAGCCCGGAAAAAATGAAGACCCAAGACGGGGGGTGGGGAGGGGATGAGCTGAGACCCAACCCAGCTGTACAGCTCCTTTTGAGACAAATGCATGCAGAGCAATTCTATACTTAACCTTATATCTATAGAGAGAGCGAGCTAGATAGGTCAACAACCAACACCAACTGCAACTCCAAGAGTCTTGTTCGAGACAGTGCCAGTTTGGCCCAGTGTGGGTAACTCCATGCACTCAGTGTGTTCTTTCATGTAATGTATCTTGGCTTATACCACTGTGGATAGATGACAGCTTCTCCTGACCAGTGTCAATGACGGTGTCCCCTCCCCTCCCCTGCTGTCCTCCCCTGGAGACACATCCCATACCCCCCTCCCCCAACCTGCCCCTCTCTTGCAATCCCCTGTTTTCAAGTCCAAAGTGTTCTATGTCCCATCCCCTCCCCCCCTTTCCTACTTTGTGTTTTGGGTTCGGTTTGGTTTGGTTTGAAGTTGGGTTGTGGTGAAGGTGATGGAAGGGGAGACGGAGCCTCTCGCTCAGACTCGGTTTGCCCATCATGGTGTGTTGGGCTGTATCCAGCACCCCCTGGGCAATGGCAGGCAGAAGGCAGCTCCCTGACCCAAAGAGCAAAGTGTGATCTCTGATCAGTGTCTCATGTACCTGCTGCTCATCAGCCCACCCTGAAAAACCTGACTGGCAGGGGCCCCACAGTACCTGGGCTGGCTGCAGCTGGAGGATGAGGCTGCAGCATGGTCGGGCTGAGCATGCAGCTTGGGACATCACATCAAGAAGAAATTCCTTACAGTGAGGATGGAGAGACACTGGAACAGGTTGCCCTGGGAGGTTGTGGATGCCCCCTCCCTGGAGGTGTTTGAGGCCAGGTTGGACAGGGCCTTGAGCAACCTGGTCCGGTGGAAGGTGTTCCTGCCCGTGGTGGTGAGGTTGGAAGATGATCTTTAAGGTCCCTTCCAACACAAACCATTTGATGACTCTATGAAGTCATTTCTCTGGCTGAGCTGCCACCTTGGGAGGTGAGCAGAGGGGCTGTGCTGTGACCAACAGCAGATAGCAGCAGCACGTGGAGGTAGCTGGAGAAGTCCTGTGCAGAGCTCAGGCAGCAGCTGCCACCTGCTTGGTTTCTTGCAGGCTGGCAGCCTTCAGTATCCCATGGCTTGCTGAGGTCCTACTGGGGGTGTTTGGGAGATAGAGAGGCTTTGTTTTGGATCTAGTATTTCCTAAAGTTAGGCTGGGCTTTGCAGGGTGCTGTGGCCTCAGCCCAAATGTCTTCAAGGTCAGCTGGACTCTTTCTGTTCATTTCTTTAGGATGTGCATCAGGCTTTCACCTGATTCAATGTTTTCCCCCACTGAAGGCTGTGATCTCTTGGTACCTGGGGAAGTGGGGGGAAAGGGAGATGTGAGCTGATTTTAGGGGCAGAGAGGATCTGGGACCTGCTTCATACCAGGGAAACCCTGTTCAAGGGGAGCCTGTCCTAAGGTGGGTTCTTACCTTCCTTCTATGACAGTCACAGGATTTTGGGACTTCTCCAAGCTTTGGAAATAGAAACAAATTCCCAGGCCCCAGGAACAGCCTGGTTTCCCTGGTGAGTACCTTGGCTCTGAAGCCAGATTTTGTGAGGGGGAGAAGGAAGCAGGCAATGAGAGAAGGTGCTTGGTGCATTGGCTGATGATGTTCTCCTAACCCAAGAGATGGGCAGATCTTGCTCTGAAAGTTTCCATTGGGGCCACCCTTGCTGCTGTGCTAATACCAAAAAGTCTTGCAAAAAGGACCTTACATCTTGGGTTTTAAATGAGGTCAGAGCTACAGAGACTCCAGAGCTCAGCAGCAGTTGCAGCCCGTGGGCAAGGTTTGGGAGCGATGATGAGCAAGAGGTGGTGACAAAGCAAAGTTGAAGAGCTGTAGTCAGAGGTCTTTAGTTGAGCCTGGGTGTGTAGGTTAGGTGGGTGCAGGGCCAGAGGAAGCTGAGTGTTCCTCTTCCTTTGCAAAGCCAACTTCCAGCAAGGCTACTGGATAGGATGGTGGCTTTGTAGAACCTCATGGGGAGGTTCTACATTCTTCTCTTGGCTCGCATCTCTCTGACTTCCCTCCAAAGCTGGCCTGCTGGATGCATCCACCTTCCCCAGACAAAGCCTGGCCATTCCTACAGTGAGCTTTGTCATCCTCTTTTCCCCAGGGTTTATAAAACACTCCCAGAGGTGCACAGCCCCTGGCAGTATCAGGTGGTGTCTTCTGAGGGACAGCAAGCTGCATGCAGCTGAAGTGTGATGTCTGTCTCTGCCAGCACAGAGACAGGGCTGACCACACTGGTTTTTGGAAGGAGTGCTGCAGCCCCAGGTGAGATCTTGGTGGCTTAAAGCACTCTCCATGTGATGTGGACATGTCTCCTGGTAGAAGTATGTCACAGCCTGGAGAACTTAGTGGCTTTGAAGCAGCAGGGTCCATGGTGGGGTTTTTGTCTGGAGAACTGATTTTTTTCCCTCAGCCTGTTTTGCAGATGTTCAGAGGTTATTTCAAGGGGGAGTGGGAGAGTAAAGAAAGGTGTTTGGAAAGCAGAGATGTGAGAGAACGGAGCTCAGAGGCAGCCCCAGCACAGCTCCCTTGCAGTGACTGCAGCAGGGGTTGCAAGAGGATATGGTGAGGCTGCTGTGCCTACAGAAAATGTCTGAGAGAGCTGCAGAGCCCCCAGACCCTGGACACATCCTCTTGCCATACTGGGGTGAGATCAGCTCCCCCTGAGACTGAGCATTCTGGTGCCCCATGAGAGAAGTTTGGGCACACAAGCCAGAAACAAACTGCAGTGCAGTCCTGCCAGGGACCTGCTCACCAGGACTGGGTGGCCTGTGCCCACTGGGTACAGAACAACACGTCCAAGCTGCTGGGGTTTGGATGTGGGGATGGCTGTTCCTGAGCTGCTCTTGCCTCAGATCTCTGGAGCACAAAGCTCTTGGCTGTAGGGGAACGTTGCTCCTGAGGGAGGGGAATTGTCACTGCTGCTTTGGTGCCTGTTTGGATGAAGCAGGGTGGTGATTTTTAGGCAGTGGCTTCTGTTTTCAAGCAGGGAAACCCATCTTCAACAGATGCTTCAGGAGTCCTGTCTGCCCTCCTCTCAGCCCTGGCATATGAGAATGGTGTTTGGTTTTTTTAACAGATATGGCATCTGTCTGTTCTGCCCTGAGCAGCACAGAGAGATACAGGGGGAGTCAAAAAGAAACACTCGCTTCATCTGACTCTCCTGTTCCACTTTCTGAAGTGGTTTTATTTCCTTGGCTTAACCTCTGGTGACAGAAGATGGGGGGGGGGGGGGGAGGAACCAGTTCCCAGCCAACCCTTTCTGTCCACCCCCAAACTCCTCCTGCCCTTCCAGCACTTTAAACCCAGGAATTTCAGCCAGGAACATAGCCAGCTGGGGAGCTGCAGTCCCTTCTCTGTGCTATGTCACCACGCTGAACACGGTGTGTCCCATCCATAAAGGGGTTTGCCACTTGCTCTGATCACTTAATGTTGGTGTCTGCTGTCCAGATGTGCTACTTGGAACCCACCTCTTTGGCAGTTTGGTTTGGAAAACACTGTGTCTGTGTGTGTGTGTATACACGACCCTGCCTTGAAGAATCTTCTGGATATGTATGTATACATCCCTAGATGTTTGTATCCCTGCAGTCTGGGGAGGAAAGCTCAAGCCACCCCAGAAGAGACCTTTCATTTATCCCTCCCTCCTTGCACTCACACACAAAGTGTCCCTGATGTCTTTTATTTTTCTTCTTTTGGGGTGCCATCCACCTTGTGCTGTGCAGCACCTCAATTCCTGGTTCCTTCTCAGTGCAAAGAATGTCTGGCCAGTGAACTGCTGAATGTATGATGTGTGCCCCTTGTGCTAGAAGCTCCAAATTACTGTTCCCCCCAACCCCAGATTAGTTGTGTGGGCTACTTGCTTTAAAATCAGGCACTTTTAGGTTCCACTGGACTGTGTGGTAGTAGCTTTTCCAAGTGTGGGTCTAGTGTTGAGTCAGGTAGCTCATGCATAGCTGCCACACCAGCTGGGGCAACGCTCTTCAATCCTGCCACGCCGATGCCATCCTCTTAGCAAACACCTCCTGTTCTGCCTTAATGTGCCAGGCTGTGCAGTGGTTTCATTGGGAGGGAACAAAAAAAAAAGAGATGTCCCAGCGAGCAGCAGGCTGAGAAGAGCAAATTTCTCCTCTCTCAGAGTGGAGGTGAGATTGGAACCAAAGTTTGTTGAAGCAGAAGGCGTTCAATGACTGACCTCGCTGTGCTAAATAAATAGTTGTCTTTTCTCCTACTGAGCACACGCTGTTATTTGCCTGATGTTATTCTTTGTGTGGTGTTTGTGGTATGAAGTCCTCCTAGTGCTGTCTCCATGGGGAGAATGAAGTCATAGAATCACAGAACAGTAGGGGTTGGAAGGGACCTCTGGAGATCATCGAGCCCAGCCCCCCGGTCACCTAGGGCAGGCCATAATCCTCCTAGTGCTGTCTCCAGGGGGAGAATGAATGTGTGAGCATGGCACTTTGGGACATGGTGTAGTGGCCATGGTAGTCTTTGGTTGATGGTTGGACTCAATGGTCTTAGAGGTCTTTTGCCAACCTAAACAACTCTATGATTCTATGAACTAAGCACTTCAGACCAGTCTGATTTCTTGTGCTTGGGATTTGAAGAGATCTAGATTGCTAGTTTACTCTTTTTGATGAAGTCTCTGAATCATAAATTTGCCAAAGTTGCTTTGAGATGTTATAGTTTACCCCTAAAACTCTGGAGTCAGTTTCCACCCCTCCCATCTCAACCTGGTTTGAAGGAGCCATAAGTTTCAGCTGAATGTAAAGATGTTGTTAGGCAATCTTGGGCAACATGGTAGAAGGTTTTTGCTGCTTCTAGCACTAAGGATGAACTGGGTGATACTCCTGCTTGTCAGTGGTTGGACCTGATGATCTTAAAGGTCTTTTTCAACCAAAATGATTCTCTCATTCCTTTAGAGAGGTTGTGGAGTCTCCTTCTCTGGAGAGTTTCCAAAGCTACTTGTATGTTGTGCTGCTGGGCAAGCTGCTGTGGATGCTCTGCTTTAGCAGGGGGCTTGGACTGGATGATCTCCAGAAGTCCCTTTCAACCCCCCACTGTGCTAGGATTCTGAGATTCCTCTTTCTACTGATTTAATATGCTGTGGATAAGGCCCACTATTCCAAACTCCTCTGCAGGAGGATGCAAAGAAATCTGGAAGCCAAAGGATAATGCAGCAGCACTTCCAGGAAGGTAAAACCACATTCTTAGAGGTGCTGTTCACCTCTTGGGCTCATGCTTGAAGCACTGGGAAGCTGCTTACCCTGAAGCACTAATAGTTCCCTTATTGAGCAATTAAAAATGAGTTTGTCTCTGCTGAAGCAAAGTTTAAGGGTTGATCCATGGGCTACTGAAAATAAGGGGAATTTTCCCCTTCCCCATGCTCTGTTCAGGCCTTTTAGATCTTAATGGCACCAGGGATAGATTTGCAGGTCGTCATGAAATCATTTCAGAACTACAGAAACATTCCTTAGCCTGCTGAGCATGAAGAAAGCCTTCTCTGGTACTAACTGAGGCAGCCAGGCTTAGAGCCACAACAGCTTGTGGATAAGCAGCAACAGTGAGACTGAGGGGGAAAAAAATGATCCTAGAGTTGATGAGAGATGATTTCTGCCTTAAAAATTCCCTTTCCTTTCCTGGGAATGCCACTTGTAGTTCAGAAGTGGCTGAATTGGCAAGTGCTTCTGCAGCCCTCCAGTTCCTGCAGCACCGAAACCACAGGCAAGAGACAGAGAGGTTCTCAAGCACTCAAGGAGCTGATGTCAGTGACCTGCACGGAGCTGAAGTCAATGACCTGCGGTCCTGCTGGCCCTGAAGAAGCACAGGACCTTGCTGCAGCTCACTCTCATCCTCTGTTAGCTGCAGGGTTGAGGACAAAGGACTGCAAAGAATTTTCTCTTTGAAGAGGAGGATGCTACCACCCGATGCAGGACCTGACTGGGCCTTGAAACTTCCTTCTGGTTCTACTAACAAGGCGATGGCCAAGACCTGTGAGTTGTGTGGTGGATCGGAACCAGGGTTTGGCTCTACCTTGTGCTGTGGTTCTGCTCACTGCTCTGGACAAGGGGCTGTGGTTGGCTTGGATACTCCTGCTCTTTGATGCTCTGTTCTTCAAATGAAATATTGTTTTAATATTTATTTATTTATTTGCTGGGGGAAAAAAAACCCTGGAAGCTGGGTTAAATAGTAGTTGGGATGTGTTACTCTTGCTCCTGTTTCTCTTTCAGTCACACTCAGCTTGAAATCTTCTTTGTTCTTTCATGTCTCATGATGCTAAGCTTCAAGAAGAGAGTTAGAGGTTCTTTCTGTCTGTGCATGATGATTCTACAGCACCAACACTCCCTGCAGGAAGAGAGGAATCTGAAGTCACCCCTGCAGCACTGCGTTGTATCTGTCTCTGGGCTTGCCACAGCAGCTCCAAGCAGTCAATTTCTGGGGCAATTTGCTAGGAATAAGGATGCCATGGAATTTGATCATGTTAAATTTCAAAACCCCCAACCACCAAAGGGAATAATTTGGCTTTTCCTACGTTTTGAGCAGCCCTGGTGCCTTTTCCTGAGTCACTGGTTAGGACCACTTTGATTAAAAGGTACAATCTCACCCCCACCCCTCAACCCAACCCTTCCAGTGGTAGGTGCAGGTTGTTTAAGTATTTGTGGAGGAGCTAACATTGTTGAAGGGAACTTGAAGGTCAGATTACAGGGGATTTAATTTGAGTTGGTTTTGCTTTTGGTTTGTTTGGATTGTGTTACTTCTCCAGGGACTGATCCAAAGCTCCTCAGAAGCTGGAGGGGAAAGCTCAGATGCTGGCAGTGTTCGCTACCGAGAGCCGCCAAGGTCTTTCCAGCGACACTCGGTGGGGTTTGAATCAGCCCCTGGAGGTCTTTTCCAGCTGATAAGGAATTTGCAGAGTGACACTTTTGATTTCTTTCTCTTTTTCTTCCCCTCTACACCCAGACCTGCTTGTCACTTAACGCCCAGTGAAGTGCGCTCAAAGCACAGGTTTGGCTGGGTTTTGCTTTCGGGACCAACAATGCTGCCGAGACGCATTTCTGGAGGGAAATGGACACCCACCTTACACACACAGAGCTACAAATTTCTTAACCTTGTTGGATTTATAACCTTGTCTATGCTTCTATGGACACTTTGTACGGGCTGCAGCTCAAATCCTAAAAACAGTCGAGAAGTTTTCCTTTCCCATATCGAGTATTCTCTTTCCTTTTGACTTTGAACAGAACAAAACAAACAAAAATAAAAGCGTATAAATGCAATAATGCAGGTAGACTAGAAATACTAGATTGAAACAATTTAAAGTAGTTTAGCTTGTCCCATTTGTGACTGACAGTGTTGTGCCACACCCAACGCTGTGTTTCCCTGCCCATTTTGCCAGGCTTTCGCCGTCGCTGAATCTAGTATTAGCTTTGATGATTAACCCCCCCATTGTGTGAGTGGGTGGTGGGTGGATGGATGGGTTGGAAACGCGTGCTCTCTTCCACACCGTGTGTTCCTCGCCTCAGAAGCTGTATGGCCACTTCCATGTGCTGTGAAAAACTGTAAATGATTGCCCCCCCCCCAAATACAGCTGTAACTCTTGCCAGGAATTGTGAGAAATAAACTATATCTAGAGATCTATATACACGCAGAGAGAGCTTGTATAATTCCTCCTGGGAGCACCTTGGTATGGGGGTGGGGGGAGGGGGGGAGGGAGGGCTCTTCCCCCTCTCACTCCTTGCTGGTGATCATGCCTCCTGCAGGCTTGGTGTTTGCCAGGATCAGTGATCCCAGAGAGAACACTGTGAAATGCCAGTTTCTGCCCCCCAAACTGGATTTCAGCCTGTCCAAGGAGAGTGGGCAAAAGGTAATAACCTTCAAGGGTCTCTTCCAACCTGGTGCATTCTATGATTATTGTTGTTCCCATGCAGGAGATGAGATTCTCATCCTCACAAAGATGCTGAGGGATCTGGGGCATTTCTGTGAGGAGCAAAGGCTGAGAGCCCTGGGGCTATTCAGCCTGCAGAAGAGCAGCCCCAGAGGGGATCTGAGCTCAGTGAGAGCTAAAGCACCTGTGGGAGGCAAGATGTTGGGGACAGACTCTTGTCGGGGGGCCCAGGGATGGGACAAGGGACAGAAGTCAGAAGCCAGGAGGTTGCATCTGAAGCTGCGGAGAAAGTTGTTCGGTGTGAGGGTCCTGGAGCAGGCTGCCCAGAGAGGTTGCAGAGTTTCCCTCTCTGGAGAGTTTCCAACACCCCCTGGCCATTTTGCTCCTGGGCAAGTTGCTGTGGGTGCCCTGCTTTAGAAGGGTCTTGGACTTGGATGATCCCCCGAGGTCCCTTCCAGCCCCACCATCCTGTGTGATTCTGTGAGCAGAACAAATAAAGACTTATCCAGAGCTACAGAGGAAACCCCTTCTGATCCCAACAATCTCCTCTCCTTCAGGCTGGTCCCAGGGCTTTAGCTGTTTGCTGTGACCTCTTCCCTGCTCCCATTCACTTGGTTTTGGTTTTAAGTTGGCCCAGGAACATCTGTCTCTCTTCAGAAAGAGCCAACCATCCCACGAGCACCTGGCTGATGTCCATGCAGCCCCCTGAACATCAGCAAGAGCCAGGGATTCCTGGCTCTGTGAGAGGGGAGGTGGGTTTTGGCAGCACACACCACTACAAATGGATGCTGTCCCATTACACTAACCCCAAACAGGGTCTCACAGAAGTCTGAAGCCTTTTGGAAACTCATCTCTTTAGAAGTGAGCAGATAAATATTGTAACTCCTTGAAATCAGGGGATAGGAGCAGCCCAGCCTTTAGCTACAAAAGAATTAATTATCTGATTATTATTTTTTCCTGCAGAAATACAGCTGGGGACCCAAGTTTTGGCTTGTTTAATATTCATAAGATCTGGGGAGCAAATAAATTCTTCTTTTTTTCTGTCTGGATCCTGAAGCTGAGAAGCTGGGACCCCCCTTCTGCCCCCAGTCAGAATGTGTGCAGTAGCACTGAATGTGTGAAGTAAGCAGCGTTGGGATAGGGAGGAATGGATGAACTGGATGGGTGGAAAAGGCAATGGCCCTGACCATGGCTATGAGAGAGCTGCTTGAAGGAGCTGCAGCTCTTTTTCAGCTCCTAGGCTGAAGAAACCAACTCTCTTCCCCAGAGAGCTTGGCCCATCTCTTAACAGAAGTCGTGCAGCTGTGAATGGGAAGGGAGCAGGGATGGGGCCACTTGGAAGGTCTTCCCTTAACCTGGGATCAAAAACTGGCCTTCCTAGCTCAAGAGGGAACAGTGTTGGGAAACAAGGTGGGGAATCTGACTCTCCTGTCTCCTCCCAACAAAAATTGTGCCTCTTTTCTCAGTGCCAAGGACGGCAGCGGTGCAGCTGTGGTGCCAACAGAGAGAGCCAAGCTAGGAAGCAGCTCGGCTGAGGATCTCCTCCGCTCGTCCATTCTTTCATCTCCTTCTTTCTTTCCCTCCATATATTTACATTCTTATAGAAAAATCTAAAAGTACAGAAAAGCAGAGGCTGTGTTCACAATGACCTTTCACTATGTCTTGCTTTCCCCTGCTCCCTTCTGCTCCAGTTATCCATCAGCCACAGCAAATGACACGGTGCCAAATCGCTGCCCTTTAAGTGAGAAAAGCAGCAATTATGTTTTAACCAGACCAGACTGGAAAAGGAAACATCTTTTTGTTTGTTTGTTTGGCTTTCTTTTCCCACCTTACATCACTGTGAAATCCTCTAATACTTTGTGTTTTGGGCAGTCTAGGGAGGATGGGAGGAAGCGATGGGTTAGGATTTGAGGCAGCAGTTTTATTTCTGTCCTTGGATTAAGAAAACAAGCCCTGGATTCACCAGCATGGAGTAAGGATAAATGTGATGCTCTGTGACACAAAGGCTTAGGCTGCTGGATTGGCATTAAGTCCCTACACAGCAGCTGAAATGAGTAGAGAAAGAGACACTTTGGGGTTGTTCGGGGTTTTAAAAAATCATCTTCTGGTAGCTCAGCATTGGAGAAGCAAAAGGAACGACATGAGAACAGCTTGGAGTGAGGTGGGGGTCGGTGTCTTCTCCTTAGGTGATAGAATGAGAGGAATTGGCTTGGAATTGTGGCAGAGGAGGTTTATGTTGGGCATCAGGAAAAAATCTCTCTGCTGCAAGAGTGGTCAGGCACTGGAACAGGCTGCCCAGGGAGGTGGTGGAGTCCCCATCCCTGGAGATGTTCAAGAGATGTGTGGACATGGCACCTGGGAACATGGTTTAGTGGCCATGGTGGTGTTGGGTTGATGGTTGGACTGGATGATCTTAGAGGTCTTCATCCCAAACAATTCCATGAGCACCCAGGCGTCAATGTGGTTAAGCAACTATGGTTTCAGGACACACCTCTGGAGAGAAAAGGAGACTGGTGGACAGTCAGCTGAAGAGATTGGGCAAGCCTTGGCATGAGCTACATTTCCTTTAGGAAGCCAGCTCCTTTCAAATAAACCAACAAAACTACTGGCAGAATGGCACCGCCTTCATTTCCCGTGTTAGGATGGCTTTGTCCCTTTGCAATACACTAACCGTCGAGAGACAAACGCTTTGGACTAACAGAGGTGGAAAACACTGATTCAGAGACCGAGAGGGGCTTCTGCTGAGCTACGAAGCCTCCCAAGCCTCAGCAGTGCCACCGAGGAATTAAAGTTGCTTTAACTGCGGCCATCCCCTTCCCGCAGAACCGCCCTCAGCTCCGACCCAGCTCCGCCCCGGGGCCGCCCTCAGCTCCGCCCCGGGGCCGCCCTCAGCTCCGCCCTCAGCTCCGCCCTCAGCTCCGCCCTCAGCTCCGCCCCCAGCTCCGCCCCGGGGCCGCCCTCGTCTCTGCCTTCTCCGCATGCGCGGCGGCTGCGCCTCCCGCGTTCCCTGCGCGCTTCCGGCCCATGCCTGCCGCAGCCATGTCGGAGCGGCTGGGCAAACCCAGCTGCCTCATCGTCGCCAGCGCGGCTACTGCCGGTGAGGCCTTTTACACCAGGAAACCTCCGTCCTGCCGGGCCCTGCTTCTCACTTCGGCTCCCCGGCCCTGCGGCCTCCCTCGCCCCGGGATGTGAGCCCCGGCCTGCTCGGCCCTTTGAATGCTGCGGTGGTCCTCGGCTGCGTTCCGGGCGTGTGCCTGCCCACAGCTGTGCCCTGCGTTCTGTGTCTCCTCTGTGTGCGAGACACCCGCTCCCAGCATGGTGGGGTTGGAAGGGAGCTCTGGAGCTCAGCCAGCCCCAGCCCCCTGCCCCAGCAGGGCACCCCCAGCAGCTTGCCCAGCAGCACAGTGCCCAGGGGGGGTTGCCAGCTCTCCACACAAGGACACTCCACAACCTCTCTGGGCAGCCTGCTCCAGGCCTCCAGCACCCTCCCCCCAAACAACTTTCTCCTCAGCTTCAGAGGCAACCTCCTGCCTGCCACTTTGTGCCCTCTGTCTCTTGTCTTGCCTCTGGGCACCACTGACAAGAGTCTGGCCTCAGCTTCTTGTCCCCCACAGCTTCTTCAGCTTTTGCTGAGACTTGAGCAGATCCCTTCTGGGGCTGCTCTTCTGCAGGCTCCACAGCCCCAGGGCTCTCAGCCTTTGCTCCTCACAGAGATGTTCCAGGCCCCTTCAGAGCCTGCCCTGGCCTCTCTCCAGCTGTTCCCAGCCTCTCCTGAACTGGGGAGCCCAGAACTGGACCCCCTGGCCTGGCTGGGGTACAGTAGATGGGGAGGACTTCCCTTGACCTGCTGGCCACACTTCATGCCCCCCCAGGAGACCATTTGCCCTCTTCACCACAAGATGTTTGCTTTGCTAGATGAAATGAGCTGATGTGGCTGGGATTAAAATACTGTTGATTTTTTTACTTAAGTTGCTGGCTCTTTTTTTTTTCAGGTGTATCAGCCCAGTCCTTCCTTCACTGCTTTACACTGACCAGCTCTGCTTTCAACCTGCAGGTTGCAACTCCTGGGGTGAGTAAAAATGAGCAGTTCCTGTGATGATTTCAGACTGAAACCTGCTAATAACTGACAAGAGAGGTTTATGCTTAACTTTTTTTTTGCAGACCTGTTTCATTGGCTTCACAGGTTAATTGTTCTTAACATTGAATTCAGACTTTGTAATAATTCCCCCATGGGAAGCAGTGGATTCCTGTCCATTAGACTGTCTTAAGACTCAGCTTGACAGTTAGCATTTGGAATGGGCTGCCCAGGGAGGTGGTGGAGTCACCATCCCTGGAGGTGTTCAAGAAGGGGTTGGATGTGGCACTTGGTGCCATGGATTAGCCATGAGGTCTGTGGTGACAGGTTGGACTTGATGATCTTTGAGGTCTCTTCCAACCTTGGTGATTCTGTGATTATAACTTGTCAGGGTCCTGGGCCGCCCGGTCGCAGCCTGTCAGGGTCCTGGGCCGCCCGGTCACAGCCTGTCAGGGTCCTGGGCCGCCCCGTCGCAGCCTGTCAGGGTCCTGGGCCGCCCCGTCGCAGCCTGTCAGGGTCCTGGGCCGCCCCGTCGCAGCCTGTCAGGGGCCTGGGCCGCCCCGTCGCAGCCTGTCAGGGTCCTGGGCCGCCCGGTCGCAGCCTGTCAGGGGCCTGGGCCGCCCCGTCGCAGCCTGTCAGGGGCCTGGGCCGCCCCGTCGCAGCCTGTCAGGGGCCTGGGCCGCCCCGTCACAGCCTGTCAGGGTCCTGGGCCGCCCCGTCGCAGCCTGTCAGGGGCCTGGGCCGCCCGGTCGCAGCCTGTCAGGGGCCTGGGCCGCCCGGTCGCAGCCTGTCAGGGGCCTGGGCCGCCCCGTCGCAGCCTGTCAGGGGCCTGGGCCGCCCCGTCGCAGCCTGTCAGGGGCCTGGGCCGCCCCGTCGCAGCCTGTCAGGGGCCTGGGCCGCCCCGTCGCAGCCTGTCAGGGGCCTGGGCCGCCCCGTCGCAGCCTGTCAGGGGCCTGGGCCGCCTCATTTTGACTAGACTGTTACCTAGAAAGGTTGGACCAGATGATCCTTGGGGTCCCTTCCAACCTGGCATTCTGTGAAGTGCATTCATGATGTTCCTTGTCTGCCTCTGAACTTCTCTGTCCAGTGTGTGTCACCCACAGAGAGTGGAAGGAGAGCTACGAGAGGAACAACTTCTGTCAGACACTGTCAGGCTTCTGAGGGCTATGAAAATGCTGCGTGAGGACACCTGAAGAAATGCAGTGGGCGCCTGCAGTGCTTCTGGCTGACCACTGGCTCTGACCCATCTTCTCCTCAGGGGAAGCCCATCGATTTTGTGGAGGTGAACGAGGGCAACCTGCGCTGGATCCAGGACTTCCGCATGAAATCCTACGCCAGCCCTGCCAAGCTGGAGTCCATCGACGGTAAAGGGCTCTGCCCGTGGGCCGCTCCCTGCCCTCCCCACTGAGGATCTTGCTGCAGGTTTAGGGCTTTAGGGAAGAGCGACAGAGTAAGAGGCATAAGCCTGGTGGGTTTAGGGGAAGCACTGACAGGTGCTGGGTGTTTTGGGGTTTATTTAAGAGGAATTCCTGCAAATACAGTTCCTGGGTTTGGAGGGGTTTTAATTGAAGAGGAATTTCTGGCAACTGCCATTCCTCATTTTTATTGAAGAGGGATTTCCTAGCAACTACCATTCCTCATTTTTATTGAAGAGGGATTTCCTAGCAACTACCATTCCTCATTTTTCTTGAAGAGGGATTTCCTAGCAACTACCATTCCTCATTTTTATTGAAGAGGGATTTCCTAGCAACTACCATTCCTCATTTTTATTGAAGGGGGATTTCCTAGCAGCTGCAATTGCTATTTTTTTTATCATTTAAAAGGAATTTCTGGCATCTGCAATTGCTCTTCTTTCAATGCAAAGGAATTTTGGACAACTGCAATTTGCTGTTCTTTTGATCTGAGGGAAATTTCTGGCCACCACAATTCCTCATTTTTACTTAAGAGGAATTTCTAGCAACTGCAATTGCTGGGTTGAGGTTGTTTGTTTTTTTTTTAATTAAAGGGAATTTCTGGCAACTACCATTCCTAATTTAGAGTGAAGAGGAATTTCTGGCAGCTACAAATGCTATTTATTTTTTTACTTAAAAGGAATTTCTGGCAACTGCAATTGCTGTTTTTTATTATTTAAAGGGAATTTCTGGCAGCTGCAGTTGCTCTTCTTTGAATGAAAAGGAATTTCTGGCAACTAGGGTTGCTTCTTTTATGATGAAAGGGAATTTCTGGCATCTGCAATTGCCCTTTTTTTTAATTCAGAAGGAATTTCTAGCTACTCCAATGGCTCTTGTTTATTATTTCAAAGGAATTTCTGGCAACTGCAGTTGCTTTTGTTTGATTTAAAAGGAAATTTCTGGCGACTGCAGTTGCTTTTCTTCTATTTCAAAGGAATTTCTGGCAGCTACAATTGCCCTTTTTTTTTGTTTATAAGGAACTTCTGGCAACTGCATGGGACACCCCACATTGCAGCAGGTTGCTCACAGCCACATCCAGCCTGGCTGCAAAAACCTCCAGGGATGAGGCTTCCACCACCTCCCTGGGCAACCTGTGCCAGTCTCTCACCACCCTCATGGGGAACAACTTCCTCCTAACATCCAATCTCAATCTCCCCACTTCTAGTTTTGTTCCATCCCCCCCAGTCCTATCCCTCCCTGACACCCTCAAAAGTCCCTCCCCAGCTTTCTTGTAGCCCCCTTCAGATCCTGGGAGGCCACAGTTAGGTCTCCTCAGAGCCTTCTCTACTCCAGACTCCATAGTTTTCTTTAGATCACTCAGTTTGTGCAGTTTTCTGACAGATTTGGGTGGTATTGTCTTAATTTTTGTCAGCTCTGGAGTGGGTTCATGGTCAGGCAGTTTTGTTTGTGACTTGTTTTACAATGAGGTTCTCCCTTTGTTTCCTTCCTAGGTGCCAGATACCACGCTCTGCTGATCCCAAACTGCCCTGGGGCTGTGACTGATCTTGCAAACAGTGGGTACCTGGCAAAGATCCTGCAGCATTTCAGCACTGAGAACAGTAGGTGAACATCTTCAGATGTTTTGGGAAATGAAATAGTCCTTAGAATCATAGAACTGTTTGGGTTGGAAAAGACCTCTAAGGTCATTCAGTCCAACCCTGAATGTAAGACCCCCAAGGCCACTAAACCCTGTCCCCAGGTGCCACGTCCACAGGTTTCTTGAGCAGCTCCAGGGATGGTGACTCCATGACTGCCCTGGGCAGCCTGTTCCAATGCCTGCTCACCCTTTCAGTGAAGAAATTCTTCCTCATGTCCAACCTAAACCTCCCCTGGCACAATTTCTGGCCATTTCCCCTCGTTCTGTCACCTAATAACTAGGGAGAAGAGACCAACCCCTCCTCACTCCAACCTCCTTTCAGGGAGCTGAAGAGAGCAATGAGGTCTCCCCTCAGCCTCCCCTTCTCCAGGTTGAACAATGCCAGGTCCCTTGAATTTTGTGCTGGTCATGTCAGGCTGTTAACCTTCCAATGGCTTAACAGTGTTGATGTAGTTGAAGAGGACTTGGAGTTGGCAAGAGCTGCTTGAGAGAAACCCTCTGGCAAAGCATCCTCTTGATGCAGTTATATAGAAGACTATCTCAGAGGCTTTGCTGTGCTTGTGGGAGGGTCCTCTGCCTTATAGTGGTACAGAAATGGCTCTCTTCAGGTTGGTAGGATTCCAGGTTCAGAGCCAAGTGTGAAATGTATCATCATTTAGGCTGTAATTGAAGGCTTTCACCACTTGACTGTGTGCTTTTTGTCCTTGGTGCTCTCTCTGGAGTTAACAGCTAGTAACCCTTTACAAGCCTGAGCAATTCTTACTGGAGTTAACAGCTAGTAACTCTTTACAAGCCTGAGCAATTCTTACTGGAGTTAACAGCTAGTAACTCTTTACAAGACTGAGCAATTCTTACTGGAGTTAACAGCTAGTAACCCTTTACAAGACTGAGCAGTTCTTACTGGAGTTAACAGCTAGTAACTCTTTACAAGCCTGAGCAATTCTTACTGGAGTTAACAGCTAGTAACTCTTTACAAGACTGAGCAATTCTTACTGGAGTTAACAGCTAGTAACTCTTTACAAGCCTGAGCAATTCTTACTGGAGTTAACAGCTAGTAACTCTTTACAAGACTGAGCAGTTCTTACTGGAGTTAACAGCTAGTAACTCTTTACAAGACTACTGAGCAATTCTTACTGGAGTTAACAGCTAGTAACCCTTTACAAGCCTGAGCAATTCTTACTGCAGTGTGCAGGAAAAATCTGGCAGCCAAAGAGAGACTAAGCAGTTCAGTGTGATTTGTGACTGTAACACACAGAGAGTCTCCTGAGCACTCCTCTGTTTCTGGGCTGCTTGAAGATGCTGACAGCTGCTTTGCTTTTTCTCCAGAGCCCATCTGTGCAGTTGGACATGGAGTAGCAGCTTTGTGTTGTGCCACCAATGAGGATAAATCCTGGGTGTTTGAAGGATACAGCCTGACAGGGGTAGGTTGAGATTTCACCTTACTCTTGCTGTTTGAGGGTTTTCTTGCTGAGCCAGAGGCCTGTGGTTTTAGGTGATCTGAAATCTTCTGGTCTGATCCCAGAACTTCCTGCAAGTATAAATGGTCAGGTTGGTACTTTTTGGTTTGTGTGCAAGGTGTGTGGGGAGTTATGGGCAAGGGAAGCCCCAGCACTGAGTGCATGAAGGAACTCTCTTGCTTGGCTGTTGTGTAGAGAGGGTTTTCCTTCTGATTGCTGATTCAATGTAAAGTTTACTGGATAAAATGCTGGCAATGACCCCTGCAGCTCTTTGGGTCATGGAATCATTCATGTTGGAAAAAGCCTTTCTGATCATGGAGTCCAACCCTTGAACCAGCACTGCCTGGGCACCACTAAACCACGGTGCTCAGCACTGCATCTCCACAGCTTTGAAACCCCTCCAGGGGGTGACAACTCCACCACAGCCCTGGGCAGGCTGGGGGAGGTTTTTTGGTGTCATCTTTTGTCTCACTTGATTTTTCACTTTGCTCCCCACAGAAAATCCAGAGGAGCTGCCTGTGGTCATTGGTTTTATGCCTCATTTCTCTCTTGTTTCCTCTACAGAGTTGAGAAGATCATAATGGGGAACAAAAACTAAATTGCAGGGGGAAGTGTGTGCTGATTTTACTTTATTCCCCCCCCCCTATAAAAAGGCCTCAGAGTTGGTGCCTTTTGTTCTGTCTTTCAGCCCTCAGTGTATGAACTTGTGAGGCAGCCTAATTTTGCCAGTTTGTCCATTATTGTGGAAGACTTTGTGAAGGACTCTGGAGCTACATTCAGTGGTATGTCACCCTCTTGTTGTCCAGGACTTTCATGGCTGGCCTTTTGGAACATCTGTGTGCCACTTTGACCCAGCTGAAGAGAGCTCTGACAGGGTTTCTCATCCTGTGTTCCCGTTTTGGGGGAGGGGGATGATCAATTATCCCAGTGGATTAGAAACTGGGGTGTGTAGCCAGGGAGGTGGTAGCCAGGTGGGGGTTGGTCTCTTCTCCCAGGCACCCAACACCAGAACAAGAGGACACAGTCTCAAGCTGTGCCAGGGGAAGCTTAGGCTGGAAGTGAGGAGAAAGTTCTTCCCAGAAGGAGTAATTGGCCCTTGGAATGTGCTGCCCAGGGAGGTGGAGTCTCCATCCCTGGAGGTGTTCAAAAATTGGAGGTGAAAATCTGTTGATGAACAATTTATATCCATCTGGTGTTAACTGAATGAGGGGACCAGTCCTGCTGTGCTGTCAGAGAAGGGCCTTCTGATGAAGCTGTTTCAGGATTAGGGGCTGAGTGGTCCTTGTCTATAGAATAGAATAGAATTAACCAGGTTGGAAAAGACCTTGGAGATCATCAAGTCCAACCTATCATCCAACACCATCTAATCAACTAAACCATGGCACCAAGCACCCCATCCAGTCTCTTCCTAAACACCTCCAGTCATGGTGACTCCACCACCTCCCTGGGCAGCACATTCCCATGGCCAATCTCTCTTGCTGGGAAGAACTTCTTCCTAACATCCAGCCTAAAGCTCCCCTGGCACAGCTTGTGTCCTCTTGTTCTGGTGCTGGGTGCCTGGGAGAAGAGACCAACCCCCTCCTGGCTACAACCTCTCTTCAGGTAGTTGTAGAGAGCAAGAAGGTCTCCCCTGAGCCTCCTTTTCTCTAGGCTAGGCAACCCCAGTTCCCTCAGCCTCTCCTCACAGGGCTGTGCTCCAGACCCCTCCCCAGCTTTGTTGCCCTTCTCTGGACACCTTCCAGCAGCTCAACATCTTTCCTCAACTGAGGAGCCCAGAACTGGACACAGCACTCAAGGTGTGGCCTAACCAGTGCTGAGCACAGGGGCAGAATGACTTCCCTGCTCCTTCTGGCCACACTGTTCGTGATCCAGGCCAGGATGCCATTGGCCTTCTTAGCCCCCTGGGCACACTGCTGGCTCATGTTCAGCCTACTATCAACCAGTACCCCCAGGTCCCTTTCTGCCTGACTGCTCTCCAGCCACTCTGACCCCAGCCTCTAGCACTGCATGGGGTTATTGTGGCCAACTGCATGGGGTTGTTGTAGGGGTTATAGATCAACCTGTCAGTCACCCAGCAGATCTCTGTTCAGAATAGTTCTGGTTTGTGTTAGTTCTGTCAGAGCTGTGACACTGACACTGAAGCAGTCTTGATGAACATGCTGCCTGTTGCTCTTTCTCCTGTGTTTAGCCAGCAGTCCAGATGCTGTGCATGTTGTGCTGGACAGGCACCTGGTGACAGGACAGAATGAGAATTCAACTCTTCCTGCTGTCCAGAATCTTCTCCTCCTTTGCAACATCAGGTAAGAAAATGTGGCACATAGGAACTGGGGACAGACCATGCTGATCACCCTTTAGTTTCAGGAATCCCATCATGGAGGAGGTTGGAAGGGACCTCTGGAGGTCATCCAGTCCAACCTCCAGGGCTAAAGCAGGGCACCCCCAGCAGCTTGCCCAGCAGTACAATGCCCAGGGGGGTTTGGAAGCTCTCCTGAGGAGGAGACTCCATGACCTCTCTGGGCAGCCTGCTCCAGGCCTCCAGCACCCTCACACCAAACAACTTTCTCCTCAGCTTCAGAGGCAACCTCCTGGCATCCACTTTGTGCCCTCTTGGTCATGAGAGCACATTTCTGGCTCATGGGCAACTTGTTGTCCACCAGCACTGCCGGGTCCTTCTGTAAACAACAAAGAAGGTGAAATGTCCTGGGAAATGCAGGGCTGGTGAAGTCATACACAGAGCAGGCTTCTCTGAACATCTCTGCTAAGAAGAGCATCTCTTGTGGCAGCCTCTGTGCTTTGGCATGTCAGTGTTTAGCCAGCTGTGGTTTGGGATTCTGGGAATGAATGGATGTAATGCCTGTGGGAATGCTGGGCTGCTTGGCTTTCATGTCAGAGAGAAGAACACAGAAATAACCACCAAAATCTTCTCTTGCTCAGGTGAATGTGTTACAAGCCCTTTCCTGGCTGTGGACTAACAGGTGCTGTCATGTTTGGATGTGTTTGGTTCAGCAGGAAATGAAGGAGCAGGTCTCCTTGCAAATGGGGTGGATGAAGAGCCAGCAGGCTGAGGATCTCCTTGGCTGCAACTGAATCAATCATCCCTCTAAAGCTCTGTCCTGGACTGGGAAGAGACTGGCAGTGAAGTGGCAGTGGCAGGTTTTGTGTGTGTAGAGTGGAGAAGGTTGTAAGAGAGAAACATTTGAAGAGTGTCACATTTGAGAAGTGGTGCTGGGACCACTCTGCAGTTTTGTTGCTACATTTTCCTCCTCTCTGGACCCTTAATTTATCCATGTGGGAATTGTCTTGTTCAAGTTGGTGCTACAGGTTCCTGAAGTCCCTGCCCTAGGCTGATGTTCTGATTGTTAATAGCTGCCCTAAAGAGGAACCTGGAACTGTGAAGCAGCTGCTCTTTGGGTTTCCATCATCAAAACCTCCACCTCCACTGAAATGCCTTTTGAGATGCATCCTCCCCTGACTTTGGTGGCCACAAGTTGCTGTCTGAGCTCTGATAGTGTCTGGAATGCCTTGGATGTGCCTGGAATAAGATGGAAAATGCTGAGCTCTGAATAAAGCAGAGCTGGGTGGTGGAAAGCAACCAGCAGAAGGTGCTGTAGGCACACTGTGGCCCTGTTTTCTTCCTCACCTCTTCACCTGACTCTGCTTCTGTTTAAAGTGTTGGCTCAGCTGGTTTTAAATGGTCTTAACTGGTTTTCTGTTCTCCTCTGTGCTGCTGGTGTTAGGATCTTTGTTCTCGTTGAGATGCTTGAAATACTTCTCCCTGGCCAGTACAGAGAGCTTGTCTCTTGCTGGAATTTTACAGAATCCCTCAGTCCCAGCATGGAGGAGGTTGGAAGGGAGCTCTGCAGATCACCCATTCCAAGCCCCCTGCCCCAGCAGGGCACCCCCAGCAGCTTGCCCAGCAGCACAGTGCCCAGGGGGGGTTGCAAGCTCTCCACACAAGGACACTCCACAACCTCTCTGGGCAGCCTGCTCCAGGCCTCCAGCACCCTCACCCCAAACAACTTTCTCCTCAGCTTCAGAGGCAACCTCCTGCCTGCCACTTTGTGCCCTCTGCCCCTTGGCCTGGCCCTGGGCACCCCTCAGCAGAGTCTGGCCCCAGCCTCTTGCCCCCCCCAGCTCCTTTAGCTCTTGCTGAGCATTGCTCAGCTGCCCTCTGGGGCTGCTCTTCTGCAGGCTCCACAGCCCCAGGGCTCTCAGCCTTTGCTCCTCACAGAGCTGCTCCAGGCCCCTTCAGAGCCTTCCCTGGACTCTGTCCAGCAGTTCCCAGTCTCTCCTGAACTGGTCACCTCTCACCTGTACTGGTGCAGGGTCTTGTTCCTCCCCAGGGACAGGATCCTCCTCTTGCCCTGGTTGAACTTTGGGAGCTTCCTCTCAGCTTTCCAGCCTGGCCAGGTCTGGCTGAATGGCAGCAGAAGCTGCTGGTATTCTCAAATGTCCTAACCAAACTGACTCCCTGCTGTGGTGGTTTCTCCTCTCCCTGCCCTGGGTGTCCCAGGAGGAGCTTGTGGCAGCGCTTGCAAACGCTTGGTGTGTCACTGGCTTTGTTGGGGATGGTTGTGAGAGAGCATTCTGGCTTTTCCACCATGTGACAGCTCCTTTTTGTCCCAAAGCCAGAAAGTGCTTCTCAAACAGATCAAAAGCTTCAAACTCTGGTGATGTTTTTTCCAGCCCCCACAAAGCCTGGCTGGTTTTGTGCTGTGCTCTGGAGCGCTGGGTGCTGCGCTCTGAGGGCTGCTCCCAGCAGCTCTTCGTGTTAGAAGTCAGCTCCTGGCCCCAGCCAGCTGCTGAGCTCTCTTTGGGGAGCCACACACACGAAGTGCTACCATCTCATGTTGCATACTCATGAAGGTTCAACAAGTACCAAGTGCAAGGTCCTCCACTTGGGTCAGGGCAGTTTGTGATACCAGTGCAGGCTAGAGGTGAAAGGCTGCAGAGCAGCCCTGTGGAGAAGGCCTTGGGGGTGCTGGGGGGGGGGTGTGAAAAGCTGGAGAGGAGCTCTGTGTGTGTTTATTAAAGGACATGGACATTGTAAAAGCAAGTTTTAAAGTGTGTTGGCTCGTTGGGACTTACACACACACAATTTTTGGCCCTGCTTGCTGAGTCCAAGCTTGTCCTCGTGGCTGTGATAGCTAAAAAACTTTCCAGGAGAGAGGAGACATCTCCTGCTCCTGATTGCTTAATCTGAAGTGGTATCAGGAGCTGGGAAGCCACTAGGTGGGGTTTGCAAGCTAGGTTTGGACAGGATCCTGGGAGAGATCTCTTCATCTCCTGAGGAGAGATGAAGGTGAGGAAGACCCCTAGGGTGAAGGTGCTGTGTGACTGAAGGGCTGGGTGACTGGTGGGGTTTTGCTCTGTTTCACAGACTCACAGAATGTTAGGAGCTGAAAAGGGACCTTGGAAGCTCATCCAGTCCAACCCCTCCCTGCCAGAGCAGGGTCACCTGGAGCAGATCCCACAGGAACATATCCAGGTGGGTTTTGAATGTCTCCAGAGAGAGACTCCACAGCTGCCCTGGGCAGCCTGTTCCAGGGCTCTGTCACACTCACATTTTCCTCATGGTTCCATGGAACTTTCTGTGCCTCAACTTCCACCATTGCCCCTTGGCCTGTCATTGGGCATCACCCAGCAGAGCCTGGCTCCATCCTCTGGGCACTCACCCTTCACCTGTTTGTAAACATGAATGAGGTCATCTCTCAGTCTCCTCCTCTCCAACCTGAAGAGCCCTCAGCTCCCTCAGGCTCTCCTCTAAGGGAGTAGAACACCTTCCTTACATCATTTTTGTGGCTCTGTGCTGGACTCTTTGAAGCAGTTCCTTGAGGTCCTTCCTGAACTGAGGGGCCCAGAACTGGACACAATACTCCTCACCAGGGCAGACTTAGCCATGTTCATCAGTCAGCTCACCACATCCCTCCTGAAGAGAACAAGCCTCAGAGCTGGAATGGGAATCTGCAGCTGCTGCCAGAACACTTAAGTGACCATTTGGGGCATGACTTGGACATCTCCTGCCCTCTGAGCTCTTGAGGAGGTCATGGGTCTGTAGGCAAGCAGAATAAGGTCTGACTGGGACATCTTTTCCTGTCTCCTCTCCCTGTCTCACTGCAGTATTTTAGTGTCTCTTGAGCAGCTTCCAGAGTGCTTCAGAGTCCTGTATGAACCTCTGGTGGTATTGACCCTGGCCAGCTGTGTCCCAGCTGCCAGAGGTGGCAGATCTGGTGGCTCTTTCGGTGGTGTGAAGGTGCAGAGCACTTGCTCCACCCAGGGGGAAGAAGAGCAGGTTTCTTAGAGAGGCTCAGAGCCCCTGCCCAGCTTCACAGCAGCAAACTGGCCTGAGGCCTGGGGAGCCAGATCAGTGCTGACCCAGGTACCCAGCTTCATGCAGCTTCTCTGCAGTGTAGTCATGCCTGAATCCTTGCACCTGTAAGAACACAGCAGTGGCCTGAAACACCTCCCAATTCCTTTGCTAAGAGGTCAGACAGCAGGACCTGCTGCCTTGGGGCAAGACAAGCTGTGACAGGCTGAGCATCACCCAGCTGTCAGGTGAAGTCACACCCTGCAGAGAGGCTTTTACTGCTCACTGAGCATGAGGAAGGAAGAAAGGAGCAACAACAACCACACAGCAGCTCTGTGTTGGCCACTTTTACAGCCTCAGGTCTTCTTCTGCAGGATCTGGGCAATACCTGAGCTTTTTCATCGGGGGTAATGTTCAGTTGGGTGGATTAAGTAGGCCTGTGGCTGGAGGGAAATAGTTTGGGTCTGGTGGAAGAGCCTCATCCTCCCCTGGCATGTTGTGGTTACTGTAAGAGCAGCTTTGAAAATCCACAGTGCTGGACAAAGGTAGATTTGGACTGGATGTTATAAAGAAATTCTTTACAGTGAGGGTGGTGAGACACTGAAAGAGGCTGCCCATGGAAGCTGGAGGTGGTAAAGGCCAGGTTGGATGAAGGTTTGAGCAATCTGGGCTTAGGGAGAGGTGTCCCTGCCCATGGCTGGTATCTTTAAGGTCCCTTCCAACCCAACCCATGCTGGGATTGTGTGATTTAGGCCCAGTAAAACTCAGAAAGAGGAAACTGCTCTCTGCCTGTCTCAGGACTATGGACTTAATTAAGAATTTAATCCAGAAAGTCCAAAAGTTAAAAGACTGTGTCCAGGTGTGCCCTGCAGCAGGGCAAGGAAGACATTGCAAGGAAAACCTGGGTTCATTTGCATGTATTGAGAAAAGGGCCACCAAAAAAGAGTCAGCAATTCTCTTTGTCCCTTTGATACAGAAAAGAGAAGCATGATACAGAAATCTATCCAGACACAGCATGAGACTCACACAAGGGAAGACATTTGTACATCCAGTTTAATTGGAGGGTGAGCCACTCAAATCCAGCTCAGGGGTTTTTCCTACTTCCCATTTTCAGCACTGAACATTCGCTCCTGGGAAGAGAAGAGGAAAGAGAGAGCAGGTGAGGAAGAGTTTGGGAGCTGTGCTTCAGGGACACAAGTCACTATCAAGTGGTTTTCAGTCAACAAGTCCCTAGCTCAAGGACACTTGAGGTGTATTCCCCCCACCCCCCAAAAACCACACAATTCAACTGATCCCATTTCACAGACTCATAGAATTGTTTGGGTTGGAAAAGACCTTTTAAGATCATCCAGTCCAACCATCAACCCAACAGCACCATGGCCATCAAACCATGTCCCCAGGTGCCATGGCCACACATTTCTTGGACACCTCCAGGAGTGGTGACTCAGTATTTGGTGCCTCCTAGTGCCAAGCACAAGCAGGATTGATTTCCAGCTCACTCTCTGCTGATTTTGGGTCTTGTGCCACTGCTGACAGCTGAGGAGTTTAGGTGCAGGCTGAAGGGGCTTCTCACTCTGACAGTAGCTTTACCTTGGTTAGTTGCCAGTCTAAACACTGCCCTGGGCCCCAGGGAGCAGGTGTGGCTGCCTGCATACATCTGGCAGGAGTGCCTTCTGGAGAGGCAGTCAACTTTACCAGGTTCATTTAAGCTAGGTGGCCTGTTTGCTAGCTGCCTGTCCTACAGAGCTTGTGCTGCCTGTGTGAAAACCTGATCAGACTTGCCCACAGGTTCCTCATCAGTCACAACAGCTCTCTGAAACACTACAGGCCTGGGGAGGAGTGGCTGGAAAGGACCTGAGAGGTTGGTGACAGCAGCTGGAGATGAGCCAGGGTGTGCTCAAGTGGCCAAGAAGGCCTCCAGCATCCTGGCTTGGAGCAGCAAGAGTGTGGCCAGCAGGAGCAGGGCAGGGATTGTCCCCTGGGCTGGGCACTGCTGAGGCCACAGCTGGAATCCTGGGGTCAGTTTTGGGCCTCTCACTCCAAGAAGGACATTGAGGAGCTGGAGCAGGGCCAGAGAAGGACAATGAAGCTGGGGAAGGGTCTGGAGAACAGGGCTGGGGAGGAGCAGCTGAGGGAGCTGGGGGTGTTGAGCCTGGAGCAAAGGAGGCTGAGGGGAGACTTTCTGGGACCTCCTGCAAGGAGGCTGGGGCCAGCTGGGGGTTGGTCTCTTCTGCAAAGGCACAAGTCACAGGACAAGAGGGAATAGCCTCAAGTTGCCCCAGGGGAGTTATAGGTTGGAGATGGGGAGAAGTGACCTCATCAAAAGGAGAGTCAAGGCCTGGCCTGCCCAGGGCAGTGGTGCAATCCCCATCCCTGGAGGGCTTTGAAAGCTGTGGAGATGTGGTGCTGAGGGCCATGGTTTGGTGGGGACTTAGCAGTGCTGGACTCCATGGTCTTGGGAACGTTTTCCAACAGTCATGATTCTAATCCTTAGCCACAGCAGGGGTCAGCTGCAGTCCTTGGGAGGGGACAGAACACCTACCTTTAACATCCTCTCCAGCTTTATGGCATCTGCAGCAAACTTTCTGATCCCATCAGACAACTTCTCCACAGCCATTTGGTCTTCGTTGTGGTGCCAGCGGAAGGCCTTCTCATCCAGGTGGATCTTCTCAAGCTCAGATGCCTGAGCTGTGTGCAAGAGGAATTGGGACAGAAAAAAAAAATATAAAAAAGGGGACCAAACCCCACTATGGGATCATTACCAACTCCCACAGGCTTCCTAAACCAGCCCCAGGGCTCTGAGCACCACACCTCCAGCTGCTGAGATGCAGCTGGCCCTTTCAACGGTGACTTGAGGAGCATGTGGCTCCTCAGCCTGGCTACAGGAACAGCAGGAAACGTTCCTGCTGTGGTTTGTCTCCCTTCCCATGCAGTGGTTTGTGTGTGTGTGTGCTGTTATCTTGTATCTGCTGCTGAATGGTACAGGACTTTCAGGCCTATTATCAGGAATTAGGGAAGCTCCTCCTGCTGGGAGCCATTCTAAGCAAATACCCTGAACAATTGGCTCTTTGATTAGTTGGCAGTGCCTCACAAAGCTCGATTGATAACCTGCCTACAAGCCAGCTAAACACCCTTCCAAACAGCAGCCCAGCACTCCAGCTGGGCACAAACCTCATCCTCCCAGTTGTAAAGCTGAAGGAGCAGTGCAGGGGGAACACAAACTCGGAACCACGGTGGCACAGCATCACCAGATCCAACCACTCAGCCGTGCCTCTGATTAATTCCTGGTGGGCACACAAGGCTTTTGGCATGTCCAGAGCTGACTGCATCACTGATGCAATGTTAACTTAAGATTAAACTGTATTTGGCATCTTTGATAATAGCCAAAAGCATGAAGTTCCTCCTTGTCCTCTCAGGAGAGGGTACAAATAGTTAAACCCATGGTAAGGGCAGTCAGTGAGGGCTCAGGACCCTAGAGAAGTGATTGTGTGTGGCAGAAACTGCAGCAGAACTCTAGTCCTGAGGCCTTTGTTTGCTTTAGAGAAGGATCAAGGGGGTTTTATCCTAGAGCAAAGTGAGAGCAAGAACCACAGAGCTGAGGAGAACCACCAACTCTGAAGCGTCCAAGAGATGGAGCAAGCCCATCCTCAGCTAGGAGTGGGCTTCTCTGGACTTACCCTCTTTGACACTGAGTGTGGGAGTCAACTTGACATACTCTTTGCTGAGCTCTGCCAAAAGCTTGGGTGAAATGGTGAGATAGTCACAGCCTGTGAGGGCTTTTATTTCCCCTGTGTTCCGAAAGGAGGCACCCATCACGATGGTTTTGTAGCCAAACTTCTTGTAGTAGTTGTAGATCTTAGTGACACTCTTCACTCCTAAAGTAATGAATAAGTAGAAGTCAGAGAATGCTTTAGGTTGGAAGGGACCTTTCCAGGTCATCCAGCCCCACCCCTCAGCAGCAGCTTGCTGCATGGGAAGAACAAATCACACAATGCCAGCTTGGAAGGGACCTCAAGGATCATCTGGTCCAATCTTTCTAGGTGATAGTCTAGTTGGAATGAGCTGGCCCAGCAACCTGCCAAGCTGAGTCTTGAAACTGTCCAGTGGAGGGGAATCCACCACTTCCTTTGGGAGATGAGTCCAGTGTCTAACTGTTATTGTGGTGAAAAATGTTCTTTTGGAGTCCAGTTGGAATCTTGTACCCATTACCCCCTATGCTGTCCATGGGACTCCTTATAAAGAAGGAGCCTCCATCATCTTCATCCACTGAATGGTCCCTCCATCAAACCCATACTGCACCAGAAAGCCAATTGTATGCTGGGCTGCATCAAGAGAAGCATACCCAGCAGGTCAAGGGAGGTGATTCTCCCCCTCTGCTCTGGTGAGACCACACCTGGAGCACCGTGTCCAGTTCTGGAGCCTCTATTACCAGAAGGATCTGGAAGTGCTGGAAGGTGTCCAGAGAAGGGCCATGAGGATGAGCAGAGGGCTGGAGCTGCTCTGCTATGAGGACACTCTTGAGGGAGTTGGGGTTGTTCAGTCTGGAGAGAGAAGGCTCTGAGGAGACCTAATTGTGGCCTTCCAGTATCTGGAAGGGGCTACAAGAAAGCTGGGGAGGGACTTTTGAGGGTGTCAGGGAGGGATAGGACTGGGGGGGATGGAGCAAAACTAGAAGTGGGGAGATTGGGATTGGATGTGAGGAAGAAGTTCTTCCTCGTGAGGGTGGTGAGACACAGGCACAGGTTGCCCAGGGAGGTGGTGGAAGCCTCAGCCCTGGAGGTGTTTGCAGCCAGGCTGGAGGTGGCTGTGAGCAACCTGCTGTAGTGTGAGGTGTCCCTGCCCATGGCAGGGGGGTTGGAACTGGCTGAGCCTTGAGCTCCCTTCCAACCCTGACAATTCTATGATCTTGGTAGCCACCCTTTCTGTACTGGTACAAATGATTATTTAGAACATGGTTAAAAGACCACATTTGTTGCCAGCAGGGTTCAGATAAGTAGCTGTTGTATTTTTAACCTGGATGTTGAAAGGAAAACTCACCTGGGTCCTCTGATGGCTCAAAGCTTTTCTTCTCTCCATTTGCCACGTACCAGTCCAGGATGCGTCCTACGAACGGGGAGATGAGAGTGACTCCAGCTTCAGCACAGGCAACTGCCTGGGCGAAGGAGAACAGCAAGGTCATGTTGCAGTGAATCCCATACTCTGCTTCCAGGACCCTGCAGGCACAGGCTGGCTTAGAAGAGCAGTTTGCACACTCCCCTTCCAGAATTCACATTGCTGCAGTAAGCTAACGATGAGGTAGGAAGTTAAATCTACTCAGTCCCTGCAGTTAAATTAGGAGTGTGGGGAAGTGTAAAGGGCCTTCAAGTTTTAAGCTCACAGCAGATGTTCTGCACTGCCAGGCTTTGCTTTATTTGCTGTTGTTCCCTGAACCAAATGCAGACAACTTCACACAGAATGCATCAGGTTGGAAGGGACCCTCAAAGGTCATCAACCCCCCTGCAGTCAGCAGGGACATCTCCAACTAGAGCAGGCTGCCCCAGCAAATTTGATCTTGAATGCCTCCAGAGATGGGGCAGTTCAGGAAACAACCTCTGTGGCCTGGCCCTTGTGTGACCACACTTGTTTCAACAGCACAGGCAACTTTGTGTGGCAGTTCAGGACCTTGTGTGAAGACACTTCTCCTGTCTCAACAGCATGCTGCAGCAGAGCACCTCGCTGGCCAGCTAGAGCCCAGCCCCAGCAACAGATTCCCTGCTGCAGGGCTTTCAAAACAATTCTTGAAGTATCTGATGTGCTTGTCAGGTGGCTGTGAGCAGGCAGGAGCAGGCTGTGAATCAGCACAAACCATAAAGAAGCACTTACTTGCCAGCCTGGATTCCTTCCCAGGTTGAAGAGAGCTTGATGAGAATTCGCTCTTTACTGATTCCTGCTTCCTTGTAGAGGTCAATCAGGCGTCTGGCCCTTTGGATCATTCCTTCCTTATCAAAGGACAACCTTTGAAACAAGAGTAGAGCTGCTTGAAACCTCAGGAGTTTTCAGCCTCTGTCCCTCCCAGAGCCCACTGAAAAGCACTTTCAGCAGCCAGGAGTTTGTTCCTGGAGATACTTCCTGGGATGTCAGCCCATCTAGTAGCTGCATGGCAGCACTGAGGATCCAGAGCTCAGGATGCTTTCACAGAATGCATCAAGTTGGAAGGGACCCTCAAGGGTCATCTTGTTCAACCCTCCTGTCCTCAGCAGGGACACCTCCAACTAAAGCAGGCTGCTCAGGGCCCCATCAAGCTTGACGTTGGATGCCTCCAGGGATGGGCCCTCAACCAACTCTCCAGGCAACCTGTTCCAGTGTCTCACCACCCTCACTGATAACTTTCTCCTAATGTCCAAACTAAATCTCTCCTGCTCTAGTTTCAAACCAGTGCCCCTTGTCCTGTCACCACAGGCCCCTCTGAACAGTCCCTCCCCAGCCTTCCTATAGGTCCCCTCCAGATATTGAAAGGCTGCTCCAAGGTTTCCCTGGAACCTTCTCCAGGCTTAACAGCCCCAACTCTCACAGCCTGTCCCCATAGGGGAGGTGCTCCCAGCCCTCTGATCATCTTTCTGGCCTCCTCTGGACCTGCTCTAGTAGGTCCATATCCTTCCACAAGCAAGTCACAGAGAAAAGTTTTCCTCAAATGTGAGGACTGCAGAAGGTGAGTGCTAAAAGTGAGTTGGCAAGGACAAGGATACCAAACCAGATCTTGTGGTACATGGAGAAGACAACCTCACGTGGAAGAGAAGGAATAAAACTGAGAGTAGAAGCCTGAGCTCTCCTTTGCTTAAGGGACAACAGGAAGGTGACAAAATCCAAGCTGAGCACTCCTTGTTTTCATACTTCCATCACAGAGTTAGAAGCACTGAATCGCTAAGGTTGGAAAAGACCTCTTGAGAGCATCAAGTCCAACCTTCTACCCAACACCTCCATGACCACTTAAACCACCTCCCAAAGTGCCACATCTACTCATTGCTCGAGCACAACCAAGCAAAGCAAGGGAAATCTGTTCTCCAACAAAACCTTATCAGTAGAAACTCTTCTTAGCCTCCTAACAGTGAGCTCTCTAGTCCAGAACATCCTTCTCCAACCTTTCTGCTCTTTCTGTATGCACCACTAACCCAGGAGAAAAAAAGAGCCAACCTTGCATCTACTTCAGTGGACACACGGCCAGGTATCCTCTTCAGTATTTCAGCTCCAAATAGCACAAAGAGTTTGTCACAGGCATTTTTGATCTGTTCCTCTTCTGACCTGAAAACCATGAAGAGCAAAACAATTTCCATGGGGGAAGAGAAGGAAAAAAAACCAAACCCCACCCAAAACAACCCCAAACAAACCAAACCTATTTGGTTTGCACCTTGCCATGGATTTGAGGCTCAAACTTCACAGCCCATTTAACATTAAACTTCAGAGGTCATGCTCTGCTCCACGGTCATCTTCTGCCCTCCCTGCACCACCAGCAGTTTAGCCTTTGGACACCATGTCTTAGGTGCTGTCAACTCAAAAGTGTTTTCCTGAGCAGTTCTAGAGGGCCATGTGTGAACTGGAGAATGGAAATGAACCTCAAAGCACAAAGGAATTACATCTTTCTTTAAGGGTTGAGGGTGTTTGGGGCAGGAGGTACGCCCATGAGTAGGTGAGGGGAAGACTCCAGCACACTGCTAGGAGTTGTAAATGCCAAATGTGTAATTGCAGCTTCTTCAATGGAGATCTCCTGAGATAAAAACCCTCTTGACTTACCCCCCAAGCTTTTTGCCATAGGCAACAGCATCATCCACAAGATTTTGGTAAGCTGGCATCTGAGCAGCAGCCAGGATCAGGGATGGGTTTGTGGTGGCATCCAGGGGCTTGTATTCATCAATTGCTGGGGGGGGAATAAAAAGAGCCTGTTGAAAACAATCAGCAGGGCTGAGCAATTCCAGGGATTTTGGTCTAAACTGGAGAATGGAAACACTTAGGAAGGACATTGAGAGGCTGGAGCAGGTCCAGAGAAGGGCAACAAAGCTGGGGGAAGGTGTGGAGAACAAGGCTGTGGAGGAGCAGATGTGGGACCTGGGGTTCTTTAGTCTGGAGAAGAGAAGGCTATGGGAAGGCTTCATTGCTCTCTACAACTCTCTGAAAGGGGGCTGGAGCCAGGTGGGGGTCGGTCTCTTCTCTCTAGTATCAGGTTTTGAGGTGACAGTGGCTGCTCATCAGGGTGGGCTGTGACCATGTGCTGCCTGTCCCCAAGCACAGCTCAGCTGCCTGGTGTGCAGGGCCTGGCTCAGTAACCAGGGGAGAACCCCTGCAGGTCCTTCAGCCATTTCTGCTCACCCTGTTAACTCAGCTAAAGGTCAAGTATGACAAAATACTTATCAACAGTAACTTGTCCTCAGCTTTTTTTGCCCCCAACCCCCAAGTGAGAGAGGACTACTTTTAGTTTTTCAGTCATCAAAGAAAGTGCATTTTTCCATAGCTCCCTCCTGGGCCATGATCATGATCCTAGAGCAAATCCACTCCACACAAACAGGTCCTTCAAGACACACTTCAATTCACATGGATACTGCTTAAAATCAAGCAGTACAGCAATCCCAGCATGGTGGGGTTGGATGGACCTCTGGAGATCATCCAGTCCAACCCCCCTGCTAAAGCAGTCACTCACAGCAGGCTGCCTAGGATGACAATGTCCAGGTGGCTTTGAAAAGTCTCCAGGGAAGGAAGCACAGCTCTGAAGCACACTCACAATTTTGGAGGAGCCTGTTCTGTCAGAGGTGATTAATCCTTTCCAGCCTTGCAGCATGTGAAGTCTCCTGTGGGTCTTTGGCAGTGTGCAGAAATTAACCTCATTAAACTTGAGCATCTCTCCTGTGAGGAAAGACTGAGAGCCCTGGGGCTGTTCAGTCTGAGAGGGGATCTTGTCAACATCTATAAACATCTGAGGGCATCAAGATGAAGGTGCCAGGCTCTTTTTGGTGGTGCCCAGTAACAGGACAAGGACCAACAGGTATAAGCTGGAACACAGGAGGTTCCACCTCCGTATGAAGAGAAACTTCTTTACAGTGAGGATGATGGAGCCCTGGAGCAGTCTGCCCAGAGAGGTTGTGGAGTGTCCTTCTCTGGAGACTTTCAAGACTCACCTGGATGCATTCCTGAGTGGCTTGCTCTAGGTAGCCCTGCTTTGGGAAGGGGGTTGGACTAAATGATCTCTAGAGGTCCCTTCCAACCCCTAACGTTCTGCCAGTCTGTGATTCTATGAAACCTGTCTCCCAGCTGTCCTCACCCAGTCCCCTTCAGGTCTCTCAAAAAGCAGAGCCTCCATCCTTGGAGGTGTTTAAAAGCCACATGGATGTGGTGCTGAAGGATGTAGTTTAGTGGCAGTGGTGGGATTGTGAGCTCCAGGAAAGAGGCTGGACTTGATCTCAAAGGGCTCTTCCAACCTCAACAGTTCTATGATGTCAGATGGACTCCTGAAGGCAACCCCCCCCAGTTTCTCCATAACACTGAAACTTGGAATCCAGGAATCCAAAGAGTTGAAGAGCTCCACAGCCCCCAGGGTCAGGCACATGCCCAAGCTGCTGCTGTCCCCATGCACTCCCAGTTGAAAATCCACCACCAGCAGACATCTGGTGGCTGCCGTTAGGGCTGTTTGTTCATCGCCCACAGGATTAGGCAAGCAGCAGAGGGATTAGCATGGGCCCCAGTGAGGGCAGAACAGGATTCAGCGCTGCTCCACGCAGCACAGAGATGGCCAGGGGAGGGAATTCTGGGTTCTGTGCAGGCGTTGGGGCTGGGACAGCCTAGGACAAGTGGCTTTAAAAGTGGAATGTCACCTCCCTTCCCGGGAAAGGGCAGAGCTTGTTCTTCTGAGGGAGGGAGGACAAAAGCACTCTTGTGTTATTTGCTTTGCTTCAGGACTGCTTTGCTTCGAAGCACTGAATGGTTTAGCTTGGAAAAGAGCTTTAAGATCATGGAGTCCAACCATTAACTCAGCACTGACAGGCCACCACTAAACCTTGTGCCTCAGCACATCTCACAGAACCACCATGGTTGGAAAAAGACCTCTTAAGATCATGAAGTCCAACCATTAACTCCACAGCTTTGAAACCCTTCCAGGGATGGAGACTCCACTGCTTCCCTGGGCAGCCTATTCCAGGGCTTGACAACCCTTTTGGGGAAGAAATTGTTCCTCACGTCCAACCTACACCTCCTCTGGTGAAAAAAACAACTTCATCAGCCCTCCACAACCCATCGTGCTCAGCCTGGCACTGGTTGGCAGCAGGACACGGAGCTGACCAGCAGGGTTTGCACGCAGCGTGGGTCAAACTGGAAAGGAGCCACTGGAAGGACTGGGAAAAGCAGTGCGCGGACTGGATCCAGCCTAGGGGTGCCAAGACCTGGGTCGGTGCGCAGCAGGAGAAGCAGTAACTGGTGAACTGGGCGGGCAGGGCGCTGCCAGCCTCGGATCTCCGGGAGCCGGTGGAGCGGGACCCACTGCGGGAGCGGCTTTATCCGCTTCGGTAACACCCGGACGATCCTTCAGATCCCATCCTAGAGGACGCCGGGTGGCCCCGGGACAGACAGACCTCGCAGCGCCGAGCCTCCGCAGCCCGACCAGCAGCAGCGCGGCAGCACCCGGACACCTCCGGACTCCCCTTGGCGGAAGCCGAGCCGCCGCCGGGCACGAGTCCCCCGAGAGCGGCCCCACCTTCGGTGCCGGCGCCGTTCCCACCGCCGGGCCTTGCGCAACCAAGCGACCCCGTTGCACGGCGATCCCCACACCCCCACCCCTCCGCCTCCCCAGCAGTTTGCTCCTTTAGGGGACTCGCCCCGATGCCCGGGGAGGGGGGGCGGGATGAGGTGACAGGGGCCCCTCCGCCGCCTCTCACCGTTGAAGTCCCCGGTGTCGGCCACCACCGTGGTGTGGTGCTTGAGTTGGTCCAGCACCGATTCCATCTTCTGCCGCTTCACGGGGGACACCGACATAATCGCGGGACGTGGGGGCTTACGCCGCCTATAAAGAACCGCCTGTGCCCGGAGGGGATCCCGCCTGCGCGCACCCGCCGCTCCCCGCGCGCTCCCGATACCAGCCGCCTGCGAGGCGGGGCGAGCAGCCCGCCTGCCGCCAATCCCATCCCAGGAGGTCGGGGATTAACCAGTCAGAAGAGCCAGAGGCAAGATTGACGTGTCTGGGAGGAGCCAAGGCAGGGCAGGGGGAGGGAGGAGGTTTCTGATTGGGTGGTTTGGCCGCTCGCGAGGGTCGCGGGGCAGCTACCATGGCAACAGGGACGCGGCGGTCTCTGTGGGCCGTTGCGCGCAGCCAGGAGCGCGCAGCGCGGCCGTGGGAGCTGCTGTCCCTGCGGGCTAGGTTTAGGGTTTCTGTCCCTAGCATCGCCCCCCGGAGCCTCTCCCATGGCCGGGCATGTCTTCCGAGCTGCCCCCCGCACACCCAGCCCTCTGGGGCCCGCGGGACGGCTCCGGGAAGGGGCTCTGGCGGTGAGCTAAGATGGCGGCGGGAGTGTTGGTGAGGGTGAGGCCTTGGCCCCGGGTAACAGCCTTGAGGAGGGACTGGCAGCCCTGCCACGCCCGCGTTAACCCGCTGTAGGAGCCAAGTGGTGCGTTTCCTCCCTTGCTGTAGTGGCAAAGCTCAAGGCAGCGCCAGCCTGGGCTGCCGGGCCAGGAAGAGCCCCCCTGACCCAACAAGGCACAGGCTCCTGGGCACCGACGGCTGGTCGTGAGCCCGTGTATCATTTAGACTCTAGAGAAGGCGATGCTGTTGGCATGCGATCCTGTTGTGCTGGGAATAGGACTTGGCTGGTAATGTTGCACAATCTGCCACTTAGTCTTTAAACAGGCTCTTTGGATCATGCTGTTCTTCTCATTTAGTCTGGTATTGTTTTCAGATGTGGATGCTGCCACATTAATTTCCCTTCCTGATGTACAAGGACATGCTTTTGTACAACCTTCTCATGCTTCATCCAGCCCCAAGAGAGGATAATGGAAAGAGGTGTTACATCTAAGTGCTGTTTGAATCCTGTGACCGTGTAGGAAACGTGTTCTCATTGTCTCCAGAATCATCTGACAAGGAATAAAGAGAGTCTCCTTGTACATCCCATCCCTCCTCTTTGTTCTCAGCCCTGCAATCGCTGCCATTGAGCAGAGTTGGGCATTTTTTACTTGCCAGTGCACAATGGAGTCTTGGACAGCATGTGTGCAAATGCTGGCATGTTCTCAGTTGCATGTTTCAGAGCTAAGGGAGATTTCTTCCTCAAGATGATGAGACAAGGGATGTTTTGAACTCAGATGGTGGCTTTCCCAGCATGTGACTGCTAGCACATGTGGAACTTTTCACCTACCCTGGTTTTAGACTTGATTATCATGGTCATAACATTCTTCCTTTTGAATGCAGCCCCCAGGATCAAAAGGAGATGCTGGCTCAGAGCATCTTAGAGCAACAAGTCTTTATGAAAAGCAGCTTCTATCCACTGGGGTTGTGTCCTGTTGCTTTCCTTTGTATCCAAGTGAGACAGAGGAGGAGCTTTTAAGTATAACTTAACTATTTTAATAAATCTTATACAGTGCATGGTTATGTCATTTTATCCTTTGTTCAATTACAGGAATGTACAGTACATTAGAGCATTATCTGCAGCAGTACAGATAAAACAGATGCACAGCTCAGCTGTAGGGATGTTTTGAAAGGTGACTTCTGCAGTAAGGTCTAAGTGATGTATTTACTTGGTGAAAGCCTCCTGTGGCTCCTGGCTTGGCAGAACTCTCGTGTATGCTGCTCTCAAAATCCCAAGCAGCCGTGAATCTGTGTGATTTGTTTGCCTTTATAGCCAAAGACCAGAGTGGTGCTGTGTTTCCTAGCTCACCATTTCTTTTTATTTTAAATAGTTTGCCTCCTGTGCTCCTGACACCGAAGGTTTGCCAGGTGTTCATACCTGCTTCCCATCCCTACCCAAACCCAGAGCCAGGGCTTCTCAGGAGGATTGGCCTCATCATCCCTCCCTGACAAGGTGAGTGCCCTTTGCTGTGACAAGCCAGCAGGGTTGTGCCTAAAACCATCACCCTCCCCTGTAAGCTCCCTGCCTGCACTCTCATCCTGCTGGTGCTCACAATGTCCTGCTTCAAGGTGGAGAAAATGTCTCATGGAAGATCTCTCATCCTTTAGAGATGTTCTTGGAAGAGCAAAAGCAAAGCTGGGAGGTGCATCAGTATCCTTGGATCTCACCACCTGCTCCTCAGCCACTTCCTTACAGCATTTCCCACTAAATGTTCATGGGCAGACCCAAGCTGAGCAAAGACTGGTGCAGGAGCTTCACCTTTCAAGGAGGTGAGAACACTCACAGCTCTTAAAGGAAAGCAAGTGTCAAAGCCTTGGTGGAGCCTTGGGCCTCTGAAAGTGTGACAGAGAGAAAGACAAAGTTTGCCTGCTCAGTGAGCAGCTCCTGCAGATGTGTTTGTTTTGCTGCCTTCCTCACACACAGATGTAAATGCAAACTTGCATCTGCTAGATGCTTGCTTGAGCTTCTCAAACTTTGAGTGAATCATTGATGCAGAACCACTTCATTATGTCTCCAGGAAAAGGGATCTCTCCTCCTCCCTGTTTATAGATGTAAGAATCAGGGGGAATGTCACTGGACAGATACAGCTGCAGGAAGTGAAGAGCATCAGCCTCTACTAAGTTAATTTGATGTGTTTGTCTGTGGCCATTTATTTTGTCTTAAACCAACCTTGCCAAGTGAGTTTTTGCTTCTTGGAGATTTAGGAAGCATTTCAGGTTGCTCTTTGCAATGAGAAGTTGCAGGTTTGGATGAGTGGTGAACACCCTGGGAGGGGCTTTGAGTGTGACTGAATTGGGAACAAATGTCAGAGGCTTATCAGCTCTGTGTTTGAGGCCTGCCTTTGCCAGCACTGCCATTTCCTGGCACAGGATGGGTGCCAGGGGGAAGGGTTGCACAGATGCCCTGAGTCCAGGCCTCTGCCTAAGCGAAAAGGAGCCAGCGTGTGCCCAGGTGGCCAAGAAGGCCTCCGGCATCCTGGCTTAGATCAGCAAGAGTGTGGCCAGCAGGAGCTGGGCAGGGTCTGGCCCTCTGGACAGGGCACCGCTGAGGCCACACCTTGAGTACAGAGTGCAATTTTGGGCCTCTCACTCCAAGAAGGACATTGAGGAGCTGGAGCAGAAGGGCAAAAAAAGCTGGGGAAGGGTCTGGAGAACAGGGCTGGGGAGGAGCAGCTGAGAGATCTGGGGTTGTTCAGCCTGGAGAAAAGGAGGCTCTGGGGAAACCTTCTGGGTCTCTTCAACTCCCTGCAAGGAGGCTGGAGCCAGGTGGGGGTTGGTCTCTTCTGACAAGGAACAAGTGACAGGACAAGATGCAATGGCATCAAGCTGCCCTAGAGATTTAGATTGGATAGCAGAAGAAACTTCTTCATTGAAAGGCTCTCAAAGACTGGAACAGGCTCCACAGGGAGGTGGTTGAATCCCCATCCCTGGAGGGTTTCAGAGCCATAGAGATGTGGTGCTGAGGAGCATGGTTTAGCACCAGCCTTGGTAGAGTTAGGGAATGGTTGGGCTCCATGATCTTAAAGGTCTTCTCCAACCAGAATGATGCTGTGATTCTCTAAGCAGGGACCATCAGGGGCAGATTCCAGTCACTTCATCTGTCACTCACATCCTGCTCCTTTACCCAGAGCAAGCCCATTCCCAGTGCTTACAAGCAGCACTAACTGATACATGTCTGTAAGAAGCAGCCAGGCTTGGGTGATGTGTGTGGCAATTCTGGCCTTGTCCAACAAGGGGGCATGGTGGGGACAGCAGAAGGAGAGTGAATCATCACAGAGCCTTGGCTAGTGGGCTGCAGGGGACATCTGCCACAGAGACTGACATGAAAAGTGGTGGGAAAAGACTTACTTCCCATGGTCCAGGCTCTGCAAACACCTAGGCTGGCTTGTTCTTTGCTGTGTGCTGTGCCCTATCTTCCCAACCCACCCCAGTGAGGGAGGTGGGAGCAGGTTCAGCCCTACAAGAAAAGCTCTGTGGGATGGCTTCTGGCCTGCCTCCAACCACAGCCCTGCGCTCAGACCTTGTGTGAATTCTGACCTGCTCTGATTGCATGCACATAAAATTTCAGTATAAAATATATAGTTACATATATATATATATAAAAAAAAAAAAAGATACTTCATGCAATATTAAAACACCTTTCCCAGTGGGATGTGGTCTTAGTGTCTACCCTTATCAAACAGCTTCCAGGAGGTTGTCACTCGGGTGGCAATTACCCTGCGAAGTGCGGCGCACCGCGGCCTCTCCTCTGGACTTGGGGTTGGGGGAGGGTTGTGTCATTGCTGTCATTCCCTTTTCTCTGCACTACCTAGCACTAAGAGCTGAAATAAAGCAGATAGATTTTAGGTTTGGTTTGGTTTTGGTTTGTTTTTCTCTTTCAGTTAGCAGAATCAATCCTTTCCTGGCGGCGCTTCATGATTTCTTGCAGCTCTGACTCCCCTCTGTCTTTCTAGAATGGAAACAGAAGGCTGAGTTGTAAGTTCAAGTTGTAGTTAAATTGCAATATTTCACTAGTGCTCTAAGAGCAGAGCTGGTTTAGAGAGGGGGGAAGCTGGTTTGAAAGGGGGGAGCTGGTTCGAAAGGGGGGAGCTGGTTTCAAGGAGGTGAACTGGCTTGAAAGGGTGGAGCTGGTCTGAAAGGGTTGAGCTGTTTTGACAGGGGTGAGTAATACTTGCAAGAAGGCAGAGTCATTAGTGGAGACAGAGTGATCTGCCTGATGTATCTGAGGCCCTTTGGAATCATAGAAAGGTTTGGGTTGGAAGTGACTTTAGAGATCATCCAGTTCTAACCCCCTGTCATGGGCAGGGACACCTTCCACTAGCCCAGATTGTTCAAGGCCTCATCCAACCTGCCCTTGAACACCTCCAGGGCAGGGGCATCCACAACTGCCCTGGGCAACCTGTTCCAGTGTCTCACCATCCTCACTTTAATGAATTTCTTCCTGATCCCCAGTCTCAGTCTCCCCTCTTCCAGCTCAAAGCCATCACCCCTCCTCCAATCACTACAAGCCCTTGTAGAAAGCCCCTCCTCAGCTTTCTTGTAGGTCCCCTTTCAGGTACTGAAGCTTAAAAGGCTTCTCAGTCCTTTTAGCTGGTGTGGGGGTTTTGTTTGTGTAGCTTTTGGATGGTTTTGTTTCAGTTTTGGTTCCTAAAAAGTCTTTTCCATGGGCACCCACTCAAGGAGGAGGGATCCAGAAAGCTGCTTACCTCCAGCTGGTTTTTCTCCACAGTGATTTTACTGTATACTCTGTTTCCCTCATCACCACACACTTTCTTCAGCTCCTCTCTGTTGAGGGAGAAGAGCTGAGCTCCAGTGAGGATACCAAGGTGTTCCACTGTCCTGGGAAGACACAAAGTGAGGAGATGATCATTGTGCTACACATGCCCTCTTGCTAAAGGTGAGGAGTGGGAAGCAAGGGGTATCCAAGACTGAAACAGGCTCCATAGGGAGGTGGTTGAATCCCCATCCCTGGAGGGGTTCAAAAGCAGCAGAGATGTGGTGCTGAGGGACGTGGTTTAGAAGCAGCCTTGGTGGAGTTACAGAATGGTTGGACTCAATCCTGAAGGTCTTTTCCAACCAAAGCAATTCTATTCTAGGATTGTATGATAAAAGAGCTGGGAGCAGCTGATGTGCAGCCCTTGCCCTAGGACCATGCCACATGAAGGCCCTGGGGCTGTGCCAAGGTGGCAGCTGTTGGGTAACCCAAGCTGTTGGCACAGACAAGGGAGCCATGAGCGGGTGAAGCCAGTGTCACCCTGGCACCACTCTGCACCCAGCCCTGTGGGTGTTGGCAGGGATTTCACTCCAGTTGCATCATGTTTGGGAGCAATCCTGGAGCTTTTCACTGTGCAGGGTGGGATTGGAACTCATAACCCTTGACCACACGCAGCTTTTTGGTCCTGCCCTGGGGGCTGGGAAGATCTGCAAGTGCCAGCTGAGGAGCTGGCTCTTTGCAACATCTCCAGAGACAGGTAACATTCCTGAAGTTGTGCCAGGGGAGGTTTAGGTTGGATATTAGGAGCAATTTCTTTGCTGCAAGAGTGATCAGGCATTGGAACAGGCTGCCCAGGGAGGTGGTGGAGTCACCATCCCTGAAGGTGTTGAACATGTGGACATGGCATGTCCATGGGGCATGGTTTAGTGGCCATGGTGATACTGGGTTGAAGGTTGGGCTCAATGATCTTAGAGGCCTTTTCCAACCCAAACAATTCTATGATTCTATTTACTTTTCAGCTCACAGCTTCAGTGAGTTCATTGGAGATTTGTCTCCACATTCAGCACTCTGAAACTGGCCAGCTGTGGCCAGACAAGGTCTAGGACACTGTGATCTGAGTTGTGTGAACAACCAAGACCATTCCTTCATCTGTAGCTACTCATTAATAAATGTGTGGACATGGCACTTTAGGACATGGTTTAATGGCCAGGGTGGGCTTAGCTTGAAGGTTGGACTGGATGATCTTAGAAGTCTTTTCCAACCCAAACAATTTTAGGAGTCTATGGTTAGATCTCTTGCTGCAGACAAGGTTTATCTGATAGTGTAGAAGAAATAAAGGGACTAAATCTGGGCAGGAAGGGGCTCTGAATGCACAGGTTGCACAGCCTGGAGTTCATATGATTGGAATCAACATGCAACATGGCTCTGTGAGTAAACACAAGTGACTTGTAATCCAGCTGCAGAGCTGCAAGCTGCCTCCCCCACTCCTTTTTCAGTGAAGCACCAGCACTTCATAAAGTACTAAAGCAGATCTTACTCTTTGCTGAATGACTTTGCCTCCAGCCAAGCTTTGACTTCTTCAGTGGTGGAGTCAAAAGTGAGGGGCACAAAAGCTTCCTGAGGCTTTTCCACTTTGAAATGCCTATGAGGAGGCTGAATCTTATTGTTTGTGATCTTCTTTAGCAGCTCATCGTTCAGCTCGTCCATTTGATGGATGAGTTCTGGGGAAAGAAGGCAGAGAGTAGGGAAGGAAATCAAGTCTTCAAATCCTGTTAAATGAGTGTGCTTGCAGGGAAAATGGGAGGAAGATCAGCCTGAGGCTCAGTGTTTTATGAAACACACCAAAGGGAAGTCCTTACTTTTGTATTTTAAAGGGCAAGCTGAAGGGTTTTTAGAGCACTAGGCTGAGCAGTGACATTTTGACCATCAGGAGCAAATGTGTGAAGGGAGATTGCTGCAGTCTGGAGGCTGGAGCAGCCTGGGGGAATCTTCCCTTTCTTCCCACACCAACAGTCTCCACTTCTCTCAGCTTTTGACACCTCTTTTGCTCTTGGGGAGAAACCTAGATTGCTACAGTTCTTCTCCAGAAGAACTTCTTCACAAAATAACAGCCAAATGCTCCTTGTCCACACAGTGATCACTGAATCTAAAGAGGTGCTTAAGCTTGTGGATGCCTCCTCCCTGGAGGTGTTCAAGGCCAGGCTGCATGGGGCCTTGAGCAACCTGGGCTAGTGCAGGTGTCCCTGCCCATGGGATGATCTTTAGGGTCCTCTCCAACCCAGCTCATTCTATGACTTACCCAGTTCTGATGTCACTAACCTATCCTGTTCATCACACCTCCTCCAAAGGATGTAAGCCCCCCTCCAAACCAACTAGTAGACATTTACTGGAGGGTGTAAAACCTGCTCTGACAGTGTCTATGCTCCCACCAGTCCCTTTCTCCTGTCTGCTCTTGTGTTTTTGCTTTGCTTTGTCATCGTCTTGATTTTCAGTTCCTTAGCTCCCCTCAGGCTGTTGAAATAAGGAAATTACCCTGCAAATTTAGCAGCAGGAGGGGAAAACCCCAGACCACATGAGAGAGAGGAGGTCAGGAAGGCCTGTGACTATCTGTGCCAAAAACATGGTTGCCATTTGTCTGTGCCCCTGTCTTACCCATTATTTTCTTCTCATTGTCCCTTTGCTGTCACCTGATGTGACCAGTCCTGAGGGTACCTACAACTAGGGTCTTGTTTTGGAGCTGTAGCCTTGCACCCTCTGCTTTTCAGTCCTCTCTGTTATTTCTTATAACCAATTTGCTGATCCAAGTCCTTACAGCTCCAGCCTTTGCTATCCAGATAAATAAAAGTGGCAGGAAACATGAAATGGGAGTGAGCAGCACACTGCTAAAACTCCAGAGGGAAGGCAAGGGAAGGGAAGGGAGGAAGGAAAGAAGGAAGGGAAGGGGAGTGGAGGGGAGGGGAGGGGAGGAAGGAAAGAAGGGAGGGGAGGGGAGGGGAGAAAGGAAAGAAGGGAGAGGAGGGGAGGAAGGAAAGAAGGAAGGGGAGGAGAGGAAGAAGAGAAGGGAGAGGAAGGAAAGAAGGAAAGGGAGGGGAGGAAGGAAAGAAGGGAGGGAGGAAGGAAAAGGGAAAAGGAAAAGAAGCCACCAGGACAGAGAGAGCAGAAGCATGTGCTCACAGGAGCCTTTAAGTTAAGTCTGAAATGCAAAGGCATGGTGTCAGGCTGGTGTGTGTGGTGGCAGGCTGGGGGGTGAGGTGGCAGGCTGGGGTGTGTGGTGCCAGGCTGGTGTGTGTGGTGGCAGGCTGGTGTGTGTGGTGGCAGGCTGGGGTGTGTGGTGCCAGGCTGGGGTGTGAGGTGCCAGGCTGGGGGGTGTGAGGTGGCAGGCTGGGGTGTGAGGTGGCAGGCTGGGGTGTGAGGTGGCAGGCTGAGGGGTGAGGTGCCAGGCTGGGGTGTGTGGTGGCAGGCTGGGGTGTGTGGTGGCAGGCTGGGGGGTGAGGTGCCAGGCTGGGGGGTGAGGTGCCAGGCTGGGGGGTGAGGTGGCAGGCTGGGGTGTGTGGTGGCAGGCTGGGGGGTGAGGTGCCAGGCTGGGGGGTGAGGTGCCAGGCTGGGGTGTGAGGTGGCAGGCTGGGGTGTGTGGTGGCAGGCTGGGGGGTGAGGTGCCAGGCTGGGGTGTGAGGTGGCAGGCTGGGGGGTGAGGTGGCAGGCTGGGGGGTGAGGTGGCAGGCTGGGGGGTGAGGTGCCAGGCTGGGGGGTGTGGTGGCAGGCTGGGGTGTGTGGTGGCAGGCTGGGGGGTGAGGTGCCAGGCTGGCAGAGGCGGTGCAGCACACGTACGTTCTTTGGCGTCCTGGGGGGAGTTGCGCGACAGCATTTCGCTGCCCCATTTGTCCCCGGCGTAGCTGGCGGGCAGCTTGTGAGTTGGGCTGGATGGTCCATATCCCCTGTGGCTTGGGTCTCCTTTGTACCACTGATTCGACTGAGTGATAAGAGAGAGGGGGAAAAAAAAAGCCTTGAGAATTTGGGGTTTGCCCATTTTTCATGTCCTTAAACTTTCTGTCTCCCACCCACGAGAGAAAATGGATAGACAAATTGTTCTCCCTGCGCTGATCTGGGAGACCTCAGGTAGAGCTGCATGGAATGTAACAGGTGAGTCCTGGGGGAATGAACAGAACCCAAACTAAAGGCATTTACCCCCCCTGGAGATGTCCCACAGAGAGACAGGCTGAGTTATTCTTCACAGAATAGAATCATAGACTGGTTGAGGTTGGAAAAGACCTTGAAGATCACTAACTCCAACTGTTCTCTAACTCTGCCAAGGCTGGTTCTAAACCACGTCCCTCAGCACCACATCTCTGCCTCTTTTAAACCCTTCCAGGGGTGGGGATTCAGTCACTACCCTGTGGAGCCTGTTCCAGTCTTTGAGAACCCTTTCAGTGAAGTTTCTTCTAATGTCCCACCTAAACCTCCCCTGGGGCAACTGGAGGCCATTTCCTCTCATCCTAGTAGTGATTCTAGACTACTGCTGTGGATGTCTGCTCTCATGTGTGACTTGGCTTTTTGCTCTGCAGAAATTCATGCTCATAGGAGTTCCTCATGAGGCAAGGGAAGCAAAAGGATTTTTATCTGAAGAGAAAGCAAAGAGAAATCCCCTTTGAAGCTCAGGCAGCACAGCTCAAGGAACTGGATGTTACGTGGGGCTGCTGCCAAGTGCCCAGAGCAATCTGGAAGGAATTTTTGACCATTTGGATTAAACTAACAGGGCTTTTATCCACAGGCCTGCTGGGGCACCTTATGCTTTGCCCAAACTGTGAAATAGCAAAGTGGGGAAGCAATTCCATGCTTCCTGAGGGTATTCAGAGCTCTCCAGCTCCACATTTTTGCAGTGCAAGGTGCTTGAGAGCAATGCTCACTTCATATTTCCTTAGCTGGTGTTGCCATCTGCTTCCTCTGCAGGAACTTGTTCCTGCTGCTGAACTGGACTGGGTGAGGGAGCTGTCTGTGTTTAATTCATGCCCCCCACCAAAATCCTCAGTGTTTTCATGGCAAATGAAAATGTGCTTTTAGAGCTGTGGCAGCACTTGTAGCCTGCTCACAGCACAGCCCTGGAAGCAGCAGGGTTTTGCACAGAGGAGGTGGAAAATCATAGGCTGAGGAGTAGGTGGGTTTGTGGGGGGGAAGCACTGGGAAAAGAGGGAATATTTTCAGCCCCTGTAGCCAGCATCTGAGACCCTTCCTCTTAGGATGACCATCACAGTGCTGGGCTTGGGATGGGAATCTCTTTGAGCAGGATCTCACTTCAGAGCAAGCTGCTGCCTGTAGCCTTGTGCCTGTCCCGGGCACTGTTGGCAGCATCAGAGCAGGAGGAAGCTTGAGGCTTCTGTATGGATCATAGAATCACAGCATCACAGGGTTGTTTGGGTTGAAAAACACCTAAGATATTAAGTCCCACCTAAGACCACCATGGCCATTAAAAAGATACTAAGTCCAACCTAAGACCACCATGGCCATTAAATATTAAGTCCAACCTAAGACCACCATGGCCATTAAACCATGTGCAGTGTTGCCATGGCCACATGTTTCTTGAACACTTCCAGGGATGGTGACTTCACCACCTCCCTGGGCAGCCTGTTCCAATGCCTGACCACTCTTGAAGAAAAGCAATTGTTCCTAATGTCCACCTGAACTTCTCCTGGCACAGTTTCAGGCCATTTCCTCTTGTTCTATCACCTGATACAAGGGAGAAGAGACTGACTCCCAGCTGGCTCCAACCTGCTTTCAGGGAGTTGTAGAGAGCAGATAGGGAGGACAAGCCTTGTCTGGGGAGGGGGAAAGTAAGTGGTGGCAAAAGGGGAGAGTTTTCTCACAGAAGCCTCAGGAATCTCCAGGATCCTGGTTCATCTGCTTGTAAGGGTTCATCCTGACTTGTGCAGAGCACCCTAAGCCCTTGCAGGGAGGTCTGATGACAGGATTATTCTCAGAGGGTGATTACACCCTGCAGTTGACTACCAGTTAAATACCACCTGGCCACAGACCTGTTCCACCTCTTCCAGTTTCACCACATCCAGGATGTTATAAGGGACATAACCAGCCTGGCCGCTCCGGTTCAGCAGCTTCCACCACTGCTTGTTATCTTCCAGCACCTGAAAGAGGGGAAAAAGAACTTGGCCAGTGAGAACCTCAGGTCTCTGCTTTACATGAGCAGCAGAGAGTGGAAATCAACCACAGATAAATGTGGAGTGCATGGAATAACATCAGTGAGGCCAGGAGCTGTTGCACTCATCTGAAATTCAGGTCTGGAGTCTTTCATGAAAAGCACCAAAACTTATCCTAATGGTGACAGCAGAGCATCTCTGGGGCAAAATGGACCTGGGGTGGGGAGGAACTCATCATTCCTACTTAATTTGAAGGCTTGGGTGGAGAGGAACACAGTCCAGTTCAACCAGGGCAAGCGTAGGCTCCTGCACATGGGGAGGAACAAGCCCCTGCACCAGTACAGGTGAGAGGTGACCTGCTGGGAAGCAGCTCCAAGGAGAAGGACCTGGGAGTGCTGGGGGACAAGGAGTTGCTCATGAGCCAGCAATGTGCCCTTATGGCCAAGAAGGCCAGTGAAGAAGAGTGTGGCCAGCAGGCTGAAGGATGTTCTCCTCCCCCTCTATTCTGCCCCAGTGAGGCCACAGGTGGAGCACTGTAACTGGTGCCCATTACCCCTTGTTCTGTTACTGGGCACCACTCAGCAAAGCCTGGTCCCATCCTCCTGAAGCCCATCCTTGGAGTATTCCTCAGCATTGATGAGATCCCCCTCAGGCTTCTCCAGGCACACAAGTCCCTCAGCCTTTCTTCATAAGAGAGATGTTTTGGTCCCCTCATCATCTTTGTAGCCCTTTGCTACAAGTGGTTCCATGTTCTTCTTGGGCTGGGGAGCCCAGAACTGCCAGCATTCTCCAGCTGCCAACAGTATTGTGCTAAGAGAAAGGTCACAAAAAGGAAGCTTTCATGGAAAACAACTTTGGAAGGGCAGAGAGGTAATCAAGACCCCAGGCCCAGCAAGTGGCTGTACCCCAGGGACTTGTTTTCCTTCCTCCTCATTGCTAACAAAGATGTGGCCGATGTGTTTCAGCCCAACAACTGACACATGCATGCAGCCAGCCTGCTCCAGCTCCGTGGAGAACCCTGGATCTGAGCACACCTTTGTGGTTCTGCTCAGAAAGCACCCTGTGAAAGGGAGCTTGCACTTGCACCTTCAACCTACCTCCAGGATTTCATCCTTCAGCACCGAGAGCTCGTTGGCATTGCGCGCGGTGAAGTCGTAGCGGATTTTGGCGTATCTCTTGGGCAGAGCCTGTGCCTCAAAACCCCTGCAGGAGAGTGGAAAAGGAGTTTTACTGCAGGCCCATCCCATAACTGGGGCAGTGTAATTGGGTGGCAGTGCCGATCTGCTGGAGGGTAGGAAGGCACTGCAGAAGGATCTGGCCAGGTCGGATCCATGGGGTGAAGTCGTTGGGTTCAACAAGGCTGAGTGCTGCGTATTGCACTTGGGTCACAACGACCCCATGAACACGGGGGGCTGGGGGCAGAGGGGCTGGAAAGTGCCTGTCAGAAAAGGACCTGGGGGCGTTGGTTGACAGCAGCTGAAGATGAGCCAGGGTGTGCCCAGGTGGTCAAGAAAGCCACCAGCATCCTGGCCTGGATCAGCAAGAGTGTGGCCAGCAGGAGCAGGTCAAGGATTGTCCCCCTGGATGGGACACTGCTAAGGCCACAGCTGGAATCCTGGGGTCAGTTTTGGGCCTCTCACTCCAAGAAGGACATTGAGAGGCTGGAGCAGGTCCAGAGTAGAGCAACAAAGCTGGGGAAGGCTCTGGAGAACAGGGCTGGGGAAGAGCAGCTGAGGGACCTGCAGTTGTTGAGCCTGGAGAAAAAGAGGCTGAGGGGAGACCTCATTTCTCTTTAGAACTCCCTGAAAGGAAGTTGAGCCAGGTGGGGGTTGGTCTCTTCTCCCTTGTATCAGGTGATAGAACAGGAGGAAATGGCCTGAAATTGTGCTAGGGGAGGTTTAGTTTGGATATTAGGAACAATTTCTTTGCTGCTAGAGTGGTCAGGCACTGGAACAGGCTGCCCAGGGAGGTGGTGGAGTCCCCATCCCTGGAGGTGTTCAAGAAACGTGTGGACGTGGCACTCTGGGACGTGGTTTAAGGGCCTTGGTGGTGTTGGGTTGGTGGTTGGACTGGATGATCTTAGAGGTCTTTTCCAACCTAAACAATTCTATGAGTCTTAATTCCCAAAACATTTACAGTATGGAAAAACTCTCTTGCTTTGCTGAATGAGGGCAGGTAGGAGCTGCTCTGGTGCACCTTCATGGACCTTTCTGCTTATGACCTGCACTTGCCACAGAAATCTCCTGAGTGCCCTAGGCACAGTGGGTCAGATTCCAGTTCGTGGCACATTCTGTGTCACTCAGTGCTTCCAGTGCTGGTTCTTAGCCTGGTATTTTTCCACTGCCAAGCTCTTGGCTTTGGTCAGTGATTTAAAATCTGTCATGTGTGGAAATCTGGCTCTCTGCTTTTGCTCCTGAGGTGCTGCAAAGCCTGACTTTTGGACTAAAATCCTGATTAATGGGCTGAAAAGCAAGCCCAGCTTGCTTAGTTGTGGTTCATTCTGCTGTCTCCACTGGGTACCTTTTCTGGTGGTCTGGAAAAAGCTGAAGCCACTGGTTCAGTGGTTTGATGTCACCCCTGGGGCTTTAGTGTTGTCTTTAGCTTGCTTGTTTTGAACTAGAGCAGGGCAGATTTAGATTGGACATTAGGAAGAAGTTCTTCACTATGAGGATAGTGAGGGGCTGGAACAGGTTGCCCAGAGAAGTTGTGGACACCTCATCCCTGACAGTGTTTAGGACCAGGCTGAATGGGGCTATGAGGAACCTGGTCTGGTGGAAGGTGTCCCTGCCCATGGAGTGGGAGTTGGAACTAGATGTTTTTAAGCTCCCTTCCAGCCCAAAGCATTCTGTGATTTGGGACAGCTCTTGGTCTAGTCACAGCTATGTGCAATATCTAACTTGTAAGTCTGCAGTCTTGGAGCAGACTCTCAGATTGAATCCATTGGTCAAGCAAGGGAATGGTGGCCTTAACCCAGCAGTGCCCTGGAGGCAGGGAGGAGAAGGAGAGCCCCAGTTGGGTAGAAATTACTTCTTTTGTCACATTCCAAAATGTAAATGAGTCATGAGGAAAGAGGTGAGGGTGGAGGAGTTTGAAGCTAAGGTGGACTTGGTAAGCACCAAGGATTTACACACTGATCTTTGCTGGTTATTGTCACAGTGCTTGGGGCTTTGGTGACACTTGTCTGCAGCCAGAAGCCCTGGTGGAAATGAGAGCCCTGGTGCATGGGTGTTCTTGCTCAGGGAGGGTCTCTTGGCTAGGAAATGAGTTCCAAGTGCTCTGAATAAAGCATGAGTGCGGCAGGAAATATGTTCCTTCATCTGAGCAGACAGCTGGTTGAGGTCTCCTCTGGGCTGAATCACTGTCCCAGCCTGCCCAGACAGGTTGTGGAGTCTCCTTCTCTGGAGAGATTCCAAACCCATCTGGGCCTTGTGATCCTGGGCAAGCTGCTGTGGGCGCCCTGCTTTAGCAGGGGGCTTGGACTGGATGATCTCCAGAGGTTGGCTCCAAGCCCACCATGCTGTTTTTGGTGCAGTGACCTGCTGAGACCAGGCTGTTCTTCCCCAGCACCAGGACTTTTTGGCAGCCAAGTGTTCAGGTGTGCTCAGGCCCTAATGCAGATCCCTCCCATGAGCAGGTTCTTTCTGTGCAGGGTCCGGTGGCTTTAGAATGAGCAGAGAGATACCAGATCCTTGAGCTCTCTTGGCCTCAACCAGTCAGAATCAACAACAGCAGAGAGTTTGCCACGTGCTGGTGCTGTGGTGTGTTGCAGAGGGTGCTTATGAGGTCAGAAGGTGGCAGCCCAAAGTGGTGCTGCTAGGTTACCTGTGAGTCACGTTCTGTTTGAAGGCGTCCGCAGCTTGTGTCTGCTCGGCAGCCTGGCCGCGCTTGAGCGAGGAGTTCCGGTAAGGGTAGCCGTTGGCTGAGGAGAGCTGGGAAGGTAAACATGGAGTCAGTGCTACCAGCAAAGGGGAAAGCTCTGTCAGAGGAAGGGAGGTGGCTAATGGTAGATGAAAAGCCTGGCAGCTTGTGGAGGTGATGAGGAAGAAACGTTCTCCAGGCAAACCAAACCATGGGGCTCAGCAACGAATTGAGTCCTGTTCCCCGGAGAGGAGGAGGTGAGGCTGCCCTTTGCTGGCCTTTTGTTCATTCCATATTTAACTGCAGGGACCAGAACCAACTGAGTTTTCACAGCACATTAGAGGTTGGAAGGGACCTCAAGAGATCATCGGGTCCAACGCCCCCTGCCGAAGCAGGATCACTTAGGGCGGTTTGCACAGGAATGCATCCAGGTGGGTTTTGAAAGTCTCCAGAGAAGGAGACTCCACAACCCCTCTGGGCAGCCTGCTCCAGGGCTCCATCAGCCTCACTGTGAAGAAGTTTCTCCTCATGTTGAGGTGAAATCTTCTATGTTCAAGCTTGAACCCCTTGTTTCTTGGCTTATTAGTGTGCTTCACTGGAAAGAGCTTGGCCCCCTCCACTTGACACCCACCCCTCAGACATTTATACACATTGATGAGATTCCCTCTCAGTCCTCTCAAGACTAAACAGCCCCAGGGATCTCAGTCTCTCTTCATAGGGGAGATGCTCAAGTCTCCTAATCATCCTTGTGGCTCTCTGTTGGATACTTTCCAGCAAGTCTCTGCCTCTCTTGCACTGGGGAGCCCAAAACTGGATGAAGTATCTTGAGCCAGCTACTTGTTACACACCACCCCAAGCTCCACAAATCCATCTCTCACTCTGAAAAACAGGGAGGGAGGGGAAAGAGGATGAGCAGGGGCTCAGGACTGACCTCTTCTTGCAGGTGTCCGATGTCTATTTCCCAGGGAGCTCCTCGGAAGATTTCCATGGGGGGTTCCCAGCCGTTGCGGAACTTGGGGATGTAGGTTGGGATGTTTGCTTCTCGTGGCCATTCAGCTCTAGGACATGAATTTAAGGTTGGAGAAGATCTCCAAGATCATGGAGTCTCTTAACCCAGCACTGCCAGGGCACCACTAAAGCATGTCCCTCAGCACCACATCTCCAGGGCTTTGAAACCCCTCCAGGGATGGGGACTCTACCACTGCCCTGGGCAGCCTGGGCCAGGCCTTGACAACCCCCAAGGAGAAGAAATTGTTCCTCATGTCCAACCTAAGCCTTTCATGGGGCAGCTTGAGGCTGTTTCCGCTTGTCCTGTCACTTATTCCTTGGGAGAAGAGCCCCACCTGGCTCCAACCTCCTTTGAGGCAGTTGGAAAGAGCCAGAAGGTCTCCCCTCAGCCTCCTTTTCTCCAGGCTCAACAATCCCAGGTCCCTGCTCCTCACTAGCCCTGTTCTTCAGACCCTTCGCCAGCTTCACTGCCCTTCTGTGGACTTGCTTCAGCCCCTCAGTGTCCTTGGAGTGAGGGGTCCAAAACTGAGCCCAGGATTTGAGGTGTGGTGAGATTTACAAGGAACATGTCTCTGGAAGCATGGCAGGAAGCAGCAGGGACATCAGGGCGTCCTTGGCCCTCTCACACCACTATATTTGGCATCCCCTTTGCCTTTCTCAAGAGCTTGGGGAACCTGGTGAGATGGCAGCTCTGTCCTCACCTTGATCTGGTCCATGTCTCTCCCAGGGACTCCCAGAGGGTTATCTCTTTCGGTGTCAGGTGTCCTCGGACGAAATCTGTGGCGTCTTTCGAAAGCAGAGGGCTCACGACAGACCTGGCCAGCTCGGGGCCACCACAGCTATTGACAATCTGGATTAAACACAAACAGGAGAGGGTTTTGCAGGAAAGGTCCAAAATCTCAAACCAGCACAAGCACACAGGAGCAGAAATCAAAGAGAGAGACCAGAGAGGGCAAAATATCAGTGGCTCTGATCCTGTGGAGTCCCTACACCTGCCCACTGCAAAGGAAGCCAGTGAGCTCCAGGGTGAGCACCTCAAACCCCAGGCTAATTCACATTTAGACCTTCCAAACTTCTCCTCTGTGCATTCATATGGAAGGCTGTGGTTTCACAACATGGTTTGCTGCCACTTGAAAGGGATGTTGGATTCCCTTCTAGCTTCTTTTTCCAGTTGGGATCTCTGCTTCCTATTTTCAGTGCAAATATTGAGCTGTGTTTGCTGGAAGGAATCACAGTATGGTAGGGTTTGGAAGGAACCCCTGGAGATCATTGAGTCCAACCCCTCTGCCAAGGCAGGGTCACCTACAGAAGGTCACACAGGAACACGTCCAGGTGGGTTTGGAATGTCTCCAGAGATGGAGACTCCACCACCTCTCTGGGCAGCCTGTCCCAGTGCTCTGCCACCTTTAAATTAAAGAAGTTCTCCTCATGCTTAGATGGCACTTCTGATGTTCCAGCTTGTGCCTGTTACCCTTTGTCCTGTCACTGGGCACCACTGAACAAAGCCTGGTCTCATCCTCCTGATACCCACCCTTAAAGTATTGATCAGCACTGATGAGATCCCCCTCAGGCTGCTCTTCTCCAGACAAAACAAGCCCCGGTGCTCTTAGTCTCTCCCTGTCACAGAGATGTCTGAGTCTCCTCAGTGCCTTTGTAGAGCTTTGCTGTACCCTCTCCAGCAAGTCTCTGTCCTTCTTGAACCAGGGAGCCCAGAACTGGACAAAATACTTCAGATGTGTCCTCACCAAAGTAGAGTAGAGGGGGAAGAGAACCTCCCTTGGCCTACTGGCCACACTCTTCTTCATGCACCCCGGGATTCCATTGGCCTTCTTGGCCACAAGTTAGATCAGGCAGCTTCCCAGTGGGAACCCCAGCTGGTTTGCCCTTTTGTTCCCAGTGAGACATTCCTGGGATGGAAAGATTCAGATTTGCTCAGGTTTGTGTATTTAGCTTAAGCTGGAGAACAGAGCAGAGGCCAGAAACACTGGTGGTGGTTCTTCATGGCTTTCCCAAGAAGGTTTGAGCCTATTGTGATTGTCTTCTAACCCTCCTGCATAACCTGGCTGCTGTAGGTGTGAAACCAATGTTAGAAATGAAAAGTGAGTTCACAGGGAAACCTGTGAGGAATATTTACCAGTTCCAGTGGGCCAAACAGGAAATGCACCAGCTCAGAAGCACTGGGGTTCTGGATGTGCTTTCTCAGTTTGGCCTGAAAAGAGAAATAGACCAAGTTTAACCCTAGCCTGACCTTGTCTTCTCTTCTCTGTTACATGGAGGGCTTGCTGCTGCTTGGCATTTGCTGTAGTTCATAACAGCCTGCAAAGTACAAACCCCTCAAACCTGGCATGAAGAGTGACTGGGGATCAGGAATCATTTATAGATCATTTCTCTTTTGTACCCATTTCTAAGGGTGCTGAATTTAAGGAGGGGTGGAGAACCTACTGTGTTTCAAATCATAGAATCCTTTTGGTTGGAAAAGATCTTCAAGCTCATTGAGTCCAGTCATGCTCTCACTCTAGCCAGTCTCATGCTGAAACACATCCCTCAGCACCACATCTCTGGGGGTTTGAAACACCTCCAGGCATGGGAATTCAACCACCTCCCTGGGGGCCCTGTTCCAGGGTTTGGGAACCCTTTCATGGAAGAAGTTTCTTTTAGTCTCCAACCTAAATCTCCCCTGGTACAACCTGAGGCCATTTCCTCTCATCCTGTCACTTGTTACAAAGGAGAAGTGGCCAACTCAGTACAACCTCCTTGCAGGTTTAAATGCCACAAGGGAATATCTAGGGTGGGCTCAATGAGCCTGTGCAGAGCTATCAGCAAAGTGGGCACAGCACTTCTTGGCTCTTTAAGCTCAAAGCTTCACAGATGCTTTAAGCCAGGACTATGTCTGGAAGGAGATCCAGGCATTGCAAGGCTCCTGGCTGCTCAGTCCCATCCTGGCTTTCCACTTCTAGTTTCAGTTTAATAGCTTGACCCAAGAAACCTGCCCAGGCCTGACACAGTCTCTCTTCTTGGGTTCTGAAGGATCTGCAGCTGACCCTTTTGTCCCTTGATTAGTGTTTTCAGTTCAGATTTCACTTCCAATGTTTATTGCTGTGCTAGAAGGGGAAGAGAAACCCTCTGTCTCTTACCAGGAGGTTAAAAGCCAGTTTGGTTTTCTGGAAGCAGTCAATGAACTCTGCCTCGCTTGGGGGTCTTGCTCGAAGGGTCAGCATGCCCTCTTTGATGAGAAAGTGGAGAGAAAGACACTTTGATTAGAAGATCCCTTTCCAGGGAGGTTTCATCTTGTAGAAGACACAGCAAGAATGGGTGTTGGGGTTAGAACTACTTAAAAGCAAGGGGTCAAGAAAAGCCACCAGCCTTTCTCTGTGTTGGAGGCTTCACTAGGCTTTGTTTGCTCTATCAGAGGTCCCCACAGGCCACCAGCACCTTTCAAACTGGTGTGGCTGTGTTGGGTCCAGAGCTGTGCTGCTGAATCAGCCTGGCATTGCTAGGGTGGGAGCTGAGGTCTCCTCCCAACCTTCATCTGTGCCTCTTGTTTGTTCTTGCTGCTGCACTGTACCTGCTGGCCCTTTCTTCTTGTTCTTCTTCCCTTTCTTCCTCTGGTTGAGCTGTCTGAACGCCTCTGCAGCCTTCTGAAGCCTGGCCACAAACACTTCAATGTCATCCAGGGTGCAGTTCAGGATTTGCTGTCAGGACAGAAATGCAAAAAACAAAACAAACCCCAAGGTGTGAAGGAGCTCCCAGCTGCAGGCAGCTGGGAAGCTGGAGTTGTCTCCTGGAAGAATGCACAGGGATGGGGAATCCAGGCATGAAATGAAGCTGAATTCATCACTTTCCAAGCACAAAGCTGTGCCTGCATGTCTGTTGTGCTCACCAATGTGACAAGTGACCCCTGCTAATGGAGGTCTGCAAAACCAACCCCCAGACCAGACCTGAAACCAGCAGAGCTCCCTCAGGTCAGCAGAGTTTGGGACTGACCCAGTGCTGGAGCTTTGCTCTTGACCACCTTAGCCCTGTGCGTGGTTGGTGGCAGTTGACCAATGACTCAAGAGTGCACACGATGTCTGCTCAGGGAGGAGGCTCTTGCTTCCTCCTTCTCCCTCTTGACCTTGCACCACAACCTCCCTGGGCAACCTGTCCCAGTGTCTCCCCACCCTCAGTGTCAAGAATTTCTTCCTGATCTCCACTCTCAATCTGGTGACCAACCGTTTCTTTCTCAATCTTCTGTGCTAGGATGGCTCGGGACTCCTCGTGGTCGTGAGAGCTGGAGCTTCGTCGTTCATAGTCTGCAGAGAAGGGAAGGAGAGGAGAAGCTGTTTACTGTGAGGCTGCAAACATTAATGCAGGGAGCCATGAGATGGGAACTCCCAGCTTGCTTGTTTGTTCTGGCTGCTGAGAGCACCTCAGGAGATGACAGGAGGCGATCAAAGCTGCCGATTCAGTCTTGCATGGTCACGGCACCTGCCCACCCGGGTCAAGACGCTGCCTCCTTTCAAACAGAGCAGTGAATGAATCGTGGAGAGCTGCCAGCTACAGGCAGAGACCTGCAGGCACCATCTCCAGCTGCTGTGAGTCACCAACTCCTTTGCTTTTCATGAATCTAAGCTGACTTAAACCCACAGAGGGGCTGGAAGGCCACTGCTCACTCCATGTGTGTGTAAAGTAGGAGTATCCTGAAAAGAGCCAGAACTTATCCTAATGGTGACAGGAGAGCATCTCTGGGGCACAATAGATCTGGGGTGGGGAGGAACTCATCATTCCTACTTAATCTGGGTGGAGAAGAACCCAGTGAAGTTCAAGAAGGGCAAGCCAGAGGGTCCTGTACCTGGGGAGGAACAACCCCATTCACCAGTACAGGTGAGAGATGACCTGCTAGGAAGCAGCTCCAGGGAGAAGGACCTGGGAGTGCTGGGGGACAACAAGTTGCCCGTGAGCCAGTAATAGGCCCTTGTGGCCAAGAAGGCCAATGGTGTCCTGCAGGGTATGAGGAAGAGTAGCCAGCAGGTCAAGAAATGTTCTCCTCCCCCTCTACTTGCCCTAGTGAGGCCAGATCTGGAGCACTGGATCCAGTTCTGGGCTCCCCAGTTCAAGAGAGACTGGGAACTACTGGAAAGAGTCCAGGGGAGGCTCTGAAGATGCTGAGGGGCCTGGAGCAGCTCTGTGAGGAGGAAAGGCTGAGAGCCCTGGGGCTGTGGAGCCTGCAGAAGAGCAGCCCCAGAGGGGATCTGCTCAGTGCTCAGCAAGAGCTAAAGGGTGGGAGGCAGGAGGCTGGGATTTGGTGTCTGTGTTACTCCTTCACTCAGTGGAAAGCCACTGGGCTTCACTGTGCCTCAGCAACACAGGGGCTGAAATGTTCACAGGCCATTTGAGGAGGGCTGGGTGTCCAGGCTCACGATTCCCTGTCCCCACACAGCCTCCCTGAGCACTGCAGTACCTGGGTTGTGCTGGGTAGGGGGTGCCACCCGGTTCCTGTTCATCCCTGAGCCTCGCATGTCGTGCTGGATGGGGATGGGAGCTGGCCCTTGAGGCGGGGGCAGGATGGATTGTCTCTGCTTGATCTTTTCTTGGTTTGCTCTGCAAGGGAAGGAACACAGGCTGCTGGTCCCATCTCTGAGGGTGGTGTGTGACTGCCCCAGGTGTAACTGGGGCTTCTTCTTTTGAAACAAACCCTGCAGTGCTTACTTGAGTGTCTGTGGCCTTATCTTCTTCCCGTGCTTGTGGTCTGCCAGGGCACTTTCGATGTCCTCATGAACCAGCTCCGCCTCAAAGACAAAAGAGGGATGTTTGGAAGGGCTTTGCTTTGGGAAAGGTTGAGGGCTCTGAGCAGGCAGAGGCAGAAGGGGTTGGCAGGGGGCTTGGTGTGTGTTGTGCTCCTTGTTTCACACCAGCACAGGGGGCTCTGCTCACCTCCACCTCATCACAGTTGAAGAAGTGGATGTCAGGTTTGTGCTGCTCCGAATCCTGGCACACCAGGAGGAGGATGGAGGAGTAACGCATCTGGTTCAGCACTGTCTGGCAGTGCTGGACTGTGGGCAGGGGGAAGTCCTCCAGCTCCTCCTGCAAGAGAAAGAGAAAAGGGTCAGGAAATGGGAAGTGACTGAACCAACAAAGTCTCTGAGGAGACACCTGGCAGAGCTTGTGCTTCTCAGCAGTGGTTTGCTGGGCTCTGCATGCCAAGGTTTGCAGAGGGACAATGGCTCGGGACCGCAATGGGAGTGAGAGGAGTGGCAAACAGAGGTGAGCTCTGCTTCTGCTCCAAGTCACAGGATCACAGATTGCATCAGGTTGGAAGGCAGCCTTGAAGGTCATTTTGTCCACCCCCCCTGCACTCAGCAGGGACATCTCCAGCTAGAGCAGGACCCCAGCAAGCCCGACCTTGAATGTCTCCAGGGATGGGGCCTCAACCACATCTCTGGGCACCCTGTTCCAGTGTCTCACCACCCTCATTGAGAAGAACTTCCTCCTAATGTCCAACCTAAATCTACTTTGCTCTAGTTTCAAACTAGATCTCCCCTGCTCTAGTTCTAAACTCCCTGCTCCATGACCTTCTCTGGCACCAAGGTCAGACTGACAAGTCTCTAGTTCCCCAGGTGCTCCTTGCAGCCCTTCTTCTGCCCTCACCAGTGCTCAGCCCAGGGGCATGATCACTTCCTTGATCTGCTGGGCACACTATTGCTGATCCAGTCCAGGATGCTGCTGGCATTCTTGGCCACCTGAGCACACTGCTGGCTCATGTTCAGCTGGCTGCCAGCCAGCACCCCCAGGTCCTGTCAGCCATCCCCTGCACACCCAGGGGTGGATTTTGATATGGAGTCCCCCTTCTTTGGGCTCCCTAGAAGTGCCTTGCCAGGCAGACTGAGAAGGGGCCATGCTGTACCCCATGTCTCAGCCCCTGGGTAGCTTCAGGGGGCTCTGGGTACCTGTGACTCGCAGTCCAGCAGCCGGATGGACTTGTCATTGACTTGCAGCAGCATCTCCTGCGTCCAGATCTTCTCCTTGGAGTTGAGCAGGATGAGCTTGCGGATCGCGTCGTCCACTGTCACGATGGACTCGCTCTTGTCCATGATGAAGGTGGCCAAGTGCTGAGAGGAAAGGAGCAGGAAAGAGGTGAAGAAACTTTGATGGGGTGTGTGTGCCATGAATTAGTGGTGAAAATATCTCTAGAGGCTTGAACTCTTTGTTCTTAGAGCACAGGCATGAGAGAGTCACAGACTCACAGAATGAGAGGGGTGGGAATGGAGATCATCCAGTCCAATCCCCCTGCCGAGGAAGGGTCACCTAGAGCAGGTTGCTCAGGATGGCACCCAGGTGGGTTTGGAATGTCTCCAGAGATGGAGACTCCACCACCTCACTGGGCAGCCTGTCCCAGTGCTCTACCACCCTTAAACTAGAGAAGTTCCTCTTCATGCTTAGATGGAACTTCTCACTTTCAAGTTTGTGCCTGTTACCCCTTGTCCTGTCACTGGGCACCACTGACCAAAGCCTGGTCCCATCCTCCTGACACCCACCCTCGAAGTATTGATCAGCATTGATGAGATCCCCCTCAGTCTGCTCTTGTCCAGACTAAAAAGCCTCAATTCTCTCAGCCTTTCTTCATCAGAGATACAAATACAAATGCCTGTTGTGTCCAAATGGTGCTTGTGCCCCCTCCCAGCAGTGGGGGAAGGCCAGAAGTCCAGGGAACTCATTCTCTCCAAGGATCAGCAGCCCGGGAGAGCAAGTGCTGCTTTCTGTGGATGGGGAGAAGGTGCTGCCAGCAGAGGGGACTGCAGGGCAGGAGAAGCTGGGAGCCATCCCTGTGCAGAGCAGCCAGACTGGTTTCTGTGTCACTGACAGCATAGTCGGCCCACTGTTCAGGTAACAACAGGTCAGGGAGGGAAAAATCAGGAAAGAAAAGGCTGCCCAGGGTGGTGATGGAGTCACCATCCCTGGAGGTGTTCAAAAACCATGTAGACATGGACCTTCAGGCCAGGCTTCTGTGGTCATGGTGGTACTGGGTTGATAGTTGGACTCAATGACCTTAGAGGGCTTTTCCAGCCTTAATGATTCTAGGATTTGTGGGGTTTAGTTTTCACAGTGACTGCTGGATAATTCCCAGACACTGAAAAGAGCAGAGAGGAGGAGAAACCCTGCAGAAGGTGAGATGTGATGATGAAGCAGAGGTATTGGGTGAGGCACTGTCTAAATAAAGCTCCTGGCAGGTATTGGAGCAGAGATTGGCCCTGCAATCAGCTATGAAAACCATGCTGGGGTGGATGTTACTGTAAGTGTAAAACAGGGCCTGGGAAGACATTCACAAAGTCAACATCATCTGTGCAGAGGTGAGAAACCTTCTGAGCAGCCATGAGAAGTGGTTTATACCCTGTGGGGGACACTCTTATCTCCTCCATTATTTTAACTGCCAGGTTTACAGTCTTCATAAATTCATTCTGCTGTTTGCTGGTAAGTGAATCAGGACAGAAGAGGAAGTTCCTTTTTGAAGGAGGGGGAGTGAGCCAGCTCAGGCTCAGGACAATGTTTTTCTTCCCCCATTTTTATTTCCTTTAGATACTGGGGGAGGAAGAGGAGCAGGAGCTTGCTGCTGTCCTTGCTTAAACCCTTTTCATTCAGGTAGGCCCTCAAAGGCTTTTGGAAGGATGGGCCATGACTCCCTCCACTCTTAAACTTTGACCAGCTCATAGCTTATTTGAAAGGTCTCTTGTGAGGAAACCTTTTCCCACCTCACTCCCTGCCACTCAAAGCCTGTTTGCCTCGGTCAAAGTTCAAGGCAGAGCCTCACAGCTGGGTGGCACATGGCATGATTAATGGGGAAGTCATGTACATGTCACTGTTTAAAGTCCCTTCTCTGCTCCCAGCAGTGACTTTATTTGGTAGGAGTCACTGCTGGGGATGGTTGGCAGGGTCACCCATGGGGCAGCTGGTCACTGAGCTGGTTTCTGTGCTGGAAGAGGGCCTTTGCTGGAAGCTTCTTGCCAAACAAGCATTTTGAAAGTCTGAATCTCATCTTAAACAGCTGTGCAGGCTCCTGGATTTGTGTCTCCTTAAGATCTCTGCTGGGATGGGGTCTTCAGCCAGAGAGTCATAGAATCATACAATGGTTTGGGTTAGAAGAGACCTTTAAGATCAAGTCCAACCTTCAGCCTAGGACCACCATGGCCCCAAGTGCCATGTCCGCAGGTTTCTTGAACACCTGCAGGGATGGGGACTCCACCACCTCCCTGGGCAGCCTGTTCCAGTGCCTGACTACTCTTGCAGGAAAGACATTGTTCCTAATATCCAACCCAAACCTCCCCCAGCACAGTTTTAGGCCATTTCCTCTCACCTGATCCTAGGGAGAAGAGCTCAACCCCCATCTCACTCCAGTCTCCTTTCAGGGAGCTGTAGAGAGCCAGGAGGTCTCCTCTCAGCTTCCTTTTCTCCAGACTAAGCAACCCCAGGTCCCCCAGCTGCTTCTCACCAGATCTGTTCTCCAGACCCTTCCCCAGCTTAGAGGAGAGGGTTTACTAAGCATCAAACTGTCTACTCAATACAGACCTCACAGGGTGTTCTCCTCTCTCCCCATGCCCAGTGTTCACCCAGTAATGGTCCAGCTGCCCCTAGCTGGGCACTTCCCTTCCTGTGGTGGCCTGCACCAGAGTGTTGCATTACAGGCTGGCCAGGCTGGCTTCTGTTTTTTAACTGGATGACACTGGGAGATGAATATGGCTCCGTGCCTGTTGTGATGGAGAGGTTTTGGATTACTTGAGAGGCCACAGTAGCTGTGGGGGAGCTGAAAGGTGATAATTGCTGTGGGCTCTGTTGTTAGGGCAGGTGAGTTCCAATAACCACCACAGGAACCTTGCCTTTAACCCATCTGCCCATGCTGGTCAAGAAGGGTCTGAAGCATGGGGTGATAAGGACAACAGCTCCTCCTGCTCTCCTTCAGGTGTGAGGAGAGAGAGAGAACAACAGCTTCTCCATTCCCTGGCCTTAAAGATACACAGTGGCCAGCTGAGCAGCTCATTAGTGCTGGACCCACAGCAAGCCCCTGAGAAAGTGACCTCCCAAGTGTGTCACACTTCACAGCTAGATGACAGAACTGCTGCCCTCGTGTCCTAATTGTAGCCCAGCAAGAGAAAAGGGACAAGCTAGGAACTTGTGAGCCTTTGGTACAGGTCTCTTCCAAACAGTGCCATACCATGGTGGAACCACTGCTGCTCTTCAAAGCAAGGAGTTGGAGAGGAGCAGCAGAGAAATGAGATGGCAGGAGAGGAGATTTTGACAGAGCGGGAAATGTGTGAGAGGAGAGAATGGAGAGGGGTGCAGTCAACCTGAAACCTCTGACTTGTAGGAAGGAGTGGGGTTAGTCTTGGGAGAAGAATTGTCACAGGACTTGTGGTACACTCACAGTCCTTTGGTTTATCTCCTCCAAGGGTCTGTGATGAAGAGATTCCTGTGCTCCAGCTGCTACAGGCTCTTTCCTTCCCTTCAGTGCTTGAGGGAATTGGGTGGGAAGCCAGGTTCACTCCAGCTTCAGTAGTGTGTTCTGTGTGATCAAGAGGGCTTGTGTAGGCTCAGCCCTTAGGGCCAGGCTGGCAGGACCACACTGACCCACAGCTCAAAGAGGGAAGCTACAGCACATAGCTAAGTCTGGAAGTGTGTCCTACAGTCCAGGAGCTGGAAAGAATGGACCCAGCTGGGTGGGAAGCTCAGGAGACAGATGTATCTCCAGGCATTGGGAAACTCTGCAGAAGAACTGTAAGGTTTCAAGCAGCTTTGATGTTTCTCTCTTAGGGTGTGAAGAGAACCACTTAGGGTAAGAAGGATCCTAACTACTCTTTGACCTAATGAAGGTCCAGGAGAAAGGAAAGGTTGCATTATCAACATCTCCCCCTGCTGTTTTCCTTTCAGCCCCTTCACCTTCCACTGCACACTCACCTGTACATGGTACTGTGAAGTCTCATGCATGATGATGTTGGAGTTGGAGTATTTCTTCCTTTGTTCTGCAAAGAAAAGGAAGAAAAAAACCTTCATTGTAGGGGCTGTTTATATGAGGGGCTGAGAATGGCAGCTCTTGTGAAGGGGTGCTACAGATGTGTTCTCATAGCCACTGAGCTTACAGCTTCAACTGGAGTGTGGGGAACAACGTGAAATTTGAAACAAAGCTCTGGGAGATCCTTGGGAGGTTCTCCTCCCCCTCTACTCTGCCCCAGTCAGGCCACAGCTGGAGTTCTAGGTCCAGTTCTGGGCTCCCCAGTTCCAGAGAGACTGGGAAGTGCTGGAGAGAGTCCAGGGGAGGCTCTGGAGATGCTGAGGGGCCTGGAGCAGCTCTGTGAGGAGCAAAGCCCTGGGGCTGTGGAGCCTGCAGAAGAGCAGCCCCAGAGGGCAGCTGAGCAATGCTCAGCAAGAGCTAAAGGAGCTGTGGGGGGCAAGAGGCTGGGGCCAGACTCTGCTGAGTGGTGCCCAGGGCCAGGCCAAGGGGCAGAGGGCACAAAGTGGCAGGCAGGAGGTTGCCTCTGAAGCTGAGCAGAAAGTTGTTTGGGGTGAGGGTGCTGGAGGCCTGGAGCAGGCTGCCCAGAGAGGTTGTGGAGTGTCCTTGTGTGGAGAGCTTGCAACCCCCCCTGGGCACTGTGCTTTAGCAGTGAGGGTTGGACTGGGTGACCTCCAGAGCTCCCTTCCAACCCCCTCTGTGCTGGGAGTTTGGGATTCCATCCATCAGGTGTGTAGGCAGACACTGGGGTTGTACCCCTTAATGACTTGATTCCTGGGGGTCAGCACCCTGTGTGGAGGAGGTTCAACAAAAGCCCCAGAAAAATGCTGAAGGAAGTTGTTGGAAGAGGGCTGGGGAGGTGAGGAGGGGCTGGGGAGGTGAGGAGGGGCTGGGGAGGTGAGAAGGGGCTGGGGAGGTGAGGAGGGGCTGGGGAAGGCTGGCACAAGGCTATGACATGCATGTGGTGAGGAGAACAAAAACCACCCAATCACCAGGCACTGGTTTGGGCTGTAACAACCTTTGGAACTGTCCTCCAGGAGATGCCCTCTGAGCTACTGTGCCACTTTTAGTTTCCTTTCTTGCATTTCCTGGCAAGCTGCAGAGAAGGGCTGTCCCTAGGCATAGGAAGAGCTGTAGGGGTTGAGGTCCAACCAGTCAGAACCTCAGTTTCTTGTGCAATGTTTTTATGAGGCAGCAAACCTCCATCACTTCCTGCATTTCGTAACTGGGAAGTGACAGTAAAGAGCAGCTGGGGGAAAAGAAGTGCTGGGAAGTTCATGAGGCTGCTGGATGGAATCCTATGAAAATGTGCCCTGCCAGCTAGCACTCACTGGTTGTTAATTGGTGCTTTATTACTCCTAGTAAATGCTTTGCTTGAATACCAGAGGCGTGACTCTCCAAGCTCAGGGTGATCTGAAACCAGCTTCACCAGCAGAAGCTAAACTGAAACCATCTCTGTGAGGAGCAAAGGCTGAGAGCCCTGGGGCTGTGGAGCCTGCAGAAGAGCAGCCCCAGAGGGCAGCTGAGCAATGCTCAGCAAGAGCTAAAGGAGCTGGGGGGGGCAAGAGGCTGGGGCCAGACTCTGCTGAGTGGTGCCCAGGGCCAGGCCAAGGGGCAGAGGGCACAAAGTGGCAGGCAGGAGGTTGCCTCTGAAGCTGAGGAGAAAGTTGTTTGGGGGGAGGGTGCTGGAGGCCTGGAGCAGGCTGCCCAGAGAGGTTGTGGAGTGTCCTTGTGTGGAGAGCTTCCAACTCCCCTGGGCACTGTGCTGCTGGGCAAGCTGCTGGGGGTGCCCTGCTTTAGCAGGGATATTGAACTAGATGTTCCCCAGAGGTCCCTTCCAACCCCCACTGTGGGGTTCTCCAGCAGCTTCCTGTTGCTGCTCCACAGGATTTCAGACCACACATCCTGTTCATCCCTTTCCCTGAGCTTGCCTGAGCCAACTTGTTGCACAAACAGTTGGGGACAAGCAGCAACAGGATGGAGAAATGAGGGTCAGGGTTGGAATGGGCGGCAGTCCCTAAAGCTGCTGAGAGTGATGGAGAAGATGTGACACTGAATTACAGCCTGAGTGGTGTCTGGGGGGTGATTTGCCAGCTCTGACATGCCTTCTCCTTGAAGCCTTGCATGCAGGAGGGTCCTAGCAAGGACTAAGTGCAGCAAACAGAGCATCCTTCAGTGAGTGGAGCAGGAAACAAACCCCAAAGCACCGCTCTGGAGCTTTGGCTTAGTCCTGGGGGGTGTCCTTGCGCTCAGTTCCCACCTGCAGAGCTGGTATTTCAGCCTCCTGCTAGGAGATCCCATGCAGAGGAAAGAGAACTGGCCTGGATCTGCTGCTTTCCCTGAGAGCTGACAGGAGCTGAAAGATCTTTTAGGTAGGAGGATTTCTGCAGCTGGCCTTCCTCGTGGCTCTGCATGTCCCTGCATGCAACATCCAGCTTCATGCCTCGATTTGTCCTGCCTGGAACAGGACAGGATTTCCAGCCAACCCCTGGCAAGCTCCTGTTTCAGGTTACTTGAATTTAGCTCACACCCAGTGGGAGTTTGGGGTTTCTTTGGCTGTCCTAAAATCAGAGAGCTGGGGGAAGGGGGAGGGAGGATGTGCTGAAAAACTGAGGTTGAAGGTTGAACTCGATGATCTTAGAGGTCTTTTCCAACCCAAACAATGCTGTGATTCTGTAAGATGAGTCCTGAGCTCAGCTCAGGCTTGGTGGCATTGCCAGCAGGTGTCCCTCCAGAACAAGCCCTGGCTTGAAGCTCTGCTTCCCCTTGGGATTTATCTTGAGGCTTTCACCTTTCTCCTTGGCCAGCAGAGAAGAGCTTTTAAACTGAGCTCCTCTTGGTACCTCCCTTGAAGAGGCAGGGCTGGGAGGTGTTTGCAAACCTGCCTGTGGCTGAAGGAGCATGGAGAGCATGCAAAGACAGCCCAGGGACCTGTGGAGAGAGACACTGCTGGTTGATTCTGTGATTCTGCTCCTCTGCTCTGCTCTTGTGACACCCCCACCTGGAGTACTGATTCCAGCTGTGGAGGACATGGATCTGTGGCAGAGGGTCCAGAGGAGGGTCACAAAGATGATGAGAAGGCTGGAGCACCTCTCCTATGAAGAGAGGCTGAGGGAGTTGGGTCTGTTCTCAGCCTGGAGAAGAGAAGGCTCCACGAAGACCTTGTAGTGGCCTTGCAGTACCTGAAGGGGCTACAGGAGAGCCAGAGGGGGACTTTGACAAAAGCTTGTAGTGATAGGATGAGAGGTGATGGTTTGAAACCAGAGCAGGGTAGATTTAGACTGGACACTAGGAAGAAGTTCTTTACTATGAGGGTGGCGAGACACTGGAAGAGGTTGCCCAGAGAAGCTGTGGACACCTCATCCCTGGAAGTGTTTAAGACCAGAATTGGATGAGGCTTTGAGCAACCTGCTCTAGTATGAAGTGTCCCTGCCCATGGCAGGGGGTTTGAAAGTAGATGATCCTCAAGGTCTCTTCCAACCCAAAGCATCCTGTGATTTCCCTCTGAGCCTGACAAGGGTTGACAGGAGCTGACTTCAAGCTGGCCTCTAATGCTCTGTAACACTTGTCAAGCACTCTTCAAGTCTGAGCCGTGTCTCCAGCTTGGCAGGACAGCCTTTCACCCCACCAGCTCTGACATGGGAGCAAGGACAGCTTGAGGGGAAAGCCCTCAGACCTCCCTCACAGCTCCTTGCTCAGCACTTAGCTTCTGGAGTGACCTTGAGTGAATGAATGAATACTTCAGCAGAGCCTCCCCTCCAGCTGGGGCTGGCGCTGAAGGCTCAGCAGCGGTGTCTCTCAGCAGGCTGCTTGAGTTGCAACCTGCCCTACTTGGAATGTGGGGCAAGGGCTGGAAGAGGGCACATGGCAACACACACCACAGGGAGCTGGGTCTGATAGGAGCAACTTTTTCCTTGCCTTTTTTCTCTCTCAGTAACCTCAATTTCCTCACCAAGCAATTCTCATGTAAATAGATGACGCTCCTAGAAATGAGAGCACAGAGTCTGTGTGGGATGGAGACCAAAGCTGGAGGATAAGAGGTCCCATCCCCTCCTTTCTTCTTTTTGCCCCAGAAGGGAGTGGGAAAGGATGAAGTGGTGGGTCTGGGAACAAAGAGGTTTTTACATTTGGACAGAGAAATGTTTCCAGACTTGAAAGGAAGGGTGCAGAGCCATGTCAGGAGCTGGTAGTCCCCAAAGATGGGGAGATAGAGCAGGGCATACCAAGTCTGTGTGGGATGGAGACAAAGCTGGATAAGCCTTCCCATCCCCTCCTCTTTAGAAGTTGTGGGTCTGGAAACAAAGAGTTTTCACATGAGGACAGGCAAACTTCTCTGAGATCTGCAAGGAAGGGTACAGAGCCTTGTCAGAAGCTGGTCCCCAAGGATGGGGAGATAAAGCAGGGGGACAGGCTTTCCAGAGGGAGGCTGGCATAGGTCTGTGTTTCTGGTGGGACAACAGCCTACCAGGCTGCAGGGTGGCTTTTCTGGTAGGAGCTGGAGTAATGGGTAGGGCTGCAGCTGGTTGCCTGCAAACTTTCTGAGGTCCCTTCCCATGCCTTTGCCCCATTCTCCAAGCTGGAAGGAGCTGCATTTGTCATGGTCAGGGGAGATCTCAGATGCATCTCTGAGGAAGTGTTCAGAGGGGCTCTTGGGAATTTTTGGGGCCTGTTAGAACCTCATGGATCTGCACATCTCCACTTCCCATCCCCTGCACTTGCCAATAAGCTCACTCAGAGGGGAGCAAAGGCCCCTTTAGGCATTTTCAGCCAGGCAGAAGCAAGCTCCAGGCAGGGAGAAGATGCAGATGTTCCCCCTCCCTCTTGTTGATTCTCACTGGGGACATGTCTGCATTGTCTTCAGGAGCTGCAGAAGTAGAACAAAGTGCTTCTGTGTTGTCTCAAGATGCCATGAAAGTGTGTCCAGGGTGAGGAATGGGAGCATTGCTGCATGTTCCCTGTCTTTAAAATCTCTGCTTGTTCCCTCTGCAGTCCTTTCTGCCTCCTTGGCTCCTACCTGGCCTCCACACCCATGGAAACACTTTATTTTTGTGTATCCCTCTTGGCATCTGCAAATAAAATCAGGCAGCCTGAGAACTTCCAGGCTATCTGGGGACAGCAAGGTGCCAGAACACCAAAAGCTCCTCCTCTTCTAGCATGCAGTTTTGATTTAAACATGGGAAGAAGTTAAGACGTGGCCTCTCACTCCAAAAGGGACATTGAAGGGCTGGAGGGGGTCCAGAGAAGGCTGGGGAAAGGTCTGGAGAACAGTGGTGAGGAGCAGCTGAGGGAGCTGGGGGTGTTGAGCCTGGAGAAAAGGAGGCTGAGGGGAGAGCTTCTGGCTCTCTGCAAGTCCCTGCAAGGAGGCTGGAGTGAGGTGAGGATCAGGCTCTTCTTAGTGTCAGGGGACAGAATGAGAGGGAATGGCCTGGAAGTGTTGGTTGGAGATTAGGAACAATTTCTTCCCAGAAAGTTCTCAGGCACTGGAACAGGCTGCCCAGAGAGATGGTGGAGTCCCCATCCCTGGAGGTGTTCAAGAAACCTGGGGCCCTGGTTTACTGGCCATGGTGGTGCTGGGTTGATGGTTGGACTCAATGATCTCAGAGGGCTTCTCCAACCTGCATGGTTCCATTCTATGCCTGCAGAGAGATACCTGTGGCTGTTTGATTTTTGTGGCCCGAAGGAGATGCTTTGTGGAGGACAGATGAACTCCCTTGACCAGTAAAGACTTCAGAAGTCAGGTTGCTTGTTCTGGGCAGCTCCCCCCCTGCCCTTCTGCACAGCCCTGTCCTCTGCCTGCTGAATTTTGCATGAGTGACCGCTGGCAGTTAGCAGCAGGAGCTCATTTCCTCCTGGTCTATCTGACACCTCTCCTGTAGGACACTTTGCATTTCCACAGCCTCTTGCAACAGAGAAGACCTGAGCTCAGTAAGGTGTTATCCAACCCAGAGCCTGGCTCTGGGAGGTGGAGACTTTGCATAATGCCCCTGTGATGAATAAGCATCACAAGAATATCAAGACCCACCTGGACATGTTCCTGAGTGATTTACTCTGGGTGACCCTGCCCTGGGAGGCATCCTGGCCTGTATCAGGAACAGCGTGGCCAGCAGGAGCAGGGAAGTCATTCTGCTCCTGTACTCAGCACTGGTTAGGCCACACCTTGAGTCCTGTGTCCAGTTCTGGGCTCCTCAGTTGAGGAAAGATGTTGAGATGCTGGAAGGTGTCCAGAGAAGGGCAGCAAAGCTGGGGAGGGGTCTGGAGCACAGCCCTATGGCAGCCCTCAACCCAGCACTGCCAGGTCACAACTAAACCGTGGCCCTCAGCACCACATCTCCATGGCTTTGAAACCCCTCCAGGGATGGGGACTCCTCTCCTGCCTCTAGATTGAGCCCAGTTGAGCCCTCAGATGCCCCTTTCAGGAGTAAAACCACCCTATAAATGGTTCTTTAACTGAATTCACTTGAGCTGTTTGGTCCTTTCCTGGCCAGCCAGCTTTACTCTTGCCTCCTACCCAGATTTGTGGGGAAACTGAAGAGCCATTCTGTGAAGAATGTGATCCATTGCCAATATCTCATGGATAAACAGTGCTGTGGGAATGATGTTTCCCACTGGCACCAGTGGCTGCATGAGGAAATGGAAAAAGCTCAGGGGCAGCGAGATGGATTCCACCCACGGGATCAGAATGGTGCTGGGCTGAAATCCCAGTGACAAGGATGTAATCCTGGCTGGAAGGGAGAGAATCCTGTTTGGCTTTGTGTCAGGCATTGGCACAGGCTGCCCAGGGAGGTGGTGGAGTCCCCATCCCGGGAGGTGCTCAAGAAACGCGTGGCCACGGCACCTGGGGACGTGGTTTGATGGCCTCGGCGGTGCTAGGCTGAGGGTTGGACTGGATGATCTTAGAGGGCTTTTCCAACCCAAACAATTCTATAATGCTGTGAGTGGAAAGGATGAAAGAGCAGTGAAAGGGGAAAGGAGCAGGATCGATGCACATCCTGGAGGGACAGCCTTATCAGCGTGGCCCAGGAGGCCAAACCGCAGCGGCGGCGCCAAGTTCCGTCCCTCTGTCCGTGCAACACCCTCTGTTGCAGGGACTTAGGAGTGACTGAACACTCCCTGCAGCCCCATGGGTTGTGTGCACAGGAGATCAGCCAGTGGGATAAACTCTGCTGGCTGGGATAAGCTTAGAGCTGAAGGAACTTGGTTGGAATCTCTAGGGACAGAGAGCAGAGCGAGGGAGGGCAGAAGTGGGTTCATTTCTCTGGGCACAGCCTCTGCTAAACCAGGGGCAGAGGAGGCTGAGGGGAGACCTCCTGAAAAGGAGAGACCTCTTGCAAGGAGGTGGGAGTTGGTCTCTTCTCCCTAGGATCAGGTGACAGAATGAGAGAAAATGGCCTGAAATTATGCCAGGGGAAGTTTAGGTTGGACATGAGGAACTCTAATGCTGCACCAGGGGAAGTTTAGGCTGGAGGTGAGGAGGAAGTTCTTCACAGAGAGAGTTGTTAGCCATTGGGATGTGCTGCCCAGGGAGGTGGTGGAGTCTCCATCCCTGGAGGTGTTCAAGAGGGGATTGGATGTGGCACTTGGTGCCATGGTCGAGTAGTCAGGAGGTGCTGGGTGACAGGTTGGACTTGAGGTCCATCTTTGAGGTCTCTTCCAACCTTACTGATTCTATGATTCTAATGTCTTCACTGCAAGAGTGGTCAGGGATTGGAACAGGCTGCTCAAGGAGGTGCTGGAGTCACCATCCCTGGAGGAGGTGTTCAAGAAGAGTGTGGACATGGCACTTAGGGAGATGGTTTAGTGGCCATGGTGGTGCTGGCTTGATGATCTTAGAGGACTTTTCCAACCCAAACAACCCCAAACAGTTCTGTGATTCTATGTCAGTGAGGGCAAAGCAGCCTCAGCACTGCCATGACACAACATGTGTCTGGGTTTGAGTCTTTGACAGCATGTTGTGGTGTTTGAGGGCAATTTGAGCCCTTGACACTCTCTACTTGGGGGCAGTTTGAGCCCTTCTTTCCTGCTGCTGGCAGGGGGAGCATCTGTGGTGCTACATGCTGGGCTTACAGGCTGCTACAGGTGGGATCCCAAAGCTCAATCCCAAGACTTTTTCCACCCATTTACCTCCTAAACTGCTCCAAACAAAACCTCACTGCTGCTCCTGCCATACAGCAGGACCAAAGTCAGCTGTGGTACAAACAGAGCTGGGTGGGGGATGACCCAGCCTGCCCTCCATGCACACCCTCCTCTGATTAATGAGCCAGTTGGATCACACAGGATCCTCCCTGATCCTCCCCAGAGCAGAAAATGTGGGGGATGGACAAGTTGGATGTGAAACACTCTGTGAGGAGCCCCAAGGTTCATCAGCTTTGCTTTCATCAGCACTACCACACCGAGGATATCTCCTTTATTTCCCTGGCCTCCAGGAGAACTGCCTAATGAAGTCCTGGAACTGTTGAGGCTGGAAGAGACCTTTTGAGATCATCAAATCCAACCACTCACCTGGGGCTGACAATCCCACCAGCTTCTGGAGCTTGCCAGCCCTTGCTGTTATCTCTGTGTTATCTAGCAGTGCACATGCTGCTTGTAGTAACCTCCCAGCGCAGCAGGAGCTGGGCTCTGCCAAACCAACAGGTCCAGACACAGCCCTCCAGAGCAGCAGATGCCTCTGGATGCTAATGGAGATGATGTAAATGAGCCAAGCCTGTGCTCTGGAGCAGCCCTGCTGAAACACCATGATCCATTCCCAGGACCTGAGCACGGGGCCAGATCTGATCTGGCATTCCCACCACGCATCTGCAGTAGCTCTGCTGATCCAACAGGTTCTGGCTTCCTCACCAAGTGGGAGGAAGCTCCAGCTTCTGTGGGGTTGGAGGCACTGGACAGACCTGCTGTGTATGAGCTCCCAGCAAGGAGGCACAGAATCAGTCATCATTTAGGTTGGAAGAGACCCTTTAAGATCATGGAGTCCAACCCTTCACCCAGCACTGCCAGGGCACCACTAATCCATGGCCTCAGCACCATAGCTTTGAAACCCCTGCAGAGATGAGGACTCCACTACTGCCCTGGGCAGCCTGAGCAAGGCCTTGACAACTCTTTTGGGGTGAAATTGTTGCTCATGTCCCATCTAAACCTCCCCTGGGGCAATTTGAGGCCATTTCCTCTTGTCCTGACATTTGTCCCTTGGGAGAAGAACCCAATCTCCACCTGGCTCCAGCCTCCTTGCAGGGAGCTGCAGAGAGCCAGAAGGTCTCCCTTCAGCCTCCTTTGCTCCAGGCTCAACACCCCCAGCTCCCTCAGCTGTTCCTCACCAGCCCTGTTCTCCAGACCCTTCCCCAGCTTCATTGTCCTTCTCTGGAGCTGCTCCAGCCCCTCAGTGTCCTTCTTGGAGTATCCCCAAACTGAGCTTGGTATCCCAGGTACAGCCTCAGCAGTGCCCAGTACAGGAGTACAGCATCTTCAGATCTATTCCTTGTTTCTGCTGCTGCAGAGGCTTCCCATTCTGGGATCCCCACAGCTGGTTGTCACTGAACCCATGACACTGGCATAAGGAAAGCTCCACTTTGGAAGCATCTTTGCACCTTCTTGTGAAGCATCAAGATCCCTGGTTGTCCTGGTAGCACCAGGGTACTTTCTGAGCTGCCAGAGCTCGTCTGTGTTGGCTGCAGGGAATCTTTGCACAGGCTGTAGCTGATGGCTGGCTCATTAGTGGGTGCTCTGGAAGCTCTTGGAGTGAATGAGAAAGCTCTCATTGAGGCTGGGGACTGCCCCGGGGATGAATGGTCTGCGGCAGCAGGCAGGCAGCTGTGCTACTGGTGGCATGTGGGCAGCTGGCTGCTAGGTGTCAGGAGGCTGGATTCCTCCTCTGCACGCTCAATATTTGCCTCCCCAAGTGCTCACATTCCTGGTTTATTAGCTGAAGACACAACCCACTCTTGAAGAGCAAACACAAACCTGAGCCACCTCCTGGGCTGTGCAAAGCCCGAGGGGAGGAGGAAACGCTGCCTGTTTGTGCCAGCAGCGTGAGCAGGAGCTGGCTAAGACAGGGTTTGTTCCCAAGGTACTTGGGCATATCCAACAGCCCATTTCTAGTCAGGAGAGACACAGAACTACTGGAGAGAGTCCAGTGGAGGATTCAAAGATACTGAGAAGCTCTTGTGGCCAAACATGCCAGTGGCATCCTGGGGGGCATGAAGAACAGTAGCCAGCAGGTCAAGGGATGCTCTCCTCCCCCTCTACTCTGCCCTACTGAGGCCAGATCTGGAGCACTGGATCCTGTTCTGGGCTCCCCAGTTCAAAAGAGACTGAAAACTACTGGAGAGAGTCCAGGGAAGGCTCTGAAGGTGCTAAGGGGCCTGGAGCAGCTCTGTGAGGAGCAAGGGCTGAGAGCCCTGGGGCTGTGGAGCCTGCAGAAGAGCAGCCCCAGAGGGCAGCTGAGCAATGCTCAGCAAGAGCTAAAGGAGCTGTGGGGGGCAAGAGGCTGGGGCCAGACTCTGCTGAGTGGTGCCCAGGGCCAGGCCAAGGGGCAGAGGGCACAAAGTGGCAGGCAGGAGGTTGCCTCTGAAGCTGAGGAGAAAGTTGTTTGGGGTGAGGGTGCTGGAGGCCTGTATTAAATGTCTGAGGCTTTGAATCAAAGGGTCACCCAGGTGGCAGCATCAGAGGGGAGCTGGGGTAACCTGAAGCTGGAGTCTCAGGTGGGAAAGGGGACCTGAAGAAAGGAGCTGCAATGGCACCGAGGGAGCAGTGGGGGAGGACAAAGGAACCATTCAGGGAGTGAATGTCTCAGGAACTGCCCTGACTGAGCCCTCAGCTCAGCACTGCCCAGAGCTTTCTTGTGGTGGGCTGGGGGACCAAAGAGCAACAGGGCATGGGACAGTTGCCCTGATTCACCCCCACTACTTCTGGAGCACTTCAGCTGCCTTCCCCTTCCACTGGGCTGAAGCACCCAGGGCTGTTCTGTTCTCTAAGCAGCAGTGCAGTGCAGCTGGTGAAGGGTCTGGAGCACAAGTCATGTGAGAAGGGACCTGGGGTTTGTTCAGCCTGGAGAAAAGAAGGCTGAAGGGGAGACCTTCTGGTACCTAAAGGAAGCCTACAAAAGAGCTGGGGAGGGGATTTTTACAAGGCTTGCAGTGCCAGGATGAGGGCTGATGGCTTTGGGCTAGAAGAGGGGACACAGAGTGGGGATAAGGAAGAAATTCTTTCCAGTGAGGGTGGTGAGACACTGGCACAGGCTGCCCAGGGAGGCTGTGGATGCCCTCTCTGTGGAGGTGTTCAAGGGCAGGTTGGATGAGGCCTTGAGCAAGCTGGGCTGGTGGGAGGTGTCCTTGCCCATGGCAGGGGGTTGGGGTACCTTTAAGGCCCCTTCAAACCCAAACCCTTCTAAGATTGGCTGCTTCACCATTGGATATCCTGCCCAGGAAGGACAAGCCTCTGCTGGTGGAGCCTCCTCTCCCCACAGCTCCCCAGGCAGATGACACCAGGGCCAGGCCAGGCAGGCACAGCTCTTCTCCTTGTGTTGGTGCCAGTGTCCTGTTACAGCAGCCAAGCCTGTCTTGGGTTACAAGGGGCTGCAGTGTCAAGTGAACCCTCCTCAGGCTGCTCAGCACCAACTCTCCAGCCTAGCTCAGGCTACAGGCAGCTCCTCTTGCTCCAAAAGCCCTTTTCCATCCCCAAAAGTTTGGGTCTTTCCCAGAAATGAGTGTATCAGCTATGGGGTGGGCAGGTTGGAGCCAGCTGCCTTGGTCTCACAGGTTTGGTGAGATAAGCACTGCTCTCCTGCCCAGGTTGTCAGCTCTGGGATGTTTGGGTGTCACCAGAGACAGGGTACTTGGCACTGGTGAGGTCACACCTGGAATCCTGGGCTGTTTTGGGCCCCTTCCTCCAAGCAAGACATTGAGGGGTTGGAGCAGGTCCAGAGAAGGGCAACCAAGCTGGGGAAGGGTCTGGAGAAGAGGGCTGGGGAGGAGCAGCTGAGGGAGCTGGGGGTGTTGAGCCTGGAGAAAAAGAGGCTGAGGGGAGACCTCATTGCTCTCTCCAGCTCCCTGAAAAGAGACTGGAGCCAGGTGAGGGTTGATCTCTTCTCCCTGGTATCAGGTGATAGAACAAGAGGAAATGGTCACAAATTGTGCCAGGGGAGGTTTAGGTTGGACATTAGGAACAATCTCTTTGCTGCAAGAGTGGTCAGGGGTTGGAACAGGCTGCCCAGGGAGGTGGTGGACTCCCCATCCCTGCAGGTGTTCAAGAAATGTGTGGCCATGGCACTTGGGGACATGGCTTAGTGGCCTTGGTGGTGCTGGGTTGAGGTTGGACCTGAACACTTCTGATTCTATCAGACACCCACTGTGGGAAGCACTCAGCAGAAGTGCTTCCTTCCAGCCCTTCCCTTGACTTCTGCTGGAGCCACACTGGTTTTGCCCCCACCCCCAGTCTTTCACCTGGGCTCAGAGCAGACACCAGTAAGAGGAGAAGCAGCTTGATTTATTTATGGTCTGCATTAACATTAATCCAGCTGGGGCTGTGTGGTGGCTAAGGTGGCAACTTGATAGGTGCCAGCCATTACCCTGCTGCCAGCCAAGCTGGGGCTGGCTCCCCCCAGGCAGCCACAAACCCTCCCAGAGCCTGGAGTGGAGCAGATGTGATGCTGCTTTGCTAAGGAGAGGGGGAAAGGATGAGTATCTGTGGCTGTGACAACCAGGAAACTCCTCTGGGGACAGCTGAGCACCTAGAAGGTGTTTCCAGCTCTGATCATCTCTGGTGGGGGTACAGCCAGGGTGAGACATCTCAAAGCTTTGAGGCAATTTCTGTGCATAATTCCCTGGTGCCTTTGGTTGTCTCTCTGCATCTGTTTGTGCTCAGCACAGGGAAGGAGAGGTGGTGGTGTGCAGTGTGCTGTGTGCTTGGGGATCAAGGCAATTACAGGAGGCCAAGGCTGACACCAGGGCAGTCAGCTTCCCCTCTGCCACCATAGAATCACAGAATACAGAATTAACCAGGTTGGAAAAGACCTTTGAGATCATTGAGGCCAACCTATCACCCAACACCATCTGATCAACTAAACCATGGCACTGAGTGCCTCATCCAGTCTCTTCCTAAACACCTCCAGGGATGGTGACTCCACCACCTCCCTGGGCAGCACATTCCCATGGCCAATCTCTGTGTGAAGAATTTCTTCCTAACATCCAGCCTAAACCTCCCCTGGCACAGCTTGAGACTGTGTCCTCTTGTTCTGCTGCTGCTTGCCTGGGAGAAGAGACCAACCCCCACCTGGCTACAACCTCCCTTCAGGGAGTTGTAGACAGCAACAAAGTTCTTTGGGTTGAAAAAGACCTCTAAGATCACTGAGTCCAGCCATCAACCCAACACCACCATGGCCATCAAACCATGTCTCCAAGTGCCATGGCCCACATGTATCTTGAACACCTCCACTGATGGTGACTCCACCACCTCCCCTGGCAGCCTGTTCCACTGCCTGGCCAGCCACCAGCCTGCATCCTCTGTCAGCCTATGTGGCTCTGTTATTGTCACCCTGTCCTTCAACACCTCAGAGCAGATTCCCCACCAGTGTAACTCTTTGTCATCCAGCTGGCTTTCTGTGCACAGCTGCTGCTCTGCCCCAGCCTCACCACTATGCTTTTAAGTATCACTCTTTGGGGTCTCACCTGAGGTGGCTTTAATAGAGCAAGGAAGTTCCTGTTGAGATGGGGACATCTCAGACAGCATCGTGGCCCTGAAGTTGGCACTCCTGTCCTGTTAGGCCAGCAATGGCAGACTCACCAAATCCAGCATGATAAGGGCTGGGAGGGAGCTCTGGAGCTCAGCCAGCCCCAGCCCCCTGCCCCAGCAGGGCACCCCCAGCAGCTTGCCCAGCAGCACAGTGCCCAGGGGGGGTTGCCAGCTCTCCACACCAGGACACTCCACAACCTCTCTGGGCAGCCTGCTCCAGGCCTCCAGCACCCTCCCCCCAAACAACTTTCTCCTCAGCTTCAGAGGCAACTTCCTGCCTGCCACTTTGTGCCCTCTGCCCCTTGGCCTGGCCCTGGGCACCACTCAGCAGAGTCTGGCCCCAGCCTCTTGCCCCCCCCAGCTCCTTTAGCTTTTGCTGAGCATTGCTCAGCTGCCCTCTGGGGCTGCTCTTCTGCAGGCTCCACAGCCCCAGGGCTTTGCTCCTCACAGAGCTGCTCCAGGCCCCTCAGCACCTTCAGAGCCTCCCCTGGACTCTCTCCAGCAGTTCCTAATCTCTCTTGAACTGGGGAACCCAAAATTGGAGCCAGGACTCCAGGTGTGGCCTGACTGGAGCAGAGTAGAAGAGGAAGAGCACCAGCCTGAGTGTGCAGGAGGAAAATGGAGGTATGCAAAGTCTTGTGAGTGCTGAAGGTGCCTTAGCAGCAAGGCAATCACACAGTCAGGACCAGCTCAGCTTGATGTCAATTGTTTCATTATGAAACATTCCCAGGGGAATTTCAGTTCTTGCCTGCCCTCCCCCCCTAGAAGTGCCAGCTCACAGCAGAAGTCTCTGCTGGGCAAGGGGGGAATCTGACCACAAAGGGGACCCAGACATTTTCCTGTTGGTTTCATACATGCAGGGTGCCCTTTGGTAAAGGCACATGGAGTGCCTGTGATGGGCTTCAAGTTCTGCTTAGGAAAATCCCAGTGGATGTGCTGGTTCAGCACTGCACTGAGGCAGCCAACTGCTGCTGCTGTGGGCAGCAAAGGACTGCAGACCTCAGCCTGCCCTCAGCCACAGCACAGAAACAGCCAGCAGCTTGATTTACTTCTGTGCAGGATTTGGTTCATGGACTTAAAGTCCTCATTGAAGTGCTGCTGGAATTTGGTCAGCAAGGTCCCATCCCTGTTGAAATTTGCTTTTGGGGTGTGTCCAGGCAGGAAAAATGTAAAAGATTTCAACTTGGTGTTGAAAATGAGGTGTTTGAGAAACAGTGTTTGGTTTAAAGGTGGTTTGTCAGCCTTTCCCTCTGCCAGCCTTTGGCATGCAGGCATCATGGGGTGGTTCCTTACCATCACAGGATCACAGGATGGAAGGGACCTCCAGAGATCATCCAGTCCAACCCCCCTGCCAGAGCAGGAGCATAGAAGCCAGCACAGGGCACACAGGAACACATCCAGATGGGGCTTGGAAGGCTCCAGAGAAGGAGACTCCACAACCTCTCTGGGCAGCCTGCTCCAGTGCTCTGGGACCCTCACACTGAAGAAGTTCCCTCTCATATTAAGGTGGACCCTCCTGTGCTGTAGTTTCTATCCATTGCCCCTTGTCCTATCCCAGGGTGCAGGTGAGCAGAGCCTCTCCTGCCCCCCAGCCCTCGGATATTGACAGAAATTTGTTAACTCCCCTGTCACTCTTCTCTTCCCCAGGGCTGAGAGCCTTTCCTCACCAGGCAGTGCTCCAGTCCCTTCCTCATCCTTGTAGCCCTCTGCTGGACTCTCTCCAGCAGATCCCTGTCCCTCCTGAACTGGGGAGCCCCAAACTGGATGCAATATTCCAGGTGAGGTCTCACTAGGGCAGAGCAGAGGGGAGGAGAACCTCCCTCAATCTGCTGGACACACTCTTAATGCACCCCAGGATCCCATTGGCCTTCCTGGCCAGGAGGGCACATTGCTGCCCCATGCAGGGCTTGCCATGCTGAGGCACCAAGTCAGCCTTGTCCTCACAGTTAGATCCCATCCCAAACCTCTGTCAGTTCGGAGCCCTGAGTTGCAGCAGCCTTGGTGGTGTGATTGTGATGCTGCTAGGGGATGGAACCAACACAGCTGTCAGCTGTGGGTTTCATGCTCCCACACCCCACCTCTGGTGAGATCTGCTGGAGCTTTCAGTGCACAGCAGGAGCCATGATGCCAGCAGAGGTGGGAGGAGCTCCCCTGAACGTGCAGTTTCCAGCCCTCATCCTCTTGCTTCTTTCTAGGGTTATCATGGAATTGTTTTGCTTGGAAAAGACCTTAAGCTCATTGAGTCCAACAACAACAGCCCAGCTTCCCAGGCTGCTTTGTGAATGGGCTGCCCAGGGAGGTAGTGGAGTCCCCATCCCTGGAGGTGTTCAACAAATGTGTGGCCATGGCACCTGGGGACATGGTTTGATGGCCATGGTGGTGTTTGGGCTGAAGGTTGAACTCCATGATCTTAGAGGTCTTTTCCAACCCAAACAATCCTATGATTCTATAAAATGAGTACCAGCCCCAAGTCATACAGCCTGTGGTCCTATAAATACTGATCATCATGTGGCCTTTCATCTCTAGACAAGTGCCTGTCAGGGTTCAAAGCCCCACTTGGCACTTGCCCACCATGCAGCATCCAAACCACAGGTAGTCCTGGCTGGTAACACCAATTTCTGTTCTCACTTTATTCCCATGGTTGACTTCCTCATCAAAGTTAATGATGACTTTAACTCTTCATCCACCAAGTGCAGCTCCCACCACTTCTCTCCTGGCAAGACAGGTCACTTTTGGGTCATAGCTCCAGGCCACACTGAGAAACCTCTGGCCAAAACCTTTCAGCAACCAAAGTCACTTCCCAAGGACAAATAAACCTTCCCCACCTGTGAAAGGAGATCTGTGATGGAGCACAGGTTCCCCAGCACTCACAGCTTGGTTGTACCCAATGAAAGCACCAACCAGGCCAATCAACAGCTCTCAGGTTGGAGACTTGGCAGGGTCAGACCCCACCCCAAGCTGCTAGTGTTCCACCAGACAACCCCCACCTGCTGATCACAGAATGCATCAGGTTGGAAGGGACCCTCGAGGTCATCTTGTGCAGCCCCCCAGCAGTCAGCAGGGACATCTCCAGCTACAGCAGGATCTCCACTGAGGTTGGTGACTTCTCACATGACTTTGTGCCTACCCCACAGGCCAAGCCTTCAGCTGGGATGTGTTCAGAGTGCTGCTGAGGTCAGGAGTAAGTGGTGTTGACACCTTTGTGTTCTCTTCACGCAGCAATTTGTAGAAGCCCCATCCCTGGAGGGTGGAAGCCTCATCCCTGGAGGTGTTTGCAGCCAGGCTGGATGTGGCTGTGAGCAACCTGCTGTAGTGTGAGGTGGCCCTGGCCATGGCAGGGGGTTGGAACTGGCTGAGCCTTGAGGTCCCTTCCAACCCTAACAGATCTGTGATTCACTGGCTCCTCTGGAGCTGGGGTGCTTCATAAGCAGCAGCTCAGGTTCTGCACAAGCACACATCCTACCAACTCCCTCTGCTTCCAGCCAGCCAAAGGGCACTGGAGCTGCCAGGGTTCACTGGGTAGTTAGAAGGAGATAATCATTAACCTGCTGAGGACAGTCCTGCTTTTGTTAGGTCCTTTATCAGGTTATCTTGCCAACATAACTGGAGAGGACCTGGGGGCTGGTGGAGCTGAGGGGAAGCAATGTTCTGCTCAGCTTGTGCTGGCCTCACAGCTGGCCTCACAGCTGGCTCCAGCCCTGGGAGGAGGTGGCACTGAGGTAAGGTGTGTTTCTGCTGACATGTCAGGCCAGCCTGTTGTGTCTGGAGGTTTGGATTTATGTGGCTTTGGCTGGGTTCCAGCCTAAAACTGCCCAACAGCCATGTGCAGATCTCCAGAGATGCCTTTGCTTAGGAAACCTCAGATGTTAGAGGGCAGGACTCACCATACAGGTCCTTTGCACTCAGCTTGGAAGCTCCATCAGCTCTGCCCATGCTGCCACTGCGAAAGAAAGATGGGACAATGAAACCATTAGCTCCAGGGGCTTTGTATCATAGAATCATGCAATGGTTTGGGTTGGAAGGTCCTTTAAAGCTTATCTAGCTCAACCCCCTTGCTATGAGCAGGGACATCTGCATCCAGAGCAGGTGGCTCAGAGCCCTTGGAGGCAGGAGCTCAGATGGAGAACATGTCCCATGTGAAGGCTCTAACTGTGTAACACTTTTGGGGTGTTGGGTCTCTAAGCATGGGTTGCATCTCCTGCAGGGCCACCCCTCATGCCTGGGCTGTATGCAGGACAGCACAGCCAGGAGATAACTGTTTTCCCCAGCTCAGGGCTGGCAAAGGAGGATCAAAGCAGGACCTCAGGATTTCAGGTGCTGTGGTTAGGTTGTCCTGCATGGTGCAGCGAGCCAATGGGTGGCCAGTGGCTGCTTTCTGCTCTGTTACCATGTCCTCTGAGGGCAGGCAGTGGTTCATGGTGTTCCTACAGAGCTCTCCAGAGCCCAGGAGTGTGCAGGAAGGAGGCAGATAGCTGGTGACTCTGGCTCCATCAGGAAGCTGCCATGAGCTGCTGTAGCTCTCAAGCCATGGAGGAGAGGCTCCTGGTGTCTCTCTACTCTCTGTACCTAATGTGGCATTACCAAGCCACAGCCCACAGGGCATGTGAGGAGTGAGGCAGTGACACTGACTATGGCTACAGCTTCTGAAGTGCCCAAGAAGGGTGAATCAAACACCAGGGACTTGGGGGGCAAGTGGGATGGGTAGGAGCATCCCCTTGGAAGGAGCAGAGGTGCCAGCCATGAAGTGGTGGAAGCCCACCATGGAGAGCCTTACTTTGATGAGCCAGGGTTGCTGCTGAGGGATCCCTTGAGACTCATCTCGCCTCCCAGGACAGGCACCTGCAGCAGAAGCAGAGCAGACAGGGTCAGTGATCTGCAAACACATTCTCAGATGGTTTCTCCACGGGGTGCTGCCCGTCCCACTCCTGACTGGGGGCAGCACCAGGGGCAGATGAGAGCAGATGGGTGAGCACAATGGTCTTTCCTTGCCACCCTGTGCTCAGATACCTCTCATAGCTCTGTCCTGGGCTGGGAGGACACATCACTTCTTCAAAGCCTGTTTCCACCTCTTCCCCTTCACCTGTGCCTCCCAGGCACACCCTGGCTTTGTGCCATTTCAGCACATCTTCTTCTTACACACCAGCCCTGGTGTGTTGTAGAGTCATGGAATCATACAAGTGACTGGGTTGGAAAAGCCTTCTAAGATCATCCAGCCCAACCATCAACCCAGCACCACCATGGCCACTAAGCCATGTCCCAGGTGCCATGGCCACATGGATCTTGGACACCTTCAGGGACAGTGACTCCAGCACCTCCCTGGGCAGCCTGTTCCAGTGCCTGAGAACACCTTCTGGAAAGAAATTGCTCCTCATGGCCAACTTTAACCTCCCCTGGGACAACTTGAGGCCATTTTCTCTTGTTCTGTCACTTGGACCTTAGGAGAAGAGACCAACACCCACCTGGCTCCAACCTGCTTTCAGGGAGCTGTAGAGAGCAATGAGGTCTCCCCTCAGCCTCCTTTGCTCCAGGCTCAACACCCCCAGCTCCCTCAGCTGCTCCTCCCCAGCCCTGCTCTCCAGACCCTTCCCCAGCTTGGTTGCCCTTCTCTGGACTTGCTCCAGCCCTCAATGTCCTTCCAGCCTGCTTCATATCACAGCTCTGAGCAATGTCTTTGAAGAGCATTGTGGAGCTGGTGGCTTAGATTCTTCTTTTCCTGTCTCTCGGGGTCCATCCTGAAGTGCATGCACACACAGATATAAATTCATACTTGGGTTAGAATAGAGACTTGGTGTTCTGCCAGCCCTTTGGGTGTAATGAATCCATCCCCATGCCCAAGCCTAGCTACCTCTGAATTTTCCCTCTGTTAATCACTCTCTGCTGGTTTCCTTTTACACTCCTCAAGCTCTTCCTATCTCCCAGATCTCTGGGTGCATTAGCATAAGATACCTCCAGAAGGGAACATGCTCCTGTAAACCCAGCTCTGCTCTCTTTACACCACCCAATTGCTTTAGCCCCGTGGTTGATGATCAGAGCTGGGAAGGTTTCTGCTTCTTAATGTAATTTTTCTGACTCCCTTTCACTTGTTGCCCCAGGGACATGTCCTGGATGGATTAAAATCCAGGTTACTCCAGCTGGTAACTTGGCCCACTGAGTCAGAGAACGGGTTGGGTTGGGAAGGGACCTTGAAGATCATCCAGTTCCAACCCCCCTGCCATGGGCAGGGACACCTTCTACTAGACCAGGTTGCTCAAGGCTCCTCTTCTTCTTTCTCCTTTCTTCTCTGGACTTCCAGGGAGTCCAGAGCTTGCTTTCAGCCCCCAGCCATCAAACAAGAGAAATGCCTCTAAGATCACCCCAAATTTTGTGCCTCCTTCATAAGCTTTGTCCCAAAGACATGCTGTTTGCTGGAGCAGGTCCAGAGAAGAGCACCTAAGCTGGTGAAGGGCCTTGAACAGAAGCTGTATGAGGAGTGGCTGAGGGAACTGGGGTTGTTTAGTCTTCAGAGAGGAGGCTGAGCAGAGACCTCATCACCCTCTACAACTCCCTGCACGGAGGCTGGAGCCAGCTGGGGTTCAGTCTCTTCTCACAAGCAACAAGAGGCAGGACAAGAGGAAAGAGCCTCAAGTTGCCCCAGGGGAGGTTTAGATTGGATATTAGGGAAGATTTCTTCACAGAAAGGGTTCTCAGGCAGTGGAACAGGCTGGCCAGGGAGGTGTTTAAAAGCTGCATGGATGTGGTGCTGAGGGATGTGGTTTCGTGGTGATGGCTTAGCAGCAGCGGTGGCACTGTGAGCTCCAGGAGGGCAGTTGGACTTGTTGATCTCAAAGGGCTCCTCCAATCTCAACAGTACTGTGATTCCATGACATAGTCTGGGGGTCTGCTTCTGCTTTTAGAGGAACTTACTTGATCAAACCCTGCGTGGCTGCCAGAGGAGCAGAACCCAAAGGCAGAGGTTGCTGCTCGACTTCCTGGGGGAAGCAGGACCAGCCACCAAATGAGCCTCAGTGCTGGTTGCAGCTCCCTGAAAGGAGGCTGCAGTGAGGTCTCTTCTCCTTAGTTTCAGAACAAGAGGAAATGGCCTGAAATTGTGCCAGGGCAGGTTTAGGTTGGACATCAGGAAAAAAAATTCTCTCCTGCAAGAGTGGTCAGGCCTGAAATTGTGCCAGGGAGGTTTAGGTTGGACATGAGGAACAATTTGGTGGCTGGTCAGGCATTGGAACAGGCTGCCCAGGGAGGTGGTGGAGTCCCCATCCCTGCAGGTGTTCAAGAAATGTGTGGCCATGGCACTCTGGGACATGGTTTAGTGGCCAGGGTTTAGTGGCCATGGTGGTGTTGGGTTGCTGGTTGGACCGGATGATCTCAGAGGTCTTTTCCAACCCAACCAATTCTATGAGTCTGTCTCATGTGCTGCTACAGAGGGCTTCAGGGGGGGCAGCAGACATCAGTGCTGGGGCCAGGGATGTGGCTGAAGTTGTATTGTTCTGGAAAGCAAAGGAAATCTTACTCCCTGACATTCCAGACTCCACATCCTTGGAGGTCAAATCTCCTCCCAGAGACACACGGAGCCATGAGAGGAGCCTGGCACTGTGTCTGTCCTGCATTTCTGCCCTTTGAGCACAAATGGAAGCGGGCCATGCATTGTTTGGACTTTGTTGGAGTCTCTTTGAAGAGGGAGCTGCCTTGTTGCAAGGGTGGAGAAGCTCAAAGGGAGGGAATAGATTAATAACACTCTGCTCTGTGAGCTGCTCACTGCCATTGTCCTGCTTCAGTTTTTATTGGGAATCACAGAACCATTCAACTGTTGAGGTTGGGAGAGACCTTTGAGATCAAGTCCAGCCCCTCTCCTGGAGCTCACAATCCCACCACTGCTGCTAAGCCACTGCCACCATACCCCATCCCTCAGCACCACATCCACACAGCTTTTAAACACCTCTAGGGATGGTGACTCCCTCACCTCTGGCCAGCCTCTTCCAGTGCCTGAGAATCCTTTCTGAATGCTTCTCCCTGGCCTGCTGCCTCGTACATGTTTGGTTCTTATAGCAAATGGAAAGAGACTGGGGGAAAGTCTGTACTTTGGGAAAGATTGGACAGTGTGAGAACCATCAAATCCTGGAATGCTCTGGGTTGGAAGGTCCAGCCCCCAGAACAGGGAACACTGGTGTCTGTCATTACCATCACTGTTAGTAACAACAGCATCTGTTGCACCAGTGTGCCTCAAGCTGCACCAGGGGAGATTTAGGTTGGACACAAGGACCAATTTATTCCCCAAAAGGGTTGTCAAGGCCTGCCCCAGGCTGTCCAGGGCAGTGGTGGAGTCCCCATCCCTGGAGGGGTTTCAGAGCCATAGAGATGTGGTGCTGGGGGACATGGTTCAGCGGTGACCTGGCAGTGATGGTTAACAGTTGGGCTTGATGATCTTAAAGGTCTCCTCCAACCAAAATGATTCTGTGATCTGGTGTCTGGGAGCATTTTTCATCATAGGTCTAAGAGTACCTTTAAGACTCATTAAGTTGAGCAAGCTGGAGAAGGTGTGGTGGTCTCAGCGGCTGTTAGGATATCTGACCTTATTGTGGCCTTCCAATATCTTAAAGGGGCTACAAGAAAGCTGGGGAGGGACTTTTGAGGGTGTCAGGGAGTGATAGGACTGGGGGGGATGGAGCAAAACTAGAAATGGGTAGAATCAGATTGGATGTTAGGAAGAAGTTGTTCCCCATGAGGGTAGTGAGACACTGGCACAGGTGGTGGAAGCCTCAGCCCTGGAGGTGTTTGCAGCCAGGCTGGAGGTGGCTGTGAGCAACCTGAGGAACATTTACTGGAGTCATTCCAAACCCACCTGGATGCCATCCTGTGCCCCCTGCTCTGGGTGAACCTGCTGTGGCAGAGGGGGTTGGACAATCTCCAGAGGTCCCTTCCCACCCCTATCATTCTGTGTGATGCCAAGATGCAAAGTGGTCCCCTTGTGCCCCAGCAAGTCACCCCACAGCTGGGAGTGGCTTCATTCAGCAGCACACCTGAGTGCTTGAGGATACAGTGAGGGAAGTCTCTGCACCACACAGATTATGGGGCTTGGGCACTGGTGAAATGGACATGATGGAAACACTGCCTGAGGGTCCTGCCTGAGGTGGCAGGGGGCAGGTGTGGCTTGGGTGCTGCTGTCTCTGCGTGTTGCCCATGCCAGCAGCTTGGGTCAGGCAGAGCTGCCTGATTAGCAAAAGCCTCAGCAGGTAACATAAAGCCTCAGTGAGAAACATTAGCTGGAGACCACATGATGTTATCTTTTCAACTTCCCAGGACAACAAAGCAGTGTCTGTTAGGGCTCCTGGGTGTTCTCACCAGGGAATGTCATGCTGGAGAAAGCTGTTTGACAGACTGTGCCACAAAGCTAAGCCTGCTTGTGCTCACAAGAGCAAAGGGAGCACAGGCAGCCTGATATGTGTCCTGCACTGCCCACCTCTAAACAGCCCCTGGGAGCATCCTGCCCAACTCCCAGCATCTGCTCTGCCTGCTGTGGTTGTGTTGAAGGACCTGGCAGATAAGTGAGGCTGCAACCTCAGTCCACCAACAAAACAGTCCTCAGGTGCTGGTGTGGCACTGGGAGCTGTGTGCTGAGCACTCCTCAGGTGCCACCAAGAGATCTAAACTCACAAGAGCTGGTTTAGGTCATCAGAGAATGGGTTGGGTTGGAAGGGACCTTAAAGATCATCTAGTTCCAACCCCCCTGCTATGGGTAGGGACACCTCCCACTAGATCAGGTTGCTCAAGGCCTTGTCCAACCTGGCCTTGAACTCTTCCAGGGAAGGAGACATCCACAACTCACAAGATCTCTAAATGCTTGTGAGGTGGGAGCCTATCACAGATCTGAGAACTTAACCTGGGTCTCCTGTGTCCTGGTCCAGCCTCCTAGTGATGAAACCATCCTTCTCCTGCTTTTAGCTGCTTTTGTGAACCTGCCTGTCACACCTCACCAAAAGCAAGTCAGGTCTGCTTAGCAGAGTCTTCACCAAGAACATGCATCAGAAAGAAAATCATCTTTGACAAGCATCAGGAGAAACCCAAAGCTGGATAAGAAAGAGCCTGACAGCCAAACAAATGAGCTTCTCAGTGGTCTTGCTGCTGCTGCTTTGTAAAAGCAAGCAAGGATCTTGTCCCATCTTAGAACTCAAGTTTCCAAACCTTCTCTGGCCTTGCAGATCATGGTGGCTCACTGGGACCACGTCAGAACTGCATGACTCTGGTTTAACCTCTTGTTGGTGATTCCTGCTTTGAGGAGGAACACATCCAGCTGGTGTTGCTCAGCGTGGTGACCCTCTGAGTCCCCATTCTTGGCCCATTCTTTACAGTGCCCCAAGGTTTAGGAAGCACTGAGCCCTCTTGTCCTTTCCTTCCACCCATGGCACCCTTCCAAGTGCTCTGCGCAGCGCCGGAGCCACTCGAGTTCACAGGGCGCTCTGGGAAGACTCTCTGGAAGAGGTGAACGTGACTGCCTGTGTAGTTTCAGGGTGTGCATGGCATGTTCCATGGCACAGCAGAGTCACAGGCAGCAGGTCCAACCTCGGAGGTGCCCAGAAGAAACACTCCCTGCTCTGCACGTGGGATTCTTCACATTGTGGAGATTCTCCAGCAGATAAGCACCTGGATAAATATAACCCAGCCCGACAGGTCTGAGCAGAGGAGAACCAAATGCTCCTCAGCCTCCACAGGACAAGCAGCAGCTCTTCCTCACCGAGGTGGCTCAGCCCTACAGCCGCCCCTCTGCCAGCTCTGGGGGACCTCAACTGCCGCGTCTTGAGCTGCCCCCACTCCTAACGCCCTGTGTCCGGCAGAGCGGCAGGCTGAGCTTTGTGGCGGGGGCAGAGGAGCACACCCACGTCGTTGCCTGTGCCTTCCTCTCAGAAACAACTCATTTGTGCTTAAAAAGTATTTCCTGGGAAGATGTTTGGACAGACTTCCCAGCGCCGCGAGAGGAACACCCACAGGCTCAGCCGCCGGCTGGGCCTGGCCGCAGCTCCCTGGGGCACCGCACAGCCCTGGCGGCTTCCACACAGCCCTGGCGGCTTCCACACAGCCCTGGCGGCTTCCACACAGCCCTGGCGGCTTCCACACAGCCCTGGCGGCTTCCACACAGCCCTGGCGGCTTCCACACAGCCCTGGCGGCTTCCACTAAGCCCTGATGGCTTCCACACAGCCCTGACGGCTTCCACTAAGCCCTGATGGCTTCCACACAGCCCTGACGGCTTCCACTAAGCCCTGACGGCTTCCACACAGCCCTGACGGCTTCCACACAGCCCTGACGGCTTCCACACAGCCCTGACGGCTTCCACTAAGCCCTGATGGCTTCCACACAGCCCTGGCGGCTTCCACACAGCCCTGGCGGCTTCCACACAGCCCTGGCGGCTTCCACACAGCCCTGACGGCTTCCACTAAGCCCTGATGGCTTCCACACAGCCCTGATGGCTTCCACACAGCCCTGACGGCTTCCACTAAGCCCTGATGGCTTCCACACAGCCCTGGCGGCTTCCACACAGCCCTGCAGGCAACTCATACAACCCCCTGGCTGGAAAAGACCTCAAGACCACCGAGTCCAGCCATAACCTGACATCCCCCTGTTTCACAGCTCTCAGACCGTGTCCCTAAGCTCCTCATCCAAACAGCTCTGAAACACCTCCAGGCATGGGGACTCCACTACCTGCCTGGGCAGCCTGGGCCAGTGCCTTACCACTCGCTCAGGAAAGAATTCTCTCCTCATTTCCAACCTTAAACCTCCCCTGGGGCAACTTGAGACTGTTTCCTCTTGTTCTATCATTTGTTCCTTGGGAGCAAATGTGACTCCCATCTGGCTCCAGCCTCCTTGCAGGGAGCTGCAGAGAGCCAGAAGCTCTCCCCTCAGCCTCCTTTAGCCCAGGCTCAACACCCCCAGGTCCCTCAGCAGCTTCTCACCAGACCTGTTCTCCAGACCCTTCACCAGCTTCATTGCCCTTCTAATAACAACTCTCAGCTTGGTGCCCTGGCAGGAGATAGGCTTAGCAGACACACAACAAGCCCCAACCTGCTCTGTGCTTTTCCTCCACCCAGCTTCTGTGGGATTCCTCCACCAGAGAGGAAAAGTATGAATTCAGGAGCTGTGACTCAGCACAGGGACTCTGCAAACACATCTTTCAGAGGGGAAAGGGAGTCACCTCCCAGGGTGTTTTTTTCCCCAAGCTCTTGGAGATTGTGGCTATTTGTGCATTTCCCTGGGTATTTATAGAGCAAGGTCCTGTCTGGTGCAGAAGGGGTTCTCAAACACTGGAACAGGCTGTCCAGGGAAGTGGTTGAATCTCCATCCCTGGAGGTGTTTCAAAGGCTGAGAGACATGGTGCTGAGGGACATGGTGAGGCTGTGGAGAGGATGGAGCTGTGGGGGAGGAAGGAGTTGTGGGGGAGGAAGGAGCTGTGGGAAGCTGGTGCTGGCTGTGGGACTGTCTAGGGCTCCAGGCTCATGTGCTGGTGCTGGCAGGACTCATACCCAAAAAGTCTGCTGAAGAAATGTGCTGGTAGGTGTCATGCTGAAGGTTCCTCTGCTCTGCATCCTTATTCAGTCCCCACCTCAACCCTGATCCCTTTGTCCTAGCCTGGTGCTGGGCTCTGGATAACCAGCAGCAAGGGGATGGCAGCTGTGATTCTTAGAAGGGGAAGGATCCAACACTGTGGCTCTGCTGATGGAAGGGATCCTTAGTATTTTCTCTGTGTAGAAATCAGGACTAGGTCATCAGGCCAGGAAAAATAGGGAATGACTCTGCATGTCTGTGTCATGTTCCAGAGCAGGATGGATAACAGCCCGAGGCACTGCCCTGTCCTGCCTTCTGAAGGAGGACATGGACTTGGTTCAGGCAGGACCCTAAAGCTCTGGGTGTAGCTGGCAGTGTGCTCCTGGCTCTGAGCTGCTGACTCCCAGAGCTGCTGGTCCTCATGTGCCCTTCACTCTGTGTCTCTCATTTCTCTTATGGCTTTTCCAGGCACTGGGCAAAGAGCTGAAGGCTGGCACCGATGGGGCAGGATGGGGATGGAGGAGGTGTAAAGGCTCCTGCTGTTGTCTTCACACAGGGCTGTTAAGCCTCAGCAAAGTTCACCTTTGTGGACTTAAGAACAAAAAACTGATTTGCTCAGGGCTGCCAGGCCTGTGCCGGGTGGGTGCTGAGGTGTTTATGCCAAGTAGCCCACAGCAAAGCAGGAGCAGAGACTCCCTCAGTGTGAGGGTGCTGGAGCTCTGCAGCAGGCTGCCCAGAGAGGTTGTGGAGTCTGCTCCTCTGGAGAGCTTCCAGCCCTCCCTGGGCATTGTGCTGCTGGGCAAGCTGCTGTGGGTGCCCTGCTTTAGCAGGGGGCTTGGACTGGGTGATCTCCAGAGGTCCCTCCCAACCCTGCCATGCTGGGATTCAGGGATTCAGTGCAAACTGCTTCTTCCAGAAGCTTTAAATCATCTGGTCCAACCACCACCTGCCACATCTACCCTGACAACACACTAACAGTACCTGGTGGGCCTTGTAAGTCCCTGCTGGGGATCAGTTGTTTTTTGCCAGCTCTGGCCATGCAGGTAGGTGAGAGATTGGCCTTTGCTATCTCCACTTCTTTGAGCTAATCACTCAAGTGCAATAATTGTTTATTAGATGGCTGCTTTCATCTGCAAGTCCTCTGTGACCCCACCTCCCATCAGCACTCTGCAATCCCCACCAGCTAACCTCAGCATTCTTGCTTTGGTCCTGCTTTCACAGCAGACCTGTAAAGCCCAGCAGCTATATTTGGCAGGCTGATTAATTTTCCACATTACCTCCTGGCAAAGACCTTTAGCCCCAGGAGAACCATGATCCTTAAATCTCAGCATCACCTGCCTGGCTAGTGCCAGCCCAAACAGGGCTGAAATGCTTCAAGGAAGGGCCTTGAACACAAGTCCTGTGAGAGAGGGGCTGAGGGAACTGGGGTTGTTTAGTCTTCAGAAGTGGGGGCTGAGGAGAGAAGACCTCACTGCCCTCTACAAGGACCTGAAAGGAGGTTGGAGCCAAGTGGGGGTGGGTGTCTTGCATGCAGCAAGTGACAGGACAAGAGGAGATGGCCTCAAGTTGTGCCAAGGGAGGTTCAGGTTGGACATTAAGACAACATTCTTTCCAGAAGGGGTTCTCAGGCACTGGAACAGGCTGGCTAGGGAGGTGGTGGAGTCCTCATCCCTGGAGGTGTTTAAAAGCCACATGGATGTGGTGCTGAGGGACATGGTTTAGTGGTAGTGGCTGACAAGCAGGGGTGGGATTGTGGGCTCTCAGGGAGTGGTTGGACTAGATGATCTCAAAGGTCCCTTCCAAGCTCAGCAGTTCTGTGATCCTATGATACTGTGAAAGGCCACAGAGTCAGAGAGTGTTAGGGGTTGGAAGGGACCTCCAGAGATCATTAAGGCCAACCCCCCTGCCCAAACAGGATCACCTAGGACAGGTCACACAGGAACAGGTCCAGCTGGGTCCTGAAAGTCTCCAGAGAAGGAGACTCCACAGCCTCTCTGGGCAGCTCCAGGGCTCCATCAGCCTCACAGTGGAAGGGGGTGGGGTGGTACAGCTGGTCCCTCCCCAGCCCTCACTGGGGGCTGAAGGAGTCTTGTTTGTCAAGCGACTCTTCCCTCTCAACTGGTTCATGAGCAAGACAGAGGTGTGGAGATCAATGGGAACTTTCCATCAACTCCTCCTACAGGAAGGGCATTTTTGGTCACTCCCTGGAACGCTGATTCACTTGCCTGGCAGAAATTCAAGCATGCAGCAGGACAGTCAGTGTGCCAGAAGCTTGTTCATCAGAGAACAACCACCTGGAGGCAGCGGGGGACACACACACATTTAACTTCCAGCATGGTCATCTTGAAGTCTCTGAGGTTGCAGTGAGATGCAGAAGATAGTTGGTCCATCTGAACCAGGAAATCCTTACCTCCCTGAGTAGGAAGGTCACACCACAGGAGCTTTCCTCAAAGAAAGGGAGAGGGCAGCAGCCTGGCTCCCTCTCCTGCTCCCTTCCCAAAGGTCTGCCCACAGCAGCTGGGGCTTGGGGAAGCCAATGCATGAACCATCTCCTGTGTTTCCTGTTCCAGGGCTCACCAGGGTGGGGCAGATTTGAGGGAGGAGATTCATCCCTTGAAACTCACATGTGATAGTTGAGGTTTTTCCAGCCACACTTGTTGCCATCTCTTCCCACCCCGTTTTGTCCTTCCCACTCATTTCCTGGCTGGGTATTTTTGGCCATTGCTAACAATTCCCTTGAGCTCAAACTTGGCACATGGCAGCCAAGTCACTGCAGGAAAACAAGCAGCCACCAGATTAACCAGCTCAGTGACCTGGTGGGCAGACCTGGCAGGGTTCAAGCCAGCTTTTGGTGTGGCAGGGAATGGGGCTGTTCCTTACAGGGTGTATTTCAGCCCCTCAGAATGCACCCAAGGCTCTGACCAAGCATCTTTGCTTTGGGACAGGTGACAGCCACATCTCCCAAGCTTTCTGAGCACAGAGGGTGAGTGAGGTCTTGTTTGGGGGCTGCTGCTGAGTTCCTCACTCCAAGAAGGATATTGAGGTGCCAGAGTGAGTCCAGAGAAGGACAAAGCTGATGAGGAGCAGCTGGGGGAAATGGGATTGTTCAGCCTGGAGAAAAGGAGGCTGAGGGGAGATCTTCCATCTCTCTACAACTCCCTGAAAGGATGTTGTAGTGAGGTGGGGGTTGGTCTCTTCTCCCTAGTTTCAGGTGATCAGATGGGAGGAAACTACTTCAAGTTGCTCCAGAGGAGGTTGTGTTAGATATGAGGAGCAATTTCTTCCCTGAGTGGTCAGGCATTGGAACAGGCTGCCCAGGGAGGTGGTGGAGTCAGAGAAGTCAGGGATGGTGGTTCCTGGAGGTGTTCAAAGAAAGCAGACATGGCACTTCAGGACATGGCTTTAGTGGCCATGGTGGTGTTGGGCTGAGGGTTGAGCTCTGTGACCTTAGAGGGCTGCTGGTTCCTCTCTCCTGCTTTTTTTAAACTCTTGCTCTTTAAACTCTGAAACCTGGGCTAAAGGTGAGTGACTGGTCCTGATTCTCCCTGATCAACCTGCACTGTGCCATGGCAAATTACAGTCTTGCTTCCAAGAGCACTTCACACCCTCCTGCTCTCCCTGGCCACCACCCCAATCCAACACTCCAACCCAGAGCAGGAACTGGTGGGGCTTGAACCCCATCCCCCCCACATCCATTTGTTTGACTCTGTGGCTTACTTTCCAGCCAAATCAGCTCCACAACCTGACCTGCAGCCCAGGAGCATCCCAAGAGTGTGACCAGCTGGGAATGGCTCAAGCCAGCACCACTGCCAACTGTGGAGCTTCCCCTTCCATGTCTGAAGGTAACCCCTGCTCCAGGCTGGGTTGCTTTCTAATGGTTGGGTTTTGATGAAGCTCCCAAGCCCTGTGGATGAGGTCAGCAGGAGGGCTTCTGCAGCATGAACACAGAAACCAAAACAATCCCAGGAGAGATGGTTCCAAACCACCCCAAGACTATGTTCCCTTTGCCCTTTGTTTCCTTGAGAATAGAAGGATGTGTGGGGCTGGGTTTATCACAGGGATGGAAGTGGCAGCTCCTAATCTTATGGTGCAGGAATGTTTTAACAGTCTTGCCACCAAAAAAATTCATCTCCTGCAAGGGCAAGGAGGAAGAAGCACAATTGGTCCCTGGGTGAGAGGCTGAGTGCAGCCTGGTAGCTGCTGGTGGCTGCTAGGAGTGGTCACAGGGCTGGAAGGGAAGAGAAGAGTTTCCTGCAATGTCTTAAAGAGGAAAGGTTGCACCAGCTGCTCCCACAGGGGATTGGCACAGGGATTTCATAGAATCATAGAATTGGTTGGGTTGGTGAAGACCTCTAAGATCATCCAGTCCCACCCTCAACCTAAGACCACCACCACCATGAAACCATGTCCCCTGGTGCCATGGCCACACATCTCTTGAGCACCTGCAGGGATGGGGACTCCACCACCTCCCTGGGCAGCCTGTGCCAGCGCCTGACCGCTCTAGCAGCAAAGAAATTGTTCCCCATGTCCAACCTAAACCTCCCCTGGTGCAGTGCTGGGGAAACAACCCCAAAAGCCAGAAAAGCTGCAGCTCAGTCAGAATGAAGCAGGAGCAGGTTCAACAGGATGAATTGAAAGTCAATGCACCATTGCTGGTCCCAGCCAGCATGAGCTGGTAACACCCTAGGTGTGGTCAGGCTGTCAGCTGCCTGAGCAATCCTCTCCCCATGCAATCATCCTCTTCCTACTGCTCCAGCCTTAAAAATGGAGATGGGAGAGTCCTCATCTATGTGATTTCAGTCACAAAACTTCCAGCTCTTCAGCTTGGAAGAGGGACAGAGGAGGTGATGCTCTCCTGGAGATCTGTGAATACTGCCTGTGGCATGGAGACAGGGGAGTGGAAACATCTGTTCACTGCTAGCAGGGCTGGGGGCATCCCATGGAACTGGCAGCTGGTAAGTGTGGCACAGACAAAAGGAGATGGTTGAGCACAGGATGTGGAGCTGAGCTGTGAAGCATCTTGCCACAGGCCCTTCAGGATGGCAGAAGTTTACACAGCTTGGCCAAAGGCAGGTGGACACATTCAGGGATGAAAAAGGGTCCTGGGAGCTCTTCCATCCCACTGCTGCAGGCTGGGAAACTGCAGAGCTCCTGTGCCTGTCCTGTTCTTGTCCTCTCCTGGAATATTGCATCCAGTTTTGGGCTCCCCAGTTCAACAGGGACAGGGATCTGCTGGAGAGAGTCCAGCAGAGGGCTGTGAGGATGATGAAAGGACTGGAGCACTGCCCTGTGAGGAGAGGCTGAGAGCCCTGGGGCTGTTTAGACTGGAGAAGAAAAGAGTGACAGGGGAGTTAATAAATGTCTATAAATATCTGAGGGCTGGGGGTCAGGAGGGAGGGGACAGGCTCTGCTCAGCTGCACCCTGGGATAGGACAAGGGGCAATGGATAGAAACTCCAGCACAGGAGGTTCCACCTCAACACAAGGAGGAACTTCTTCACTGTGAGGGTCCCAGAGCACTGGAACAGGCTGCCCAGAGAGGTTGTGGAGCCTCCTTCTCTGGAGACTTCCAAGCCCCATCTGGATGTGTTCCTATGTGCCCTGTGCTGGATTCTATGGCCCTGCTCTGGCAGAGGGGTTGGACTCAATGATTTTCCATCCCCTAACATCCTCTGGGCTTCCCCTGAGTGTGGTGCTGAGGGACATGGTTTAATGGCACTGTTTTAGCAGCATGGTGGGTTGTGAGCTCCAGGCAGGTGATTGGACTTGATGATCTCAGAGGTCTCTTCCAAATTCATCAATTCCATGGTTTTATGTGCTACAGCCATGTGTGCTCCCAACCTGCCACCTAAGCATGGCTGATACTGGAGAGGTGATGGACCTCATGGCCAGGCAGCTGCCTCTGGCTCCTGTGAGCCAAAAGAGAGGGTGGAAGGGGTGAGAGAAGCTCAGTCCCAGTGACTGCTCAGTGGAAGTAAATATCCTGCAGGTTCGGTCACAGCCTAGGAAGTGAGGGCTGAGGGTGTCTGGAAGAAACAATCTACAGTCACATGCAAACTAGACCAGACAGGTCCCCAGAACATCTGCTCCACACCTGGCACAAGCCCAGAGACACTGCTGCTTTCTGCTCCCTGCCTGCCAACACCTTGTGAGCCAGCGGTCAAAGGTTAGAGGAATGATCTGAAGCAGGGCAGAAGGCTGGGGGAGAGATCTGGGCTGTCCCTCAGCAGTCCCTGGTATTTCCCCTGGAGCACAGTGGGTGATGCTGAGTCCAAGATGATCTCTCCTTGCCAAGACAAGGGCCACATAGCTGCCCAAATGCAGCTTTCAGAGGCCACACTCTGCTCCAGCACCATGAGTGACTGCCACTCAGGTCCTCTTGTTTCGACAACCTGGCCCCTGACAGCACCAGCTGAGAGAGGACTTGCTTAGCTCATGACAGCCAGCTCAGCAGTAGGACCACACAAATCTCTTGCCAGCAGGTAGGGCAGGACTGAGGAGCACCAGGAACAGCCCAGACAGCTGAGATGCACCAGGGCTGCAGTGAAGTTGATGAAGGCTCTGGGGAACAAGTCTTCTGGGGAATAAATGGTTCCTCATGTCCAACCTAGACCTCCCCTGGGGCTGTTTCCCTCATCCCATCATTTTGAAGAGCAGCCCAACTCCCACCTGGCTCCAGCCTTCTTTCAGGGAGTTGCAGAGAGCCAGAAGGTCTCTCCTCAGCCTCCTTTTCTCCAGGCTCAACAAACCCAGGCTGCTCCTCACCACCCCTGTTCTCCAGACCCTTCCCCAGCTTTGTTGCCCTTCTCTGGACCCGCCCCAGCCCCTCAATGTCCTTTTTGGAGTGAAGGACCCAAAACTGAACTAAGTACTTGAGGTGTGGGCTCACCAGTGCTGAGTAAAGGGGGACAATCACATCCCCAGCCCTGCTGGCCACACTGTTCCTGATCCAAGCTAGGATGCCATTGGCTTTCTTGGCCACCTGAGCATACTGCTGGCTCATCTTCAGGCATCCATCAGCCAATACCCCCACAGCCTTCCCTGCTGAGCAGCTCTCCAGCCACTCTTATCATAGAATCACTGAATTGTTTGCATTGGAAAAGACCTCTAAGGTCATTGAGTCTAACCATCAACCTAAGACCACCAGGGCCACTACACCAAGTCCCCAGGTCCCATGTCCCCAGGTTTCTTGAACACCTCTTCCAAGCCTGTAACCTGTCCCAAAGTCCCAGATCTTGACCTAGAAGCTGCCCCAAGAGCATCAGGCTCTGCAAACACCTCAAGCTGCCCTGCTGTGTGGGAGTCAGGGGTGGCCAGAGATGGTCCTTTCACTGCTTCCCTGGGGAAAGCAGAAGTGTCTTCCCAGGGAGCAGGGAGGTTTTAATTAGTGCTCCCTTCTGCAGCAAGCCAGGTTCTCCTGCTTGGGCTCCTCAGATGAACACAGCTATAATTAAGAAGCAGCAGTGTCAGGAAAGAGAGCAGGTTCCAGCCTGTGATTTATTATGGGGTGTCGTGGGTGCAATTACCGTTGGCCTCTCCTCCTCTCCCTGGTGTTTTCACTAAGTGAATGTTCTGATGAAAGGGGTGGCTCAGGCTCAGCAGATGGACACCTCTGGGTTTCTCTACAGCACAGGCAGAGTCCTGCCTTTCCCTCCATGCAGTTACCACTGAGAACCTCAAACCTGGCTTGAAAGCCTTTGTGTCCACAAGTCCAGAGGAGGCCATGAAGGTGATCAGACGACAGAGCAGTCTCCCATGAAGGCAGGCTGAGAGAGCTGGAGTTGTTCAGCCTGGAGAAGGCTCCAGGGAGAGCTTTGAGCAGCCTTACAGTAGCTGAAAAGGGCTACAGGAGAGCTGGGGAGGGACATTGTGCCAAGGTGTGGAGTGACAAGACAAGGGGTTATGGCTTCAAACTGGGAGAAGCTAGATTTAGGTTAGACATGAGGAAAAAAATCTTGGCCATGAGGGTGTTGAGACCCTGGAACAGGTTGCCTAGGGGAGCTGTGGAGGCTCCAAGCCTGGAAGTGCTCAAAGCCAGGTTGAACGGGGCCTTGAGCAGTCTGGTCTCAGAAGGAGGTGTCCCTGCCTATGGCAGGGGGCTGAAACTCAATGGTCTTTGAGGTCCTTTCCTACCCAAACCAGTCTGTGATTCTTTGATTCAATAAGTCACCGTTCTGGGCTCAGCCCCAACCCTCAATGACCACCTGTGAGCAACACCTGGACCAAAGGCAGCACCCATCAGCACCCTCCTTAGTGCCCACCATCTCCTGCCAGCAATGGCAGGACAAGGAGGGACCCCAAAGAAGTCCTGCTGGGGACAGTGAAGCGTGAGCACCAGACTAGAACAGGCAGCTTCCATTGAGGAGGGTCAAGGTTTGGGGTTTGCTTTGGAGACTTGATGGGGTGCTTGGTGCCATGGTTTAGTTGATTAGATGGTGTTGGATGATGGGTTGGACCTGGTGATCTCGAAGGCCTCTTCCAACCTGGTCTGGTCAGTTCAGTTCAGTTCAATTCAGTTCAGTTCAGTTCAGTTCAGTTCAATTCAGTTCAGTTCAGTTCAATTCAATTCAATTCAACTCAACTCAGCTCAGCTCAGCTCTACTCTACTCCACTCTACTCCACTCTACTCCACTCTACTCCACTCTACTCTACTCCACTCTACTCCACTCTACTCTACTCCACTCCACTCCACTCCACTCCATTCCTACTCTATTCTGTTTGCTGGTGAGGGAGTCTGGAGGAGCCCAAAGCTTTGGGTAGCTCTAGGCCTGTTGGCAAGCGACACCTCCAACCTGTGACGAGGTTAGAACTGTCTCTGCTCCCAGGTTGTTCCCACTTCTGGTCATCTCCAATGAGGGGGAAGTTGTGTGTGAGCAGTCTGGGGAGGGTGGTGTTGGCCTGGAGTCTGCCTGTTTGCTTGATCTTAATCTCAGTCCCAGCAGCAGCAGCAGCAGCAGCAGCATTTCACTTCCCGAGTCACTCAGCGGTGGTGAGCACCACTGTTGGGAGTCTGAACTTTGGTTTATTGCCATGCATATGGTCTGCACTTTACCTTTGTAGGATATAAATCTGGACAGGTTGAGACTGATAAGAGAGAGGGGATAAAAATAGAGAGAGGGGGGAAGGAAAGAAAAAAGGAAGTAGGAAGCACAAAATTCAAACAAACTCAAATTATGGAAAGCTTTTGGGGCTTGGGACTCCAAGTACCACACATTTGAAGGTTGAACTTGATGATCTCAGAGGTCTTTTCCAACCTTAATGATCCTACTCCCAGAGCACCAAATGTGGAGGGTTACTACTCCACCAGCCATCAAAGACAAAAGAGTCCTGCCCTGCCCTCCACAGAGTTGCTGCTGAAAGCCTCAAGCCTGCCTTGGAGGGATTTGTGTCCACAAGTCCACAGGAGGCCATGGAGGTGATCAGAGGGCTGGAGCACATCTGCCTTGAGGACAGGCTGAGAGAGTTGGAGGTCTAGGACAAGGGTGGGTTGGAGTTTGTGAGCCATGAGGGCTCATTTGTGCCACACTTGTTCATCATGACAGCCAGAACTGGTGCAAAACGTCATCTGCTGTCCCCTTCTGCCCCGGGTCTTGGTGCTCATCTCCTCCATCCCAGCTTGAATGCCTGAGAGAAGCTGTAGTAGGGTAAGTGGGAAAGGAGAGGGGAATAGGTGGACTAAAGCTTCATCAGGTCAAGACCCAGTTGTGGTCTGGATGTGGGAATGTGCCCCTGGCACATGAGGTGAGGGTTTCTGGCACGTGAGACATGTTTGCCCATCTCAGCAGGATAAGGAGATGCTTGTGAGCAGGGTTGGTTTGTGACCCTCCTCTGTAGGCAGTGATGGATGGAAGGGCTTGGAGCATCCAGAGCAGGCTGCAGGGAGCAGCCCAGCCTCTGCCAGCAGCCTCTGGCCTTGTGCAGATGTGAGGGTCCCCCTGATTGCAGCATGCCTGCAGGAACAGTCACCTCCAGGCTTCACTTGGTGCTTCAAACCACATCAGGGCCCAGGTAGCTTGTCAGGCCGCTTCAGTGGCTGTTCCAGGGCAGCTGAGCAGGCAGAGCCTGTGATTCCCCACTTCTGGCTTTGCCTTCCCATGGGTTGGGAAGCTTTTGGTCGTCTTCTGCAGAAGCCCAGTGGCAGTGAGCACATTGCAGTCATGCCCTTGGGAGCATTTGGGGCTGGGCTCTGCTGGGGACGGGGAAGAGCTTCAAACCGGTCCAGCTCTCAGCTACACACCCTTCCCTCCCTTCTGGATTGCAATTCCTCCTGATTTTCCTGGATTACCAGGAAATGAAACCACCAGGGCTTTTTTGGTTATCCCCCCAGCACTGTGCATGTCAAGTTTGCAGGTGGCACCATCCCCAGGCTCTCGTTGCCGTGGGGAGGGACAAGCTCTTCTGGAATCATAGAATGCATCAGGTTGGAAGGGACCCTCAAAGGCCATCTTGTCCAACCCCTCTGCAGTGAGCCTGGACATCTCCAGCTAGATCAGGTTGCTCAAGTTTGACCTTGAATGTCTCCAGGGATGGGGCCTCAACCCCATCTCTGGGATGACCTTGATGGCTTTGTTCCTGTGGGAGCAATGCAATGACACCAGTGTGTGGGATCAGCTTGCTCTGGGATCCCTCTTGACAGTGATTTGCTGCAGGGGACCTAAACGTTGTGGGGGTGGGTGACAACACAACAGCTCTTCCCTGAACTTGCCATTCCAAACCTGCTGCAAGTGGCTGTTCACAGCTCCCCACTACATGAAAATCCCTGACAGATGACAAACTGTAGGATCTTGTGGGCAGGTGGGGATCTAGGAGCCAAACTGTGATCTCAGGCTTCCTGGGTCCTCCTTTGATCTCATCTCCTCCATTACTCAGGTGTTGTGCTAGTGCCTGGCACCATTTCTGATGGTGCAGACTCTTCTCTAACACAGTTGGATGAGCAGGGAGGGTTTCAGAAGGTACCATCCTTACCATCCTTGCCCTCCTTTGGAGTGAGAGGGTTGAATAGCTCCTGGGCAGGCAGGCAAGCATTTGTCTGGGCATCTGCCAAACCCTGGCCAAAACAGGGTGGTGCAGGAGGTTGTGCTGGCAGTCAAGTGCTGGTAGATCTGCCTGGTGCTCTTCCAGGTGGACACCCTGCTGCTGATAAAGCTTCACCTCAGTGAGGAAACCACCACTGTCACTCCAGGAAGTCTGATGACTTTCCCTGGCGCTTGTGCTTGAGGGCCACTAAGGAAGGCTCTTAAGGCTTGAGTACTTTTAAAGGGTGATTGTTTTATTGCCCCTCACATCAAACTCAGAGGCTAAAGGCTGCGTGCTAACATCTGCCCAGGACTGCTGACTGCTGGTACATGAGGCAGACTTAGTTCCACATGGGCAGAAAACAGCTGAGTCTTCATCACCACCACAAACCTGCCCTGACCCAGACCTTTGAAGTTCACCACTACATGGAAAGGAGGAAGCAAGCAGCGAGCATGATGGAGACACAGCTCCAAAGCAGCACCCCAGGACCCAGCCCTCTGGGAATAATGCTGCCAGCCTCCCCAGCCACTCAGTCTCTGCACCCCAACCTTTCTGTGATGTTTCTCAAGCCCATGCAGCCCAATGCAAATATTCTCCATTTCACTCCTTTCTTTGTCTCTCACAAGGACTGAAACCTCCTGAGTCCTTTAGGCCATCAGGGTCTCTTCTGAATCTCTTTCCCTTCCAGCCTGAGCGATCCCATGGGTCTATGATAAACAATTTGGTTTCCAGCCACCTCCTCAAAGGGTCAGAAGCCAACAAATATCTGGTAGATTTGGCCCCAAGACTGTCCCCCAGCAGGGTCTCCTTCCCTGGACACCCAGAGCAGAGCAAGCTGGCCTGGGTTTCTGCTACACAACTCCTCCCTGGCTCATCCTGCCCTTGGCTGAGGCTGGGCAGGCAGCCCCAACCGGGACAGCCCAACAAAATGGTTGCTGCTGCTGCTGTTCCCTCAGACAGTGTCTTCACCACGCACCACACAAGTGAGCTGCCACCCAACTGGGCAAGCTGGTCTGTACAGGTGCCTGCATCCATCTGCCTGGGAGCTGGGCAGACAGAGCCCTAGGAGCAGCCACCAGCAGGAGCTATTTCAGCAGGCTCAGAGGCAGGGTTTGTCACTCTGTTGGTGAGATGTCTGCAGCCACAAGAGGTGGGTGCTGAAGGAGAGAATCTGTCTGTCCCCTCCCTGGAAGTGTTCAAGGCCAGGCTGAATGGGGTCTTGAGCAACCTGGTCTAGTGGAAGGTGTCCCTGCCCATGGCAGGGGGGTTGTAACTAAATGATCTTTAAGGTCCCTTCCAACCCAAGCCAGCTGAGGATTCTATGAGGATCCTGTGATACAGAGGCTGTGGCCCAAAAGTCATTTCCTCCTCGTGTCACGCAGCATCCAGGCTGCTCACCTCTGTCTCGGTGTCTTTGCCTGCCCTCAGAATGGGTGGGGACTGGCAGAAGAACAGAAAGGCACAGACTGAAAGCTTGTCTTGGCAGACTGCTTCATCACCCCGAGCCAAGGTGCTCCCTTCGCGCTGTGCCCTCACAGCTGCTCCCTTCCTGGGACTTCACCAACATCCAACTCAGTGGTGGCAGCACTCAACTTCTTCTCAGGCTCCCCAAAAGCACCCCCAGTTCCTCTAAGCTCTGTCATCATATGACAAACCCATCCTACCCTGTGGAGTACGAGCAGATCCACACAGGACCTCCTGTACGTGCCGGAGAGCTGGGATCCAGCCAAAAGGGACCAGGTCCTCAGCCACCTTAGCTTCCTAATGCTTCAGCAGCAGGTCCAAACCAGGTCCAAACCGGGTCCAAACCGGGTCCAACCACAGCAGGAGCAAACTGTGTTACCCCAACACAAGTTTAACCTTGGTTTTGAACCAAGCAGTGACCTTTGCCACTCACAGAAAGGTTCCAACAGTGGATCCCGAGTTCCTCTCCACAGTCCCGTTTTAAAGGGCTGCTCGGTCCACACTGCTGCCTGCCCTTGCTGAGTGTCAGGAACCCAGGGTGAGACCCTGCGTTCACCCCTGCTGGGCCGAACCTCTCGGTGTCAGTTCTTGAACTCCATAGAAGTCCTTTTTCGGCGCAGACCCCACCAAAACCAGCCCAGCGCTGGAGCTCTCAGATGATCAAGCACCGACAGACGATCTCGGCTACAGCCCTGGCTTGAGAGCAGCCCAGCCACGCAAGTGTTAACTCCCCGTTGCCCTAATTACGGCAGGGCAGTCGCCGTCATTTACTACCCTGTTGTCTCACAGTTAGTTCCAGTATTTAAAAATAACGTCAGGCAGGTCTTTTGTCCCTGAGCCTTGGCCTCGCTGGAGTTTGCACTGGCATTTTCCAGGCAAATAAGTGAAAGGGGAGAGGAGAGCTGCGCTCCAACTCCTTAGCGGGGAGGTAAGCTCACAGGGAGGCAGAGCTGTGGTGTGAAGGACCAGGGCAGCTTCAGGTGAGGCTCCCCGCTGTTTGAAGAGGGGCGATGATGGATCTTGCCGAGGTCACGGGCAGGGAGAGCTCACCTACAGAACTCTACCCACCAAAAGCAGCTCCTCACCGAGGTGCCCGGCTGGTGAGCAGCCAAAGAGACCCCGGTTCCCTCTGGACGCATCGCAGACAGAGGAAAAGCCGAGGTCTGCAAACAAACAGCCTCTCAAAACTCCCAACTTCATTAGGAGCAGGGGGGAAAAAACCCGAAACCCATCCCCTTTCCGTGCCAGACGGACATTTTGCTGCCAAGAAAGTGCCACCTACTGGAACTGGCTCCGGCGAGGAAGCGCAGGACGGGGGAGCTACACCCCTAACACGCAGCGCTGGGAAAAATGCCCTTTTTGTCCCACCAACTTTTTCAAGGCAGTAAGACAAAGCTCAGTGCTGGGCATGAGCCCAGCCACTGCCCCCTCCCCATCAAGCTCCCTCTGCAGAGGAAACAACCAGGCTTTGGAAGTGGATAAAGGTTGGGTAGAGGAGGGTGTGGAGGGGAGGGGGGGATGCGAACCTTTAGGTTGGCAAGGAGGGACTTACCGCTGCTGAGAAGGTCTCCTGCCGTTCCCTGGGCTCCCCTGTGTCCTCTCCAAGTTTCACCTAGTTCAGTCCTGCTGCCATTCTCCAGCAGCCCAGCTCCCTGCTCGGTGCTTTGCTGCTCCCCCCCAACAAGCTCCGACCACGGAGGAGAGAGCGAGGCAGAGCCCACCCAGCACCCCGACCTGGGGGTCTCTGTGCCACCCGCTTCCCTCTGCCCTTTCGTCCCGGTGCCGCTCGCCCCGGTTGTCTGAGAGCAGGTGACAGAGGTTTCTTGGCAGAGGAGAGAGGAGGGGAGGGATGTGGAGGCAGCGAGAGGTGGAGCTGGGACCCGGAGCAACAGGTTACTGTATAACTAGGAGCTGGTGGCCCCAGCAAGCCGGCTGCATCCCCGCCAGGCACTGGGGGCGACTGGGACCTTCGCCCACTCCCAGTGCAAAGGCGCCAGGAGCTGAGCCTCGGTGCTGCTCGGTGGGGACGTGTTAAACTTCAGGTTTCTTTTGCCTGAAAACGTTTTGTACCCAAGGGGGAGGCTGAAGGTGGCGAGAGGTGGCAAAGGAGAGCTCAGAGCTGGGTTTTCCATCACCAGTCAGGGAGGGGTCGTGCTGCCTGACCGCCTCCTGGGGGGAACAAGGCCCCTTTTGTGCAGCCCAAGGCTCTCCTCCGCAGCTCCACGCTGGCTCCTGGGTTGTTTTCCTCCAGCTTTGCTCCTGCCTGACGTCTGCAGCAGGAAGAGGTTCCCTGAGATGGAGGGAGAGGGCACAAACAACATCCTCCCTCTGCAGGTCCCCAGAGCAGTTGTGGGTGAGCAGCAGAGCCCCGTGTGGGGTACCCCACACCCTGGCACTGTGCTCCTTGGAATGAAGCTGCTATAAAGGCCTTCATCTTGCCCTTTCTTGGTGGGCCTGGCCATGCCACGGGTCTTGCCCCACACATCTTTACCTGGGCACTAGGCAAAGGTGCAACATGGCTTGGGCAGAGCTGTGCCAGAGTTGTGGTGGGGAGAGGGCAGGGACTGGTGAGCTCACTAATGGGAGCAACAGAGGGGATGTGATTGCCTGGTACAGGAGGGGAGTCAGAGGCATCAGGTACAAGTTTGGGCATCAGCATGGTGCAGCTGGAGCAGGGCTTGCTCCTCAGCAGGGGATGCTCCTTTTTGGTAGGAGGTGGTCCTTGCTGGCAGGAGATGGTCCTGCCAGGAGAAGCTCAGGACCCTGTTGCTATTCACACCTGTGTGCCGTGTGCTCTGACAGACAGAATCTACACAGGACCTTTTTGGCCATCTCAGGGGACATCCATCAGGACTACAAAGATGCTGAGGGGACTGGAGCATAACTGATGAGGGAAGACTGAGGTCTTTTTGGTCTGGAGAAGAGCAGACTGAGGGGAGATCTCATCCATGCTGAGCAATACTACAAGGGTGGGTGTCAGGAGGATGGGATCAGGCTTTGTTCAGTGGTGCCCAGTGACAGGGCAAGAGCTAATGGGCACAAACTTGAACATAAGAAGTTCCATCTAAACATGAGGAGGAACTTCTTTACTTAAGGATGCTGGAGCACTGGAATGGGCTGCCCAGAGAGGTGGTGGAGACATTCCAAACCCACCTGGACGTGTTCTCGTGTGACCTTCTCTAGGTCACCCCCCTTGGACTCTATGATCTCCAGAGGTCCCTTCCAACCCCTACCATTCTGTGATTCCCATGCCACTGCAATACTGTCTCAGCCCTCCCTTGCTGGTATCCAGGCTCATTATCAGTGTGGTCAGGAGTAAGACCACCATCCACTTATCACCATGACCCCAGGTGAGGCACAGAGGAGGCAAGAACTGCTTCTTGCTGGAGCAGGAGAGGTAGGAATTGAGCTTCAGAACTGGTGGTGTGGCTCCTGTGCTGTCTGGGAAAGGTTTCTTTAGAAGCCCCAGTTTCATCAGCATACTCTCTTGTTCCTCCTCTCTCTTGCTCTTCAAAACCCAGAGGGAACTTTTAACAGCTGGCACTGCTGCTTCTGAGGCCGTGGAGAGGTTGTTTGAGTTGTGCTTGGTGGTTTGCCATGCTCAGACTGGATGTCTGGGGGCCTAGGGGGACCCAGTGCTCTGGGGAATGGTCTCTGCTGTGAGCAGGTTTTATCACTTTCAAAGAAGAGCCAGTTTCAGTTGTTTCAAGAGCTAACACTTGTTAAAGCAACAGGCTGAGCTCATGAGCTGATCATTAGGTTGGGAAACACTAGCTGAACACATGGGTCTTACAGAGGTGGCTGTGGCCAGGTGGCAGCCATCCCACAGCCAGTTCCTCCCCAGAATGTGGGGCTTGGGAGAGCATGTTGTTGAACCTCCTCACCATCCAGTGCCTGAAGGGGGCTACGACAAAGCCGGGGAGGGACTTTTTATGAGGGCTTGACGTGATAGGGTGAGGGGTGATGGCTTTGAGCTGTGGCTCCTGGAGACTGCAGGCAGTAAAGGACTTGATGATCAGAGGGCTGGAGCACCTCCCCTCTGGAGGCAGGCTGAGAGGGTTGAGGCTGTTCAGCCTGGAGAAGAGAAGGCTCTGGGGAGACCTTAGAGGAGCCTTCCAGTATCTGAAGGGGGCTACAGGAGAGCTAGGGAGGGACTTTGTACAAGGGATTGCAGTAATAGGATGAGGGGTGATGGCTTTGAGCTGGAAGAGGGGACTTTGAGGCTGGAGATTAGGAAGACATTCTTGACAGTGAGGGTGGTGTGACACTGGGACAGGTTGCCCAGGGAGGTTGTGGCTGACCCTTCTCAGGATATGTTCAAGGCCAGGTTGGACAAGGCCTTGAACAGCCCTAGGAGAAGCAGCAGACCACCAGATACATCACCAGGCAGGGGAACAGATGTTGGTCCAATGGAAGGGAAACATGGTGGGAATGTGTCAGAGCCCAGTGAGCATTGCCAGCTGAAAGGCTTTGTGCAGGACATCCCTACCCCCTGAAATGCATCTTCTGCTACTGGGGCTGCTGGGCTAGGGTGGCCTTCCTGAATGTAAACTGGAATTTGGAAGGATTCTGATGGAGAAGCCATTGGATGTCCAAGGCTCTGACTGCTGCTGTCTGGCAGCCACACTCCTGATGAAGACAGGCACAGCAGCTCCTGTGGGGTGCTGCACCCCGCAGGACATCTCAAAGTGCTGAGCAGAGGAGGCAAATTTTCCTCTGGGCAGAGAAGAAAACCACAAGGGAGCTTAATCACATCTTCCCTGCAGGAGCTGATGCTGGTTCAAGTGGGCCAGAGGACAATCACCCTGCTGTGGTGGCCATTCCCCTGACCTGGCTCCCAGATGTGGACCCAAATGAGTGTCCCTCATCACTGGATATTGGGAAGAAATTCTTTACAGTGAGGGTGGTGAGACACTGGAACAGGTTGCCCAGGGAGGTTGTGGATGCCCCCTTCATGGAGGTGTTCAAGGCCAGGCTGGATGGAGCTTTCAGCAGTGTGGTCTAGTGGAAGGTGTCCCTGTCCACGGCAGGGGGGTTGGAACTAGTTGATCTTTAAGGTCCCTTCCAACCTAAACCATTCTGTGAACCTATGATCAGCCTTGCTCCTTTGCCCACTGATGAAACCCTTCAGTGCTGTGACAGTGGCAATGGTCACTGGGGGACTGCACCACTTGAGCTGTTTCTGCTTGCTGAGGACCAGAGAGAAGCTGTGGACCCACAGAGCCCTATCTCTTGGAGTACCTCCAAGGCTGGAATCCCAGGAGGCTCCCTTGCCTCTTGGGATCGGCCTTTTAAATCAGGCTGGCGGCAGACTCGGCTGTGATGGCTTGAGAACAAAGACTTCTTCCTTGCAGAGTAAACACCACCCAAACCCAGCTCCTCAAAATATGTGTTCCTCTCAATTTTTAATGCCTTTTTTCACATCCAGCTTGCTCGTCCTGTTTCAGAAGGGCTGGGCCTCCTAATTAAAAGCTCCAGCAAACTTCTGTCTGGCAAATGTCATCAATGGCTTCACTGTGCTGAGCCTGGCTGCTCTAAGCACTGGGAACGTAAGGAAAACCTCAGAACATCTGAAGATGAGGAGCAACTTCTTTACTTTGAGGGTGCTGGAGCCCTGGAGCAGGCTGCTCAGAGAGGTTGTGGAGTCTCCTCCCGTGGAGAGACTCCAAAGCCACCTGGACACTGGGACCCAGGAGGACTGTTTCCTGCAGGAATCAGCCCAGGGGGCCAGTTCTGTGGCACAGCATCACAGCAGGGGCAAACACCTCAGGGCAGGAAAACCTTCTACTTTTATTAAGTGTCTCCTGAATTTGGGTCTCTTCTGCCTCCAGCTCTGCTTGTGTTTGATTTTGTTTGCAGTGAGCCCCACAGGAGGGAAAGGAAGGCAAAACATGGAGGCTGCAAGTGGAAGTGGAAGTCTGTGACCCCCCCCATCTGCCACACCACCTACAATCAGGTAAAACAAACCATCCACTTCACAACACTTCCTTTAAAACCCACCAGATGCTCTGGGGCCAGACCCTTGTGCAGGGTGCAAACACCAGGGAAGGTCTGTGGGTTCCCTTGTAACACACAAGAAGGGTTCTGCTTGGTACAGGTTTGTCACCAGCAGGGTAGACACAGCTTGGTATGTTGGTCACTCCTTCCACCAGCTACCTGATGGGTACATTCCAGCATGCCAAGCAAAGCTGGAAGGACAAATGGGTGGGGGTTTGCTTCATGCAGATTAAGCACAGAAACATTTGGTGATTGGATTTCCTGGTGGCTCCTTCAGCACCCAGTTCTGCTTTTACATTCTCTTCATGGGTGCAGCCCTGCTCCTGGTGATCAGCAAAGGGTTGGTTGTGCCACTGATCTCACAGCATCAGGCCCAGGGAGGGGTTCATGCCCATGTGTGTGTTTTGGTGTGGGCTGCTGGGTGCTGTAAACGTGAGCAGAAGCTGGTTGCCGAGACCTGGCCTTGGAAGGGGCTCCCCTGGGTAAGGTCAAGGGATGATGCAGGGCCTGTTGTGACAGGACAAGAGGTGATGGGTTGAAACCAAAAAAGGGAGATTTGGACTGGAGAGAAGGGAGAGCTTTATGACACTGAGGGTGGCGAGACCCTGGGCCAGGTTGCCCAGAGAGGTGGGAGATGCCTCATCCCTGGCATCATTGCAGGTCAGGATGTTTGGGCCTCTGAGCACCTTGCTCTAGTTGGGGATGTCCCTGCTGACTGCAGGGGGCTTGGACTAGATGAACTTTCAAGGTCCCTTCAACCCAAACCAGGCTGGGATTCTATGTTTTTCTGTGGAATTGGACAGGAGCTGCTTCTGTGTGTTTTGATTCTTCCACCACCACTGGAAAGAACACAGTGGCTGTGGCAGCGTGGCTCCAGCTCCTGGCTAGTGCCAATCCATGCAGAGCTCAGGTGCTTCTTCCCATTTTAGGATGGGACCAGAAGATCAGGAGTCTTTCACACCCATCCAGGCTTGCCCAAACCTTCCTTTGTGAGCCTCAGCTGGAGCCTAGGATCTGAAGAAGATGCTCTGCACTTCAAACACTGACTTAGATCTGAAACATCATTTATTTGACTAAACAACTGCCAAAATAGGAAGTTCTGAGTGGAAGACCTGCTTGTCCAAAAGCTCCCCAGCTCCCCAAGCTTTACATTAGCACCAAGAGATTTTTTGATGAAGTAATTTATTCCTTTTATTTTTTTTTTGCAGAATCATAGAAATAAAACTTTTAACACCAAAAAGAAGCAACAGCCAACAACACTCTGGTGAGCTTTTAAACAGGACAGAAGGGTGAGTGAATGGTTGAGTGTTTGTGCTCCTCTTATGGCCACCCCATATCAACAACCCCCCCCCACACTGAGGTCTTGGCTTCTGCCTGAGCAAGAACCAGCAGCCCAAACCTTGCAGCTCAGCTCTCTGGGTACACACAAACCTCAATTCCCAGTCCCACTGGGATAAATCAGTCACTGCCCTACTAATGTCTGGGAAATTACCACTGGGGGCTGAAAACACAAATGAGAGCAGAAGAGAATCTGTGTCCTCAAACAGCAGCCTGTGTGGTGCAGCAGAAAGAGGTCCAGGCTGTATGGCCTGATTGGTTTCTGTGTCACTTGGTTGTATGTTGCTGCTACTCTGCACCCCACAACAGCACCTAGCTGGGTGATGCTCTGCTTACTACTCTGTGCTGGGAATGGGTAGTTAGAAATGATCCCTGATGAAGTCTTCTTGCTGAATCATAGAATCACAGAATGGTGGGAGGTGGAAGGGACCTGAGGAGATCAAGTCCAACCCCCATGCCAAAGCAGGGTCACCTAGGGCAGGTCACAGCAGAAGGTATCCAGATGGTTCTTGAAAGTCTCTTAAGGAGACTCCAAAACCTCTCTGGACAGCCTGCTCCAGGGCTCCCTCACCCCCACAGTAAAGGTTTTTCCTCATGGTGAGGTGGAACTTCCTGTCTTTCAGTTTGTATCCACTGCCCTTTGTCCTTTCTCAGGACACCACTGAAAAGAGCCTGGCCCTTCTCCTTGACACCCACCCTTCTCCTTGACACCCACCCTTCTCCTTGACACCCACCCTTCTCCTTGACACCCACCCTTCTCCTTGACACCCACCCTTCTCCTTGACACCCACCCTTCTCCTTGACACCCACCCTTCTGCTATTTGTAAACATTAATAGGATCTCCTCTCAGCCCTCTCCTCTCCAGGCTCAGCAGTCCCAGGTCTCTCAGCCTTTCCTCATCAGACAGATGTTCCAGTTCCTTACTCACCCTCATAGCCTCCCAGTATATCCCTCTTCCTCTTGATGTGGGGAGCCCAGAGCTGGACACAACACACCAGATGTGGTCTGACCAGGGCAGAGTAGAGGGGGAGTAGAACCGCCCTTGACCTGCTGGACATCATCTCTTGCCTTTGCCCATAAATAAGTGAACACAGCTGCCAGCTGGGACATGGCACCTACCAGCACTGCCCCTCACAGATCTGCTCTCCAAGCAGAGGAGAGGTTTACAGGATTGTTATCTGCAGGAGGGTTCAATATTTGAATAGAAACCTGCTCTTTTATAGGAGAAGCGCACGGAGGAGGTGTTGAAACCTGCCAGGGCTTAGCTGACAAAAGCAGCAATGGCCATGACCTTTAGTCCCGACTCCAGCCCATAGGTGGCGAGCAGCAGAGCGTTCAGGATGAGGTCAGCTCGCAGCACGTAGGTTTGCCAGGCCAGGAAATACAGCGCCAGGCCCACGCTGCCCAGCGTCAGCGCGAGGCTGAGCCCCAGCGGAGCCTCTTCTTCTGTCAGGTTACCCTTGGAGCCTCGAGGGAAACAAAAGCCTGGACTGAGTCTTAATTTCTCCACACACTACCACAAGCCCCAAGTCTGGAGCGTTCTCTGGAACAGGTTGCCCAGAGGTGTGGTAGAGGTCCCGTCCCTAGAGACATTCAAGGTTGGCAGTGGCCTTTAAGATCACCCAGTCCAACCATTCTCTAACTCTACTGAGGCTGGAGCTAAACCATGTCCCTCAGCATCACATCTCTTTGACACACCTCCAGGGATGGGGATTCCACCACCTGTTCCAGTGTAGTCATGGTGCAGCCACAGGCTGTTCAGGCATCTCCTTGGTGCTACTTGTTCCATGAGGCCTTGGCCATTTGGTTACTTGGTGGAGCAGCAAATGGAAATCTGTGTGTTCCACCATGCCCCCTCTCACACATCACTCTTGCTTCTCAACAGCCTTCCAGCTGTCCCAGTTAGATTGCTTCCTGACAAGCCAGTGGCTGGTTTTTAATGCTGTTAGAGATGATATTTCAGAAGGGAGCAAATTCTGTTTGCCCCTCTGGCCAACTCTATAGATCAGGCAGCTTAAGTTTAATGACCTAACTGAACAACAGTCCCCCAAATCTGCTGAACTGGCCTGTTAGGACACATGGTAAGTACCACAGTGATTCATCTCTGAGGGTGGTATTCCACTGAGAAGGCAGGGTGATAACATGGCATACCCAAGTAGAGTCGAGGCACTTCCAGAATGGCCATGATGAAAAGCACCAGAAGATCTGGAGCCAAAAAATCATCTGGGTAACTGAAAACTTGACCTGTAGAACAACAAGAGAGTCACTAAGCCAGGAGAAGACAGTGGGCAGGCTGACAAACCAGCAGGAGACAACCTGCTGCTGGGTTAGAATAGCTGCAACTTACTCTTGTACACAATCATCGTGAGGGTAGCCAGGAAGTAGAAGATGTAATAAACCCCATTCACATAAAACAGAATCTGCAGGGGAAGAGATGACAGCTGAGAGCTGTTGTTAAGGATTTCTGGTAGCACTGAGGTGGGATCCAGTTCATACTATGGCCATTTTCCCTGTGGCCCCACATACACTGCTGTGGCTTCTTAGACAAAATGCTTCGACTATGACTGGCCTGCTGGTAGGGTTCAGAGGGTCACTTGAGATTGCAAACACCAGCAGTTAGGAGGAAAACTTGCTGGTCCAGGTTTGGCTTTTGACAGTTTTATTTGGTGTGTTGAGAGGAGGCCACAAAGATGATGAGAGGGCTGAAGCACTTCCCCTGTGAGAACTAGCTGGATGAGCTGGGGCTGTTCAGCCTGGAGAAGGCTCCAGGGAGACCTCAGAGCAGCCTTCCCCAGGATTTGAAGGGAGCTACAGGAGAGCTGGGGAGGGATTTTGTACTAAGGCTTGGAGTGACAGGAGCAGGGGTAATGGCTTCCAACTGGGAAAAGCTGGATTTAGATGAGACATGAGGAAGAAATTGTTCCCCAGAATGGTGGTGAGACACTGGAACAGGTTGCCCTGTTGTGGAGGCTCCCAGCCTGGAAGTGTTCAAAGTCACACTGGATGGGGCCTTGAGCAACCTGGTCTTAGGAGGAGGTGTCCCTGCCTATGGCATGGGGTTGGAACTCAATGATCTTCACGGTCCCTTCCCACCCAAACCAGCCTTTGATTCTAAGATTCTGTGTAGTGGGGTGTTCATTACCCTCAGGAAATGAGGAGGGGGTGCATGTGCACCTGGCCCCAGGCACCTTCCACCCCTGTTAGGCAGCCTTAAGGAAGCTGACAGAGGGTTGGCAGGCTCCAAGACATCAAATTCCTGGAAGTTTCTAACAGTAAGTGGCTGTGAGAAGCAAACTGGCCCCATCACTGCCCATCCCATGGGAAGGCTGAAAGCTGTGCTCCTTCTTTGTCAAGTGCCCGAGAAAGGCCATCAGCTCAACTTCGAGGTGTAAATTGCTAAGAAACAGACTCCCTTGATTTACTGCCCACTCCTGCAGAGCATTGTATTTAGTTTCAGTGATTTGTCTGTCCATGTGGATCCACTGCCAAGGTATGTGAGAGCTCCACAATCCTTAGTACAGCCCCAAAATGTCCCTGAACCCCTACACAGCAGGAACAGGTGGTGAGACACTGCCACAGGTTGCCCAGGGAGGTGGTGGAAGCCTCATCCCTGGAGGCTTTTAAGGCCAGGCTGGATGTGGCTGAGAGCAACCTGCTCTAGAGTGAGGTGTCCCTGGCCATGGCAGGGGGGTTGGAACTGGCTGAGCCTTGAGGTCCCTTCCAACCCTGACAATTCTCTGATTCTGTAACATCTACTCTGGAATCACTGTCTCCTGAGGCACAGCAGCATGTGAATGTAGGATTCATGAGCAGGATGTCCCAGGACTCCCCACCACATGGAGAAGTCAGATTGTGGTTCCAGGAGTGCAGAAATGGAATCATTCCTATGTGTTTTTGATAACCAAATGATTCCAAATGCCTTCCTTAGCCTTAGCTAATACAGTGTAAGGAAGCTACCAGTGCAGACTTCATTCTTTCCACACTCAAAATACTCTTTATCCTCCCCTCTCTCCCCCAGCCCTTCTCAAACCCTCTGAGGATCTCCACACAGAGACTTCATCCCAGGCACCTTGCAGAGGAGCTGAGCAAGCACCCACACATGGTGGATCTCTTCCAGTTCCCAGCTCATTGTATTCCAACAGAACCAGGATTTTGTGTTTTTCCAGTTGAAGGAAGGTGGAGCAAAAAACATAAATTACTAGATAGGTTCTAGGCATGGCAATCTCTGAAGCCAAGGGTGTCTCCTCTCAGGAGATTCCTTAGATCTTGGTAGGAGGAAAGGTAGGGTGAGGTACCAGGAGAGAAGAGGAAGTAGGACTGAAAGCTGCTTTTACTACCTCGTTGGCTCTGTCAGCAGGGTGTGAGGTGTGCTGCTGCATGGGAGTTGTGTCCTCCAGCCCACAAATCCCAGTTTTAGCCTTGCATCCTAAGGAAGTTCATTAGGTGATCATAGAAGGTGGCTGGCAGCCCCCTGCCCAGACTGCAGGGCGGGGGTTCTGCAGGGGTGGGAGCTGACGGGGGCCGAACCTCAGCCCAACCCCAGCGAAAGGCGCAGAGATAATCTTCCTTTTTCCTGGCTGTGTTACCTGTGGCTGGGAAACTCACAGAATAACCCCAAAATCACGCTGTGCAGATGGATTAGGCAGGGAGGGCTGAATGCCTTCCAGCCAGTCTTCCTGAGGACTCCCAAAGGTGAGGGGATGAAAGGCACACAAAGGATACAACCAACGAAGTTCCTCCTTGCCGGCGAGAAGGGAAAAATAAGAGCAGAAAACAAGGCTCAGTGTTTACCCAAGGTGCTGCAGAGACAGTCAAACTGGTGTGGCCAGAGAGCTCAAGCATGCTTGTAAAAATTCCCTTTTTCCAGTTCCCTGGAAAACTGACTCTTTTCTCAGCCTGTGCAGTTGAGGCTCCAAAAGTTAAACTTTTCCAGGCCCCCGTGAATTTTTAAGGTAATTTGAGGGAAGGTCCTGTTGTGAAAGCGCCGTTCAGAGTGAGGAAACCATCTCCTGCAGAACATGCAGTGCAAGTCACCTGGAACCTGTCTATCCAGCCCTCTCCCAGCAGTTGACATTTCATCCCCTCTAACTATGCAGCAATGAGGGAGCCAGAATGTGCCATTTGGTTTTCAGCTGTGAGAAAGGGCTCCCGGTTCCTCCAAGCAACAGCTTTCCAAACCGGTTCCCTTCAAAAGCAGAGGCGCAAGAGGGCTGTGAGAGTTGGGGGTTGTTCAGCCTGGAGAAGAGAAGGCTCCAGGGAGACTTTCTGCTGGCCTTTCACTATTCAAAGGGCAGATCAGAAAGCTGGGGACAGACTGCTGAGCAGGGCCTGTTACGACAGGACAAGAGGTGAGGGTTTGAAACTAAAGGAGGGAGATTCAGACTGAACAGAAAGGTTTGACCCTGAGGGTGGTGAGAGCCTGTCCCAGGGTGCCCAGAGAGAGGTGGGAGATGCTCCAGCCCTGGAACCCCTGCAGGTCAGATTGTTTGGGGCTCTGAGCAACCTGCTGTACTTGCAGATGTCCCTGCTGACTGCAGGGGAGTTGGACTAGATGAGCTTTAAAGGTCCCTCCCCACCCAAACCAGTCTGGGATTCAATGGTTCTGTGATCCTATGTGCTGAGCACCCACAGAAACCCTAACAAATGTTTTCTGTGTATAAAACACAAATACAGTTCTCTTGCAACACATTGGCTCCCACCTACTGAAGTCCCTCCTAAGTAACTCATTCATATTCTCAGCCTCTTTGAGGCACATGAGGAATTGCAAAGTCCTGGTCTCTGTTTCACAGGGAGCCAAAGTGCCTGTGAGAGGCTGTTCCATCCATCTTCTCAGAGGCAGCTCCCACATCCGTGGGACATACCTCCCCAACTCCAGCCCTGCACTCCTTGAGGTTAATGTCCTCATCACCTCATAGTTTTATGCAGTTGGGCCTAAATTAATCCCCACTACCTTTAGGCACCTAATTAAGGTATCCAATTTGGGAATACTGTGGAAATAGGCAAGCAATTGTAGGTGATTCATGCTGCCTAGGATCTGCCTCCTGGATGTGCCTCATTTTCTCTCCACTTGCTGCAACAGGACCACAGGCTCCTGAGAGGGTCATCCCTTCCCTTAGCCATGGTGTGCTTTGAGCCCCTCCAGAAGGACACTGAGGGGCTGGAGTGGGTCCAGGGAAGGGCAACCAAGCTGGGGAAGGGTCTGGAGAAAAGGGGTGGCAAGGAGCAGCTGAGGGACATGGGGTTCTTGAGTCTGGAGGCTGAAGGGAGACCCTTCTGGCTCTCTGCAACTCCCTGAAAGGAGGCTGGAGCCAGATACAGGTCTGGCTTTTCTCTCAAGGAACAAGTGTCAGGATGAAAGGAAACAGCCTCAGGTTGCCCCAGGGGAAGTTTAGGATGGACACAAAGGGTTGTCAAGGCCTGGCCCAGGCTGCCCAGGGCAGTGGTGGAGTCCCCACCCCCAGAGGTTTTTCAAAGCCATGAAGATGTGGTGCTGAGGGACATGCTTTAGTGGTGACCTGGCAGTGTTAAGGGTTGGACTCGATGATCTGAAAGGTCTCTTGCAACCTAGCTGATTCCAGAGTTCTATGAATGCTCTATTTCCTTTTTGCAGAATGGGAGGTAAAGGCTCCATTACACATCATGCTCTGCAGTGACTAATGGTGAAAGATGTTTGTGTTTATACCCCAGCATGAAGCAACACCCATGTCAGCCACTGTGCTTCTCCAGTAAGGAGATGGCTCCATTTAGAAGTTATTTTAGACTGTGAAGTAGGCTATGAATTTAAAATAACCACAACTGCATGTGTGGGCATGTTATTATTCCAAAGAAGTGTCTGGATGTGGAACTTGTTCTGTGTAACCCAACACTAAGCCCTGCCAATGTACCCTCATCCTTGCTGGGGAGCCAGCTGCTGTGCTCACCCCAGTTCACAGGCAAACACCACCACCACACCCCCCCCCAAATTCCCTCATGGCATTTTTCCCAACTTTATTTTTACCATTTATTGATTGGGGTTTTTTAAATCATTTCCCACCAGAGGGCACCGACCACATTCCTGCATCTGTTCCAAGGCAGGTTTGCCAGCCACCATTATTGAGAACATGCTGCCTCCCCCCGAGCAACAGAGACATTTCACATGGGTTAAACATTTACACCCCACAACACACCCCTGAAAGGGACTCTGCAGGTAAAGTAGTCATTAACTACCTCAGCTGAAGATGTAATTTCAGGTGTAACAGCAGGCTGCTAACCCCAGCACCCCGAGATTGTCTCACTGTGAGGTGAGGATTAATGAAATCTGCATTGCTGCTGGGAAGAGGTTTGAATTGAAAGTGAATGTTCTGGCACAGGACAGAAAAATAACACACTAGCTAGCTGAAAGCATTTATTTATGAAGCAGCAGCTCTCAGCAGCAAGAACAGCACTCTGCTGAGGGGAGGCATTGCCATGGGTTAGTTGTTTAGGTGGGTTGGATTGGTTGATGGGTTGGACACAATGATCTTGAAGGTCTCTTCCAACCTGGTCTGTTCTATTCTATTCTATTCCTGAGGTGTAGTGTAATGACTTTCAACTGCATGCAGGTTGGCACCTGATTTCTGCCTCTTAGAAAGCTTGGATGGTCCAAGAGAAAAAGGAGTGTTGACACCAGTTGTATGACTTCTTTAATGCAGGAGGGCAAGTCCCAGGCACTTGGGATGAGGATGAATTGTGAATCTGAATCTTTCCAAGCCCTCTCTGCACCCAGAATGGTTCTCAGGAGCGCAGCAGCTGGAGTGTGCACGCACTCAGTCAGCCCTTTAAACCAAATCCTGACTTTCCTGGGCAGTTTGGTAGTGAACAGCTACAGACCACATTGTGCTTAAGGGTTTCATACAACAAAGCCTTGACTGCTCATGTAAGGGTCACAGAGTACTGTAGCAGGCTGCCCAGAGAGGTTGTGGAGTCTCCTTATCTGGAGACTTTCAAGCCCTGCCTGGATGTGTTCCTGTGTGCCCTGTGCTGGATTCTATGCTCCTGCTCTGGCAGGGGGGTTGGACCCGCGGATCTCCAGAGGTCCCTTCCAACCCATCCCGTGATCCTGTTAGAAATGACTGAGCACATGCTCGCTTGGGAGCCCATTCGCTAAAGCGCTGGTGTCATGCTGTAACTCTAGTCAAGGCATGCAGCAGCTGCAGTTAACATCACCCAGCGGCCCCAAGACTTGCGTTCAGGGCTTTGGCAAACACTAATTGTTCATTGTGTCACTCGGCCTCGTAAAAGTGGATTTGACTGTAGGCAAATATGCTCCTGGACCCGCACAATCGCCAAGCCCCTGCTCACGCTGACACACGTCCCGCAGCTGCCGGGATGTGCCTCAGCGTATCGGGACTGTTGCGATATAGCTATCGGGCTGAGCTCAGCGCCACGGCCTAGCTCGACCTCGGTCACCTCCTCACTCCACCCATTTCCCCGGGCCTCAGGCTGCGAGAGCTGACCTCTAACAGCGGGAAACAGCCGCCCCCGCTCACCCCCGCCTCGCTAAGACACGGCGGGGACAGGGCTAGCGGTATCGATGGCAGCGCGCCGCTCACCTGGCCTCACCGCCGCCATCTTGACTGCCCTTCCCCGCCGGCTGCCGGGCGTCCACCATCCCGGCAGCCCCTGCGCCGCGACCGTTCAAAGCTCGCCGCTTTCCCTCCGCCCACTCCTGTCCCCGCCCTTTCTCTGCCTTCGGGTGCGATCGGAGCGCTCGGCCCGGTTCGGTCGCTTTCGGGCGGATTCGGTCTCTGCCCGCTCGGGTGTCTCCGTTCGAGCCGGCGAAAGGGAATTCGGACGCGATCGGAGAGGACTCGGCACAGCTCGGCTTTCCACGCTTCCGCCTCCCCCGCCTTCGGGCAGGATCGGAAGAGGCTCGAGCGGACTCGGAATTCTTCGACCCTCTGGGCCGGACCGCTCGGGGACTCGGCCCTGTTCGGGCGGACTCGGATTCCCCCACCCGATCTGTCAGGTATCGCTTCGGGCCGCGCTTCTACGGACTCGGCCGGGCTCATCTGAGCCCTGCCTTGGGATTGGCCGGCCGCACGAAACGCGGGCCCCGCTGGTCGGGAACCGCCGTTCGCCTTCCAACGAGGCCTGGAAAGACTCGGGACACTTCGGGCACCATCGGAAGCGGTTCGGAACCGCTCGATTCTGCCCGGGGAGCACATTCGTAAGCGCTCGGGCGAGCTCGGCACCGCTCGGCAGACCGCCGAAAAGCGCACAAGTGACCTGGGGGGACCGACCCCCGCCCCCCCGCCAACCTCGCAGCCCTCTCCCGCCCCAGGGACCCTCTCCAGCGGCGTCCGCGGAGGGAAGCGGCGGGTGTTGGGGCCCGCTAGGGCCATTCGGCTCCCCCGCCGCCGCCGGCCGCCTCGCATGGAGGACGCCGACTCGGCGGCGAAGCAGCTGGGCTTAGCGGAAGCGGCGGCAGTGGCGGCGGCGGCGGCGGCTGCGGCAGCCGCAGAGGAACCCGAACAGCAGCGGCAGCCGCAGGAAGCCGCGGCCTCGAAGGCGGAGCCCGAAGAGGAGGAGGAGCAGGCGGCGGCGCAGGTGACGGTGATGGCGGCAGATGCCGAACACATCGAGATGGGAGCTGAGCCCCTGCCTAACGCCGACGAGGCCGCAACCGCCTTCGCAGGTCAGGGCGGGCGGAGCGCGCATGCGCCGCTCCCCTCCGCGCCGGCGGCTCCAGCGCCATCCAGCCGTGAGGGACGGCGGCGCCTCGGCTCTCACCACCGTCTCCGGTGCTGCGGGCTGCAGCCGGCAGCCCCCGCTCGCCGTACAAGTGCAGTCATCCCCCTCGGGGTGCAGCGACTCCGGGCTGGGCTGGAATCGCTTTTCCTCCCTGAGAAAAATCACACCCTGCACACTTACACATCACACAGCCTCACGTAAAACGAGCCAGAGCTGCCCTTCTGCACCTCAAGTTGCCGTGACCCCTGTGTCCCATCAGCAAAGTGCCCTGAAACATGCAGAGTTTCGAAGGCGAGCTGATAGCAGAGCCCTTCATACCTAGATCCGTATCTCTAGATGAGCTTTCAGTGGTGGTGTTACCCTCAGGCCACGTGTGGTGCTGAAATCTCCCTGCTTAGAATGTTGGGACTTGGATTTTAGTTGGACTTGGTGATTCTTTAGAGGTCTTTCCCAACCTTAACGGTTCTCTGAGTTAAGGTAGGCAGTCCAAAATGACATTCAGCTCTAAAGTTTGGACAGTCTGTAACTGAAGTTAAGTGTATAGGTAATGACACCTTATCAATGAGTTTATGGCAGAGGGAGAGCCAGACAGTCTCTTGATGTTTTCCAGTCATCTCTCTTGTAATAAAATGAATCATGCTTTTGGGGTTGGTTTTGGTGGGAAGGGACCTTTAAAGGTCGTTTAGTTCAACCCCTTTGCAGTGAGCAGGGACATCTGCAACTAGACTTAATAATTATTCCTCCCTTAGTTTTATCCCTTGCTGATAACTCCTGCTGTGGTCTCAGGGGAGTTAAAAGAGTGTTCAGCCCAAAGCTTGACACACATTAGAGTTGACTGTGTTTATTACAACTTAAAGGTGCCCTGAAAAAGAAGGCTAATTGTGAATAGGAAGGAAGAAGGAAATGCAGTTTGGGGTTTTTTGCTGCTTATCAGGCTCTCTGGGTGCAGCAGAACATTGACTTTGTGTCTGGTTTGCATTTCAGAAGTCACCACAGTGACAGTAGCCAACGTTGGTGCCTCGGCAGACAATGTTTTCACCACATCTGTGGCAAATGCAGCTTCAATTTCAGGCCATGTGCTGGTAAGTCCTTTCAGCTGAGGCCTCAGCAAAGTCCCACGTACCTTTCTTAGTGGGAATGAAGAGCTTGCTTTGTGTTTGAGCTGTAGGGAGGTCAAAGAGGAGTTTAGGACTGTATGAAACATTTTCTGAAGCTCCAGAGAGCTAAGAGGAAGATGATGTCACATTACTCTGGCACCAGGTATGGATCTTAGGTCTTTTCTTGTTCTAGAGTGTTCTTGACTTGACAGGCTGTGAGAGAGTTGGGGTTGCTCAGCCTGGAGAAGAGAAAGCTCCAAGGAGGCATTTCAGTATCTGAAGGGGCTCTACAGGAAAGCTGGGGAGGGATTGTTTAGAAGGCCTTGTAGCAGTAGGACAAGGGGCAATGGTTTGAAACTCAGGAAGGGTTCATTTAGATTGGACATTAGGAAGTTGTTTTACTGAGGGTGGTGAAGACTGGAAAAGGTTGCCCAGGGAGGTGGTAGAGGAGGACCCATCTGTTGGAGACATTCAAAGTCAGGCTTGATGGGACTCTGAGCTACATGATCTAGTCAGATATCCCTACTTACTACAGGGGAGTTGGACTAGATGACCTTTCAAGGTCCCTTCAAACCCAGTGCATTCTGTGCTTCTATTCCATTGCAGCACACAGGCTTTAAGCCACAAAACCACTAGCTGGGGGACATCAGTTTCTTCTTTATCCTGTGGAGAGGCTTCTTTTTATCTTTCCACCCCCCCAAAACTCATTCTGTAATGGAACTGTTGGCCTGGAACATCTGACTCTGGCATCTGGTTGGCTGAAACCTCAAAAGCTAACCTAGTAACTGCTGTACTGATTGGAGTTTGAGGGTGCCTTGTGAAGGTTTGGGGGGAAATGCCAAAATAAAGCCTGGGTGTTTGATTAACTTCAACTCTTTATTTCTTCTCTAGTCTGGGAGGACAGCCCTCCAAATTGGGGACAGCTTGAACCCTGAGAAAGCCACTCTCATAGTGGTTCACACAGATGGCAGCATTGTGGAAACCACAGGGTTGAAGGGGCCATCAGCACCTCTCACACCAGGTATAAGGCAATGTGTTCTTCAGGCATCATCCTGCTGGAGAGGTTGCTTTTTCTCCACACCAGTTGTTTCTAGGATTAGCAAAACCCAAAGGTTGTCTGTGCAGAAAATGATGGCAGCTGCCATGTGAGGATCATTTGTCCCTGTTTGTTTGTATGTGTTGGGAGTAGAAGAGTACTTAGCTTGTTTGTTTTCTGTCAGAAATACATTTGATTTGCTTACTCTCTGCCCTCAGCCTTGCAAAATAAGCCTCTTGAAAGGCTCTGTTGCTGGGCTGTCCCTTAACCTTTCCACACCCATCCCACCCCCAAAAGCAGATTTTAAGGCTGCTAATAAAAATAGGATTCTCCTACCTCTGCATCTGGGTTCATTGTAAAGGGTCCTTGAATGGAATTTTCTCCCCACTCATGCCACTTGCTGATATTTTAGTGTCACAAGAGCTGCTGTCTGTATTGCTAAGCTCTTTGCTGACAGCTGCTTGGCCCTTTTTCCCCACACGATGGCAAACCTTCAGCAGTCTCAAAACACCTTCCAGGATCAGCTGCAGATAACCACCTCAGCATTTCATGAGCTGTTAAGAGTCTTCCCTAAGATGCACTTGGCTTTATTTTCAGTCCTTTGGAGAGCATTCCAGCTGCATTGGGGTTTTTGGTGGTGCACCCCAGACCGTGGTGCTGTGGAGAGGTGTGAGCTGCTCCAGTTAACTGCTTCATGTGGTTGCCTGAGTGGAGCATCTCAAGGTGCAGCCAGGTGGGTTTTGGTTGCTGTAACCTTTCTTTTCTCTCTCTTTTTTTCATTTTCCCCAAAGGACCACAGTCTCCTCCTACCCCTTTAGCATCTGTCCAGGGGAAGACTGGAACCAAGTACAACTGGGACCCATCTGTGTATGAGAATGAGCTCCCAGTGAGGTGCAGGAACATCAGTGGCATTCTCTATAAGAACAGACTTGGCTCAGGTAACTGCAACCTTCTTAGAACCCTGGAACTGGTTTGCTTGGAAAAGACTTAAGAGCATTGAGTCTAAGCATTCCCTGACTCTACCAAGTCTGGTGCTAAACCATGTTCCTCAGCACATCTCTGAGGGATGGGAGCTCCACCACTGCCCTGGGCAGCCTGGGCCAGGCCTTAACAACCCTCAGGGACAAGAAATTGTTCTTCATGTCTGACCTAAACCTCCCCTGGGGCAACTTGAGGCAGTTTCCTCATGTCCTATCACATGTTCCTGGGGAAGAGAGCCTGACCCCCAGCTGGCTCCAGCCTCCTTTCAGGGAGTTGCAGAGAGCCAAAAGGTCTCCCTTCAGCCTCCTTTTCTCTAGGCTCAATACCCCCAGCTCCCTCAGCTGCTCCTCCCCAGTCCTGTTCTCCAGCCCCTTCCCCAGCTTGGTTGCCCTTCTCTGGACCCTCAATGTCCTTCTTGAAGTGAGTGGCCTAAAACAACCCAGGATTTGAGGTGTGGCCTCAGCAGTGCCCAAGCCAGGGAGACAATCCCTGCCCTGCTCCTGCTGGCCACACCATTGCTGATCCAGGCCAGGATGCTGCTGACTGCCTTGGCCACCTGGGTACAGCCTGGCTCATCTCCAGCCACTGCCACCAACTCCCCCAGGTCTTTCTCTGCTGGGCAGTTTCCAGCCACTCTGCCTCAACCTGAAGCCTTCATGTGGTTGTTGTGACCCAAGTGCAGGAGCAGGCACTTGGCCTTGTTGAACCTCCTCCCACTGACCTCTGCCATTGATCCAGCCTGCCCATAACGAATGGGCATGGTTACCTAGAGCAGTGAGAAACAGCAGATGGGCATGTTTGCTGATGGCTCTTTTGGCCCTGTTTCAGTCTTCAGTTCCTTAGACAAGTGGGGGAAAAATGATTCTCAAGCTTTCATAGAATCAATAAGATTGGAAAAGACCTCAGAGATCATCCAGGCCAACCTGTCACCCAACACCTCATGACAACTAAACCATGGCTGCAAGTGCCACATCCAGTCCCTTTTTGAACACCTCCAGGGATGGGGACTCCACCTCCTCCCTGGGCAGCACATCCCAATGGCCAATTACTCTTTCTATGAAGAACTTTCTCCTTCTCTCCAGCCTAAACCTCCCCTGGCACAGCTTGAGACTGTGTCAGTGCTGGTTGCCTGGGAGAAGAGACCAACCCCCACCTGGCTACAACCTCCCTTCAGGTAGTTGTAGAGAGCAATAAGGTGACCCCTGAGCCTCTTCTCCAGGCTGAGCAACCCCAGCTCCCTCAGCCTCTCCTCACAGGGCTGTGCTCCAGACCCCTCCCCAGCCTCGCTGCCCTTCTCTGCACACGTTCAGGAGTCTCAATATCCTCCTTAAATTGAGTGGCCCAGACCTGGACACAGGGCTCAAGGTGTGGCCTAAGCAGTGCTGAGTTCAGGGGCAGAATGCCCTGCCTGCTCCTGCTGGCCACACTATTTCCTACCAGTTCCTTTCCTCACTTGGTCCTTCAGGAGGCCGTGGGCGGTGCATTAAGCAAGGCAACAACTGGTACAGCCCCACGGAGTTCGAGGCCATGGCGGGGCGAGCCAGCAGCAAGGACTGGAAGAGGAGCATCCGCTATGCTGGCAGGCCTCTGCAGTGCCTTATTCATGTAAGGTTAAGTTTGCTTGCTTCTCTTCTGCTGCTGGAAGGTGCTGCAGGTGGAGTCAGGGCAGAGTCTGCCCCCTGCTGCTGCCCAGGCCTGGGGCGTGATGGCACTTTGGAGTTGTGGTTGGGTTGAGCGTTGGTGATGTGAGAGGAGATTTCCTGGGTGTGTTTGCAAACAGCCTGTGCTTGGAGAGGGCTTCCAGCTTGTGCAGGATGGAGTCCACCCACAGCCTGCCTGGGCAACCTGTTCCAGTGTCTCCCCACCCTCACTGGAACGAATTTATTCCTAATCTCCAGTCTGAATCTCTCCTCTCCCAGCTCAAAGCCATCACCCCTCACACTGTCACAACAGGCCCTTGTAAAAAGCCTGTCCCCAGCTCTCCTGTAGCCCCCTTCAGCTCCTGGAAGGCTCTTCTGAGCTCTTCCTGGAACCTTCTCCAGGCTCAAAAACCCCCAGCTGTCTCAGCCTGTCTCCATAGAGAGCTCCTTCACTCAAGTCCTTTACTTCCTGCAAGTCTCCAGGTGTCTTGTGGAGAAATTGGCATTGCCATTAGGCTTAAAGATTGATTTCTGCTAGTGCAGGAACTTTACAAAGTCCCAAATGCACAATTTTCCTTTGAAAATGGATTGATCTTCCTTCACCCTCATCCCAACCACTCACTCCAGCACCATCATGCAGGGGAGCAGCCCTCTCTGCCACCACACAGGGATAACCCTAGGAGGGAATTGGTTTTTGGAAGCTGTCTGGGTCTTCTGGCAGAATCCACTCATTCTCTTGGTGGTTTGGGTGGCTCCAAGGCTGACTATGATCTTCTCATTTCAGGATGGGATTTTAAATCCTCATGCTGCCTCTTGCACTTGTGCTGCCTGCTGTGACGACATGACTCTGGTGAGCTGCAGCTTTTACACCCATTGCTTCCAAATCTCATCAGTCAAGCTGCCACAGCCATGTGTGAGCAGGTCATGAGCACCCTGGAAGTGCTCATGAGCATTGGGGTTGCTTTGTCCATGCTTCCTGAAGAAAGGAGAGGGGGTTTGACTCAAATGTCACACTTGTTTTGAGCTGGAAGAAAATGTTTGTGGGGAATTGATGTAAGACTCTTAAGTTGGGTCTGTGTTTCCACATTGAACTGCTTGGGTGGGTGGGTTGGTTGGTTGGTAGGTGGGTGGTGGGTTGGCTGGTTGGTTTGTGGTTTGGTTTGTTGTCTGCTTGTTTGTTTCCAAAACAAGGTTAAAGTCTTGAAAGCAGAAGTCTTCAGTTTTACTTGGTGGTTTGCATTTCTTTCCTGCTGTGAACTGGATGATTTGCTTGTTTCCTAGACCTCAGACTTCCCCTGGGGCCCCTTCTTCCCCTGGGGCCCCATCTTTCCAGTTCTGCTCCTTACCCAACAGAGGGAAGAGGCTGAATTTGTGCCTCTTCAGCAGGAGGGAGCTTCACCTCTTTTTTTCTTCCCCCCCTCCCCCCCACCCCGAGTTCTTTTACTGTGGAGACCTCAAAGTTTCTTGGTCAGTTGTTGGCAAACCACACACCTTCCACGGGTAGGACACATGCTGCATGACCTTAGCTGTGTCTGCAAAGGTGAGAGCAGACCCAAAGCCTCCAGAGAGGTTCCTCAGCTAATGCCTTTTCCTCTTTTTCCTCTCTCTCTGCTGTGTTTTGCCTAGAGTGGCCCTGTCCGACTCTTTGTGCCCTATAAAAGGAGGAAAAAAGACAATGAGATGCCTGCAACCCCAGTCAAGAAGGATTGCCCCAAAAACATCACTCTGCTTCCTGCCACAGCTGCCACTACCTGTAGGTTCTTTTCTCCTGGTCAAAATTGGATGAGGAATTGCCTCAGCCTAGGTATTGTAGGTCTGCCAGCTGCCCCTTGGACCTGGGCAGCTGAGGAAAGTGTCTTGTTTCTTGCCACTGCCCCTTCCCTGGGTGCTTGTGCTGACTCAGTGCCTTGAGCTGATTTCACTTCCTATTGTGTAGAAACTAGCCTGCAGGTCGAGTAGGAAGAAGTGCAGCTCCAGACCTCCAGGAGGCTTGGTTTTAAGCACCTCAGCATCCTTTTGCAGTCAGCAGGAGGTTTCATCTTGTGTTCTGAGAGAGGCCTGAGTGACATTTTCCCCCCCTCTAGCTGCTTTCTCAGCCTGGCAGTGCCAGGGAGTTGTGAAATCCTTGATCTCTGCTGGGTTTCAGGTGGGTTCTTCACAAAGGACATTTGAGACATTTCCTCCTGTTGAAATGAGGTTGAGGGGAAGGCTGGCCCTTCACTGCCCTGCCAGAAACCCCCACCCTGAGCTCAGCTTTTGTCCTCTAGCAGCTAGTGGTGGGGGCTGTGGAGTATGATTTGTGCTATTTCTTCTTGAAGTACCTAGAGGAGTAGCTCTGAGCAGCTGGAATGAAATCCATAGCCTGAAAGTTGTTAATGAAGCAGGCAGAAGGTGATGCTTTCATCTCCATATTCCTCTCTAGCACTCAGCTTTGTTACTTACTGGTTTTGATCATCAAACCATCTGTGTGAGGAGAGAAATTCATTTGCAAGCTCCTCCAGCTCCCACATTCCCTGTCAGGTTCATGTTTCCTACTGCTCTCATCTGGATGGCAACATTGGGCAGGGAATTTGGGGAGGAAGCATCAGAGAGCCAAAACAGAGCAGCTAAAATTAGGGTGAGATGATCAGCAAGAGCAGGAAGAGAATGCACAGGGATGCTGTGGACTTTGGGTTGGGTTTTTCTCATCCCCCAAATAGGTTCAGTGTGGTTTGGTATTGGTTTGTTACTGTGGGGTGCTGTGAGGTTGCTCCTGCTGCCACTGGGAGAGAGGAGAGCTCTTGGTTTTGGTGGCAGCCCCATACTTCACCAGGCAGGAATCTGTAGCCTCAGTGCCTTAAAACTGGATAATTGTGGGTGAAAACTCTTCCTGGCTGAGCAGGGTGCCACAGGATCATCTCTTTGCCAACTAACAGTGCCAGGTTCATTAACACCAGCCCCCTTTCAAAAGGGGTTTGAAAGCACTTTGGAGCCACTCAGGTATATCCATCCAAAAGGATTCTCTGATGTGTTCCTTGGGTATGACCTCACTCTGTGCAGGCTAGGGCTGTCCAGCTAACCAAACTGTCCTAGAGCTAGCTGCAAAGCCACAGGGCTTTATGTGGATGTAAGCATGTTTATGTTGACTGTCCTACACAGACAGTCTCAGAGAGTTGGGGCTGTTCAGTCTGGAGAAGAGAAGGCTCTGAGGAGACCTTATTGTGGCCTTCCAGTATTCTAAGGGGGCCAACAAGAGAGCTGGGGAGGGACTTTTGAGGGTGTCAGGGAGGGATAGGAGTGGGGGGAATGGAACAAAACTAGAAGTGGATAGATTCAGATTGAATGTTAGGAAGAAGTTGTTCCCCATGAGGGTGGTGAGAGCCTGGCACAGGCTGCCCAGGGAGGTGGTGGAAGCCTCAGCCCTGGAGGTGTTTGCAGCCAGGCTGGATGTGGCTGTGAGCAACCTGCTGTGGGGTGAGGTGTCCCTGGCCGTGGCAGGGGGCTTGGAGCTGGCTGAGCCTTGAGGTCCCCTCCAACCCTGACAACTCTGTGATTCTAAGTAGTAAGATCCACTCTTGCTACAGTAGTAAATCAGGATCAGCCAGAAGCTGAGGGGGTTTGTGACCCTGCTGGATCTTGACAGTAAGTGTCAAGTTTTTTGCTCAAATAATAATTGAAAAGGTGGAGATCTGGGAGGCAGCATAGACACTCTGGCCTTGTGCTGCCACAGAACAGACAGCAGGAGGCCAGCAGTGCCTTCTGGAGCCAAGTGGGGCTTTTATCTCCATTTCCAGCTGTGATCCAGACCTGGGGCATCACAGGCTGGTTGTTCATAGAATGGCTTTGGGCTGGAAGGGACCTTAAAGATCATTCAGTTCCAACCCCCCTGCTGCATGCACAGGCACCTCCCACCAGCCCAGGTTGCTCAAGGCCTCATCCAACCTGGCCTTCAACACTTCCAGGGAGGGAGGCATCCACAGCCTCCCTGGGCAACCTGTTCCAGTGTCTCCCCACCCTCACTGTCAAGAATTTCTGCCTAATCCCCAGTCTCAGTCTCCCCTCTCCCAGCTCAAATCCACCACCCCTCCTCCTATCACAACAAGCCCTTAGAAGTCCCTCCCCAGCTGTCTTGCAGGTGCTGGAATCTGTAGGTAGTGGAATCTGTGAGCTCTCTGGCTTTGGACTCTCCAGAGCAGGGCTCTCAGCAGCTAAGCAGCCAAGGCCTCCATGCTGAGTGTTAATTCTGAGACTCCTTCTGCTGTTTGCAGTCACTGTGACTCCTTCTGGGCAGATCACTACCTCTGGTGCCCTGACCTTCGACCGCACCTCCACGGTGGAAGCCACAGCAATCATCTCAGAGAGCCCATCCCAGGGGGATGTTTTCACTGGAGCCACTGGTAAGAGCTCAGGTGGTTGTCTGCCACACAGCCCTGAGAGGGAGGGGGAGGAAGAGTTTGGCCACCCATGGCTACAGGAAGAAGTGTTCTGAGTGCTGCAGGAAGGATTTTCTTTCTCAGGAGCTTACAGAGGGACTGGGTGTAAGCTGCTGCCCTGCCTCTGAGGTGATAGCTTGGGATGCCAGTTGCACAAGAGCTAGAAGCTTTGTCCAGATGCTGCAGCTGCTGAAGTCCACCTCTGCTGATTTCTAGGGCTTTATGCTCATCTCTGGCATGTTTTCAGTCCTCCTGTAATAATAGCTATGAGCTCTGCTGAGGGATCTGTCCTGCTCTGAGAGCCAGGGTGGGGGGCTGTGAGCTCTGCTGAGGGATCTGTCCTGCTCTGAGAGCCAGGGTGGGGGGCTGTGAGCTCTGCTGAGGGATCTGTCCTGCTCTGAGAGCCAGGGTGGGGGGCTGTGAGCTCTGCTGAGGGATCTGTCCTGCTCTGAGAGCCAGGGTGGGGGGCTGTGAGCTCTGCTGAGGGATCTGTCCTGCTCTGAGAGCCAGGGTGGGGGGCTGTGAGCTCTGCTGAGGGATCTGTCCTGCTCTGAGAGCCAGGGTGGGGGGCTGTGAGCTCTGCTGAGGGATCTGTCAAGCTCTGAGAGCCAGGGTGGGGGGCTGTGAGCTCTGCTGAGGGAACTCTCCTGCTCTGAGAGCCAGGGTGGGGGGCTGTGAGCTCTGCTGAGGGATCTGTCCTGCTCTGAGAGCCAGGGTGGGGGGCTGTGAGCTCTGCTGAGGGATCTGTCCTGCTCTGAGAGCCAGGGTGGGGGGCTGTGAGCTCTGCTGAGGGATCTGTCCTGCTCTGAGAGCCAGGGTGGGGGGCTGTGAGCTCTGCTGAGGGAACTCTCCTGCTCTGAGAGCCAGGGTGTGGGGGGCTGTGTGATGACTCTGAATCCTGCAGTGTGGGACAGAGGCCAGCAGTGACATTTGCCTTCCAGATTTGCAGGAAAGGTTAAAGGTGTGGGTGGGAGAGGCATGGGCAGTGCCTGGCAGCCCTGGCAGGCAGTGCCTGACGCTGCTGCTGTCGCTCTGCAGTTCAGGACACCAACGTGCAGCAGCCTTGCCGGGTCAGTCACCCCGAGCCTCACTACCCCAGCTACCAGGAGAACTGCCAGATCTCACCTTTTCCTGAGGCTGCTCTGCCAACAGCTCATCCCAAAATCGGTATGTTGATTGTCCACCACGAGACACAGTCAGCAGTGCTTCACTTTGCTCTTTCCTCTTCCTCAGCACAAGGGAAAAGGCAGGGGCAGAAAAGCCTCTGTCGGTACTTAAGGTTCAGACAAACAGATTTGCCACTCTGTGAGAAGCTTTTCACTCCCTTGTTGAGACCTTTGATTTGTGGGGTGCTACCAGAGGAGGCTGTTGTGATCCTGCTTCTTAAATCAGCTCACAGTTTCCTGTCCTTCCCAAGTAGGGAAAAGAGAAGAAGAGAGGAAGAGAGGGGAGGAAGGGAGATGAGAGGAAGAGAGGGGAGGAAGGGAGATGAGAGGAAGAGAGGGGAGGAAGGGAGATGAGAGGAAGAGAGGGGAGGAAGGGAGATGAGAGGAAGAGAGGGGAGGAAGGGAAGTGGGGGCAGAAATTGTTCCTTATCTCCAACCTAAACCTCTCCTGGTGCAACTTGAGACCATTTCCTCTGGTTCTGTCACTTGTTCCTTGGCAGAAAAAACCCAACCCCCACCTGGCTCCAGCCTCCCTGCAGGGAGCTGCAGAGAGCCAGAAGCTCTCCCCTCAGCCTCCTTTGCTCCAGGCTCAACACCCCCAGCTCCCTCAGCTGCTCCTCCCCAGCCCTGTTCTCCAGACCCTTCCCCAACTTTATTGCCCTTCCCTGGAGCTGCTGCAGCCCCTCAGTGTCCTTCTTGGAGTGAGAAAAGGCGATGTGTGCATGAGGCAAACACCTTCTGTTTCCTCCTGCAGTTTGCTCTTCCCAAAGCCTGTGCTCTCCCCACCGTGTGACCTTCCTCAGAGCCAGGGCAGTGCATTCCTGCTCTGCCCAGAGTTAACTCTGGTTAGGTTTAAATCTTCCTCAGATCTCTCTGTCACTAACGAAAGGCTGGTTGGGGTTTTTTTTCCCCTTACCCTTTCTCTGTCCTGATGGACCTCTGCCAAAATGAGGGGTAGGAAGCAATTCCTCTTATCAATTCCTCCTTATCAAACACCACCCTGGGATAAATACTGTTCAGCAGGAAAAGCTCTTCTGCAAACAGCTCCCGAGGGAAAGGCCAGGGTTATCTCTTACTCATATCTCAGTGCAAATAGTTCTGCAGCACTCATGTGCAAATGGCTGGAGATTAAGGCTTTAATGAAGGGCTTTTGAGCGTGAAATGTCTGTTTGCCCCCGCAGGGGGGGGGGGAGCTGCCAGTTGCTGCCAGGAGGGTCACACATCCACCACCACACCCTGCCCTGCAGCACCGTGGGGTTGGGACTTGTTCTTCTCTTCCAGGTCTCTGCTGGATTCTTTCAGCTTTTGCTGCTTGTGGGGAGAACTACCAGGTGTGACCTGAAAAAGCTGCAAGTGTTAACTGCACTTGGAGGAGCTGCTCAGTGGTCAGAGCAGGCTGGGGAGAAGGCCTGTTTGTGTTGCAAGGTTCTCTCTTGAAAAGTCTCCAACACAGCTGATGTAAAGTGAATATCAGGAGATGTTCCAAGGTTAAACTGCATAGAATTGTTCGGGTTGGAAAAGCTCTCTGAGATCATCGAGCCCAGCCCTCAACCCCAACCCCACCATGGCCATCAAACCATGCCCCCAGGTGCCATGTCTGCACATTGCTTGAACACCTGCAGGGTGGGCAGCCTGTGCCAGTGCCTGACTGCTCCTTTCAAGAAAGAAATTGTTCCAAATATCCAACCTCAGCCCCCCCTGGCACAATTTCAAGCCATTTCCTCTCATTCTGTCCCTTTCAGAGAGTTGTAGAGAGCAGTAAGGTCTCCCCTCAGCCTGCTTGTCCCCAGGAAGAGGAGAGGTCTGCAGCACAGCCCTGTGAGGAGAGGCTGAGGGAGCTGGGGTTGCTTAGCCTGGAGAAGAGGAGGCTCAGGGGAGACCTTCTTGCTCTCCACAGCTACCTGAAGGGAGGTTGTAGCCAGGTGGGGGTTGGTCTCTTCTCCCAGGCAACCAGCAGCAGAACAAGAGGACACAGTCTCAAGCTGCACCAGGGGAGGTTTAGGCTGGAGGTGAGGAGAAAGTTCTTCCCAGAAAGAGTAATTGGCCATTGGGATGTGCTGCCCAGGGAGGTGGTGGAGTCCCCATCCCTGGAGGTGTTCAAAAGGGATTGGATGTGGCCCTTGAAGCCATGGTTTAGTTGTCAGGAGGTGTTGGGTGACAGGTTGGACCTGATGATCTCTGAGGTCTTTTCCAGCCTTACTGATTCCATGAGTCCTCCATCAGCACTGGCTGCATTCACCCTCTCCTTTGGGCTTAGGCAAGCTTCCAGGAGCTTTGGAATGATCCCTCCTGCTGTGAATACCTGTTGGTGGTGGTGTTTCTGTGTGCTGTGTGGCTTTCTTACAGCCATAATTTGGTTTGTGAGGAGGATCCAGGTTGAAGGGGCCTGGAGGAGCTCCAGTGCCGAGGGGTTTCCCAGCAGGTGGCTCTGGAAAGTGATGTTTGTCACACATGGTCACCCTGAGGTGATGGTAACCCTCTTGGTTTGGCTGCAGTCTTGGGCCATGGGTGATGGTGAGGATCAGACTTCAGAGCAGTGTGGTGTGGATTGGTGCCTGGGTTTGGTAGTCTACTGATGGCAGCTCTTAGGTTGCCAGAGTGCCATCAGGGTGGGTCAGAAAATCTCTTCTTACAGCCTGCCTTGGTGATAGTTAAGGCAACCATGAGCTGGTGAAGGAGCTCCTGGGAGTGCTGCTTTCCCTGTGCCTCCCTGCAGCAGTGCTGAGTGGTGTTCCTTCCATCCCAGAGTGAGCAGCTGGGGCAGGAGTGTGCATCCTTCTGCTCCCCTGTTAACAGACTGTTGCTCATGGGCAGAGCTGAACTTCAGGAAGTTCAAGCAGGGCAAGTGCAGAGTCCTGCACCCTGAGGAGGACCAACCCCCTGCACCCAGTACAGGTGAGGGGTGACCTGCTGGAGAGCAGCTCCACAGAGGAGGAGCTGGCAGTGCTGGTGAGTGAGTTTGCCATGAGCCAGCAACGTGCCCTGGTGGGCAAGAGTGCCAGTGGTCTCCTGGGGGTGATGAAGAAGAGTGTGAATAGCAGGCTGAGGCAGGTTCTCCTCCCCCTCTCCTCTGCTCTGTTGAGGCTGCACCTGGAGCAGTGTGTCCAGTCCTGGGCTCCCCAGTCCAGGAGCGACAGGGAGCTGCTGGAGGGGGTGCAGCAGTGCCTCTGTTGAGGCTGCACCTGGAGCAGTGTGTCCAGTCCTGGGCTCCCCAGTCCAGGAGTGACAGGGAGCTGCTGGAGGGGGTGCAGCAGTGCCTCTGTTGAGGCTGCACCTGGAGCAGTGTGTCCAGTCCTGGGCTCCCCAGTCCAGGAGTGACAGGGAGCTGCTGGAGGGGGTGCAGCAGTGCCTCTGTTGAGGCTGCACCTGGAGCAGTGTGTCCAGTCCTGGGCTCCCCAGTCCAGGAGCGACAGGGAGCTGCTGGAGGGGGTGCAGCAGTGCCTCTGTTGAGGCTGCACCTGGAGCAGTGTGTCCAGTCCTGGGCTCCCCAGTCCAGGAGTGACAGGGAGCTGCTGGAGGGGGTGCAGCAGTGCCTCTGTTGTGCACAGAGCAGTTCCGTGTGGCTGGGTCCCAGGAGGCAGCGCTGCTTAGCCAACAACTGCCCCACCTGGATCCTAGTTTAAACAACCACAAAGGCCCACCCCCAGCACACACCAAACCCCCAGCTTCATGGGAGTGACCCCCCCCTAATTCTGCCTGTTTTCCTTTCTTTGTCTGCAGTGTTAACCTCGCTGCCTGCCCTGGCAGTGCCCCCCACCACCCCCACCAAAACCGTCTCGCCCTCGGTGGTGAGCAGGCTGGAGGTGACGGAGCAGCGGAGCTGGCTGTACCTGGAGGAGACTGTCAGCTCCTTGCTCACCACAGCCCAGCAGCTGAAGACTCTCATTGAGCAGGCCAAGCAGGCCAGCTCCTCCTTCCGTGAGGCTGCTGTCACACAAGCCAAGCTCCAGGCTGATGTAGAGAGGAAAGAGGTAATGACGGCAGAGGCGGCTGAGGGCGGTGCTGTGGCTGGGTGGTGGACAGAGTGGGGTTGGCTGTCACTGGCTGTGACTGGGGGGGCCCTTAGGAGTTGCTTCTCAGTGCCTTGAGGGGCAACACTGCCAAGAGAAATCTTCCTGAGTCCCTGGTTTCATGAAGAAAGGCCAAGAGTGCTCTGGGATTCTGGAGGTGTGGGTAGCAGCCCCCAGACTGCTGAGGGTCAGAGTCCTGAGGTGGAGCTGTGGGCACTGAGCCCTGGTGCAGGAAGTGTGGTGAATCTTCAGGCCTGTGGTGACTGCTGCTTTACATCAGCTGAGCAGCTGGGCTATCAAAGAGGTTTGTGCTGGCCCAAAGAAGCAGAGAGAGGAAACGCCAGCAAGCTGTGGAGTTGCTGGGGAAGCCAAGCAGCAGGATGGAGAGGTGTCCTGCTGAGCAGTGTGCAAGCAAAGCTGGTCTCACATGGGGCCTGTGGTGAGGCATTACAGCAATATTGGTGCCCAGGGGCCCTTTCTCCTCCATAAGGGCTGATCTGCAAGGACTGCCCTGTTCTCTCCTCTTCTCTCTAGCTGACACCAGGTAGGGACCCTGGATTCTTCTTGGCACCAGCTTCTGCATGCACCCCAATTCTGGCTCCATGCCCTGCTGAGTGTTTTCCCCTTCTCCCCAAACCCAGAGGTGCTGGTATGGACTTGCCCCCATGTCCTGTGAATGGTCACTGTGGTTGGCCAGTGCCCTCCCTCCCTGCACTCCACTGCCTGCTGTTGCCATCAGCATTGTTGCTGATGTCAGCTTTCCACTGACTCCATAGGCACAGGTGTGCAGCAAGAGAGAGACCTTGGAGGGAAGTGTGTGGGGAGACTTTGCTGAGAGCTGAGAACCCCTAGGACAGTCCTTGCAGCAGTCCTTTGATATCCTTTGCCACACTGTCTCTGCTGAACTCTTCTGTATGCTGCATCCTTCATGTGTAGGTGTGTGACACCTTGGAGTCTCCTCCTTCTTCCCTGCCTCCTGCCTGGGCAGGGCAGGTGTTGGTGCTGCTGGCCTGCTTTGGGCTGTCTGCTGCTGAAAGCTGTGTGGAGTGTGGGATACCAAAGCTTTGGAGGCTCTGAAACAGTTGAGAGTTCAACATCTGACTCTGTTAACTCTGCCCTCTGCTGCTTTCTCCCTTGGTGTGCTCTCTTCCCTTCTGCTTATCCTCACAGTGCTGTCTGGAATGCTTGAGTCCATGCTCTCTGATCCAAACCTCACCTTGGTGTGCTTCTGGTCTCTCCCTGACCTGAGAGGGGGAGTTAAAATCCTTCCTCTGTGTTGATTAAAGCACTGACTTTACCAGGCAAGGGTGCTTGCTTCAAGGGGCAGCCCTTTCCCTGTAGCTCTTGACTCCCCCTGCCATCCAGGGGGACCTAAACAGGCTGGGGAAGTGAGCTCAGGAGAACCTCCTGAGGGTCATTAAGGCAAGGTACAAGGTCTTGGGTCAGGGCTATCCTGGATATCAACCCAGGCTGGGGGATGATTGAGAGCAGCCCTGCAGAGAACTTGGAGGTGCAGGTGGGTGAGAAGCTGGACAGGAGCCAGCAGTGGGCACTTGCAGCCCAGAAGGCCAATGGCAGCCTGGGCTGCATCTAAAGCAGCATGGCCAGAGGTGGAGAGAGGGGATCCTGCCCCTCTGCTCTGCTCTGTCCAGCTCTGGGGGGGCTCCCAGCACAAGAAGGACCTGGAGCTGCTGGAATGGATCCAGAGCAGGCCATGAGGATGATCACAGGGGTGAAGCACCTCTCTGTGGGGACAGGCTGGGGGAGTTGGGGCTGTTCAGCCTGGAGAAGAGAAGGCTCCAGGGGGACCTTAGAGCAGCCTTTCAATATCTGCAGGGGACCTACAGGAAGGCTGGGGAGGGACTCTTTAGAAGGGGCTGTGGGGATAGGATGAGCCTCCAGCTTGCAGGGCTCCTGTGCACTGTCCCTGGGTAGTTAGCCACCAAAGATTGCTTGGGTCACTGTAGCAGAGCCATGGAGCAAAGGCTGTACACCAGATTAAATTCTAATAGAGCTGGGGACTCAGCTCTTCCTGGAAAGGTGACTTAATACACAGAGGGATTAGAGAAATCTCCTGGGAGCAGGCTGCTTCCCAAGTGGGGACACAGCATTCAGTGCTGTGGCTGCAAATCATTTGCCTCTTTGGTTTTCACTGAGGTGTGGAGCTGCTCACCCAGCTGAGTGGCCCAGCTCTTGGGGAGGTTGAGTTCCAACACTTCTGACCTTGTATCCCTGTTGCTATTCCTGCCCATATCCCTCTTCTGACCCTGCAGAAGAGAGAGGTGGCCTCTGCCCTCTGACAAAAGGGGAGGGCAAAGCTCTGGGGACAGCACTGCCTTCTCCTGCCCCTCAGAGGGGTCTGAGGTGGCCCCAGGTTTAAGCAGAGTAGAGAAAGAGAGCAGCAAACATGCAGGAAGTTCTTTGCAAGGGGAGTGGTGAAATCCTGGACCAGGTTGCCCAGAGGTGTTGGGGCCCCATCCCTGGAGACATTCAAGGCTGAACTTGATGGGGCCCTGAGCATCCTGAGCTAGTTGGAGATGCCTCTGCTGACTGCAGGGCCAAGGTGACCTGGGAGGGTTCCTTCCAACCTGCTGCATTCTGTGTGTGTGTGCCTCAGTGAAACCCTGTGTACTGCTCTGCTTTCACTCCTCCCTGGAAAGCAGTCAAGTGAGCAGGAAGAGCTGCTGGCCACAGCTTACCTCCCTGCTTGTGTGGTGCAAATCACTCCCTGCATTGTGCTTATCATTCAGTGAGCTTTGGAGATCCTCAGCCACCCCAGAATGAGGCAGCCTGCTCCCACCTGGCAGCAGCCTGGTTGACCTGCTTGGTTTGGATCTGGAAGTGGTTTGAAAGACCTTTGAAATGGCAGACCTAGAACTGGCAGGAGCTGGGCTCTGTACTGAGTGGATGTGGGGTTTCCTGCCTGGTTTTGATGTAGGGACAAACATTTAGGAGGCAGTGAGCAGGGCACCAAAGGCTCAGTTGTCCCTCAGAGAGAGATTTGCACTTCTGGCCCTGAAGAAGTGGATTAAAAGCAGGGCTGGGTGCTGGCAGTGTGATTTTGTTGAGTGTGCATTAAGCCATCATTCATACCAGCTCAACTTCAGGAGGGGGAGGATACAGGAGCTCACCAAACTCTGTGCCAGAAGGCAATGGAGATCTTCAGGCAATGGCTTAAAGAGGTCTTCTGGAGAGGCTGACAGGGGTCAGTGCCAAAATGGGACAAGGGCTTTTAATTGCAGCAGCCCTCTGGGTGCTGCAGTGATGCTCTCAGAGCCCCAGCCCCCTGCAAAAACAGGGTGGGAGATTACAGCAGCTGACAGCTGGGCCATCTGAATTCTTTTTTAGAGAGATTAAATCCATTTCAGGGCTAAGAGAGTATGAAATGAACCTAGAAAGGGTCAGGCATTTAAGACATGTAGCTCCATTAGGCAGCAGTGGCCTCAGGACTCCAAAGTGGCAGTGAACCCAGTGCAGAACTGGAGGTGGTTGGGTTTTTGCACCTGTTTTGGGGAGAAGTCTGGATGTATCTGGCTTGGTCTTCTCTCTTCTCACACCTTGAATCTTGGGTTCAGTTTTGGGCCTCTTACTCCAAGACACTGAGGAGCTGGAGCAGCTCCAGAGAAGGGCAACCAAGCTGGGGAAGGGTCTGGAGAGCAGGGCTGGGGAGGAGCAGCTGAGGGAGCTGGGGGTGTTGAGCCTGGAGCAAAGGAGGCTGAGGGGAGAGCTGCTGGCTCTGTGCAGCTCCCTGAAAGGAGACTGGGGTGAGGTGGGGATTGGTCTTGGTTGGAAGAGACCTCTGAGATCATCCAGTGCAACCTTCAGCCAAGCACCACATGGCCACTAAGCCATGTCCCCAAGTGCCATGGCCACACATCTCTGGAACACCTGCAGGGATGGGCACTCCACCACCTCCCTGGGCAGCCTGTTCCAGTGCCTGACCACTCTTGCAGCAGAGAAATTCTTCCTCATGTCCAACCTTAACCTCTCCTGGCACAATTTCAGGTTATTTCCTCTTGTTTTATCACCTGATTCTAGGGAGAAGAGGCCAACCCCCACCTGGCTCCAACCTCCTCTCAGGGACCTGTAGAGAGCAATGAGGTCTCCAGATTGAACAACCTCAGTTCCCTCAGCTGCTCCTCATGGGGCTTGTTCTCCAGGCCCTTCCCCTGCTTTTTTGCCCCTGTGTGATGCTGATTCCCAAGAACTCTCATGGCTTGGACACACTTGTGGGTCTCAAAGTGGGCACTGGAGTTTTCCAAACCCAGGATGCTTTGTCTGCACAGTACTGGGAACACTGGGGTGCTGTGCCCATGTCTTGCTCATTAGCCTGCTCCTGCCCTTCTGTCCAGTAACAGCAGAACTCACAGCCCTTCAGTGCACAGCAAGAGGTTTCCCTCTCACCTCCATCTCTCCTTTGCATGGAATTTGTGTCATGGGTTTAGGACTGGTTGGAGGGCTGTGGTTTCACAGGGGGGTAAGCACAGCCATGTCAGGTCAGAGGGACACCTGTACATTCAGCCTTCAATCTCCTCAGACCTTGGCTTGTACTGACCCCTGGATCAGCCTGCTTCACCTGAAGGTGGGGCCTGGGCTTCTTCTGGACCTTTTAGCTGTTCCCAGTAAAGCAAATCAGGGGTCAGGCTTGAAGGTCTTGCTTTAGAACTGCTGTCCCTCAGCCCAGCATGGCACAGCAGTAGGAGGAGCAGCACCTGGCTGGAGGTGGACTGGTTTGAAGTGGATCTAAAGTGAACTTCAGAAGTCCTCTCCAGAGGAATGCTTCATTCAAGCCCTGTTTGAGAGCCCTCCTATGCTTCTGGCCAAAGGAGGAGCAGTGGTTGTGGTTGATGCTGTTTCTGAAGTCTTGGGGGGGGGGTGTTAGTTTTGTCAGCCATTCTGTGGAGCTGTGCCATCCCTCCAGCCTCTTTTGTCTGCTCCTGGATCAGGCCCACTGGACTTGACCCAAACTTTGGCCCAAGAAGATGGCACTTGGCCCTGTTACCCTGGCATTTTCCTCATGTTCCCTTCCCTAGCTTCCTGTGTTCTCATGTTGGGGATGCAGATCCCTTGGGGCAGTTCAGGCACCAGTCTGAAGGAGTGGCTGGAGCTGGGAGGGGGAGCTGAGTGAATGCTGCCCATAGCTGGCAGCTGGTCACCTCAGGCCCCTTACTCACAGTGTTCTTCATCTGTCTCCACCTAAGGGCACAGTGTCCCTCTCCTCTAAGGGCAGAGGTAGCTTCCTCTTCAGCTGCAGCTTTGGGCTTGCCAGAAAGCAAGGACCCTTTCTGTCAGGACCCTCCCCTGAGGGCACCTTTTTCAAGCCCCCCTGTCACTGCCTGGCTGCAGGCTGATGAACCTGGTGTGTATTTCCTTGCAGCAATATCAGAACCAGTTGTTTCAACCCACAGAAGATGTGGATGGCAAAACAGAAATCATCATCAAGGTAAGCTGGGGATGTCTCATGTTTGTGGAATCCCATCACAGAATGGTTTAGGTTGGAAGGGACCTTAAAGATCATCTAGGTCCTACCTCCCCACCATGGGCAGGGACACCCTCCACCAGCCCAGGTTGCTCAAGGCCTCATCCAACCTGGCCTTGAACAGCTCCAGGGAAGGGGCATTCACAGCCTCCCTGGGCAACCTGTTCCAGTGTCTTACCACCCTCACTGTCAAGAACTTCCTAACCTTGAGTCTAAATCTGCCCTCTTCCAGCTTAAGCCCTTTGCCCCTTGTCCCATCACTGCAAGCCCTTGTCAGGAGATGGCTGGACACAGATGCTCTCTAAGGTCCCTTCTAACCCAAACCATTCTGTGATTCTATGAGCCTCTAGCTTTCCAGCTCTGTAGTCTTCCCAGGATCTCCAGGGGCACCACACACTCTTTTCAATACCTTCCAGTCCCATCCAGGTTCTGACCACCCAGGATCCCTCTGGGACAAGCTTTGCAAATGGCAAAGAGCAGCTTTAAGCTCCTTGTTTGTGGCCTGAGCCCCCCTGTACACCAAGCCTGCAAACAGAGCCCAGTCAGCAGCTGTGGGCACCTTGGTGAGGTGTGAGCAGAGGGTGTGATGAGCAGAGTGTTAATCAGGGCACTCTGAGGTCTGGAGAAGCAGCTGCTGAAGCTGCAGACACTTTCACAGGGAGAAGCTCTTCCTGTCAGGGGCTGATGTGCTAATGATCTGTCAGGAAATTAATGAGCTGGAAACAGGAGGCTCTGTGAAGTCCTTATCCTGGTGGCAGTTCAGTGATGTTTGCACCTAAATATCCAGGTTATGTTAATTGGTATCAGTGATGTAAGAACAAAGTGGCAGGCACAGAAGCATCCTTTTGAAGCAGGTGTGATTTCTCAGCCATGTATCATAGCTCACCTTACTCCTGGGTTTAAGTTCTTGCTCCTGTTACTGCCTCCTAATTTTTAGGATCCATAGACTCACAGAGTTGTTTTGCTTGGAAGAGACCTTTAAGATCATGGAGTCCAACCCTTAACCCAGCACTGCCAGGGCACCACTAACCCATAGCCCTCAGAGCTGCAGTCTCCATGGCTTTGAAACCTCTCCAGAGATGGGGACTGCACCACTGCCCTGGGCAGCCTGGGTCAGGCCTTGACAACCCTCTGTGTCCAAACTAAACCATCCCTGGGGCATCCTGAGGCCATTTCCTCTGGTTCTGTTGCTTGTTCCTTGGGAGAAGAGCCCAGCCCCCACCTGACTGCAGCCTCCTTGCAGGGAGCTGCAGAGATCCAGAAGCTCTCCCCTCAGCCTCCTTTGCTCCAGGCTCAACACCCCCAGCTCCCTCAGCTGTTCCTCCCCAGCCCTGTTCTCCAGACCCTTCCCCAGCTTTGTTGCCCTTCTCTGGACCTGCTCCAGCTCCTCAATGTCCTTCTTGGAGTGAGAAGCCCAAAACTGAGCCCAGGATTTGAGGTGTGGCCTCAGCAGTGCCCAGTCTGGGGCACATGATGAGCAGAGCAGGTCTCTGAAGGAGGCCCAGGAACCACTGGGCTCCTTTGGTTTGTGCTCATGTGCTGGTGATATGTTGGCAAATGGAGCTTGGCCACTGTTACCTCACATCAGCTTGCCTACCTGGTGGTCCCCTTGTTGTTGTTGTTGTTCTCTCTGATGTGGTCTCTTTGCTGTCCCTTTTCACAGCAGTCCTGTGTCAACTGCGGCCGGGAGGCGACCAACGAGTGCACAGGATGCCACAAGGTCAACTACTGCTCCACCTTCTGCCAGAGGAAGGTATCAGCTTGTTTGTGAGTCTGGCAGATCCCATGGTCTGCAGGGGGCTCTGTGGCCCTGGAGGAGCTCTGCCTGCTCCAGAGAGAAATAGCCAGAGCCCAAAGTTTGTGAGGGTCAGCAGCTCCAGCATCCCACACCCACCCTGATCCCCCAGCCAGGCCGCAGTGACAGGTCTGTGGGTCAGGGGCAGTGTGTGGATGGAATGGGTGAGGAAGGTGCCAGGAGTGGCACACAGCTCTCAAAGGTGACACCAGAAATGAGGCTGTTCCTCAGGAGCTTGCAGTGACTGTCCTTCAGGAGAGGATTTAAGTCAAGGTTCTGACTCTGGTTTAGTACATTTTCCATGACCTGACACTGAGGGCCTGGACTGGTTTTGAGGTTGAGAATCCATCTTTCTGCTTAGTTTGGTTCCACCTCTGATACTGACCCAGTGTGTGGTTCCTTTGCTGGCCACAGAAGAGAATCAGAGAATTGTTTGGGTTGGGAAAGCCCTCTGAGATCATCCAGTCCAACCAACAGCCCAACACCACCATGGCCACTAGGCTGTGTCCCCAGGTGCTGTGTCCACACATTTCTTGAACACCTCCAGGGATGGGGACTCCACCACCTCCCTGGGCAGCCTGTTGTGGTTAGCCTCCTTTGGCCATGCACTTGAGATCCTCTCCACCACCTCCTTGGGCAGCTTCTTGTTCTTAGCCTCCTTTGGCCATGCACTTGAGATCTTCTCCAGCACAGATGGGCTGCAGAACAAGAGGACACAGTCTCAAGCTGTGCCAGGGGAGGTTCAGGCTGGGTGTTGGGAAGAAATTCTTCACAGAGGGATTGGCCATTGGAATGTGCTGCCCAGGGAGGTGGTGGAGTCACCACCCCTGGAGATGTGTAAGAGGAGTCTGGATGAGGCACTTGGTGCCATGGGTTAGTTGATCAGATGGTGTTGGGTGATGGGTTGGACTCGGTGACCTCGAAGGTTGATTCTGTTCAGGTGCTCCTCAAGCACAGCTTCTGCTGAGGCCCTCTGAGCGTTTCCAGGCTGCCTGCTTTCCAAGAGCCTTTTCTCTCTCCCCAACCTGTGCCCCTCTCTCCTTCCCCTGGCAGGACTGGAAGGACCACCAGCACATCTGCGGGCAGTCGGCCACGGTGACGGTGCAGGCGGAGGAGGTGCACGTCCCGGGCGGCGTGATGGAGAAGGTGCCGGTGTGAGCGCCCCCGCTCCGCCCCCCGGGCCTGCGCCGCCGGCCGGCTCGGCAGCGCCGCCTCTGCCCTCCCTCCCCCCGGCCCGGGCTCTGCTCACCCGCAGCAGCTCTCAAAGACGTTTTGATACTGCCACAGCACCGCCCTCCTCCTAAGCCTCTTCCCAACCTCTGAATCACACAGACTGCGAAGCCTCACCTGCAAGACGTGGATCTGCCTGACTGCAGCCCAGCGGCTGGGAAGCACCCCTTGGCCCGAGGAAGCTCTGAGGTGTCCAGGCTGGAATCTCCACCATGTGGATAACAGTGATCATCTCATCTGCCTCAGGATGGACCTCAGCAGGTGCTGCAGTGAGACCTGCCCTGTGTTCCCTCCCCCTTCTGCCTCCCTACCTCTTGTTTGCTAAAAGAAACACACTTTGGTTTGGGTTATTTAATGGCTTTGAAAGGATCACTACAAGTTCCTGGTGTGCCATGGGAAGGACTTCTGGGGTTCATCTCTTGTGTTCCCTCTGTACTGAGCAGTTTTGGCACAGGGAGGAGCTTCTGCACCTGAATAAAGAATGACACATTGGTGAACAAAATGGGCTGAGAGCACCAGTGTGCCTGGCAGCCCTGCTGCATTCCATGGCAGCACTTTGAGAGGTGTCACAGAATCAGAGAATCACACAACCTGTGTGGGCAGGAAAAGCCCTCTGAGGTCAGCCAGTCCAACACCACCATGGCCATGAAACCATGTCCCCAAAGTGCCATGGCCATGCTTCTTGAACACCTCCAGGGATGGTGACTTCCAGCCTGTTCCAGTGCTCTGTCACCCTTAGATAAAAGAAGTTCCTCCTCCTGCTTAGATGGAACTTCTTATGTTCAAGTTTGTGCCTGTCACCTCTTGTCCTGTCCCTGGGCAGCACTGGACAAAGGCTGGTCCTATCCTCCTGCCACCTACCCTTGAAGTATTGATCACCATTGATGAAATCCACCTCAGGCTTCTCTTCCCCAGACTGACAATCTCAGGCTTCTCATCACAGAGGCACCCAGGCCCCTCAGCATCTTTGCTCTCCATCACCAGAGGAGCCCAGCCAGGACAGATTTGTGCAGCAGGTCTCACCACCTCCTCTGCCTCAGCTGTGGCCAGAATCAGATGTGGTCCAACCCCAACCACTGACAGGGTGGAACTCCACCTTCTGAGGGTGAGGAATTGCTGTTGGAGAGGGACAGCAGCAGCATGCTGGCCTCTTCTGATGGGAATTACTTCTGTGGTGAGAAGGCAGGCATGAAATGGAGTGGGATGGGAGCAGAAATTACCTGGGTGGGACTACTGGGAAGGCAAGAACAGGCAGTTCCTTGGGTTCCCTCAGGAGAAATGCTGGCTCCTGCTTCCCAGACTGACACTTCAGAGCTGTTATGGTTTCTTCTCCCCATTAAATTGCAGTTTCCTGTTTGCTAAAACTTCAGGACAATTAGTTAATTGAAAATAGATGGAGCTGGAGTAAAGCAGCTGCTTCCCAGGATTTGTGCCTCCATCTGCTGCTCAGCCAGGCTCTGGCCAAAGGGTGCAGAGCCTTGAGGGCCTGAGCTCTTCTTGGGCAGAGCTCACACCCCAGGTACTCTTCAGCTTGCTGGGGCTGCTGCTGGAGGTGATGGGGCAGCAGCTCACACACACAAAAATCATGTCCTCCACCAGCATCAGGTTGGAAGGGACCTTCAAAGGTCCAACCCTCCTGCACTCAGCAGGGACATCTCTAACTAGAGCAGGTTCTGCAGGGCCCCAGCAAGTTTGACCTTGACTGTGTCCAGGGATGCAGCCTCCACCACATCTCTGGCAACCTCTTCCAGTGCCTCACCACCTTCATTGTGGAGAACTTCCTCCTAATGTCCAGCCTAAATCTCCCCTGCTCTGGTTTCAAACCATTGCTCCTCATCCTATCCCCACAGGCCCTTCTGAACAGTCCCTCCCCAGCCTTCCAGCAGGTTCCCCTTCAGATACTGAAAGGCTGCTCTAAGGTCTCCCTGGAGCTTTCTCCAGACTGAACAGCCCCAACTCTCCCAGCTTGTCCCCACAGGGGAGGTGCTCCAGCCCTCTGATTATCCTCATGGCCTCCTCTGGACCCTCTCCAGTGGATCCATGACCACCTTGTGCTGGGGCCCCAGAGCTGGACACAGCAGAGCAGAGGGGCAGGATCCCCTCTCTCCATCTCTGACCACACTGCTTTTGATGCAGCCCAGGCTGCCATTGGCCTTCTGGGCTGCAAGTGCCCACTGCTGGCTCCTGTCCAGCTTCTCACCCACCTGCACCCCCAAGTCATCTCCAGGGCTGCTCTCAATCTCATCATTCCCCAGCCTGGATTGATATCCAGCACTGCCCTGACCCAAGTGCAGGACCTTGTATTTTGCCTTACTGAACCCCATGGGGTTCTGAGCTCACTTCTCCAGCCTGTCCAGGTGCCTCTGGCTGGCATCTGCCTCTTTCCACACTGCTTGTGGCTGAGCAAAGCTGAGCCTTGGTCACCATCTGAGTTTGGGCTTCACTAACCAAAAAAAAGTGGAGAGAGTGGGACAAATATCCCAGGTATGACTCATCTGTGCTGAAAGCTCTCAGGGTGCTCCTCATCAGAGTCCTGGTAGCTGGGGGGGACTCCAGCTCTCAGAAACCTGCTCCACAGTCCCTGGAGGAACTGAATGTGGTTATTTGTTGGTGATAACTTGGTGCAGCAATTGCCACTCCTGAGCAAAGCACAGCTCCAGGCCTCCCTGCAGAGCCTTCTTCCCTCAGTTTCCAAGCAAACAAATTGCCCCCTGGCAAGCAACAGCTCCCTGCAGAAGTTGTCACTCCAAAGATGGCTGGATTGGGCAATGATCATTTTCTCCCCCTTCAGTGCCAGGCTGGATGAGGCCTTGAGCAAGCTGGGCTGGTGGAAGGGGTCCCTGCCCATGGCAGAGGGTTAGAAGCAGATGATCTTTCAGCCCAACCCAATCTATGAATCTATGATTCAGCTTCCTAGAACAGCATCAGCTGCTCCTTCTGGCCACCCATGGTGTCCCACATGCTCAGGGTCACCAAAAGGCTGCAAAGGCTGCAGTGGCTTCCTGCAGGTGAGGAGCTGTGGGGAAGTCACAGCAGCCTTTGGGTGGCTGTTTTACTTTGCTCAGGCCCAGCCCAGCCCAAACACACCCAAAGCAGGGGCTGCTCTAAAGGCCATCCCCACTGTCCTGTGGCCTCTCTTGCCCTTAGGTCAAGCACCCAGTGGCAGCTCAAGCCCTTTCCAGTGAGGAGTGGAAAGCTGTGCCCAAGATGACAGGAGGGGAGGGGTTGAAGCTTGAGGAGAGCAGATTCAGACTGGAGATGAGGAAGAAATTCTTGCCAGTGAGGGTGGGGAGACACTGGAACAGATTGCCCAGGGAGGCTGTGTGTTCAAGGCCAGATTGGATGGGGCCTTGAGGAACCTGGGCTAGAGGGAGGTGTCCCTGCCCACGGCAGGGGGTTGGAACTGGATGATCTTTAAGGTCCCTTCCAATCCTGACCCTGTCATGAACCTACAGAACGTTGTCCCTTGGTACTCACCCAGAACTGCTCACAGAGAGCTGGGCACAAGCATCCTTCAGCTGCCACCTCCTTCCCTCCTCCCCAACAAAGACAGCAGAGCTTAGGCAGAAATAGACCTTTAATGGACTATCCAAAGCCCAGCCTGGGGGTTGGGCTGGGCTCAGCAGAAGAGGTGCAAGACTTTGCGGAAGAAGTTCCTGAACTCGGCGTTGAAGACGGTGTAGATGATGGGGTTGAGAGCGCTGTTGACGTAGCCCAGCCAAGTGACAGTGCTGGTGACTTGAGTGGGAATGCTGCAGGACTTGCAGAGGGCCCTGGTGATGTGCACCACGAAAAAAGGTGTCCAGCAGAAGAGGAAAGCCCCTGCCAGGAGGACGGTCAAAAGAGAAAGCGACCTGTTAAAACCCAACCAACCCCAGCAGAGTTGAACTTCGCAAGCAGAGCCTGGGCCAGAGGGGAATGGAGAGAGAGCTCAGGCAGCAGCAGAGGTGCTGAGGCCCTGGCAGAAGACGTGGGATGGCTTCCTCATCCTCAAGGTTGAGAGGAGGTCTGAGTTAGGGGTTGTTTTGGGCTCAAAAAGCTGCATTAGAAACCCTGCACACAGAGTCACACAATGCATCAGGTTGGAAGGGACCCTCAAAGGTCATCTTGTCCAACCCTCAAGGGCCCTTGGGTGGCTCAGGGGGACACCGAGATGCTCAGCATCCACATCCTCTCAATAAGAAATGGGTGCAGCAGGTCTTAAACCACAACCAGGCTGCTCCTCAGGCACAGTTCTCACAAAAAGGAGAGTGAGGAGGACCAGAGACGTGGCACCAGGGGGAGGTGGCACCAGGGGGAGGTGGCACCAGGGGGGGAGGCCCTTTCACCCTCACCCCCTCCAGCAAGGAGAAGGCTTGGTTCTCAGCATGGCACATTGGAGTGCACAAAGTGTGTGTCTGCTTCACCAGGGTCAGGCAGGTCCTGCCCTTCTGTAGGTCATCCCAGGAGGTGTCTCACCCTTCCCCAACCCTCCCCAGCCACCACTCACCGACCACCACTGGCAGCACTCTCATGGCCTTCTGCTCCCTGCCGTTGATCTTGGCCCTCTTCCGACTGTGTCCTGGGTGGGGGTACTTGAGGTGGGGGTAGGAGACAGTCTGGATCCCATTGTGCATCACATAGTCCCTGGGGTGGGCAGAGCCGGCGTAGGGACTGCACTGCCCCGGCTCCAGCCCGCTCTGCTCCCTCTCGATGGAGGTGGGAGGGTGGTAGAGCTTCCTGTTGACCCCATAGATGCTGCCCCTCAGCTTGGCCTTCCGAGCCTCTTCCCAGCGCCTGAGTCCCTGGAACATGGCGCAGTAGAGCACCAGCATGACGGGGCAGGGGATGAAGAAGGAGCAGATGGAGGAGTAGACGATGTAGTTGTCGTCCTCCAGCTGGCAGAGGGTGGGGTCCCGGCGCGGGACGTCGTTGAGGCCGAAGATGACCGGGGAGGCCACGGCGAAGGCCGACAGCCAGGTGGTGCCTATCAGGATCCGCTGCCGCAGGTCGATCTGGCGCCGGTTGTAGTTCAGTGGCACCGAGACGGCGATGAAGCTGCCAGCACGGCCCCCAGGGGCAGTCAGTCCCAGCGGGCCGGTGCCGCCGCAGAAGCAGGTGGGCCCCAAAGCTGCTGCCCACTGTGCTTGACTGACCCACAGAGCCTCCCCCCGCCAGAGGAGCGCCCGCAGGGGCAGCTCTGGCCTCGGCGCACAGCCACGGGTTCAGCTCGGCCGCTGCGAGGATAGCCATGGGACGCTAAGCTGCCTTCCAAGCCCTTGCACTCTCTGATCAGAGCTCATCTTGTCCCCTGCACTCAGCAGGGACATCTTCAACTGGAGCAGGATGCTCAGGGCTCCGGCAAGTTTGACCTTGAATGTCTCCACCACATCTCTGGGCAACCTGTTCCAGTGTCTCATCAACCTCACTGTTAAGAGCTTCCTCCTATTGTCCAACCTAAATCTCCCCTGCTCTAGTTTCAAACCACCGCCCCTCACGACAGGTCCTTCTGAGCAGTCCTTGCCCAGCCTTTCTGTAGGTCCCCTTCAGATAAGGAAATGCAGTTCTAAGGTCTCCCTAGAGCCTTCTGTTCTCCAAGCTGAACAACCCCAACTCTTTCAGCCAGGGTGGGCCAGGACACCCTCCTTGGGGGGCAGCAGGATCTGGCTCCCTGCACAGGACCTTGCAAGGGTGTGAGTGGGGGCAGGAGGGCACTCACCGATCCACGCTGATAGCACACAGGTTGAAGATGGAGGCTGTGCACAGCATCACATCCATGGTCATCAGGGCATCACACAGCACTGTGCTGAGGGACCACACACCTCCCTGGAACTGAAAAGGTCCCCCAGGGTCAGCAGATGAAGGCCTCAGTGCCTGGGTGCCCTGGCCACTTGTGTTTTCCTCCAGACAAGAGCCTGCAGCCCAGAAGCACCACCTTCCTCCTCCAGCAAAGCAGGGACTGTCCCTCCTCAGAGCTCACAGCCTGCTTAGGGATCCATGGCCCTGGCCTGGCTGCAGAATGGAGCCCACAGACCACTGCCACTGGACAGGAGAATGGGCACAGGGCACTGCCCTGCGTTAGCATAGTGACAGCCAGCAGGCTCAAACCCCCAGACCCACCACCCCAAAACCTCCCCAGTGATGCAGGACCAAGCACTGGCTGTGCAGCTCTTCAAGAAGAAACAAAAGCACAGAGCTCCTCTGCCACTTTCATGCCTGACACCTGGTCACAGCTCATATGAGGAGGTGCTGGTGTTATACAGCTGGTTCATTCCCTCACACTCATCACCAGCCCAGCCCCTTGGGACCATGTTCAAGTGGGTCAGGGACAATCTCTTCTTCTCTCCCTACCCCTGCAGGTGCCCAGAGCGAAGCAGCAGTGCCACCAGCAAGAGGACATCACCAGACCTTTGTCACTGGGCTGCATAGCCTGGCAGTGTTGACTTTGCTACTCAGAAGGGATCAGCCAACAAATGCTCCACACTCCTGCAGCCCAAATAATCCCCAGGAGAACCCAAACAGCCAGAAAATGCCAATGGCTTTGGGGTTTAGCAGCCTTGGCTGTGGACCAGGAGGGGTGGCTCAGCTGGGCTGTGAACCTGCTGCTGGCCCATGGGTGTGGAAGGGAAAGCTTGAGGAGCACCAGGAGAAGTCAGGAGTAATGGAACCCTTCTTTATGTATTATACAGAATACAGAGGTGTGAAATTACAGACACTGTATGCATGAGATAGAGAAAAAATATCTATGTTATTAATACAGACATATTAATATCCTATGAATCACAGAATTGTCTGGGTTGGAAAAGGCCTCCAAGATCAGTGAGCCCAACTGCTAGCCCAACACCACCACTGCCATCAAACCACGTCCCCACGTGCCATGGCCACAACTTTCTTGAGCACCTCCAGGGATGGGGACTCCACCACCTCCCTGGGCAGCCTCTTCCAGTCCCTGACCACTCTTGCAGCAAAGAGATTCTTCCTCATGTCCAACCTAACCCTTCCCTGGCACATTTTCAGGCCATTGCCTCTCATTCTATCACCTGATACTAGGGAGAAGAGACCAGCCCCCACCTGGCTACAACCTCTTTCCAGGGAGCCAGAAGCTCTCCCCTCAGCCTCCTTTGCTCCAGGCTCAACAACCCCAGCTCCCTGCTCAGCTGCTCCTCCCCAGCCTTGTTCTCCAGACCCTTCCCCAGCTTTGTTGCCCTTCTTTGGACCTGCTCCAGCCCCTCAATGTCCTGCTTGGAGTGAGAGGTCCAAAACTGACCCCAGGATTTGAGGTGTGGCCACAGCAGTGCCCAGTCCTGCTGGCCACCCCATTCCTGATCCAGCCCAGGATGCTGGTGGCCTCCTTGGCCACCTGGACAAACTGCTGGCTCACATTCAGCTACTGTCAGCCAGCATCCCCCAGGTCCTTTTCTGCCAGGCAACTTTCCAGGAGCTCTGCCCCCAGCTTGGAGTGTTGCTGGGGCTGTCATGACCCAACGACACCTCTCTCCAAGTGTCTCAGCCAGGCATTGTGAAGATGGAGGTGGAGGGAGGTGCACTTCTAGATTAGAGGTGCAGCAGGCTTTGCTGGGTCATGTGGTTGTGGTCACTAATTACAGGAGGCTGCAGAAGATTAGCACATCAAGGTACAGAGTGCAAAGCTGTAGGGATCACAGCCAGCTCAAGCTGCCTTTGAGGAGTGCTCCAGAGCAGCTCCACTTTCCTCAGCTCTTTGCATTCCCTTTCTCAGCACCAGGCCTCCTGTTTTCCTCCAGTGATCTGGGATCAGTGGTGCTGATGCTGAGGAGATGCTCAGGGTGCTCTACAGGCCAGCTGTCTCCATAAATGACATAAAAAGGAGCTGCAAACTTCACCCCACCAGCCAGCTCACCTCCCATCACCTTTCTAAGGGTGGTGGCAGGCTCTGCACAGCTGTGGTTAGAACATGGGCTGAGCCTTAAAGGGGTGAGGATGGGCACAGGAACCACCACACTGAAAACCTCCAGGCATTGCTTCTTGGAAGAGGATGGGAAGCTGGCTAGGGAGGGTCACACTCTGGCAGTGGCTCAGTGCTTCTTGAGCAGACATAGAATCAGGGAACTGTTTGGGTTGGAAAAGAGCTCTAAGATCATTTAGTCCAACCAGCAACTGAAGACCACCATGGCCACTAAGCCATGTCCCCAGGAGCCATGTCCACTTGTGGTGTCTTGAACACCTCCAGGGATGGAGACTGCACCACCTCAGCAAGGACCTGGCTCAAGCACATAGCAGGGAGAGTCTGAAAGTGCTAATCCTAAGGGGCTGCTGAGAGGGTTGTGACACCAATCAGAAGAGAAATAATCCTTGCAAGCAGGCAAAGAGCAGCCTCAGAGCCAGAGGGCTGGCCAAATGCCCACAGGAAGCTGACTCTGGGCCTTTTTGGATGAGCTGTGAATGACTGCTGCCTTTCCAGAAGCCACCACGCAGCCTGCAAGCGCAGAAGAAAGAGAGGGGCGTGGGACACCGGACAGAGGTGGCCTCATGCCTGCTCTGATATCCTTTCTTGGCTTAAATCATTGACTCACAGAAACATTCAGGTTGGAGAAGACCCTCAGGATCACCAAGTCCAACCCAGAACCCTACTCTACAAGGTTCACCTCTAAACCATAGCCCCAAGCACCACATCCAAAGCACCTTGAAACACATCCAGGACTGGTGGCTCAACCACCTCTTTGGGCAGCACATCCCAAGGGGAAAAAATGTTTCCTAGTGTCCTGTCTAAACCTCCCCAGTGGCAGCCTGAGGCCACTGCCTCTTGTTCTGTCACTAATTACCTGTGAGAAGAGACCAGCCCCAGCCTCTCCACAAGATCCTTGCAGGGAGATGTGGAGAGCAATGACGTCTGCCCTCAGCCTCCTCTTTCCCAGACTAACCAGCCCCAGCTCCTTTAGCTGCTCTTCATCATGTTGGAAGTGAAGGTTCTTCAGAAATGACAAACAAGCCTGAACATGAGGAGGGGGCAAAAGCCAAAGCCTCCTGCCCCCCATCACCAGTCACTGACAATTCAACTGCTGCCTCTGTCACCTCCCCAGGTTTGAGCAGAGACCCTGCAGCTCAGCCACCAGACAGCCTGGAAGAACAACTATTTCCTCCATCTATTCCAGGAGAGATGCCTCAAATACTACTGTGAAAAAGTTCACAGAGAGCCACAAAACCTCTGGAGGGCAGAGGTGTGGTCTCTCATCAGAGGAGCTGCCCCACAGGCACAGGATGTGCTGCAGAAGAGCTCTTTCCTGGACTCAGAGTTGGTTTGGTTGGGAAAGCCCTTTCAGAGCATCAGGTCTGGAGGAGAGAGGAGAAGGCTCTGAGGAGACCTTATTGTAGCCTCCTAGTATCTGAAGGGGGCTACAAGAAAGCTGGGGAGGGACTTTTGAGGGTTTCAGGGAGTGACAGGACTGGGGAGGATGGAGCAAAACTAGAAATGGGGAGATTCAGATTGGATGTAGGAAGAAGTTCTTCCCCATGAGGGTGGTGAGAGACAGGCACAGGCTGGAGGTGGCTGTGAGCAAGCTGCTGTAGTGTGAGGTGTCCCTGCCCATGGCAGGGGGATTGGAACTGGCTGAGCCTTGAGGTCCCTTCCAACCCTGACCATTCTAGGATTCTGAGTCCAACCACTCTCTGTCTCTGGCACTGGTGGGACACTGACACCTGGCAAGATTTATGCAGAACAGCTCAAAACCATCTTGGGGAACTGGTGCTGGCTGCTCCATTGCTCTGAGGACCGAGTGCCTGCTCAGGATCCTCATCTTCCCTGACCTGTGGGAAGGAGCTGGGTCCCCACGTGGCCCTGCTAAAGCCCTTTCCCCTTGCTCGTCATCAGTGACAGAGATCTTAATGGCAAAGATGTTTATGTAACCAAGCCTCACACAGCTCCTGCCAGCAGCTTGCTGGATCAGGCCCTGCCACTGCTCAGAGGTGGATTAAGTGGGGAGCTGAGCCAGGGGAGTGGGTTGTGGAGACACTCAGGTAGGAGGTTTTCTCTGTTCCATCAAAGGTTTGCTCCATGCCAGCAGAGGTTTGCTCTGTTCCATCAAAGGTTTGCTCCATTCTAGTAGAGGTTTGCTCCATTCTAGCAGAGGTTTCAGGCTTTCCTGCATGGCTCTGGTTCAGTGGGAGATACTGGTTTCCTACTGGCCCATTTCCATCTCTCAGCTGTCCATTTTTATACTGTCCATTTTAGACTGTCCATTTTTATACTGGCTGGGGGAGCCTAATGTAACAGGACCCCAACTGGCTGGGACTAATGGACACCATCTCCCATTCACCATCAGAAAGCCATCTCATAGAATCCTATCATTGAATGGTTTGGGTTGCAAGGGACCTCACCACAGTAGTGCTTCTCACATGAGCTGTGTGAGGACAGGACCAGAGAAACTTTGCATCAGGTGGTCCCTCCCCTTTTCCTGCCCTTCTGCTGAGCTCCAGCTCCATCCCAGCCTGCAGTGAGTGTGAAATGGTTTGGAGGAGAAAGGGTTGTGACCACACACACCAATTTCCCTCTTGTCTAGCACCTGCTTTCAGCCATCCTCCAACCTGCAGGTACAAGCAAGGGGCACTCCAAGTGAGCTAACACACAATTTGGCTTCCTGCAGCCAAGTCCTCAGAATCCACACCATGGATGGAAGAGCTGAGCTGTGACCAAATGTTCTGCTGGCTCTTTCAGGGGTACAAAAGGAGACTGTGTCCAGAGCTGCTGCTAACCCACCAGAGTGAGCTTCCTTAACAAACAGAAATGGCACTTAGAGATCAAGGCCTCTCCCACTGTGCTCCAGCTTCTGTGAGCAGCAGCAAAGGGTCATCCACCTCTCACACAGAACCACAGAACTGCTTTGAATCACAGAATTGTTAGGGTTGGAAGGCACCTCAGGGATCACCTAGTTCCAACTCCCCTGCCACGGGCAGGGACACCTCAGGTTGCTCAGAGCTCTTCTCCAGGCTAAACAGCCCAAATTCCCTCACTCTTCCCTCATCAGAGAGGTGTCCCAGACCCCCTCAGCATCTTTGTAGCCCTTTGCTGTACCCTCTCCAGCAAGTCCCCAAGAAAGATGGGAGTGAACACACAAAGCATCTCCACAGAGGAGTCATGGGCTGGACAGCCCAGGTTGTACAGCTGAGAAGTTGCTGCCTGAGCATCCCAAGTTTAGGAGGGGTCTGTGGTCCTCAAGGAGAGCCCCACAGTGCTCATGCCCAGTCAGAAGCATTTTCAGGGGTACCCCAAAGTAGGTTAACCTGCATTTTACTTCTGCCAGCAAAATTGAAGCTTCCAGACTAAAAGAAGCCATGCTGATGTGTGTCTGTCCACGAGATCAGGAGCTGGAGGCATGGAGACACAACAGAAAGAGCAAGGGGGGAAAAGGGAATTCCACTTAGCAAGAAGTAGCTGAGAAGAATGAGAAAGACAGAGGCTTTGTGACCACCAAAAGTGAGTTAGGGAGGCAAACCCAAACCCTCAAAAGCCATAGAGTCATTTAGATTGGAAAAGACCTTCAAGGTCATTGAGTTCAACCATTAACCCTGCTCTACCAAGTCCACCACTAAGCCATATCCCCCCCCACCAGGCACCACATCTGCACTCTGGCTTTTAAACACCTCCAGGGATGGTGACTCCACCACCTCCCTGGGCAGCCTGTTCCAATGCCTGAGAACCCTTTCTGGGAACAAATTATTTCTGCTGTCCAGAAATCACACAGCATGGGGAGGGGAGGGGTGTGCAGGGTGGTGGTGAGGGGGGGGCTCCTGTCAGTGTGGTGGAAAGAGAGGAATCTAATGCTCCTGTTTTTCACTGGTTTTTCCTCATGGGTCCACAGCTGAACCTGTCCCTCTTGAACACCTTTGTCTCCAGAGAGGTCACAGCGTCCTGCAAAATCCTAGGACCAGGTAGAGAGGCTAAAAACATCCTAAGCTCTAATCCACAGCCTTCCTTGCTTAAGTGTCTGTCCATCCCAGCAAGGTGCTGAGCAGCAGCCCTGGCGTGGGAGAGGAGATGCTATGGCCTGGGCACTACTGGCATGTTCCTGTGCTAGCCTTCCTGGGTGGGAACACCGTGGGGACAGCCCTGTTTGCTCCCTGAGGAAGCACTTCAGCCACCACCTCACAAATCCTGTGGCTACCAGAAAACACAAGGTTAGTCCAGACCTCCCCAGTCCCCAGATTAGATCTTGCTGGGGTTTTTCACTGGGCACAAGGCTGCATCTTCTCTGTCCCCACCTCTGGGAAGAAGAGGAGGACTCCTTTCTTCCCCCCTGGCAGCTACCCAAGGACAGATGCAATAAACCTGCTGGTGTGGGCTGTGGGTGCTTTCATCCAGTGGCTGTTACTAATGGGCAGGCTCTGCTGAGCCTCCTCACCCCAGCTCGACAGATTCCCCCCCAGTCTCCAGGCAGCATCAGTCCCCTGGCAGGAAACATTCAGCTCCCTCTCATAGAAGCAGAGATGCAAAACCCCACAGCCTCTGGAGCTCCTCTTTTCCTTTCCTTCAGCAGCTCTGGGAGGTGACCAGGTTTGGGAGGTGACCAGAAAACCTGCTCCAAAGTTCCCCAAGGTGGCTTTTTGTGACCACCACCACACACAGGGTCAGAACCAGAGAACCTGCCACCAGCAGCCCTGCCTCAGGCCCACCAAGGCCACCTTGGTACAAGGTGACCCAGCCATAGAATCACCTGGTTGGAAAAGACCATCAAGTCCAACCATATCCTAACATCTCCCTGCACACAGACCAGCCCCAGCTAGCGCCCCACAGAGACAGCTTCCCCTGCCCAACTTGACATGGAAACCTCTTTTCTTTTTGGCTACAGGTCTCCCTTACCGACCAAACCTCCTCACCTGCTACCAGAGCACAGCACAGGAGCTCTCTGTCCCTTCCTGACCGTTTGCTGACGCCGCGGGGCTGGAGCGGGGAGGTAGGGGCTGGGCAGCAGCTGCCTGGGAGGATGGAGCCGGGCGGGAGTGGGGGGGCAGCGGCTGGGCAGGGGCTACCCGGGGGGCTACAGCCGGGGGCAGAGGCTCGGCAGGAGTTAATCGGGGGGCTGGAGGTGGGGAACAAAACCGGAGAGAGGCTTCAACCTCCGACACCTGGTGTCTTGCCGGTCCCACACCCGCAACCCGGTAACTTTCGGTGCTCCCGGGTCCAACATCCGCGATCGCCGGTGCCCACCCCGCGGGTGCTTCCCGGCAGCAGTCTCACCTCGGAGTACACGTAGAGGGGCAGGACGAGGAGGGCGAGCAGCAGGTCGGCAACAGCGAGGCTGACGATGAAGTAGTTGGTGGTGGTCTTCAGAGCCCGCTCGGTGCAGACGCTGAGACAGACCAGCCCATTGCCCGCCACGATGAGCAGGATGAGGACGATGCCCAGTACCAGGGCGACCACGTTGTGACCTCCCGGGGGTGGTGTTGGAGGCGGCGGCGGAAGCCCGGTACCGTTGCCCGGAGCGGTCCCGGTGCTGCCGTTCCCCATGCCCCGGCAGCCCGGTGCATGGGAGCTCCGGCGCAGCCCCTCCCCAGCGCAGATCAGCACCCCCAAAGCAGAGCTCAGCCCCTTCCCCAAGCAGAGCTCAGCCCCCCCGCGCCTCCCCGCCCCGGCTCCGGCTCCCACCGGTTCACCAAGCGGCTTACGGGGAGCCGGGGGGGGGCAGGCTCCCGGGGTCCCTGCCCCGGGGTCCCGGCAGAGCCCCTCGGAGCTGCTGCCGCTGCAGTCGGAGACTTTCCTCCCCTGGCCCGGAGCCTCCCCGTGGGGGATGCGCTTGGTAGGACCGAGCCCTGCGTGTCACCCAGCCCTGGTGGTGTCACCTAGTTCCTGCCGCGGCCGAGGAGGGGGCTGTCCGCAGGGGATTAGCACCTTGCCCTTCACTGCCTTCAGCCCAGCCTCCTCCTCCAGCCCAGGAGGCTCCTTCTCTGAGGATTAGGCTCCTCTGAGTTGCCTCTTGAGCAGGAGGAAGAATCATAGACTAATAGAATTGTTTGGGCTGGAAAAGCCCTCTAAGATCATCCAGTCAAACCATCAACCCAACACCACCATGGTCATCAAACCACGTCCCCATGCCCACACCTCTCTTGAACACACCCAGAGACAGTGACTCCACCACTTCCCTGGGCAGCCTGTTCCAGTGCCTGACCACTCTTTCAATGAAGAAAGTGTTTTGTATCTCCTAAACCTCCTGCCAGGGAGAGGTGAGCAATCCCCACCTCACTCCAACCTACTTTCAGGGAATTGTAGAGAGAAGGACTCTGCCACAGCTCTCTCTCCAGAGGTGTGACCCCAGTCCTCTCTGAAGCCAGCATGAATAAGGTCCATTTGGTGGCTCCCAAGTTGTGTGACCTCTCTCTCCCATTCCCCAGCATAGTGTTGCCATCTCCATGCTTTGTCAGGTAATGATAGCACCAGGGGGGATGGAGCAAAACTAGAAGTGGGTGGATTCAGACTGGATGTGAGGAAGAAGTTGTTCCCCATGAGGGTGGTGAGAGCCTGGCACAGGGTGCCCAGGGAGGTGGTGGAAGCCTCATCCCTGGAGGTGTTTGCAGCCAGGCTGGAGGTGGCTGTGAGCAACCTGCTGCAGTGTGAGGTGTCCCTGCCCATGGCAGGGGGGTTGGAGCTGGCTGAGCCTTGAGCTCCCTTCCAACCCTGACACTTCTATGATTCTGTGTTGCTCCCAGTACTCATGGATTTGTCACCTCCCTCTTCCAGCTGACCCAGCTTGGGTCAACTTTCCCTTCCATCATAGACAGGTACTTAACTCAGTGTGAAAAGCCCAAGCTCAGTCCTACACAGCACAGGAGAGACACTTCCATCTGCTCACTCTCCAAACCATCAGCACTGGGGTGGGTGTGACACCCCTTTGGGTAACCACCAGCACTGGGGTGGGTGTCACATCCCTTTGGGTAACCACCAGCACTGGGCTGGGTGTCACATCCCTTTGGGTAACCACCAGCACTGGGCTGGGTGTCACATCCCTTTGGGTAACCACCAGCACTGGGCTGGGTGTCACATCCCTTTGGGTGACCACCAGCACTGGGATGGGTGTCACATCCCTTTGGGTAACCACCAGCACTGGGGTGGGTGTCACATCCCTTTGGGTAACCACCAGCACTGGGCTGGGTGTCACATCCCTTTGGGTGACCACCAGCACTGGGCTGGGTGTCACATCCCTTTGGGTGACCACCAGCACTGGGCTGGGTGTCACATCCCTTTGGGTAACCACCAGCACTGGGCTGGGTGTCACATCCCTTTGGGTGACCACCAGCACTGGGCTGGGTGTCACATCCCTTTGGGTGACCACCAGCACTGGGCTGGGTGTCACATCCCTTTGGGTAACCACCAGCACTGGGCTGGGTGTCACATCCCTTTGGGTAACCACCAGCACTGGGCTGGGTGTCACATCCCTTTGGGTAACCACCAGCACTGGGCTGGGTGTCACATCCCTTTGGGTAACCACCAGCACCGGGCTGGGTGTCACATCCCTTTGGGTAACCACCAGCACCGGGCTGGGTATGACACCCCTTTGGGTGACCACCAGCACCGGGGTGGGTGTCACATCCCTTTGGGTAACCACCAACACTGGGCTGGGTGTCACATCCCTTTGGGTGACCACCAGCACTGGGCTGGGTGTCACATCCCTTTGGGTGACCACCAGCACCGGGCTGGGTGTCACATCCCTTTGCCTCTGCCTGCACTTCTCCTTCAGGAAGGGTTTGTGCTGGACTCAATCATGGCTGCACACCCCTGGGGCTGAGAAGGGCTCCCTTGGCAATCCTTTCATCTGCTGGGAAGTTCAGACAAGGGAGATGTGTTCCAGTGCAGTAAACTGGGACAAAACCACCCCAGCTGCACTTCTTAAGCCCATATAGCCTGGCAGCGTGAGGTTCTCAGTGCTTTCTATCACCTGCTCACAGTTCTTCTGGTCTGGTGGTTGCTCTCCAAAACCTATGGAGACTGAGGTGCTGGAGCATGTTCAGAGAAGAGCAACAATGCTGCTGAAGGGCCTTGAACATGAATCCTGCAAGGAATGGCTGAGACACCTGGGGTTGTTGAATCTGGAGAGAAGGAGGCTGAGGGGTCAGGACCTCATCACCCTCTACGACGAGGAGGCTCAGGGGAGACCTTATTGCTCTCTACAGCTACCTGAAGGGAGGTTGTAGACAGGTGGGGGTTGGTCTCTTCTGCCAGGCACCCAGCACCAGAACAAGAGGACACAGTCTCAAGCTGTGCCAGGGGAAGTTTAAGCTGGAGGTGAGGAGAAAGTTCTTCCCAGGAAGAGAGATTGGCCATGGGAATGTGCTGCCCAGGGAGGTGGTGGAGTCCCCATCCCTGGAGGTGTTCAAGAGGGGATTGGATGTGGCACTTGGAGCCATGGTTTAGTTAGTCATGAGGTGTTGGGTGATAGGTTGGACTTGATGATCTCTGAGGTCTTTCCCAACCTTACTGATTGTGTGATTCCATGACTCCCTGAAAGGAGGAAGGGGGAAGTCAGAGAGTGAGACATCTGTGAGTCCCCCCCAGGAGGTGGAACTTTCCTCACCGTTGGCGTTCACGTTTGAGGCACTGAATGTTTAAGTGGAGAAGGAGAAGAAAAGCAGCTGCCAAGGCTTCAGCACAGATGTGCCTAAACTCCAGGGCTGAATGGCACCCTGATAGCTGGGCAGAGATGGCTGAGGCTATCTCCAGCTTCAGAACAAAGGCAGGAAAAATCGAGAGCTTTTAAGGCCAATCTCGTTCCTTTGATCTGACATATTGATCTGAGCAATTCTCCCTGGGTGTCTCATCTGCCTGTGATGCATTTCCAAGAAAGGAGGCAGAGGCAGCATCCTGCCTTTCAGGTGAACCTCTGGGAGAGAAGGATGAGGATGCCATGGCTCTCCTGGCTTTCCAGGCTTTCTGAGAATGCCTCCAAGAAGCTGCAGGAATTTCTGAAGGTGCTGAAGGGATCTTTTGATTTACCTTCTGATAAGCCCCTGTGAGATGTCAAAAACCCTCATGTGTTTGTGGTGGGGATGAGCTGCGTGGAACTCAACCACCAAGGAAAAGTGGAAGTGCCTGGAGTCAATGATCTTGGAGGTCCTTTCCAGCTGAAACAATTCTGTGATTCTATGACTGCCTTTTCTGTCTCTGTTACCATGGAACTGTTGGGATTGGGAGAGACCTTTGAGAACATCAAGTCCAACCACTCACCTGGAGCCCACAATCCCACCACTGAACCACTTCCCTCAGCACCACACACACCTGGCTTTTCTGCACCTCCAGGGATGGAGACTCCACACCTGTGCTGGGTTAAGCCCAGTCCAGGAGGGGTGGGCTGGAGGAAACCTGAGCCCAGGTGGGCAGAGAGACCTGGCCCACTCCCCGGGGAGGGGCCCCCAGGTCAAAGTTTATTCCACTCCCACCTCCTACCCACAACCCTATTTAAGGGGGGGACAATGTCCTATCTTCCTCTCTCTCTTCTGCCCTGGGCTCTCCTATACCTTTCTGCTGTGGCTGTGAGCTGTTGACCACCTGCTCAGGACTGCTCCAGGTGGTTCTGGACTCTTCCATTGCACTGGGGACTGCATCCAAAGGGAATCCTTTGCCAGCTGCACCTGGGTTTGTAAGTATTTGTATTTATCCCTTTTCCTTGTGTCTTTGTAACTTTCCTTTTGCTTTAACGTCTTTTGTTGTTGTTAAACTTCCCTTTTTACTTCCAAATCGATACAATTGTTGGTTTATCTCTCTCTTCTCCTCCTGCCTACTTTCCTTTCCCTGCTGGGGAGAGGGGAGGCAATCTAAAGCTGTTCCATTGGGCTTTTGGGCTCTGGGAAAAGCTTAAACCATAACAGCCACCCTCCTGGGCAGTTTGTTCCAGTGCTTGAGAGCCATTGCTGGGAAGAACTTTCTCCTAATATCCAACCTGAGCCTCCCTTGGCACAGCTTGAGGCTGTTTCCTCTTGTCCTGTCCCTTCTTGCATGTGAGAAGAGATCAACCCCCAGCTGGCTCCAGCCTCCCTTGAGGTCTTTGTAGAGGGTAATGAGGTCTCCCCTCAGCCTTCTCTTCTGAAGACAGCCCCAGGTTCCTCAGCCATTCCTCACAGGAGTTGTGTTCAAGGCTCTTCACCAGCTTAGTTTCTCTTCTTCTTGCTCTGTCCCCTCAATGTCATTCTTGGAGTGAGTGGCCCAAAACTGAACCCAGGATTTGATGTGTGGCCTCACCAGTGCTGAAGGGTGACAATAACATCCCTCGACCTGCTAGCCACACTATTCCTGATCCCAGCCAGGATACCCTCAGCCTTCAGGGCCACCTGAGCACACTGCTGCCTCATATTCAGCACCCCCCAGCTCCTTCTCTGCTGAGCAGCTCTCCAGCCCCTCTGCCCCAGTCCTGCAATGCTGCATCCCTTATCCTGGAGTTAAAACCAGTTTTTTGGGTGTGGATACCTGGTTTCAAACAGAGCCCCATAACTGACCTCACACAGGGCTGCCCTGATGAGGCACAAGTGTTTGTGTCAGAGGACACATGAATTAACATCCTTCAAGAGGCCCCCACTGGTTCTAAGACATCAGTGAGCTTCTCAGAGCCACTCACTGTGAAAAACCTCCTGGGGAGGGAGGAGGAGGAGTGCAAGGCAGCAAAGGCAGGGAAGGGCATGGCTGTGAGCAGCCAGCACCTAGAAGTGTGCCTGCCTCCACCTTCATCTTCACAATGCCTGGCTGAGACACTTGGAGGGAGGTGTCCTTGGGTCATGACAGCCCCAGCAACACTCCAAGCTGGGGACAGAGCTCCTGGAAAGTTGCCTGGCAGAAGAGGACCTGGGGGATGCTGGCTGACAGTAGCTGAATGTGAGCCAGCAGTTTGTCCAGGTGGCCAAGGAGGCCACCAGCATTCTGGGCTGGATCAGGAATGGGGTGGCCAGCAGGACTGGGCACTGCTGTGGCCACACCTCAAATCCTGGGGTCAGTTTTGGACCTCCCACTCCAAGCAGGACATTGAGGGGCTGGAGCAGGTCCAAAGAAGGGCAATGAAGCTGGGGAAGGGTCTGGAGAACAAGGCTGGGGAGGAGCAGCTGAGCAGGGAGCTGGGGTTGTTGAGCCTGGAGCAAAGGAGGCTGAGGGGAGAGCTTCTGGCTCCCTGGAAAGAGGTTGTAGCCAGGTGGGGGCTGGTCTCTTCTCCCTAGTATCAGGTGATAGAATGAGAGGCAATGGCCTGAAAATGTGCCAGGGAAGGTTTAGGTTGGACATGAGGAAGAATCTCTTTGCTGCAAGAGTGGTCAGGGACTGGAAGAGGCTGCCCAGGGAGGTGGTGGAGTGCCCATCCCTGGAGGTGTTCAAGAAAGTTGTGGCCATGGCACGTGGGGACATGGTTTGATGGCAGTGGTGGTCTTAGGATGATTGGTGGGCTCACTGATCTTGGAGGCCTTTTCCAACCCAAACAGTTCTATGATTCCTTTCAGCTCCCTGACAGAGCGCTGCAGCCAAAATGAAGCCTGAGCAGCTGGGCAGCTGTGTTCATTGCTGGCACTGCACACCTGGAACAGCTGGGCCAAGCCTGTCTGGCAGGCAGGACACAGAGCATGTCATCCTTCTAATTCAAATTAATTCCCTGAAGTGCTTTCTGCTCTTCCCCAGACACAGCAGCCAGCTGGAGGCTGAGCTTACAGACGCTGATGCCAATTAGAGCTGCGATAAGGCCAGACGCGTGGGGAGCATCGGTGCGTGGCTCTGCCGCGAGGAGAAGGCACTTGGAGCTCCTCTGTCCAGCTGAGCAGGGAGCACTGCTGGGCTGAGAAGGTGAAGATGGCCAAGAGCACTGCTGGGGAGGAAGCCACCCAGCCCTGTCCCATCCTGACCCTGCAGTGGTGTTGTGTGCAGCAAATCAGGTGGGAAGGGACCTGGAGAATCATCTGATCCAATCTTTCCAGGTGACAGCCTGGCTGCAGTGAGCTGGCCCAGCACCCTGTAAGCTGAGTCTTGAAACCCTCCAATGGAGGGGAACCCACCACTTCCCTTGGGAGATGATTCCATGTTCTCATGGGGGAAAAAATCTTCTGGGGTCCAACTGGAATCTCCCCAGCAGTGACTTGTACCCATTGCCCCATGTGTTGTCTTATCCCACACCCTGGAGTCTCCTTCTCTGCAGACTCAAACCCCACCTGGCTGTGATACTGGGCAACTTGATCTAGTCCAGCTTGCTTTAGTATGGTTCTGTGATTGCTCCCTACTCTGCTCAGGGTCTGGGAACAATAGCTGAGTCCACCTTGGGGTAGGGGTGTTTCTGAGGTCCCACAGCCATGAGGGACTGTGGCTTTGTCTTCTCCCTTCCTCTCCCAAGCCCACCTACAGCTGCCTCTGCTCACTCCTTCCTCCCATCCCACCCTTCCCTTTTGCAGCCACAAAAATCAGGTGGCAAAGATTAACACCCCTCCTGAAACCATCCTGGGGAAGAAAGGAGCATTCAGAAGGCTAAAGCCTCCAATCCCATTATTCCAATTAGGGTCCTTTCTCTATCAGACCTGGGAGTGGTGCAAGGGGATGGCCCCAATCTGCTCTTGGTGGATAGCCACACCGTGGTCAGCTCCTCAAGGTAGGGAAGGCTCATCTGCCAGGAGCCAACCTCCACTGCACACAAGGCCTCACACACAACACATGCTGAGAAGGGGGGAAAAAAAGAATGGGGGAGGTAGAAGTTGCTGCACTCCTGCTAAGCTGATTAAAGGCTATTTTTCTTTTACGTAGGAAGGGTTTAGCCATGCAGCTCCTAGCACCATCTGACCTCAATAAAGTGCCCTGCACTGTTGCATGGGGACACAGCTGGTGCCTGAGCTCCTCGAAGGTGAGCTGCCCCTAGACAGCACCAGCAGGACTTGGGACACCATTGCTGGGTGTGTGTGGTGGATGAGGTGGTCCTCCCTCAACCTTCTTGGATATTAGGGGGGGGTGTCAAAAAAATTTCTACCCAGAAAGGGTTCTCAAGCACTGGAACAGGCTGGCCAGGGAGCTGGTGGAGTGCCCAGCCCTGGAGGTGTTTGAAAGCCACATGGATGTGGTGCTGAGGGATGTGGTTCAGTGGTAGTGGCTTGGCAGGAGTGGTGGCGTTGTGAGCTCTAGGCGAGGGGTTGGACTTGGTGTTCTCAAAGGTCTCTTCCTACCCAAACAGTTCTATGCTTCTATGATCTCTCCCTGCCCTCTTCCAGGAGTGCAGATGCACAGCCTTGGTGCTCCCTGGTGCTACCTGGCTGTGGCACTTTGCCATACATCCTGCAAACATACCACGGTGGCAAGGATCGGTTCAGCCCTCATTTGGAGTCATAGAATCCCAGGCTGGTTTGGGGGTTGGAAGGGACCTTTAACCAGCCCCCCCCTACCCCCCTGCAATCAGCAGGGACAGCCTCAACTAGAGCAGGTTGCTCAGAGCCCCCAAACAGCCTGACCTGCAATGGCTCCAGGGATGGGGCATCTGCCACCTCTCTGGGCAACCTGGGACAGAGTCCCCCCCACCCTTACTGCCAAAAATTTCTTCCCTGGGTCTAGTCTAAATCTCTCTCTCTGAGTTTCAAACCTTCACCCCTTGTCCTGTCACAAAGGGCCCTGCTCACAAGTCTGTCCCCAGCTTTCTGCTCTGCCTTTTAAAGCACTGAAAGGCCACCAGAAGGTCTTGCTGGAGCCTTCTCTTCTCCAGACTGACCCCCAGCTCCCTCAGCCTGGCCTCACAGCAGAAGGATTCCAGTTCTCTCATCACTTTTTGTGGCTTCCTCTCAACTTGCTCCAACAGGTCCATGTCTCTCCTGTACCTCGTTGTGCTGAGGAACAAGCAAGTTCCAAGCAGGAGAGAAGGCAGCAGCTTGAGTCAGACACTCCCAGCAACCCCCTGATGACTTTGTGCAGCTTGGGCTATGAGAGCTGTGCAAGGAGCACGGAGCAGATGAGGATAGCGATTTCCTTTCCCTTTGTCACTTGAGAATCAATGGCCTTGAGAGCTTTTCTCTGCCCTGATGCTGCAGGGAGATGATGAGTTGGGTCCCAGTGATTAATGGGTGATTGAATCGTGCTTTGTGCCTGCCGGCTGCGGGCGTGGGGGATCTCCACTCCCACTTTGCTTATCACACAAAAGGAGAAGGGGAAAAGCAAGGTGCAGACTCACAAAGCTCCAATCAGTTGATACTGCTAAGTGGTGATGTTTATCACTCCTGTTTCCATCCTGTCTCCTGAGGAGAATTTAATTCTAATTCTGAGAATCTGACGTGGTTTCAGGCCTGGGGATTTAGGGTTGGGCTCCAGTTTGTTCAGGTAGAGATTTCAGCCTGCAAAAAAACTTTGAGTTTCCTTCCATGGTCCTGAGTTTCCTCACCAGGGCCTCAGGAGCTGCCTTTAAGCTCAAGCCTGTGGTTGTCAGCAGAGTTGCAGCAGTGCTGGGCATGGCCACACAGTTTTCTACCCCATCATCACCTTTCCCCTCTCTGCCCCTTGCTGCCAGGCCAGCCCCAGGTTTTGCTGCAAAGTAAAGGAGGTTCCTTGATTCGTGTTCTTCCAGTCCCAAGGTTTTCCTCTCCTGTTCCTCACCCTCTGCTGCCATCATGGGGCCACCTCTTCATTGCAGCCTCTTCTGCGTGCCTCTTACCTAAACACAGTAAAGCTCTTCAATCTGAATCTCCTCTGCTCTGGTTCCAAACCATTGCCCCTTGTCCTAGTGCTACATGGTTTAGGAAACAATCCTTCATTGCAGGCTCCCCTCAGGTACTGGAAGGCTGCTCTAAGGTCTCCCCAGAGCCCTTTCTTCTTGAGGCTGAACCACCCCAGCTCTCTCAGCCTGTCTTCCCAAGAGAGAGAGTACCTAATCACAGAATGGTAGGGCTTGGAAGGGACCTCTGGAGATCATAGAGTCCAACCCCCCCACCAAGGCAGGGTCACCTAGAGAAGGTCACACAGGAACAAATCCAGGTGGGTTTGGAATGTCTCCAGAGATGGAGACTCCACCACCTCTCTGGGCAGCCTGTCCCAGCACTCCACCACCCTTAGAATAAAGTTCCTCCTCATGTTTACATGGAACTCCTTGTGCTCTAGTTTGTGGCCATTCTGTCAAGGGGCACCACTGGAAAACCAGTCTGGTTTTCTCCCTCCATTTCCATGCCTCCTTTAACAGCAGTATCTGAGAGCAGCTAGCTCCAAAGCCCAGCAAAGACTGGGGGCCATACCTGGGATGCTTTCTGGGCATGTATCAAGGTGCTGCTTTCTCTGGAGCTGTGCTGCAGCCAGCTCTCAGCAGAGCTATCCCAGGCAGGGCTGTGAAACCACAGCTTGCAAAGTGTTGTCCCCTCAGGCTGCCTGATCAGACACTATTTGCCCTAAAACTAGTGACCAGCTCACAGGTGTGCACACACAGACACACACCCCTTCCCCCCCCTCCTGGGAACTGCAAACAAAATCCAAGCCAGGACTAAAAAAACCCCACCAAGCACACCCCACCCCCCCAAAAAAAAAAGCCCTGAAGATTAAGTTCCTATCAAGAGCTAATTAAAGCCAGGAGGAGAGCTAATGATGGCAATGATAATGAATCAATTGGTACAGGGATGTTTGCCCACCAAATAACTGTCCTTAGAGGCAGAAGCAGGAATTATCAGCCCTCAGCAGAGATCACAGCCCATCAAACTGCTGCCAAGGAGCTGGTCAGGTTTAGAGGCTAATTAAAAGGACATTCCAGCCTGGTTGCAGTATTTGCTGTTAATCATGAGTACTCATGTTCATATCTTTGCCCAAATAATTGCTTCTGATAAGGGCTGCAGATTTATAGGGGCCCGTGGAGAGGAGTGGGCCAGGGAGTAGCTCATCGGAGCTGGGAGACAGTGGAGAGCCTGGAGGGGCCAGGGTTAGGTGAGTACCACTCTGCTCACATAGGCAGGCTTGGCAGGCTCTCTTCTCCCCCCCTTTCATATTTTAGGTGGTGGATTTCAAGCCTCTGTGGTGCTTTGCCATGGCCATGAGGCCATCCATCTCCTGGATGCTGGTAATACATGGGGGGTTCCTTCCCTGGAGCACCTAGAGGGCTGTTTTTTCCTTCCCTGGAGCACCTAGAGGGCTGTTTTTTCCTTCCCTGGAGCACCTAGAGGGTTGTTTTCTTCCTTCCCTGGAGCACCTAGAGGGTTGTTTTCTTCCTTCCCTGGAGCACCTAGAGGGCTGTTTTTTCCTTCCCTGGAGCACCTAGAGGGTTGTTTTTTCCTTCCCTGGAGCACCTATGAGGAGAGGCTGAGAGCCTTGGGGCTTTTCAGTCTGGAGAAGAGAAGACTGAGAGGGGATTTAATAAGTGTCTATCAATATCTGAGGGCCAGGAGGGAGGGGACAGGCTCTGCTAAGCTGCACCCTGAGATAGGACAAGGGGCAATGGATAGAAACTACAGCACAGGAGGTTCCACCTCAACAGGAGGAGGAACTTCTTCACTGTGAGGGTCCCAGAGCACTGGAGCAGGCTGCCCAGAGAGGTTGTGGAGCCTCCTCTGGAGCCTTTCAAGCCCCATCTGGATGTGTTCCTGTGTGCCCTGTGCTGGATTCTATGGTCCTGCTCTGGCAGGGGCTTGGACTGGATGATCTCCAGAGGTCCTTTCCAACCCCTAACATCCTGTGAGCTGTGAATGGAGCTGCTCCAAATGGCTTCCAGAAATATGTGGTCTTTAGTTTTAGGTAGAGCAGAAGAGATGGGTGGGAGTAAGAAGGTGTGAGAAAGGGCTGTGTGCCAGCCTTTTTGGAGGCTCTCCTAGCTGTAGTGCTCTTGCAGGCTGGTAGGAGCTTTGATTCAGCAAAGCCTTTTGGGTGCAGTCTGATGTTTGCCTGTTTCAAAGGGCTGAGATGCTCCCAGGTCCTGTGCTTGGCTTGGTGCACACTTCTTTCAGCTAAAGGTCCCAGCTAGCTGAGGAGTTTGCAATTATTGAAAGCCACCATCACTGGGGAGGGCCACAAAAGGCTCAGAAGTATCTTAAGCAGGTTAAACAGCTCTACTGTGATGACACTGAAGGTCTCTCTCCTCTCTGGGCTCTGATTCAAACCCCAATGCAAGGCATCATCATTGATACACAGGAGAAGCTCCCCAACAGTCACTACTGTTCCTAACACCTTCAGCAAGCAAATATGATCTGCACAAAGTTATGTCCAGAAAGGGGGGGGGGAAAAAACCCAATTGGGTCACTTGATTAGCAGCTTGGAAGGTTCTGAAGAGAAGGGAAACTCTGGAGCTAGGGAGAGGTTTGAAATGGGCTCTTAAACGTGGTGCTACAAGACAAATGTCAGCCCTGGGATGGCACAAGGAAGGCCAAAATGCTGGGATGAGATCCTGGCCAGGGGTAAAGGCATTTTGTGATAGGTACTGTAGAGACCAAAGGACTCAGGATCCAGGTTTCCCTTCCCTGACAGCAGTGTGCTCTGGGTCTGGGGACTCTTTTCAGCTCTTTCCCAGTGCTGGGAAGCAGCACTGTGGAGTCTGCTTTGTTTGGACTCTGATAAGAAATTGATCTTTCAAATGGCCTTCTTGTTTTGCTTATCCCATCCCCCTCAAAGCCATGCCAGGCAGGAACATGCCACACTGGAGCATCAGAAGTGTGTGTGAGATGGAGCTTAGGGCTCTTTAGTCATGCAAAACCCTCTCACCTCTCTGCCCTGCAGCCCCCATTAAATATTTGTGCTGAGGCTTAAATAGTTTTCTGCACAAATCTCCTCTCTTGTCCTTCCTCCTCTTGCCTCTTCTCCTCTTGCAGCATCTCTAGGGCAGCAAACAGTTCCAGGAGGGCAGCTGGAAAGCGCTCAGGAAACTCTGATGTTCCTTTAATGCTTTTTGTACTGTTTAGTTTCAGACTAAAATAAAACCAAAGCAGTCAGACCTTGGGTTTGGGTTAGGAAGCATTATCTGAGAGTTTCCAGGGCCCTGACTGAGAAGGCAAGGTTTGCTTCTGTGCAGGAGGAAGCAGAGAATCATTCTGGTGGGAAAAGACCTTTAAAGATTATGGATCCCAATCATTCCCTGAGTTCACCAGCTCTGGGGCTGAACCATGTCCCTCAGCACCATGTGTCTGAGGCTTTTCAACACCTCCAGGGATGGGGATTCAACCACCTCCCTGGGCAGCCTCTTCCAGTCTTTGAGAACCCTTTCAGGGAAGGATTTTCTTCTGCTGTCCAACCTAAACCTCCTCTGGTGCAACCTGAGGCCATTTCATAGAATCAATAAGGTTGGAAAAGCCCTCAGAGACCATCAAGTCCAACCTGCCACCCAACACCTCCTGATTACTAAACCATGGCACCAAGAGCCATGTTCAGTCCCTTTTGGAACACCTCTGGGGACGGTGACTCCACCACCTCCCTGGGCAGCACACTCCAATGGGCAACAACTCTCCCTGTGAACTTTCTCCTCACCTCAAGCCTAAACTTCCCCTGGCACAGCTTGAGACTGTGTCCTCTTGTTCTGGTGCTGGTTGCCTGATAAAAGAGACTAACCCCCACCTGGCTACAATCTCCTTTCAGGTAGTTATAGACAGCAAGAAGGTCTCCCCTGAGCCTCTTGTTGTCCAGGCTAAGCAACCCCAGCTCCCTCAGCCTCTCCTCACAGGGCTGTGCTCAAGGCTTCTCCCCAGCCTCACTGCCCTTCTCTGGACACATTCAAGAGCCTCAATGTCCTTCTTAAGTCTCCTCTTGTCCTCTCTCACCTGTTGCTTGGGAGAAGGGACAGGTAGGCAGATATTGTATGTGTATGTATGTATAAGTGGCAGACATGGCTCTTGTGTGATCCTTGGAGCATCCTCTTCCAAAGGCACACATCTCTGCAGGCACAGAGCTGCAAAGAGAGCCTGGAAGTAAAGAGGGAAACCAAGCAGTGGCTTGTGAGAGACCAAATATGCTTTTCTTCCTTTTATCTCCATGAGAAAACAGAAGATAAGGTTTTGCTGCTACCAAAAACTGTGTGCTGTTTCTTCTTGCTTTTTTTTCCTTTCCTCCTCCCCCTTCCCTAAAGATTAGGGAGCAGGCAGATAGCAGCACACACAAAATGCCTTCCCTTCTCCTCTGTGCAGATGTGCTTTTGGTGGGTACATGTCATTTGGTTTTGTCTGGGGGAAAAAAGTCCCCAGCACAAACCCAAACCCAGCTTCCTGTCTCCTGGGCACGCTCTGGGTACACTAACAGCTGCCCATGTGGGATGGGTTTATGAGTGCCTTGAATCCTCTCCCTGAAGGCTCAGCTTTTCAAGGCATGGAATAGAATGGAGGAGGTTCATTCCCTGGCTTTGTGCTGCTGGTGGATTGACTCACATGATGGCTCCTTGCACGTTCAAGGGGTTTGCAACTGACTCAGAGCAGCACAAGCCTCCTCTCAGCCCAGTGCTCTGGGACTGCGTGGTGGGATAACAGCTACAACCAACTTCCAGCTGACAGGCACATGGATGAGTTGAGTGGTTCACCTCTTGTGTTTTGAAGAAATACTCTCTTTGCTGGCTGGAATTTAGAGAATCATAGAGTGGTAGGGGTTGGAAGGGACCTCTGTGGAGCTCACAGAGTCCAATCGACCTCCCAAGGCAGGATCACCTAAGGCAAGAATTTGTGCCCCACTTTGGTTATGCCCTCATGGGACTAGGCTGTTGCAAACAGAATCTTCCACCTCAGTCAGGCTCTGAAGAACCTCTTGGGAAGACAGACTCAAAAGTGACTTTTTTTGCTGGAGTTTGAGCTGTTTGGGGACCTTATTTTTCCCCCTCTGAATTAAGTCATAGAATCACAGAATGGTAGGGGTTGGAAGGAACCTCTGGAGATCAAGTCCAATCCTGCTGCCAAAGCAGGACCACCTAGGGCAGGTCACACAGGAAGGCTTCCAGATGGGTCTTGAAAGCCTTCAGAGAAGGAGACTCCACAACCTCTCTGGGCAGCCTGCTCCAGGGCTCCAGCACCCTCACAACAAAGAAGTTTCTCCATGTGTTCAGATTGAGCTTCCTGTGTTCCATTTTGAGTCCCTTGTCCTAACACAGGACTCCAGAGCCTGGCCCCTTCTTCTTCACATCCACACTTCAGATGTTTAGAAACATGAATGAGATCCCCTCTCAAATTGCTCTTCTCCAGCCTGGAAAGATCCAGCTCTCCCAGATATTCCTGCAGTCCCTCAGCATCTTCAGAGCCTCCACTGGACACTGGCTCAGATAGAACCTCCTGTGTTCCAGTCTGAGCCCTCTGCCCCTTGTCCTGTCACAGGACACCACTGAAAACAGCCTGGATCCTTCCTGACACCCACCCTTCAGATACCTGTGAGCATTAACCAGGTCTCCTCTCAGCCTTCTCTTCTCCAGGCTCAGCAGCCCCAGGGCTCTCAACCTTTCCTCACCAGGCAGACGTTCCAGTCCCTTATTCATCCTCAGAGCCTCCCTTGGACACTCTCTAGCATATCCCTGTTGCTCTTGAACTGGGGGAGCCTGGAACTGGACCCAGTATTGCAGCTGTGGCCTCAGCAGGGCAGAGTCATCCCTGCCTACCTGAGCTGTAGCAGAGCCCTTTGGAGGGCCACGACTCGCGAGTGGCATCTGGACGGCGCCGAGGCCAAGGGCGCTTAGTTGTGCTGCTCCTCAGGTGGTGTGCTGTAAGTCAGGAGAGAACATGCCTGCCTTGGTGACTGCTCTCTGCCAGCTGATTATCCCCATGGTTGTCCTGCCACACTTCTCAGCATCTCTTCCCTCCCAGGAGAGGTGAGTTCTCCTGCCTCTGCTGCCTTTTGCTCTATGCTTTTTTGATGCAGAGAGCCTTTTCCCTTCCTTCCTTCTACAGCTTGTAGCTGTTGGGCTCTTGGGGGGGGGGGGGGGGGGGTTGGTTGGGGTGGGGGGGTGTTGTAGGTTGGTTTGGGGGGTTTTTGTTGGCTTTGGGTTTGGTGGGGTGGGTAGGGGTGTTTTGGTGGTTGGTTGGGGGATTTTTGGGGGGTGGGTTGGTTTGGAGGGATTTTGGATGAGTTGGTATGAGGGTGGTTTGGGTGGGTTGGTTTGGGGGGGTTTGGGTGAGTTGGTTTGGGGGGTTTTGGGTGGGATGGTTGGGGTGTTTGGGTGGGTTGGGTGGAGGTTTTTGGTGGGTTGGTTTGGGGGTTTTGGTGGGGGGGTCTTTTGGTGGGTTGGTTTGGGTGGTTTGGGGTGGGTTGGTTTGGGTGGTTTTTGGGTGGGTTGGTTTGGAGGTTTTGGTGGGGGGGGTCTTTGGGTGGGTTGTTTTGGGGGGTTTTGGGTGGGTTGGTTTGGGGGTTTTGGTGGGGGGTCTTTTGGTGGGTTGGTTTGGGGGGGGTTGGTTTGGGGGTTTGTGGGGGGGTCTTTGGGTGGGTTGGTTTGGGGGGTTTTGGGTGGGTTGGTTTGGGGGTTTTGGTGGGGGGGTCTTTGGGTGGGTTGGTTTGGGGGTTTTGGATGGGTTGGTTTGGGTGGTTTTGGGTGGGTTGGTTTGGGGGTTTTGGTGGGGGGGTCTTTTGGTGGGTTGGTTTGGGTGGTTTTGGGTGGGTGTCTTTATGTTGTTTGGTTGGGGGTCTTTATTTGGGTGGGGTTTTGGGGGTTTCCATTATTCATTTGTGTTGTTGTTGGTTTGGGGGTTTTTTCTCTTCCCTAAATTGATTTGGTTAAATGAGTGCAAAATGGGTTAAGGATTGATTGATTGATTTTATTTTTGCTTAAGAGCAGAAATGTTGATTTGACTTTGGCCAGCAGGGCAGGGCAGGTTCTTGTCCCCCTCTGCTCTGCACTGGTGAGAGCACAGCTGCAGCATTGTTCCCGGTTCAGGAGGGTCAGGGAACTGCTGGAGAGAGTCCAGGGGAGGCTCTGAAGATGCTGGGGGTCTGCAGCATCTCTGTGGGGAGGAAATGCTGGGAGAGTTGGATCTTTCCAGGCTGGAGAAGAGCAATTTGAGAGGGAATCTCATTCATGTTTCTAAACATCTGAAGTGTGGATGTGAAGAAGAAGGGGCCAGGCTCTGGTGTCCTGTGTTAGGACAAGGGGCAAGGGACACAAAATGGAACACAAGAAGCTCAATCTCAAACATGAGGAGAAACTTCTTTGTTGTGAGGGTGCTGGAGCCCTGGAGCAGGCTGCCCAGAGAGGTTGTGGAGCCTCCTTCTCTGGAGGCTTTCAAGACCCATCTGGAAGCCTTCCTGTGTGACCTGCCCTAGGTGATCCTGCTTTGGCAGCAGGATTGGACTTGATCTCCAGAGGTCTCTTCCAACCCCTACCATTCTGTGATTCTATGACTTAATTCAGAGGGGGAAAAATAAGGTCCCCAAACAGCTCAAACTCCAGCAAAAAAAAGTCACTTTTGAGTCTGTCTTCCCAAGAGGTTCTTCAGAGCCTGACTGAGGTGGAAGATTCTGTTTCCAACAGCCTAGTCCCATGAGGGCATAACCAAAATTCTTGCCCAGGGACCTTTTTTCCTTGAGGGAGTAATTTTCAATGCTTGTTCTTCTCTGCTCTTAATAAGCTGACTTTTGACCTTTGTCTTCTAACCTGCCAGGACTGAGAGGCATGCTGATGGGCTCTTCCACAGTGAGCTCAGCAAGATGAATGGCAATGCCTACGTCAGGCAGCTGGTCAAGAACCTGGTGGGCCTCAGGGAGAGGTAAGGACCAGCCAAAACCACCCCCACCCCGGGGCATGGAAGCCTTCACAGGACCTGGGATCCCATCAGTGAGGGGGATGCAGCTCCAGAGCCAGCTTAAGCACAGGCTTAAGATCACAGAATGCATGGGGTTGGAAGGGATCCTCAAGGGTCATCTTGTCCAACCCTCCTGCAGTCAGCAAGGACATCTCCAACTAGAACAGGTTACCTGGGGACCCAGCAAGTCTGACCTTGCATGTCTCCAGGGATGAAGCCTCCACCATAACCCTGGACAACCTGTTTCAGCATCTCCCCACCCTCACTGTGAAGAATTTCCACCTAATGTTCAACCTACATCTCCCCTGCTCTAGGTTCAAACCATTGCCCCCATCCTATCACCACAGTCCCTTCCCAGTAGGGAAGCCCTTCAGATATTGAAATGCAACTCTAAGGTTTCCCTGGAGTCTTCTCTTCTCCAGGCTGAGCAGCACCAACTCTTCCAGCTTTTCCCCATAGGAGAGGTGTTCCACCTCTCTGATCATCCTTGTGGACTCCTCTGCCAGGTCCAGGTCCTTCTTATGAAGGGAGAATGAAAGGAGGCAGAAGAGGAGATCAGAAGGGCTGCAGGGATCCTCGCTTGTGGGAAGAGAGAGACTCTTGTGTCTTGTGATGCATCCCAGGCCTCATGGCTGGGAGGAGCAGCTCTTGTTCTGTTTTTCCTCCTGACACAGGTCCCAGAGGCACTCTGATGGCCTGTTCACCAGTGAGTACAGCAAGATGAGAGGAAATGCTCAGGTCCAGAAATTCATTCAAAGCCTGATGGGCCGCAAGCGCAGGTCAGAGCTTGGCTTCCCGGGGCAGGGCTGCAGGGAAAGGGGGGTGGCATGGACACTGCTTGGCAAAAGACAATTGCAAGTGGCTTGGGGCTTGGTCTCTTGTCACTGGGCTGCTCCTGGAGCCGCTGTGCACGAGCAGAGGTACCCCACCAGCCTGCCCTGCCTTTCCCAGCCAAACCTCACTGAGGCCATTCCTGAGCACAAACCGACGTTATCCATCGCACCTGAATGCCAGGCTTGGGCCTTAGGACACAAGCCAGAGGAAATGCCAAAAAAGCAGGCTGTGCTGCCATCCAGCATGGCCTGGCAGGGAGAAATCTAATGGAATTCAAGAAGGGCAAGTGCAGAGTCCAGCACCTGGGGAGGAACAGCCCCATGTGTCAGTACAGGCTGGGGACGGATCTGTTGGAGAGCAGCTCTGGAGAAAAGGGCCTGGGAGTCCTGGTGGACAGCAGAATGATCCTGAGCCATCAATATGCCCTTGTGGCCAAGAAGGCTAATGGTCTCCTAGGGGACATGAAGAAGAGTGTGGCCAGCAGGTCAATGGAGGTTCTCCTGTCCCTTTATTCTGCCTTGGCGAGGCCACATGTGGAGTCCTGAGTCCAGTTCTGGGCTCCCCACTTGAAGAAGGACAGGGACTTGCTGGAGAGGGTGCAGCAAAGGGCTACAAAGATGCTGAGGGGACTGAGACATCTCTGTGGTGAGGGAAGACTGAGGGGATTGGGGCTTTTTAGCCTGGAGAAGAGCAGCCTGAGGGGGATCTCATCAATGCTGATCGATACTTCAAGGGTGGGTGTCAGGAGGCTGGGACCAGGCTTTGCTCAGTGGTGCCCAGGGACAGGACAAGGGCAGTGGGTACAAACCCATGGGGTGGGGGTAATTATTATTCATTTTCTTGATCCAAACCAGCTCTCCAGACCCAGTCAACACAGATGTGCAGGGGAGAGAGGAAGAAAACATCCATGAGGAGCTCTGCTTTCTGTGGTTGTACCAGAGCTTTCTAAACACCAGGTGGGTGGGACAGACCTGTCGCTTCAATGGCTCTGCTCACCTAAGCACTGAAGCCTAAAGGGGACTTTCAGTAACTTTTAAGTGCCCAGTTTTTGCCCCAAGCATAGGATTCTGCTGTAGCACAGCAGATCAGAAGGGCTGATAACACCAAAAAGGGTATCAGGTGATAGAACGAGGGGAAATGGCCTGGAGTTGTGCCAGGGGAGGTTTGTGTTGGAACAATTTCTATGCTGCAAGAGTGGTCAGGCACTGGAACAGGCTGCCCAGGGAGGTGGTGGAGTCCCCACCCCTGGAGGTGTTCAAGAAATGTGTGGCCATGGCACTTGGGGATGTGCTTTAATGGTCAGGGTGGTGCTGGGCTGAGAGCTGGGCTCAGCGATCTCAGAGAGCTTTCCCAACCCAAACAATTCTACCCTTCTGTGATTCCCCATCAGCATGTCTCTGGGAATGTCACTGCTGAAGGGCAGCCCTCCTTCACACACCTCTGTACCTCCTGTCACCCTGCCAGCAGCCCCAGTCCCAGGGGGTGGTTGGCAGAGCTAGAAAAGCAAAGTCTTTAGTCTAAGTGTGAGGTGTTTGTGCCTCTGGGCAATCTCCATTGATTTCTCTGCCTGCAGCCATGGTAATCTCTGTTCCTATGTGCCAAGGCCATCTGGCACTCAGGTTTGCCTTACCTAAAGCAAAGCTGGCATGGAGAATCACAGCTAAGAAGTGCCACACAAAAGCCACTTGTTTCAGATGACAGACCCCAGGGGAATGAAATGATGCCTTTTGCTAGTCAGAGAATTGCCACTTTGGACTGAAACAATTGTTCTTCCCATTCAGAAACATCTGGTCTAGGAGCTGGAACAGAAAATGTTTGCTACCCTGTCTTAGATATCGATTCAAACACGCAGGTCATGCTGGGCTGTCCCAGCATCTGGGCATAGTCACTACCAATCTGTCACAGAACCACACTGAGGCTGGAAAAAACCTTTAAGACCATTGATTTTAGCCTTTAAGCCAGCACAAACTAGTCCATTGCTAAACCACATCCCCCAGCACCATGTCTTCAGGACTTTTCTGTCCTCCCAGGGATGGAGACTCTACCACTGCCCTGGGCAGCCTGGGTCAGGCCTTGGCAACCCTCAAGGGCAAGAAATTGTTCCTCATGTCCGACCTAAACCTCCCCTGGGGCAACTTAAGGCCATTCCCTCTTGTCCTGTCACTGGTTCCTTGGGAGGAGGGGCCAACCCCCACCTGGCTCCAGCCTCCTTTCAGGGAGCCATAGAGAGCCATAAGGTCTTCCCTCAGCCTCCTTTTCTCCAGGCTGAGCAACCCCACATCCCTCAGCTGCTCCTCACCAGCCCTGTTCTGCAGATCCTTTACCAACTTCATTGCCCCTCTCTGGCCCCAGCCCAGCACCTTTCAGTGAGCTGTCTCTCCATGAAATCACACAAAACTGGAGCAATAAGCTGGCCCTTAGCACCCCTTGTCCATCTTCCCTGCCCATGGAGGTTGGGACTAGATGATCTTTAAGTTCCCATCCTATGATTCCATGAATAAACAGGGTTGATAGCACCAACATCCTCTGTGCATTAGTGGGGTGCTTGGCTGCAGGCAGCCATGGTCTGAGTCCCTCCACCATACACCTGCTCCTCGAAATCCTCTTGGGATTTCACAAGGTGACCTTGCACCCTTGCAAGGTCCTTGTCCCCAGGAATAACAAACTCTCCCTCCTTTTTTTCCCCTCCCTTCCAACAGCCACTCAGACAGTGATGCCAGGGAAGCTGCTGCAGTGACCAGCCAGTTCATCTGCCCCTTCTCTGAGCAGCTGGTTGCAGAGATGAAGGAAGACAGAGCCAGTTTTGACTGAAGCTGGAGGGCGCCAAGGAGACAGCTCTGCATGTATATAGCCTTGGGAATAAAGAGGGAAGCTACTGGATTTGCTTAGGAAAAACTCTTGAGATCAGCAAATGGTAATGATTAAAGAAAATCCTTGTGGCAAGCAGCCAGCCCCCAGCCAAACCGATTAGACTGCAGCCAGAGAGGTGCCGTGGGAGCTGCTGTCAGTAGATGGAGCCTGAAGGAAGCACTTGGCTTCCACTTCGTGCTAGCATCTGCCTGCCTGCTTCTGAAGGCCAATAAAGCTCTGCCAGCTCTGCCTCTGCTCTGCCTGCTCCTTGGGGAAGGGCGCTAAGGATGGACCATTAAGAGTGCAGGGTGGAGGGGAGGAGTATTGTGCCAGGCTTCTCCTGCCTGAGGCAGGACAAGAGGGCAGGGTGTGAAGCTGTGCCAGGGGAGGGTTAGTTTAGGTATTAGAATCACAGAATCAACCACCTTGGAAAAGACCTCAGAGATCATCAAGTCCAACCTATTACCTAACACCTCCTGACGACTAAGCCATGGCTCCAAGAACCACATCCAAGCCTTTTCTGAACACCTCCAGGGACAGTGACTCCACCACCTCCCTGGGCAGCACATCCCAGTGGCCAATCTCTCTTTCTATGGAGAATTTTCTCCTTACCTTGAGCCTAAACCTCCCCTGGCACAGCTTGAGACTGTGTCCTCTTGTTCTGGTGCTGGTTGCCTGGGGGAAGAGACCAACCCCCACCTGGCAACAACCTCCCTTCAGGGAGCTGTAGAGATCAAGAAGGTCTCCCCTGAGCCTCCTCTTCTGCAGGCTAAGCAACCCCAGCTCCCTCAGCCTCTCCTCACAGGGCTGTGCCCCAGACCCCTCCCCTGCCTCGCTGCCCTTCTCTGGACACCTTCAAGTGTCTCAATGTACTTCCTAAATCGAGGAGCCCAGAACTGGACACAGGACTCAAGGTGTGGTCTAACCAATGCTGAGCACAGGGACAGAATGACTTCCCTGCTCCTGTGGAAGCACTTCCACACAGAAAGGCTGATCAGGCACTGGGATGGACTGCTCAGGGAGGTGGTGGAGTTGCCATCACTGGGGGTCTGTCAGCAAAGATTGGATGTGGCACTTGGTGGCATGGTTTAGCTGATGTCATGGTGTTAGGCCATAGGATGGACTTCATGATCTCAAAGGTCTTTTCCAGCCTCACTAATTCCCTGATCCTTATCAATGACCTGGATGAGGGGATTCATAGAATTGCAGAATGGTAGGGGTGGAAGGGACCTCTACATCTTTTCAGGTCCAACCCCTCTGTCAAATTAGGATACACCTAGGGCAGGTCACACAGTAACACATCCAGGTAGAGCTTGGGAGTCTGCAGAGAAGGAGACTCCACAACCTCTTTGGGCAGCCTGCTCCAGGGTTCCAGCACCTTCACAGTAATGATTTGCAGATGACACCAAGTTGGCTGGGAGAGTTAATCTGCTGGAGGGTTGAAATGTCTACAGAGGGATCTGGGCAGGCTGGATTGATGGGCCCAGGGATGAGGCTGGAGATGAGCCAGCAGTGTGCCCAGATGGCCAAGAAGGCCACCAGCATCCTGGCTTGGATCAGGAGGAGTGTGGCCAGCAGGAGCAGGGCAGAGATTGTCCCTCTGGACTGGGCACTGATGAAGCTACATCTCAAATCCTGGGCTCAGTTTTGGGCCCCTCGCTCCAAGAAGGACATTGAGGAGCTGGAAGAGGTCCAGAGAAGGGCAGCAAAGCTGGGCAAGGGTCTGGAGAACAGGGCTGGGGAGGAGCAGCTGTGGGACCTGGGGTTGTTGAGCTTGGAGAAAAGGAGGCTGAGGGGAGACCTTCTGGCTCTCTGCAACTCCCTGAAGGGAGAGGTTGGTCATCAGAAATCTCTACTTGGAAGAGACCTCTTGGCGGACTTTTGGGAAGGGTGTTGGACAGCCCTCATCCTCCTTCATGCTCATCTTGGGGGGGCTTGATCCCAATGTTTCAGCTAGCTCCTTGTTGCTACAGAGAGTTTAGGACAGGAAAGGCCCAGGAACAAAGTAGAAGCAGGAACTCATGAGTCATCATGTTCCTGGTGATATCTCTTAATTAACCACCCCATGAGGCAAAGAGCCAAAGGTTGAACTGCAGCCATCCGCTCCAGCCAGCCCATGTTGGCGCCTCCACGGAGCAGTGAGCAGGGAAGACAGCCCTGGGAGAAGCTGGGAGAGAAGAGGAGAAGTGGATCAGCTTAATCAGAAACAGGGATCTTGTCGTCAGCTGGCAGCTCCCCATGGCTGCTTCTCCCTGGCTCCTCGCTGCAGCGCTCTGCCTGCTGCCCTTCACAGCACGCGTTGCAGCACAAGGTAAGCTCCTGCAGGAGGTCCAGGACCACACAGCAGTGGCCCCAACAGCAGAAGGAGATTTTTAGACTCTCCTGAAAGACAGCTTTGTTCAACAACCTTCTCTCTGATGGTAACCATTACAGGTGGGAGATATTTTTGGCCACCAGCCTTCTCTCCAATTGTTAACCACTACAGGTGGGAGATTTTTAGTCTCCTACTGAAAGACAAAAGGTTCAACAACCTTCTCTCCAAAGGTAACCATTGCAGGTGGGAGATTTTTAGACTCCTCCTGGAAGATATCTGTTCAACAGCCTTCTCTCCAATGCTAACCATTGCAGGTGGGAGATTTTTAGACTCCTCCTGGAAGATATCTGTTCAACAACCTCCTTTCCACTGGCTGCCACAGCGGGACTTCAGGTCTCACCCAGGTCTGTCACTAATTAAATCCCTGGGGGGCAATTTTTGTGTCTCACTTCTCCAGGATGCTCTGTGGATAACAGCAACCCAAGTGTTTCTGAAAATAACCCTGTTGGCCATGTGGTGACCACCATCCACACGGAACCAGGCTTCACTGCAAGGGTTGATCCAAATTCCCCCGATGCCAGCTCCTTCGCTATCCGGGGATCTGAGCTGCAGCTGGCCCGCAGTGTGGACTATGAGGTAAGGCTTTAGCTGGCAGGCTGTATGGATCAGGTGGATAATTCTCCCAAGGGAAGTAGTAGATTCCCCTACATGGGACAGATTTAAGACTCAGCCTAACGGGGTGCTGAGCCATCTCATTTCAGCTTGGCAGGGTGCTGGGCTCTCATTTCAACTGTCCTATTACCTGGAAAGCTTGGACCAGCTGGGCCCTTCCAAGCTGGCATCCTGTGGGATGCAATGAATTTCAGCCTGCAGTCTAGGACTTGTAACCTTGGCTTTGTAACCTGTTTCTAAAGGATCTAGGAAATAACATTGGGGAATGAAACTATTTCAGCTGGGTTGGAGCTCACTGCTTGGGAGGCCACCCCTGCCACAAGCAGAGAATAAGGAGGGAGGGGGGTGCCTGCTGTCACCTTCCTTCAATGAATCTGCAGCAGTCAGAGCAAGGGGAAGTATTACAACCAAATATGTGACAAGTGGAATGTTCAGAGCTCTCCAGCACTCAAGATCCCAGTTTGTCTGTGGGAAACACAGGTCTGAGCAGTGAGGTGATCTTGTGTGAAGCACAAAGGCAGCATATCACTGTCCCTGGAGGTGATCAAGAAACATGTGGATATGGCACTTAGGCTCATGGTTTAATGGCCATGGTGGTCTTAGGTTCACAGAGGGCACTGGGTTGGAAGGGACCATCAAAGGTCTTCTTGTCCAACACCCCCCTGCAGTGGGCAGGGACACATCCAACTCGATCAGGCTGCCCAGGGCCACATTGAGTCTGACTGAGGTTGATGGTTGGACTCAAACACTTCTAGGACCCAGTAAAACCTCTGTGTGGTCAGTTAGTTGTCACTAAATTATTCTACCTTCATGGGGTGCTCTGCACACAGCCACAAGCATCCCTAAGCTGCCTTCCCCTTTCTGCACCAGTTGCTTTTCTGTGGGTGAAGAAGAGCAGAGTTAACACCCTGCAGGTGACTCTGTGCATGAGTTTGTCTAACTTCCTTTAGAAGCAGTACCTTTGGACTTGTCTCTACTAAGGCTGGCTTTTGTTTTTGCATGCAGGAAGACACCTTGCTGTTGGTGAGCCTGATCTGTGAAAACAATGCTGGGGAGGTGAGTGACCTTCCAGATTCTCAGCCCTGCTACTGCAGGGCAGCATTGTACTTCCCTCTGCTCTTCCTAGTCCACCTCCAGCCTAGGAGATGTCCTTTCCTTTGTGGAGACACACACTCCTCCCAGTCACAGGGAGAACGCCCAAGGAGAGCTCCATCTGGGCCCCATCCTTACACCATCCCCTCTGCTCCCTGCAAATCAGGAGCAGCCCCCCTCAGCAGTCTTGTTCTTGTCTTTGATTCTCTCACTGTGCCCTGCCTGCAGAGTGACTCTTTGCAAATCCTTGTGACCATTCTCAACGAGAACGACAACAGCCCGGAGTTCAAGCAAACAAACTTCACTGAAGTTGTTCCTGAGGTGAGGATTGTGGTGGAAAGAAGGAGGGCACTGGAGCCCCCAGTGCTGTGGGGCTAAGGGAGGGTTAGCAGAGAGAAGTCTTCAGGCCATTTCACAGGGAGATTAACCAAAGCACCCCTGTTTTCAGGATACAAGAGTGAACTCAACCATCATAGCCCGGGAGGCGTTGAGTGCCAGTGATGCTGACCTGGACACCATCTATTATGAACTCACAACCACAGTGCTGGTGAGCAGCCTTGTTCTTTTGGGGGGTGGGGGGAAAGGGAATGGCAGCTCTGAAGAACTTCTTGTGATTAAGCCAGAAGAGCCTCAGCTTTAAGCCTAAAGTGACTGGATGGGGTTTAGTTCTCTGACAGCTTCTAGAAGAGGTACAGCTGCCTCAAACCCAAGAGCTGGTTTGGTTAGCAGAGCAGAGCAGCCAACACTACAGGTGTTGAATTCTTTTAGAGTCATAGAATCAATAAGGTTGGAAAAGACCTCAGAGATCATCAAGTCCAACCTATTACCTAATACCTAACACCTCCTGACAACTAAACCATGGCTCCAAGTGCCATATCCAATCCTTTTTTGAACACCTCCAGGGACAGTGACTCCACCACCTCCCTGGGCAGCACATTCCCATGGCCAATTACTCTTCTTGTGAAGAACTTTCTTCTCACCTCCAGCCTAAACTTCCCCTGGCACAGCTTGAGACTGTGTCCTCTTGTTCCGGTGCTGGTTACCCGGGGGAAGAGACCACTGCTCTCACTTTTATTCCACAGGTTAAACTTTCACCTGGAATATTCTGACCCATATGATCCAGGGAAGTCCTGCTGAGATGGTTTGTAAACATATCAGGAGAGACCTTTGTACCTCACAGAGATCAGAATGGCTCCGAGTCAGATAGGGAAAGGAGGAGATAATGTCCTGTGTGCCAGCAGTGTCCACGCAGTGTGGGGACAACAGGAGCTGCCCAAGACCACACAAAAACTCCACTTCCCCCAGGCCCCAGTTTAGTGCTTTAGTTTATTTCTATGATTCTCTGCTCTGGCAGGGGGGTTGGACTTGATGCATCATCTCTGGAGGTCCCCTCTAACCCCTAGCATCCTGTGATCCTCTGTGGTCCTCTGTGATCTTGTGATTTGTTCTCAAGGGGATTGCTTGGGAGCATGGGGAATTAACTCACAGAATTGTTTGGGTTAGAAAAGCCCTCTAACAAGTCCAACCATTGACCTTACACCACCATAGCCATTAAACCATGTCCCCAGGTGCCATGCCCCCATGTTTCTAGGACACCTCCAGGCTTGGTGAGGTTGGAGCCTGGTTGAGGTCAGTCTATTCTTGCAGGTAACAAGTGACAGGATAAGAGGAAATGTTTGCCCCAGGGGAGGTTTAGGTAGGACATGAGGAATGATTTCTTCCCCTTGAGGGTTGCCAAGGCCTGGACTCCACGGTCCCCATCCCTGGAGGGGTTTCAAAGCTGTGGAAATGTGGTGCTGAGGGACATGGTCTAGCAGTGGTCTTGGTAGTGCTAATGGTTGGACTCAGTGATGATCTTTAAGATTCTTTTTCAACCAAAAGAATTCTGTGAGAACCAGGAGAACCAAAGCAAGTGCAGAAGGTTGTAGAGTAAAATGCAATGCTTGTTATTTCAGTTTGGCTTTAGAGTTGCCCCAAAGTTCAGCTGTGCTAGGTTAAGGCAAGGGATCTTGCTGACTCTCAGAGGCTGAGCCATCCTGGATCTGTTTTGTGCATGGATGGGAGATTGCTTGGCTGTCAGGGACCCAAAATCAAGGAGTGATGGCAACCTAGTGAGTGTAGGAAATAATCAAGGCAGATTTCACCCAGTAGCTGCTGAGCAGGCAGGCAAAGCTGGGAGTCTGGGAGAATAAAACTCACAGGGGCATGAACAAACCTTTCTGACAAGCCAGGCAGCTTCAGTGTGCAACTTGCAAGACTAAACAGACCTCATGGTCTCTTACTGCTCCCCACCTCAGGTCCCCAGGATTAAAGGTCTGACTGGGATGGCAAACACGGCTGTGAGCAGTACTTTGAACATGGCTGTGACTGAGGCTTTTCTTTTCCCCCCACCAGGGCACAGATGGCTACTTTGCCATAAAAGGAGTTAATAATCCAGAGATTTATTTACACAAAGCACTGGACTATGAGAAATTTAAATGGACAACACTGATCTTGTATGCAAGGGTAAGTTCTTCAGGAGGAGCCAAATGCCCTGCTTGCCCCAGTCTCTCTTAACTGAAGGGGAAGTCTGAATGGGAGATCTTTGGGACAGTGGGAGAGAGGGTGGGGACCGAGGGGGTGAATTAGGAGCAACCTTCCACTTTCCATCATGACACAGTGGCAGGCTTGCATCAATGCACCTTTGTCAGAAGAATGAGACAATGTACTGCTTCAGCTAATCTCACATCAACTGCTGAGCCTGGGGAAATGGAGCTACAGCAGCCCCTGGGCCACTGCCTTTTGCAGATGGCTTCTTCTTTTGGCAATAACACTTGCACCTCATGAGTCTGCTTTGCCTTTGGGTACAGGACAGGCCTGTGGGGAGCACTGACCCCACCAACACAGCTAGTGCAACAATAAACATCATTATTGAACAAGCTGACACCAAAGCACCCTGGTTCCTACCCTGTACCTTCATCAATGAGGAGAAGAGCATTTGCATCAGCAGCCTCTACGCTGGGAGGGTCAACATGTCTGAGATGTTGGTAAGCAGGCACGGTCAGACAGATGCTCTTGGAGTCACAGGATCACAGACTGGATTGGGTTGAAGGGCTCTTCAATGGTCAGCTAGCCTAAAACATCCCCTAGAGAGAGCAGGGGCATCCACAACTAGAGCAGGCTGCTTAGAGCCCTGAGCTGGAATGGCTTAATCTCACCTCAAGGTGTGGTGGGTTGAAATTACCCCCCCCCCCAAACCAGAATTTTGCCAGACCAGCTCAGTTGGGAAGCCAATGAAGTTTTGTTTACAAGCAGACTGCAAGTCTAGAAACATGAAATGCAATGAATATGTACAAAATAGACAACATTTGCATGGATTTGTGATTTATAAACAGCACAAGAGCCCTGCCCTGGACAAAACCAGGGAGTTTCCAACAGCTTCCCCCTCTCCCCCTCCTGGACAAGGGAAGAAGCAGGAGGAGAAAAGCAGAGAGTAGCTTGTTAGTACTTAGCCACAACACCCAAGGTCAGCAAGGGCCAAGCAAAAGCAAGCACCTAGGATGTGCTAGAGGGGAGAAGCCAAAAAGAGCAAGAGTCAGTTCATACAACTAAGTTCATGTTAGTTATCAGACCAGTGGGATTGATTAGACCCTTATCATTCTTTTTCTTGTGGAATTTTATTTACATTCTACCACTTTGCTACTCAGTCTGTGGAAAATTTCCCAGGATTCATGTGAATAAATTTCCACAGCCACATCAGGCAATATCCAGATGCTCTTCCCAGCTGGGAGTGCCTAGGAACCTCAGTCAGCCCCTGCTGAAGTCTAGCCATAAATCACAGAATCATAGAATGCATTGGGCTGGAAAGGACCTTTAAAGGTTCCCTCTTCCAACCCCCATGCAGATGATTCAGCATGACAAGGAGTCTTCATCATGCTGGAAAGTGGAGGTTTTCCCACCCCAAGCAGCACTGCTTGTGCTTCTTCCTGCAGCACACTGCAGGAGAGGGGAGAGCTGGAGGTCCCTTTGCTCTAGGCTGTCTCAGCTCTGCCCTGCTTACAGCCACATCCCAGCAGTAAATTCCATCCTGCCCAGACAAACCCACCAGAGCCACACTGGAGGAGGATAAAGCTGTGAGTGGTAATTTGCTGCTGCAGTGTGGTCTGTGATGCTTCATCTTGTCATTGCAGACAGAACCACTCGCCCTAGAGCCAGGGCCTATCTATGCCATTGATCCTGACTACACTATCAATGAAAGAATCATCTACAGTATTGTTGGTGGTGAGTAGAAACTCTCCCCTTCCACAAACTGCATTGCTTGTGTGTCCCCAACACTACCTGCCCACAGGAGATACCCTCCATGGCACTTGAGAGGGGAGGTTCTGGGGGTCTGCTCCTCTGTTTCTGCCACAGACACATCATAGAATGCCAGGTTGGAAGTGGCCTCAAGGAGTCCAACCTTTCTAGGTAGCAGTAAAGTTGAAATGAGATGGCCCAGCACCCTGCTGAGCTTAAAACTGCCCCAAATCATCACTAGGACGTTGTGGGTTAAATAGAAGAGAAATCAGAATCACAGAATCACCAAGATTGGAAGAGACCTCAAAGATCATCAAGTCCAACCTGTCACCACAGACCTCATGACTAGACCATGGCACCAAGTGCCATGTCCAAACCCCTCTTGAACACCTCCAGGAATGGGGACTCTACCACCTCCCTGGGCAGCACATCCCAATGGCCAACAACTCTCTCTGTGAAGAACTTTCTCCTCACCTGGAGCCTAAACCTCCCCTGGTGCAGCTTGAGACTGTGTCCTCTTGTTCTGGTTGCCTGGGAGAAGAGACCAACTCCCTCCTGGCTACAACCTCCCTTCAGGTAGCTGTAGACAGCAATAAGGTCTTCCCTGAGCCTCCTCTTCTCCAGGCTAAGCAACCCCAGCTCCCTCAGCCTCTCCTCACAGGGCTGTGCTCCAGACCTCTCCCCAGCCTCGTTGCCCTTCTCTGGACACCTTCCAGTGTCTCAATGTCCTTCTTAAACTGAGACTGTACAGGCAGGGTGGGGGGAAAGTGAATCACAGCCTCACACACCCAGCTCAATGAAGGCTGTTTCAGAAGGACTTTGGTATTTTAGGGGGAGGTGAGACTTTTATCTCGAGGCTTTTGGAGCTGATTTTGCCAGTCTGGCCACAGCCACTTGAATTCAGGCTTTGAGCTGACCGTGCAGCTCCCACCTGAGCAGCATCCTTTTCATTCACTGCCAAGAGTGACATTTTTATTCCCCAGCACATTGCCACTCTCTTAACCTACCCTTTTTAGTCCTGATTTCAAAAAGATTGCCTGGATACCGTCAGTTGATTGCCCAGTGACTGCACCCTTTGCTCCTTTCAAAGAAGGATTCCTTCTTTGTCTTGTTTTGGTGGGGTTGGGTTCCTTCTGTTTGGTTGGTTGGGGTTTTCTTTCTTGTTGTTGTTTTGTTGCTGCTGTTTGCCTTGTTGCTGCTGTTTGTTTTGCTGTTGCTGCCGTTTGTTTTGCTGCTGCTGCTGTTTGTTTCCTTGCTGCTGTTGCAGTTTGGGTATCTTTGTTTGGTTTGGGGCAGGGCTTTGTTGCTGTAGTTGTTGGTTTGGTTTCGGTTCTTCTATTTCTTTACTCTATTCCCTTTCTGGTTTTCTCACCAAGAGTGAGGGTTTGAGTACCTAGCAAGACAAAGGTCAGGCAGAGTGATCATTTATTCATCTCCACCACAGCGGTGAGCAGCCTCAGGATAATAGATAGCATTAGGGAACCTTCCGTTCCACTGGGGGTTTTGGGATGTGGAGTCACCTCCCTGCCCCACACTCAAGAGGAAACCCCACACTGGGGTGGTCCTTACAGAACCACAGAAAAAGACCTTCAAGATCACAAGCCCTATGAGGAGAGGCTGAGAGAGCTGGGGTTGCTTAGCCTGGAGAAGAGGAGGCTCAGGGGAGACCTTCTTGCTCTCTACAACTACCTGAAGGGAGGTTGTAGCCAGGAGGGGGTTGTTGTCTTCTCCCAGGCAATCAGCACCAGAACAAGAGGACACAGTCTCAAGCTGTGCCAGAGGAAGTTTAGGCTGGAGGTGAGGAGAAAGTTCTTCCCAGAGAGAGTGGTTAGCTGTTAGAATGTGCTGCCCAGGGAGGTGGTGGAGTCCCCATCCCTGGAGGTGTTCAAGAGGGGATTGGATGTGGCACTTGGTGCCATGGTTTAGTAGTCATGAGGTGTTGGGTGACAGCTTGGACTTGATGAGCTCTGAGGTCTTTTCCAACCTTATTGATTCTATGATAAGTCCAACCTATCACCCAACAACCACTCCTGTCTAAAGACAGCCCACAGTGCCTCTGAGTGAGGAAGAGGACTGAAAGCTTTGCTTGTATTTTAACACACAGCCCCTGTTTTTTATGATTCAAAGGCAGATTAGAGCTGTAGGAAGCTGATTTCTACCCCTACCTCCACACAAGGTTTGTGTCTAGGCTCCTTTTGTAAGCCAGGTGATAGAAATCAGCATTTCCAGAGCAGAATGTAGCTCACAGTGAGGCCAGTGTTCACAGTAACACACTGAGATAAAACTTTACCTCTTTACAACAGGTCAGGCTTCCCTTTAGGTGCCTACAGCTATGTCAGATGAGTTCCCACCCAGCTATTCTTTGTGAATTGGTTTCTTCATTTCAGAATAGGAAAAAACCCTTCCCTTATCTCTCCTGACATGCAGTTTGGGTTCAGTTGGGTTTGGGTTAGGGAACTGAAGATCTTCAGTGCTCAAACTGCAGCAGCAGCTCTCCACTCCAGGCATTTAGAGGACTTTAAGGTGGGCCCAGGCACTGGAAATGCAGCTCTTTGCTGTGCTGTCTCATCTAGCTGGGTTCACAAACATCTCCTTGATGCTTTTTGGCTGTAGAGTGCCTCTAAATCCCTGGCCAGCACTCCTAGCCCTTGGAGCAGCCAGGCAGGCAGGGGAAAGAGCATCTTACCCTGGAAGTGCTGTCACTAGGGTGTGAATAAAAGAGCCAATGAGTTGAGGGTCACTTTGGGAAGGTATCTGATGACTGAAGGGTCTGTTTTCTTTAGGGAACATGGAAAATGTGTTCTCCATAGATGCTGACACAGGGAATCTGACTATGAACAAACCAGCAACTTCCCCAGACTCCTACCTGCTGCAAGTCATGGTAAGTCTGAGGACCTTGCAGCCACCAGCCCAGCACACTTGGCTTTCTAGGAAGCAGCACTCTTGGTGTGCCAGGAGGCAATCACATGAATAACTAAAGCTAACTCTCTCACCCCCTTTCTTCTGGAAGGGCCTAGTATTTGCCCAGTGCCTCATACCAACCCAGAAGCTCTTGTAGAAGTTGGGAGGTGGTTTCCCTTATGTGGGGGTTGCAATGCCAAAACAAATTAACTGGATGAGAACATCCTGCTGAGCTGAAAGTGTGGAGGAGCAGAACTGGAAGGCATTCTTTAGGCATGACTGGGGCTTGTGTTACTCTAGCTAGCATCACTCAAGCCAGGAGACAAGCTCCTCTTTTGGCTGCAGCTCAAGAGGACAGGAGGGACTTGAGGATGTCAGCTTGAACTGGCTCACACCCTCATGAAGATGAAAGTCTGCCTTCTGGTCCTGGAGTCTCACTGGTTTGTACTGGAGCATGACAATTTGTCCAGATGTGGCCCTTATGGAGGGACATATCTAGACTTTGGGAGCTAGACCAAGACTGAGTGGCAGGCCAACAGCAGAAGGAAGCTAAACCAGAAGGACTCCAAAGTGCGTGGTTAACATCAGGCCTGGCTCAAAGCTCACTGGCAGTGAGGGAGTTGGGGCTGTTCAGTCTAGAGAAGAGAAGGCTCTGAGGAGACCTAATTGTGGCCTTCCAGTATCTTAAGGGGGCTGCAAGAAAGCTGGGGAGGGACTCACTCTGTCAGGTAATGATAGGTCTAGGGGGGGTGGAAAATAAATAGAAATAGGTAGATTGAGATTGGATGTTAGGAAGAAGTTCTTCCCCATGAGGGTGGTGAGAGCCTGGCACAGGCTGCCCAGGGAGGTGGTGGAAACCTCATGCCTGGAGGTTTTTAAGGCCAAGCTGGAGGTAGCTGTGAGCAACCTGCTGTAGTGTGAGGTGTCCCTGCCCATGGCAGGGGGGTGGGAACTGGGTGATCCCTGAGGTCCCTTCCAACCCTAACAATTCTCTGATGGAAAGAACAATGTGGGTTGCAATGGGCTTCAGATCAAGCCTGTCCTTTTGGTCCTCACCACCAAGAGGAAAAGGCTAGCATCTCTACCTCTCTCTTCTCTCTCTCATCTCTCCAGGCCACCCAAGTCAACAACATCCAGAAATACTCCATAGCCAATGTAGAGATTAAGGTCATCAACAAAAGTAATCATGCACCATACTTTGAGAGCAGGATCTACAACGGGACAGCGTTTGTTGATCTGGCCCCAGGAAGCTTTGTCTTCCAAGCTGGACATCCTTCAAGCCCCCTGAGGATATCAGCACTGGATGATGATTTCCCTGATGTAAGTAATTGTACTGAATTCTTCTCACTGCTCCAGGCCTAAAGTGGGGTCAGAAAACAGGAGGAAGGGGAGGTGGGGAGAAGGAAACACACACACACTCTCCTCTGGTGTTCCACATTATTTCCCTGGAAACTCCACATGGATCAGAGCTGCTCATGGTGTGCTGTAACGTGGAGAAGCTGCTGGACTGCCAAAAGCCAGTCCCCCCCAGCTTTGTGGGGGTGCTCTGACCCACTGCAGAGCAGTGTGCTGAGTAAAGCTCAGGGTGAGCAAATACCCTGGCACTGAGGGACTGGGGTTGTCCAGAGAAGGGCAACGAGAATCTAGAGCACAAGTCCTGTGAGGAACAGCTGAGGGAACTGGGGAGAAAAGGAGGCTGAGGGGAGACCTTCTTGCTCTCTACAACTCCCTGACAGGTTGGAGGGAGGTGGGGGTTGGTCTCTTCTCCCTGGTATCAGGTGACAGAACTAGAGGAGATGGTCTGAAATTGTGCCAGGGGAGGGTTAGGTTGGATATTAGGAGCAATCTCTTTGCTGCAGGAGTGGTCAGGCACTGGAACAGGCTGCCCAGGGAGGTGGTGGAGTCCCCATCCCTGCAGGTGTTCAAGGAATGTGTGGCCATGGCACCTGGGGACATGGCTTAGTGGCCATGGTGGTGTTGGGCTGATGGTTGGACTGGATGATCTTGGAGGGCTTTTCCAACCCCCACAATCCTATGATTCTAGAATCTGTTTATTGCCCTGTGCCCGTGCTCCTACTTGGCAAGTCCCTGCCAATGGGCTGCTGAGAAGGTGCACACAAAGCACAGTGTGGTTTTAAACCTCCTTTCTTCTGGCTTTGCAGAAAGTCAACCCAAACATGGAGTACCACATAAGCAACAGCACTGATTTCATTGCAACCAAAGATGGACTCATCCTGACAAATGTGGTGCTGCAGTCCCCAGGAACTGTAACCCTCGAGGTAGGGCAACTTCCTTCATTGTCCTGCCAGGGTTGTGGAAGGAAGGGGTGGTTGCTGGTAAAGAAGCACCCAGGTGAGAGTCTGTTAGGTAAGGCACATCATTGAAGGACAGGCTATCTCTGGTGCTAGCTGCAAAGGTGTTTCTCCAGTCCTGTGGGGAAATCTCATTGGAGACAGGGAGAAGTCAGCTGGGGAGACTGTAGCAGCCCCCATCCCACTCTCTGGTTCTGCTTAACAAAAAGTCTCAGCTGGCTTTGGGGGTATTTTATGAGCCACACACACACTGATCCCAACCTAAAAAGGTGGGTGAGGAAGTGAACAGGAGGTTGATGTGTGAGTGTGGGCAGGGTAAGACTGCTGCCATCTGCCCCAGCTCCAAAGCCTACAGCCTCACACTTAGAAATCTCTTGGTAAATCCAGAACTTCCTTAGCTCAGAGGAAACAGTAACTCTGAACCCCTGAGAAGGTAGATCTCCACTTTCTCCAGTGACAGTGGGCTCCCCAGGACTTGCCTAGCACCATGCTGTGCCCTCTGGAGGTACCTGAGCCAGCCTGACTGTCTTAGCTACGCAGAGTGTAGGTGAGGCACCGGCAGATGCTTCTGCCTGCCCCACACTGCTCACTGCCTTTGTCCAGTGCTGTGCTGCAAAGCTGCACACAAACCATGAGCTGGGGCTGCCCCAGGGCAGGGAATCTTCAGAGCTCTTCTTCCTCTGCAACCAGATTGTCCAGCTCCAGTGCTACTGTGAGGATGTGGTGAGGATACAGGCAAGGTACTTTGTCCATAAAGGGCCCAGCAGGTGCCTTGAGAGCCAGCTGAAGATGCAGGCAGCCCTAAGCTCTCTCTTTCCTGTGTTCACACAGGCTGTTGGAATAGATATAGTGAGCCTGCAGAGAGCCAGCACTGTGATCATGGTGGAGGTTGTCCTTGCTGCAGGTGGGTTGGTGTCTTTGTTTTCTGCTTTGGGGAGATGCCAGGGGAGCCTTTTCTGCTTGTGTGGGCAAAGTGGCAATGACAGGTCACAAACTTGACCATGGGCAGAAGCCCCATCCCTGGAACCATTCCAGGTCAGGTTGTGAGGGACTCTGAGCAGAGTCTAGGGCTATCTGAGACCACCATGGCCTCAAGTGCCATGTCCATGCATTTACTGAACACCTCCAGGGACATCAACTCCACCACCTCCCAGAACTGAACTCAGTAATTGGAGTTGGTTTTATAGTCTCCTTCTGGGACACAGTGACTGTACATTGCCCTCTGCTTTCTGAGCTCCCAGTGCTGGAGCCAGCTCACTGGGCTCTCAGGGTGAATCATTCCACCAAGCCCAGCTAGCTTGCATGGCACAGAAGGAGTTAAGGGTGGTGGAGTTTCCCATCAGCTCTGTGGGCTGTGGTGTCTCTTGGGACACATGATTAGGCAGCACAGCTTCACTGACATCCCTCCCCAAGGTATTAATGATAAACTGAGGGTGCAGTCATGTGGAGGGACTACTCAAAGTCCACTCTTATGAAGAGGGCAGCAGCAGAACAAAGCTGTCTTTGATTAACCATTAAGCTTGGGAACAATTAATGCTGCAAAATGAAACAGGAAAATGTGATATCAAGAATCTCACTGACAACATCAAGCAAGGGTGATTAACCCTGAGGAAGTTACTGTTGTTCTTCTACAATGTGGACCTCTACACAAATGCTTACACTGCCCAGAGGCTGAATGCATGAGCTGCTCCTGAGCAGGCTGATGCATGTTGCTAGAGCTGGCAGAAGGCAGGGAAGGATCACAGGGAAGGGACCTCAGGAGGTCATTGAGTCCAACCCCCCTGCCAGAGCAGGACCATGGAATCCAGCACAGGTCACAGAGGAATGCATCCAGATGGGGCATGGAAGTCTCCAGAGCAGGAGCCTCCACAACCTCTCTGGGCAGCCTGCTCCAGTGCTCTGGGACCCTCACAGCGTAGAAGTTCCTCCTCGTGTTGAGGTGGAGCCTCCTGTGCTGTAGTTTCTATCCATTGCCCCTTGTCCTATCCCAGGGTGCAGCTGAGCAGAGCCTGTCCCCTCCCTCCTGACCCCCAGCCCTCAGATATTGATAGACATTGATCAGATCCCTCTCAGTCTTCTCCTCTGCAGACTGAACAGCCCCAGGGCTCTCAGCCTCTCCTCACAGGGCAGTGCTGCAGTCCCTTCAGCATCCTCGTAGCCCTCTGTTGGACTATGAGGATGATGAAAGGACCTTCCAGAGCTCTTCCTCTTTGCCATTATGCTTTTTTTTCCCCCTCCTGTGATAGGAAATATATCCTGGTCACATTCTGCAGCACAGGAGGCATCTTTTGCCTTTCAAAAGGTGGTTGGAGCTTCTCCCAGGACAAAGTGATGTGTTAAAAAGCTGCCTGCCATTGTCAGCCTTTGTAACACTGGTTTGTTTGTCTTGTAGCTGTCACCCCCTCTGATAAGCAATACAGTGCTCAGGATATGGGCATCTTAGGAGGGACGCTGGCAGCACTGCTGCTGGTTGTCTTAGTCCTCCTTGGAGTGATGATATACAAACAGTATGGGAAACGAATCAATCACCTGCTGAGGAAAAAGGTAGGTGCCTTCTTTGGAGCTGAAGTCCTTGGGAAGTGGGATTTGAGGAGGTTTTAAAGGATGGGTGGGCTGCCCAAGCACTGCACAGGTTTGGGGTGAAGGTGAAGAACCGCTCCTGAGACTATGTTTGCAAAGGCAGCAGCGCTCTGGTGGGGTTTGCTGTTGTTCTTTTCTGCCCCCTGAGGCTGGATGGCAAGGAGATGTGGTAAGGAGAGACCCACAGCTCCATGAAGCACAAATCCTAGGATGAACCTGACACAGCTGAGAGGAAGGCTCTGAAAAATGTGTCTGTGGTACAAACCACTGTTCATCATCTATAGCCAAGGGTGAGAAAGGTTCCTTCACCACCTGCCCTAAAGCCTGGGCAGTGTTCTGCACCTGAGCAAACCTGTTGGCTCTCTCAAGTCCCTGCCAGATTGGTTTCTTTGAAGGCTAGGATGTGATTCAGCTGAGCAGATGTTAGTCTCTGCCTTAGGATGGGACTGGCAGGAGCCCATTGACTGCAGGATGAGCTCAGGTGAACCACCATCCTTCCTCCCAGGGGAGGTAAATCCCAAACCAGAGAAACTCCTCAGAAGGATGGGTACAATCCAGTGCATGCTGCTGGTGCTCAGCCCTCCTGGAGAACATGCATGCACCTGTCTGAAAAATATCCAGAAGTGGAGTCAAAACCCCACAGCTGTTGTAGGGAGCCACATCTACCCCAGGCTTCAGGCAGATCAAACTGCAAAGCAAGCTGAAGCTTCCCTGAGCAGCAGCTGAGGCACTTCAGCCAACCCTTTCCCCCCCCAACTCCATTTCTTTCCCTTTCACTACACTTACAAGGAGTCTTTCCTCCTGCAGGTCTCCAAGAAACCCCCTGAGGTTTACTACAACCAATCTTACAAGCAAGATGAACAGCCAGATGTGAGCACTGAACAGCAGGAGGCCTCCGAGAACGGCAGAGTCAGGTCAGTGAGAGAGGTGCAAGAGCAGCCAGTACTTGCCTCAGCTTTTCCAGCTGCAGAAGAAACTGAGAGCCTCCCAAAAGCTTCTGTAGCTTCCACCATCGTCTTCAGCCAGGAAGAGAAAGAGGAAGAAGCAGAAGAAGAGGTTGAGCATGAGAAAGAAGTGAAATCTATCCTCAAGACAGACAGGCCGGTGGCAAATGATGGCTACAAAGCTGTGTGGTTTAGGACTGATGTGGATCCCGAAGCTGGAGAGAGCATTGAAGTGATTGAGAACAATGCAGCAGATAGTGATGATGACAGTGACCAAGATCTGCAGAGGAATGAGGAGGAGGAGGAAGAAGATGATGACAAAGATCATCTGCACAGAGGGCAAGGAGTGTCCTTTGCCTCAGAGAGCTCATCTGTGCCAGCTGCAGAAGTGAAAGTCAACTTGTCTCACACAGATGCAGGGACAGAAGATGACAGTAGCCTATAATGGAGACAGGCCTGCACTGCCCCCCAGCATGGGGGAACCCCAGCAGCTCAGGGGGGACACTGGAATGCAGGAGGACAAGGCTGCCTGTCCTGCTTGCCTGAATGCAGTGCTTAAAGCTGGAAGGCATTACAGCTAACTCAAGCTTTTTAGTGAGACCTTGAAGTATGCCCTAGGATTCTGGGGGCTGAGAAAGCCACATCTCATCTCTCCACCTTCCTAACTCTTCCTCCTCACATCTCATTTCCCAGCCTGGCTGCAGGTACAGCAGAGATGTAGCAGAACTGACCTGGAAGCAGTTTGCCCAGCTCATGGTGGCAACAAGATTGTCTTCTCCTCCTGGTAGGTAGATAAGCCAGCAGTGAGTGTTGGGCTGTGCCCTTTATGAGGGAGTCAGTTTGACAGCAGCTGCAGGGTGTAAGCCAGCACAAGTCATCCTGGCTCCAATTGCCTCTATGGCTGTATCCAGGAGCAATCTTGAGGGCTTGGCTGTGCTCTCCACTGTGCCAAACTCTGTGACCTCAGTGCAAGCAGCTGGTATGTGCCACTAAGGTCCTCATCCTGTCAGCAGCCAGGAATTTTCATATGCAGGAACTGCTTTCCCTCTGTCACTGTAAATGAGGACTGATCAGGGCTTCTTCACCCATGGACTTTGTCATCCATTTTTCTATGTCATAAAACCACTGTCATAAAACCACTAACTGTGCAGTGCTTCTGTAGGTGTCTGCCTCCTGTCTGTCAGGGTAAAAACAGAGCTCTGCCATCACCTGCCTAGAAAATGCCAGAGCTCCTTCCAGCTCTGGGGTTTTGGCAGCAAAGGCTGCAGAGGGGCAGGGTCAGCAGGCTCTTCCCCCTCCTTCCCCTTGTCCAGCTGGGATCAAGGTGTCCCTTTTGTCATTGCTGCTGAAGGTTGTGGTCAGTACTGCCTCCAGTGCCAGATGTCACCATTGTGTCATTGCTCCTCTCCTATCTCAGATGAGAATTCCTTTTCATACTATCTTTCTCCACCCTTGAGGAGCCCAGCAGGCTCATTTGATGGGGAAAAACCACCCCATGCTTTAAGGTTTAGTTAGAACTGAGATGCAGCTCAAGAGCAGAAGCGGTTCGCTGAGAGCAAGTCAGCTCTGCTGTGCTCAGCTCATGAGGTCAGGTTTGAGCTGGAAAAGCTGCTGACCTCTGGACTAACTTCATGAGCTGACAGCACCATGGTCTGTTGGCTGTCTCCACCCTCTATCCTCCCTCATCTTTCAGCACTGTTATGATCCTGCCATAAAGCCCAGCTCAGCACAGTGAGCACACCCTTTCCAGGCAGCATGCAGAGCAAAGTGGTGGTAGATGCTCTGGTTGACCTTCCAGCTCTTCCCCCCCCCCATTTGGCAACCAAAGCTGGGCTGATTTCCAATGGCTGAGAATCCAGCTGTGTCCACCTGCATCTTTCCTGACCTATCAGCACAAATGTTCTGCTGTCCCTGGTTTTGTCCTTCTGGGGCTAGCTCCAGAGCAGACAGTGGCTGTTGAGTGTGTTAACCTCAGGAGTGTCCAAGGCAGGGAGTCAGCAGCAGGAGTTTGTGTCACTGAAGTTTCCCTCACTTCCTCAGCAGAGGATTGCAACAAGCTAGAGAAGCAAACCCACAAATAATCCTGCCTTGCCCTTGCAAGCCAACCTCTACCTCCCTGTCCTTATGCCAGGTAAACCCAAGAGAGAGAGCATGGCTGCTGGGGTCTGCATGTACACCAAAGCACAAATGAGTTCCATGGAGGCTTTTAGCCTCTTGCTTGAAGGACTTGGAGCACAAGTTCTGTGAGGAGCAGGTGAGGGACCTGAGGTGGTTGAGCCTGGGGAAAAAGAGGCTGAGGGGAGACCTTCTGGCTCTCTGCCCCTCCTTGAGAGGAGGCTGGAGAGAGCTGGGGGGGGGGGTGAAAGGGGTCAGGCTGCTCTCCCAAGGAACAAGTGAGAGGACAAGAGGAAAGTGCCTGAAGTTGCACTAGGCTGAGATTGTTCCTCATGTCCTAAAGGGTTGTCAAGCCCTGGACCAGATTACCCAGGGCCAGGGTGGGGTTAGTCCATGGATTTGTTCTTTCCCAGATGCAAGACTTGTCCCTGCTGGATTTCATTCTAGTTCTTGAGCCTGTCCAGGCTCTAGGGCAGCACAGCCTTCAGGTGCCAGCCCCTCCCCTCAGTTTGGTGTTATCAGCAAAGCTGCTGACAATGCTCTCTGCTCCCTCATCCACATTGTTGATGAGTATATTGAAGAGTACTGATCCCAGTACTGACCCCTGTGGTACTGCACTAGCTAAAGGCCTCCACCTGGACTGTCAGACTTCTTTCTTTCAGCTGTTTCCTGCCCAACTCAGTACCTGATCATCCAGACCCCACTTCCTCAGCTTAGCTGCAAGGATGCTGGGGAAAGATATAAATGCTTTCCTCAGCAGACACCTGCCAGAGGAAGGAGGACTCAGTGCAAGTGACCATTTAGACAGGAGTTCATTTCTTAAGAGGCACTTTAATATACAATCATTAAAAAACCCACCACACAACCCAACATTCCCAGAGTCTTCCAAGTTGTCTTCTATGCTTGCTGAGACCACAAAAACCTGTCACACCTTTCCAACATGGTCTGAATCAGTGCTCTGCAATTGAAACAAAGAAGAGAGGGGGGAAAAAAAAAGGTCAAAGAGTGGAAAAAAGCAGCTAACAGAGAGAACAACTGAGGGTGGTGGCTTCCTAAAGAAAAGTTTGTCCAGAATGTGATTGCATTTCAGAATTAACATTGGGACATCCCAGTGCAGACCTTGTCTGGAATCACAGAATGGTCCAAGCCAGAAGGGACCTCCAAAGCTCATCCAGTCTGAACCCCCCTGCAGTCAGCAGGGACATCCCCAAATAGATCAAGCTGCCCAGGGCCTTGTTGAGCCTTACCTTGAATGCCTCCAGGGAAGGAGCCTCAACCACCTCCCTGGGCAACCTGTTCCAGTGTTCCACCACCCTCATAGTGAAGAACTACTTCCTGCTATCCAATCTAAATCTGCCCTTCTCTAGTTTGAAGCCATTGCCCCCCACCCTGTCACCACAGGCCTTTGTAAACAGTCTCTCCCCATCCTTCCTGCAGCCCCCTTCAGGTACTGGAAGGCTGCTAACAGGTCTCCCCAGAGCCCACTCTTCTCCAGGCTGAAGGGACAGGGGAGATCAGAGTCTGTGCAGGACTCCTCTCTTTCAAGTACATCTTCAATGTCTGATTTCCTGTTTCCTCCTTTCCCAGTTTTAACAGCCCATATTGCATAACCCATAGCTCTTAAATAACAAAAGCTGTCAGCTGAGTTTGCAAGGAGAGGTAAAAACATCCAGTGCTTGATCTGCTGTTAACTGCAAAGCAAGCTCAAAACCACCAAGGAGGTCCAAAAGGCGCAGCGTGGGTCTGCCGCTGCTGCTGCATCTTACCTCTGCCTTTTCTCAGCAATTCTCAGTATCTCACAGACACCAGCAAACCTCTCAGACAGCTCCAGTGTCAAGCCACACTCCTGCAAGAGAGGCAAGGCACGATTTGGGCCGATGGCCTTCGCCAGCAGCAGGGCTACGTTCTCCACAGTGATGCAGTCCGGGCAGGCCGGGCTGCCGTTGCTGACAGCGGTCCCGTTCTGAGGGCCCTGGTGGTGGGAAGCTGTGCTGTGATTCTGTGCTAGATGCAGAAGCAGCTTCCATTCTTCTGTGGTCTCTGGGAGGGAACCTAGATGTAAAAGGAGTTTGTTACACTCTGTGTAGAGCAAGGACTATTTTAAGCCTGCTGTTTTCAAGCTCGAGAGCTACCAGCGAGCAGATGGTGCCCAGAAGAGTACTGCCCCAGGGGCAAGATTCAGTGGTGGATTATGCACAAAGTTCCACAGCAGTTCAGTATCACAGAATTAACCAGGTTGGAAAAGACCTCCAAGATCATCAAGTCCAACCTGTTATCTAACACCATCCAATCAACTAAGCCATGGCACCAAGTACCCCCTCCAGTCTGGGTTTAAACACTCCCAGTGATGGTGACTCCACCACCTCCCTGGGCAGCACATTCCCATGGCCAATCACTCTTTCTATGACAATTTTTTTCCTAACACCCAGCCTAAACCTCCCCTGGTGTATGTAAGGCTTTGGATTAAGTCCAGAGACAAAGAATTGTTCCTGTCCATCTTAGGGCTACTGGGAATTATCTTCTGTGTTCTGCCATGGGAGACAACACTCCGCTTGTCCTACCTGTGGATGTGTGCTGGCAGGGAGTAGTGCTGTGCAAGGAGGATAGCTACTGCTCTAGCTAGAACACCAAATTCACCTTCATCTCCCCACTGAGGAAATGTTCAAGCATGTAGAGAACATCAAGCATTTTCTGGCACAACTGACTCCACACAGAGCACAAATGTGAAGACACAAAAGTGTCAACACCCACTGATGTGTTTCAAATATGCTGCACTACACAGTGCTGCCCAAAAGCTCAACTCAGCTCTGGACAAAGCAGGACACAGTAAAGGCAGTTCCTACATTATAGAAGTATGGTTACACAGATTAAGACTCACTAACCATCTTCTCCATTCAACAGGCTCAAATCATCCAAATGAGCAATATGAGTAAAGGCTTCTGTTCTTCTATCCAGCTCCAGGCAGAGAAAAAGGTATCCAGGCCAAAATCTTGAACAAGAGAGCAAAGGTTTCCAGGGATCACACACTCAGTCTAAACTCAAAGTCAGCAGTTATTAAGTGCTCATTTCAGTAGCAGTGAAGACAGAGGCCACTGAGCTTTCTGCATGCCAGAAATCACTACAGAGTGGGGACACAGGGAATGCCCCTTAACCAAAAGAGGTATTTGGCACATTAAATTGGACACTCAATGTTCACAGAATCATAGAATGGCTTAGTCTGGAAGGGACCTTAGATATAATCTACTCCAATCTCCCCACCATGGGCTGGGATGGCTCTCAACTAGATTCAACTGCTCAAGGCCTTCAACACCCCCAGGGAGGAGGCACCCACAAGCTCTCCAGGGAGCCTACTCCAGAGTCTCACCACCCTCATACTGAAGAACTTCTTCCTAAGATCCAGTCTAAACCTGCTCTCCCTCAGCTTAAAACCATTTCCCCTTGTCCTGTCTCTAAACACCCTTATGGGAAGTCCCCCTCCAGCCCTCCTTCCAATACCTCCTTCAGGTATTGGAAGGCAACTCTAAGGTCCCCCCACAGTCTTCTCTTCTCCAGGCTGAAGAACCCCAGCTTCCCCAGCCTACCCTCAGAGCAGAGGTGCTCCAGCCCTTGGATTATCTTTGTGGCCCTCCTCTGGACTTGCTCCAACAGCTCTGTGTCCTTCTCACGATGGGGACACCAGAACTGGATGCAGCATTCCAGGTGAGGTCTCACAAAAGCTGAGTATAAAAGCAGCAGAATCACCTCTCTTGCCCTGCTGGCCACACTTCCTCTCAATGTAGCCCAGGATATGATTTCCCCAAACAGGAAGGGTTTTAAAACAAAACCTGTCCAAGTAAGGAGCATTCAGGTTGTTTTCATTTGCACCTTTTGGGGGTTCAGAATAGCAGCCAGCCACATAGCAAGAGCTACCAAGTTCTCCTCTTACCCATGTGATTTGCAGATGTCAGCCATCCTCTCTTTTGTAACAAAGTCAGCTGGGAGTTTAATCAGCAGCAGGATGAGCTGGCTGTAGCCCCAGGTAAACAAATGTGCTCGTGGCCTAGAAGAGGAGAGATTCAGTTTTGAGATGTTCATGGTTTTCTCCAGAACATGAGAAGCAAAATGAATGCAAGACTGAGCCACCCCAGCAGAGCAGTCTGCAAAGTGTCACACACAAAGTTCCTCAATTCTTCCACGTGCAAAAATGCTCTAAGGGTTCAGTGACATCCAAAGTCTAAGCCAAAAGCCTGCAGAGCTATTAAAGCTTTTTGTTGCACTCAGGCCCCTGGGGGAACTCTGCTTTACCTGGGATTCCCCTCTGCATCCACAGTATTGGCTCTTTGTGGTGCATCGTGAGAAACTGCCAAGCACAGCCACTCCAGTCGGACAGATTCAGGCTGGAGAAGAGATCTAAGGAGAGATGACCTAGGAAAAAAGAAGAGAGGTGGAAAAAAAGCAGCCACTTACCAGCTTTAAACATGCCAGACATGGAATTGGAAAGATCATGGTGGGGGGAGGAAGGATGTAAAACTAAATCTGGAAAAGCCTAGAACGATCTCTGTCTCTAGAAACTGAGAGGAGCACTGCAAAGCAGGAAGTTTGCAGGCTGGGTTCCCTCAGGGGGGTTGTCTTGCTTTAAAAGCCAACCTAAGTATACAGGCTTGGGAAAAGGAACTGGAATCTAATGCTAAAGAACCACCAAGCAGATAGATACAGGGGGCTGCTTAGCCTGGAGAAGAGGAGGCTCAGGGGAGACCTTATTGCTGTCTACAACTACTTGAAGGGAGGTTGTAGGCAGGTGGGGGTTGGGCTCTTCTCCCAGGCAAGAGGACACAGTCTCAAGCTGTGCCAGGGGAGGTTTAGGCTGGATGTTAGGAAGAAGTTCTTCCCAGCAAGAGAGATTGGCCATTGGAATGGGCTGTCCAGGGAGGTGGTGGAGTCCCCATCCCTGGAGCTGTTTAGGAAGAGACTGGATGGGGTGCTTGGTGCCATGGTTCAGTTGATTGATAGTGTTGGGTGATAGGTTGGACTCGATGATCTCAAAGGTCTCTTCCAACCTGGTTAATTCTGTTCTCTTCTTTAGCTTACTGAGCAGCAGTACAAAGCGCCCCCAAAAGCCCAAGCCAGAAACTGCAGCTACACGAAGACAGCAGGCAGGTGAAAGAGATCCTGTATTCCTCTTACCTTTTATCCTCTGGCTTGGATTTCACCAGACTATCTAAATAGGCTAAAAAGTGAGCTGGATCATTCCTGCAAAGCTGTTTGATATCAGAAGGCAAAATGGAGGGGTAGAACTTGATCAAGGGCCGAAGAGCTGTTTCCCCAAATCTTTCATAAAGCCTGGAGAGAGAAGATAAAAGCTATGCAGTGATAGGGCTAGGGGGGAATGGAACAAAAGTGGAAGGGAGTAGATGCAGATTGGATGTTAGGAAGAAGTTCTTCCCCATGTGGGTGGTGAGACACTGGAACAGGTTGCCCAGGGAGGTGGTGGAAGCCTCATCCCTGCAGGTTTTGAAAGCCAGGCTGGAGGTGGCTGTGAGCAACCTGCTGTAGTGTGAAGTGTCCCTGCCCATGGCAGGGGGGGTTGGAACTGGGTGATCTTTGAGGTCCCTTCCAACACTAACAGTTCTATGATTCAGTACCAAAGAGCAAAATGATCACTGTTCCAAGCTCTCTTGCAAGTTCAAGATGCTTCTGAAAGGTGACCTCCTTAAAAGCATCCCAAGAAAGTTCATGAAATGTTAAGTGAACCAATTGCTGCTAGCAAGTTAGTAACAAGGAGAAGAGGAAAAGGACTTGGCTACAAACCTTTGGGCATGTACCAGTAACAGTGGGCTGTCATCCCAAGGCCCCAGGTCATGCAGCTGTTTCAGGATTTTCAGCATATCTTCATTTTCCATTGCTAAAGCCACTGGACTGTGAGAAGTGAGTTCTGCAATGGATCAGTGCCCAAGTGAGTAAGACAGGGGCAATGTTTATTTTCTTTACTTAAAGCTGTTGTTAAGCCTAAGGAGAAAAACTTAGCACTACTTGCTTGAAACTCTCCAGCTAAGAGCAAGGACAAGGGAAGAGATCCCACTTGTTCATTTCATAGGAAGCAACATCACTGACCTGCACTTCCAACAGTTCTGAACTGATACAATTTAGGCATGGAGTAGTGTTCTTGATATATTAACTGCTGAGGAGGCAGTTCCTCTCTCAGGGAGAAAACCAAAAGGACAGCCACTGCAGGCTAGATGGCTGGCTGAACATAAGGCAGATCTGCAGCAGTTTCCATAGATTACAACTGGCTCCTGCCAATAAAAGCTTCAGCCTGAATGTTGACTTCCCAGGATGCAGAATTCAACACCAGCCTCAATCCTGTGGGTATCAACCCACAGGCACAAGTGCAGCCCCACCACTGCAGACACTTCTGAGGCTCTCAGAATGCAACCAGTGAACAGATTCCCCAAAGCCCTAACACCATACACCAACCCTCAAAGGAAGATTGTGTTGTTTGACTACTCCACTGGTGCCAAACCAGTGGTGAGACTAATTCACTCAAAAGAAATGCATAAAGCAGAAGCTGAATACTGAGAACAGATGAGGTTCTGTTTCCCAGTGTCATCAGGAAGCTCTGGTTCAGGCTAAAGGGGCCTCCAAAAGACTAGAAAGGTTTTCTGTGGGAAAAGGGAGTCTGAAGTGATCACAAGCCACTCATCTGCATGGAACCATCTACTCTATTCAGCCTTGTTCCACATGAACCACATTTCTCTACAAGTCACAACTTCCATTTCCAGCATGAATACTGAAGGCCTCTGCTTCTCTGGAGGTTCTACTCCAAGATGCCTTTTTTTCTTTGAAGCACATATGTTTGTCTTAAATAGCTGTGCTCTGTAATAGCTACAGTGTGCCATCAACAAGCTCAGAACTGCAAAGTGGAGAGAAGGGAGGAAGAGACTCTGCAGGGAGCCAGCAGGCTTTTCTAAGTTAGCCTTTGGGGGGAAAGGCAACCAACCCACCCACCCCAAAATGGAATGAAAACTCCCCCCCACCAACCATTCTCCCTCTCCCACACTACATCTGCAGACACAAATGGGAACCTCAAGCTGTTCTCTCTTCTGTCTTGCTCTCAGTTTGTTGGCAATAAAAGCTTCCCCGAGTTACCTTTCAATCCTGCGACGTACGTTTCCCACACCTCAGGGCTGGCTGTGTACAGGGTTATAATGCACTGCTTCAGCCTTTTTAAATCCAAAAGAAAGAAGTAGCTTTGCATAAACCTGCAAGCCAAGGTCGACCAAGAAGCCAGTGGCAGACATCCCTCAGAGCTCTGCCCAGCAAACACTCGCAGCTCGAAACACAGCGTGGCCAACTCGGTCAGATCCTTCTGCACGTCTGGTGCAATGACACAGGGAGCAGACACCTGAAAGCACTGCTCCAAAGGGCCCTTCAAGTCAGCACTCTCTTCACACATGGTGTTGCTTACACAGTTTCCATCAGTATTTTCTTTTGCAGTGCAGTGTTCCAAGGTGTTGCTCTGTTCTTTGTCTCCTGGTTCTCCATCAGCTAGATCCAGCTGATCCAGGACTGCCCTCTGGTCTTCAACACAAGCAGACTTGATTGTCTTAACAGAGGAAGCAGAATGCTCTTTGCTGCCAAACCTTTCTTCTAGATAGACAAGCCATTCCTGTAAAACCCTTCTCAGACACTCTGGTTCCAGCAAAACCAGGGGATCCTGGAGTTTGGCTCTGCAGCATAAAAACAAGAAGTTTCACAGGTTGCTTGACAGTTCTGAGACGCCACAAGTGAAGCATTTGATGTTTTCAGTAACTCAAAGTGTGCTCCTGATCTTAACCCAGGGTTGGCTGAGACCTGGGGCTGTTTAGTCTGAAGAAGAGAAGACTGAGAAGGGACTTAATAAATGTTTATAAATATCTGAGAGCTGGGTGTCAGGAAGGAAAGGGAAGCCTCTGCTCTTTGCACCCTGTGATAGAACAAGGAGCAATGGATGTAAACTACAGCACAGGAAGCTCCACTGCACGTGAGGAAGAACTTCTGTACTGTAAGGGTCACAGAGCACTGGAACAGGCTCCCCAGAGAGGTTGTGGAATCTCCTTCTCTGGAGACTCTCAAGCCCTGTCTGGATGTGTTCCTGTGCAACCTGCACTGGATTCTATGCTCCTGTTCTGGCAGGGGGGTTGGACCTGAAGACCTCCAGAGGTCCCTTCCAACCCCTAACATCCTGTGAGTGCACCAACCAGCACTTAGGCTACTTAGACTATCAACAATTGATATTAGTACTCTGAGGTTCCCAAGACTTCTTCCAAAATGGGTTTCCATTTGTGAGGTGGTTTGGGGTTTGTCTGCTTTTGCTGGCTTTAGGGGGCTTTGTTTTGCTTTTCTTTGCTTGATTTTTAAAAACACCTTTGTACTTAGGACAAGAGGATAACACTGAGGCACCCAAATAAGCTTTCAGTGGGTTGGACTTGGTTTCAAACAGGGGAAACAATTAACCAGCCTGGATCCTTCCAGAGCATGTTAACAGAAGTTTAGAGCATGACCCTTACACACATGTAATTAATAAAACAAAATGCAAAGAATCCTTATTCTACCCAACCAAATATGCCTCCACACCAAAAAGGTTCCCCACTTACACAGCCTCTGCTGTTGCAGCCTTGAGATCTCTCAGAGGGTCCTCCTCTGCAAGCTGGCAGCTCTGTGGTTCTAGACTAGGGAGAAAAAAAACAACCCCACACAGTCATTTCAGCCTTACCTTTTTAATCATTTAAGTGAGGATTTCCTCAAATTTGAGGAAACCAACAGGAATTCCTTTATGAAAAACAATACAAGGCTTTCATGTCTAGAGAAGGAAGGAAAAGCTCAAGAGCAAGGATGGATGAATGGGGGGAACAGTTTTCTGGCTTGGGCTTTTGGCTCACTTGCTTCTGCTTGCTGGGGTTTGGGCTTTTGGCTCACTTGTTTCTGCAAGCAGGGTAAGGCAGCTATCCCAGGTTCCTGTCTCACTCTCTCCCCCTCTCCCTCAATCCCAGGTTCCTGTCTCACTCTCTCCCCCTCTCCCTCAATCCCAGGTTCCTGTCTCCCTCCCCCCCTCTCCCAGGTTCCTGTCTCACTCTCTCCCCCACTCCCTCAATCCCAGGTTCCTGTCTCCCTCTCTCCCCCTCTCCCTCAATCCCAGGTTCCTGTCTCACTCTCTCCCCCTCTCCCTCCATCCCAGGTTCCTGTCTCACTCTCTCCCCCTCTCCCTCCATCCCAGGTTCCTGTCTCCCTCTCTCCCCCTCTCTCTATCCCAGGTTCCTGTGTGTCACTTTCCCCTCACTTCTGTTGGGAAACCAGAGAGGCCAACCCCGCTGGTTGGCTTTGATTCAAACCATTACAATCCAGTAAATGCCACTGCTAGGAAAACAGGATTCTCTACTCACACTTTCTCTTCCTGGGGAGATGCTGCCAGATGAACAGCCAGCTCCTGCAGCTGCTCCTCAGCCTTTGCTTCTTGCCTCCCTCTGGTATCAGGGCTCATATGGAGCGTGCTGATCTTCTCGATCTTCTCGGTGGTTTTGCGCACAAAGCTGGAGACACTGGGAGTGGGAAGTTCAGACATTTGAAACAGGAAGTTCCAGCCCAAACAGCTTGAGCATTGCTCTTTCCATTCCAACCACGACTGCAGAAAATAACTTTACAGCCTGGAGAACTCTTGAGAACAGGATGAGAACAGAAATGACCCTGGACTCAGCACTGGTTAGGCCACACTTTGAGTACTGTGTCCAGATCAGGCCCCTCAAGGTAAGAAGGACATTGAGACACTTGAACGTGTCCAGAGAAGGGCAACAAGGCTGGGGAGGGGTCTGGAGCAGAAGCCCTATGAGGAGAGGCTGAGGGAGCTGGGGGTGTTTAGCCTGGAGAAGAGAAGGCTCAGGGGAGACCTTATTGTCTACAACTACCTGAAAGGAGGTTGTAGACAGGTGGGGGTTGGTCTCTATCAGGCAACCAGCACCAGAACAAGAGGACACAGTCTCAAGCTGTACCAGGGGAAGTTTAGGCTGGAGGTGAAGAGAAAGTTCTTCACAGAGAGAGTGATGGCCACTGGAATGTGCTGCCCAGGGAGGTGGTGGAGTCACCATCCCTGGAGGTGTTCAAAAAAGGATTGGATGTGGCACTTGCAGCCATGGTTCAGTAGTCATGAGGTGTTAGGTAACAGGTTGGACTTGATGATCTCTGAGGTCTTTTCCAACCTTACTGATTCTATGATTTTAATGTTTGTCCCCAGGCACCACAGGAAAGCTGCCCTTACTCATCCAAGTATCACAAAAGCAAAACCCCAAAACCATATTCAGTGAGTTTGCTCTGAACACAAGCCACAACCATACTCCAAAGGGTAACAGTGAACATTCTTAGCTGTTTAAAAACTGAGGCTGAAATCTTGGCTCCACTGAAGTTAGCAGCAGCTCTCTGCACCTTCCTCAGAGTCAAGAGGGAAGCTTTCCATGGCCTAGCAAACCCACCTGCATCTGCAGCACTTCAGTTCAGCCGGGTTGGATTTTTTTGGGGGGAGAACAGAGTATGACCTAAACCAGACAATGCTACAAACACAGAGGACAGAAAAAGGGGGAAAAGATGTAATGGATGAGTGAACCTGCTGCAATGCTTTACCTTTCTTTGACAGCTTGAAGAGAGACGAGAGGAGATGGGGAACGAAATGGCAAAGGAATACTGAATGGGAGGAATGTCTCATTCCGGTCAGCCTCAACCGTCACAGATGCATGAGAAACGGGCTCTAACAAATGGAAGTGAAAGAAAGAGTCATGAAACAGGGGCCTGGCAAAAACAATAATGGAACAATGAAACCAACTGCAAGTCACTGAGGCATTAATGGATAACCTGCATGGGATATTCTCCTACTTAACACTCAAGGACGTGGGGATCCAGAGTGCTCCTTGCTTCCCAGGGCTGTTTTAGTGCTGACTTTGAACCTACTAAGTCTCCTTTGCTCATAGTCTTTTGGCTCTTGGCTGCCCAAGGTTTCATCCAATCTGGCCTTAAAACACCTCCAGGGAGGGGGCATCCACAATCACTCTGAGCAAGCTTTCATGAACAAGGCAAATGAGGCTCAACAACTGAATGACAACTACCTTTAAAAAGCAGACTCCCAGTCCATTTAAGGGACAAAACCTTGATCTAACTCACTGAGAGTTATCTAAACACCTGGGAAAATGAATCCTTGTGGCATACATCAGTTCACAGTGCAGGAACACACAGAGACATGCAAGCCATGGTTAAGCTATAAATCACCTTTATTTTATTTGAATGGACTTAATAATTGAGCCCATAGCTCCCTGGCTTTTGATAACAATCAAAGGCAAGAGGGACTCCCCATTTCCCCCTCCCTGGCAAGAGGGACTCCCCATTTCCTCCTCACTCTTATACCCTTAACAGCATCCAGAATGTGTTTTGATGACTCCTTTTCCTGGCACAAACACACACTGTATCTTTAAGTGATGAAAGCAAGGAGAAAAAGATCCTTTTTAAGTAAAGATGAGACTGCACTTTGCAACAGCCAGCACTGTTGAGAGGAGAAGATGCTGCTGCTGCAGAAATTGCACCATCAGAACCCACAGCCTTTCTGGATAGTGCCTAAAGGCCACAAGTGATTTATGATTGCCTGGAAATGAGGCTCCTTTTGTTTGTTATGTAGATCAGAAACCTCAAAGCTTACAACTTCTTACGTAAGCGTGAGCAGGGAAACACTAAGTCCATTTCTCCTAAATGCCAGACCCAGCACATGTGCTTCAAGAAGCATCTGGAACTTCCCTACTTTGAAGCAATCAGCAGCAAGTTTGCTGTCTCCTGCTGAGCAGATGGAGCTTTTCTACCTCCTTAGGTTCTCAAACTACATCTCTCCATTTTAGAGCTCTGATGATACACTTCCCAAGTTTTCTCACTTTTAAAAGGGCAGTAAAGAGGCACTTGTAAACATCCTCAAGAGCTGGATGTAGGTGGAGGGACATGCAAATACAACTGCTACAACAAGCAGGTAGCTCAGCCAGCAGGAGAAGACTACTGACAATCAGAGCTGTTAAAGCCAACTTCTGTGCTCTTACTCCTCACTGTCATTTCCCCCAACAAAGCATCCAAAGTCTCTCCAACCTCAACTCCTACCCTCTGCATAAGCAGCTCACTGGAAAGCCTCTCTACCATACCTGGAACTAAAGTTTCTGCATCCCTCTCCCAGAGCAGAGAACAAGACCCATTACTGTCTCACTCTAGCTTTTGTCCAGAGACAGATATTTGCTAAGAAAACAAACAAAAGCTCCCTGGCTGGTCTAGATGTTAGTCATTAACAACTCTATCATCCCTATGCTAACCCTGTGAGAAAGTTAAGAACACATTGCAAGCCTACTGTTCTCCCTAACAAACTATAAAGCCAGAGCCAAGATTAAGAAATCCTCTCCTGGAACAAATATTACTGGACAAAACCAAACCTCACTTGAAGCTCAATGAACATGCTCATAGTCAGCTGAGAGAATCTTGGCATTAATGCTGAACTGCACATGAAGGGCAGGAAAACAACCTCAGTGAAGTTCTACCTTGGCAAAAGCCCTCTGGGCCTTTTGTTCTGAGTTTTGGGTGCTTTTAAGCTTGGATTTCTGTGGGGCCATCACTCACCCCAATATTTCAAGGAGGAGTTTGACTGGAAGGTGGAGTGACTGTTTCCATTGATCACATTAGAGGATTCTACCCTGGAGAGCCACCAGAGGATTCCACCCTGGATAGCCACCAGAGGATTCCACCCTGGAGAGCCAGCTAGTGAACTATCAGAGCACAGAGCCTACCCAATCACATGCCTGTAGAATCAATTAAAAACTGTACTCAAATCACAACTCTTCATTAAGAAACATTACCAAGTTCTACTTGTTCATCTTCCTGGTGTGCAGGAAATTCTTTAAGCCTCTCATCCTCTGAGAATGTTTGACTGTGGAGAGAACACGAGTCTTCATCTGACTGACTGCCTCTCCGACTGATAACACGATATATCCCGGAGTCCAAGACACTGAAGCTTTCCTGTCAGACAAGGGAGAGGATTTAGAGGTTGTGCAAGTTGTCCCTCTCCTTCTTAAACTTCCTGCAGTGAACTCAACCAACCAGTCATACAAATCACTTCACAGCACCTCCTAATTCACAGTCTGGGAAAGCCCTGTGGGACTGCATGTTGTGGACGTACCCAGAACGGGACACGGATGGCAGTGAGCTGCAGCCCAGGGACTTCAGAGATGTGAATGCTGCAATTGCTTTCAGGAAAGCAGCCTGTGGCACAACTGGTGTGCTTAGCACAAGACAAAAACCATCTCTGCTTTAGTCCTGCACCTGAGAGTGTCACTTCACCCCTTTGTACCTTCATAGCTGTGTCCTGATTAACCACATCCTGCTAGCACAATCACAGACCCTGCAGAACTGTTTAGTTCCAAGGCACATTCTTTTGCTCATGGTCAGATTATGCAGTTTCCATATCTGCTAATGAAAACTTGTCTGCCACAAGTGGAACTTCCATTTAGAAGTAAAGTTTAAACACCAAAAAGTAAACAATGTTGAAGTAAAAGCAGCAACTGAGGTGGGCTACAGGAAAGCTGGACAGGGACAGCCTGCAGTGACAGAACAAAGGGCAATGGTTTTAAACTAGAGCAGGGTAGATTTAGATTGGACACTAGGATAAAGTTCTTTACACTGAGGGTGGTGAGACACTGGAAGAGGTTGCCCAGAGAAGCTGTGGACACCTCATCCCTGAAGGTGTTTAAGGCCAGGCTGGATGAGGCTTTGAGCAAGCTGGTCTAGTGGGAGGCATCCCTGCCCATGGCAGGGGGGTTGGAACTAGATAGTATTTAAGGTCCCTTCCAACCCCAGCCATTCTATGAACTGGTATTAAAGTAACTATGAAGTATTTCCCCTTTCTTGAAAAGGGGCTGGGAAGCCAAGAAAACACCAAGCAGATGTATGTGTAAGAGAACACGAGAAATATACTTCATTTTTTCTCTTCCCCTTAGAGCTTTCTGCTTAAGCATCCTGGCGTGAGAGAATTGCACAGATTTTCTTTTCAACAGGGCTAGGACAGTTCTGAGCATTCAGATGTTCAGTTTTCACCACTTAAAACCAGAGTCGCAATCAAGATGACCTTTACTGAGTCACATTCAGACACTAAACTCAGCTGCAGAGAAAGCCTTCTCTGTATCAATCTTTGCTCTCATTTCAGCCATCAGCCACAAAGCAATACAGGAGAAAAAGTAGAGGCACAAGAGGTTAAACAATGCATGCAATGGGTCTCCACCCCACCTCATTTTCAAGGTGGGCAATGAGGCTACTTTAAGGCATAAAAATCTGGAAGGAAATCTGGATGCACCACCACTACACCTACATGAGATGAAATACTGCTCCTTCTACTGCTGCATGCAGAATCTAGAGGTTCCAGCTTTGAAATGAGCTCTTCCAGCTGCATAATGAGATCTTGTTGGGTTGAGGCATCCAGCTGAGACTTCAAATGCTCCAGCTTGTCTAGAGGCAAATTTTTCCTTGCCTGAAAGTACACAGTGCAACAGAAGCATTATTATTATGTCCAATGCATGTGAAAAGCAAGAGGTACCATACCTGCAGGCCAGTTTTCACCCTAAAAGCATGATGGTTAGAGCTTTGAAAAACACATGAACATGAATCTCAGAAACCTATCCTGGCAGTTTGGGCTGGGTGCTTCCTGCTGCTGCCACACAAGGAGCACCTCTGGTGCCCTGGGTGTCCAGCCCAGTGGGTGGACACAGGAAGCTGAATATTTCATTCCCATAATGTCCTCAATCTATCAGCAAGGTCTCACACTTCCCCTTTCTTCCTTTGCTGCTCCTGTGGGAGATGCTCCCTATCTGGTAATGGAAGGGGAGTTATCTCAAGGCCTCTTGGGCCTGGCTAGGCCTAATGCCAGGAGGAGAAGGGGGAAAGGCAATCTCAGATCTGGCCAGCTGAGATTAGCCTAACAGTGGAGCAGGGCGGGGAAGAAAGCCCTGGGGGTTTTGGGTGTACCCTCAGATAGGTAGAAGGGAAATGTTGGGAGGCTTTCTGGGTGTGCTGTAAGGGACTCTGTATGCTTTGGAATCCTTCCTGTCACTGTGCTTGTAGCTTCTGTAAAACACTTCACTGCTTTTCCATTTAAACTTTCCATCACTTCTGCAATCCATTTGTGTGAGTCTCATTTTTCCTTTCTGCCCCAGTGGGAGGCAAGAGAGGATCTGCCTTCAAACTGGGACATCTATGGAACTTGATGGAAGAGGAGGACCACCCTGGGAGGTGGCTGGGGCCCCATCCCTGGAGATATTCAAAGTGAGGCTCAACTGGGGTCTGGGCAACCTGATCTAGTTGAGGATGCTCCCACTGACTGCAGGGGGACTGGGCTAGATGACCTTCAGAGGTCCAACCCAGACCATTCTATGATTCTAAAGCAATGTGGAGTTGCATTGCCTGTTTAGAAAGAGGGATTTACTTACTCTGCAGGAAATAACTGAATTTTGGAAGAGACAAGAGACCCTGGCAGCAAGGGTCCAGTACCCTCTTCTCATCAGACGCTCTACGCAGCGGTCTACCAGCAGAAGGGAGAGGTGCACGACTTTGCCATTTGTGTGCAGACAGAACAGCTCATTCTTGTAAACTGCAATATCCTGAATATCTGCAAAACCAGATGCACAGAAATAGCTGAAGGACTGCATTTGTTAGTCAGCATTCCTTTCTGTCCCTGAAAGAAAGTGAAAGCATACTTCCCATCTGACTGCGAAAGCCTAAGGCGCCGTAGCAGAAGTGGCAGGAGGAAAACAAGGTCTAACGAGTCCCAGGCTGGCATCTAACAGCTATAAAGCACAGTTAAAAGCATCAAAACTTTCCAGAGTTGCATTTCTAGAAAGTACACTACAGTTACCAAAAAGCTTCCTGTTCCACTGAATGGAGATGTGATAAAGATGAGAAGTACATCGCTCTGAGCTTTGAAAGAGAAGGGAAACATCTGCTAAGAGGAAAAGTCTTTGACCTTCCAGCAGTTTGCAAATGAAACAGTTAATGCTGTATGCAAACACTCTGTGACAAAGGCAGTGGAAAGTATACCACAAGGCAGGGAGAGAAGGAGAGGGAAAAAGGGACTGGGAATGGGACTATGCCTATAAACACACAAGGCAAGTTTTGAGGGTTCATTCTTCTGCTTAGGTAACACAGGAAGGACAGGCTTGGAGTGGGTCCAAAGCAGGGCCACAAAGGTAACTGGGGGGCTGGAGCACCTCTGCTACAAGGACAGGCTGAGGGAGCTGGGGTTGCTCAGTCTGGAAAAGTGAAGTCTCTCCAGGGAGACCCAATAGTGACCTCCCAGTATCTGAAGGGGGCCTACATGAAGGCTGGAGAGGGACTGCTTACAAAGGCCTGTAGTGATAGGGCAAAGGGCAATGGTTTTAAATTAGAGTAGATTTAAGATTGGATGTGAGGAACAAGTTTTGCACCATGAGTGTGGTGGAACACTGCAACAGGTTGCCCCAGGAGATACTCAAGGTCAGGCTAGACAAGGCTCTGAGCAACCTGATCCTAGTAGAGGATGTCCCTGCTCCCTGCAGGGGGAGCTGGATTAGATGACTTTTGGAGGTCCCTTCCAACCCAAACCATTCTATGATTAACATCCAAGGATAAACCTGACAGAGGATAAGGAAAATATTTTCTAATCCTACCCTGCAATCCAGCAGCAGAAACTGAGCTTGAAAAGGCTCCACATTAGGCAAGGGCTTCAGAAGTGACAAAGCTAACAGGCAATATTACAAAGCAAAGATTCTTCACCTTTTACTTCACTCCAGAGTAAGACTTGAACACTTTGGGGAAGAAAAATATAAATTCCTTTTTCTGTCCAGGTCATCACACAGTGCTCACTGCAAGTAAAGCAGAGGTTAAGAGTAAAACAATTGTCACTGTAGTCACTGTAAAACATGCAGGGATGGCTTAAGTACAGCAAGTGAAGAGTGAGACAGTTGCTTAGGGTGGAATTAGGAGAATTTTTATGCAAAACAATGAAGCTGGTAATGTACATCAGAAAAACATGTAACTTCTGTGTTTTTAAAGTCTACTTTATCAACAAGATGCTATGCTGACAGAATGCTGCACCAGGAATGGTGGGGCCAGCAGGAGCAGGGAAGTCATTGTGCCCCTGGACTCAGCACTGGTTAGGCCACACTTTGAGTCCTGTATCCAGTTCTGGGCCCCTCAATGTAAGAAGGACATTGAGACTCTTGAACATGTCCAGAGAAGGGCAACAAGGCTGGGGAGAGGCCTCGAGCACAGCCCTGTGAGGAGAGGCTGAGGGAGCTGGGGTTGTTTAGGCTGGAGAAGAGGAGGCTCAAGGGAGACCTTATTGCTGTCTACAACTACCTGAAAGGTGGCTGTAGCCAGGAGGGGGTTGGTCTCTTCTCCCAGGCAACCAGCACCAGAACAAGAGGACACAGTCTCAAGCTGTGCCAGGGGAAGTTTAGGCTGGAGGTAAGGAGAAAGTTCTTCCCAGAGAGAGTTGTTAGCCATTGGAATGTGCTGCCCAGGGAGGTGGTGGAGTCACCACTCCTGGAGGTGCTCAAGAAGGGATTGGATGTGGCACTTGGTGCCATGGTTTAGTAGTCATGAGGTGTTGGGTGACAGGTTGGGCTTGATGATCTCTGAGGTCTTTTCCAACCTTATTGATTCTATGATACTCACGTCAAACACAGCAGCTTGGGGAAAGATAAAGACTGGGGGGAAGAGCTGGAGGTAGTGTAATGAGGATCCAGTCTGTGAAGGAAAATGATGACCTGTTACAAGCATAACCACAGCAGTACCACTTCCTCAATATTCTTAATTCTGCAAACACAAAGGCTGGCTTAAATACACACAGTCTGCTGGCAGCAGCATTCACTGTGGCAGCCACAGAGACAATCAAGGCTTTGGCATTTTTGATAACTACTGGCTTCTGTTATTAAGATGACAACTAGGATTAACACCTGGCTGTACAAGGAACTTAATTCATCTCCTCAACATGAATGCAGCAATTTTTAGCCAGCCTAGAAGCCCCAAGCAAGTTTATCACTCATGCCTCTACCTGAGAGTAACAACAGGGAGAGGTGGTGCTGAGAGCAGCTGCTTGAACTGATGAGTGCTTTGCACTTCCCCATCAAAGTTCACCTCCCACATCCTTGAGCCAGGCCGAGCACAGTATATCAGTGGCTGCTGATTCCCACTGTTTTTTCCAACAGGGAAGAAACAGGCTCCAAATTCTCCATCTCTCTCTTTGTTACCAATTTTCCAGAACTTCTCTCTAGTGGGGGAAAAAAGACAACAACAGAAGAATTAAAAAACCCCCCAACAAACCACAGCATACTTCTGAAGGCAGCATTAATAATGGCTCTGATGTTATGTTTTCCCTTGAAAAATGAAAGCATTAAGTGCTAGTTATGGTGCTTTAACAAAAGAACCCCAACAATCTATACTGACTATTCTAAAGCCTGTATGAAGTTTATGAAAGGCAGAGTAGAAATGTTTCTCAGATGTAAATCAGTGCTCAGAGCGTGAAGGTTTGATTTTTTCCCCTTTCCTGCAGAACCAGTTGGTCAACCTGGTGATGGGAAGATGATGCAAATGCTCCCACAAGCCATTTCCCATGGCATGAAAGGGAAGATGATGATCCTGAATAGTCAGCATGGATTTATGAAGGGAAATGCTGTTAATAGCTCCCCCACCAAGAGAATGATTTGACAGCAAAGAGCAGCAGAGGTTTATCTTGACTTCAGCAAGGCTTTTGACACTGCTCCTGCTCAAATCTTCACAAACTAAGTATGAGATGGATAGATAAGATAGAAAAATGCAAAGCTCTTAACTGGAGTAGGAACAATCCCAGGCACCAGTACAGCCAACTGACTGGAAAGCCCAGAAAGGGCCTGGGAGTGCTGGTGAACAACAAGCTGACCATGAGCCAGCCTGTGCCCTTTTGGCAAAGGCAATCAACAGCCTCCTGGGCTACACTGGGAAGTGCTGCAAGAAACTCAAATGAGATTATCTTTCCTCTCTTCTCAGCACTAGTGAGACATCTGGAGTACTGGGTCCAGTCCTGAGCATGAGAGACAGGGACATACTACAGCCAGTCCAGAAACAGGCCACAAGGACAACTAAGGGTTTGCAGCACTTATCCTGTAAGAAGTGGCTCAGGGAGGAACTCATCTGACCCCACATGTAAATACCTGATCAGAGTAAAGAAAGGAGTCAGTCTACTGGCAATGGCAGTGGTGCCCAAGGAAAGGACAAGAGGCAGTGGGCACAAATGGAAATACAGGAAATCCTACTTCAGTGTTAAGAAAAAGTTTTGCTGTTGTGGGGGTGGTGAAGCACCACCAAAGGCTGCCCAAAGAGCTTGTATCACAGTATCACAGTGTATTACAAGTTGGAAGGGACCTGAAGAGATCATCAGGTCTAACCCCCCATGCCAAAGCAGGATCACTTAGGGTAGTCCACACAGGAATGCGTCCAGGTGGGTTTTGAAAGTCTCCAGAGAAGGAGACTCCACAACCTCTCTGGGCAGCCTGCTCCAGGGCTCCATCACTCTCACTATAAAGAAGCTTTCTTCTCATGCTGAGGTGAAATTTTCTATGTTCAAGCTTGAACCTGTTGTTTCCTGTCTTATTACTGTGCACCACCCAAAAGAGCTTGGCCCCCTCCACTTGACACCCACCCCTCAGATATTTATACACATTGATGAGATCCTCTCCATCCTTGGAGCAGCTCAAAGCCTAAATGGACACCACCCTGAACAATCCGCTGCGACTCTGCTTTGAGGAGGAAAACTGGACTAGATGATCTCCAGAGATCACTTCAGAAACTGTGTGACTCTGCAAAGGCCAATATCTGACAAGTAAACCAGAACTTGCCTCTCAGTATCACACAGGTAGGTGCGTGTAAGTGAAGATATGAGCAGCCTTCCATCCAAATAATCAAGCTGAACAACCCGAGAATCCACAGTGGTTATAATCTGAACAGGAAACATCACAAAAGTAGCAGCAGCCTACAGGCAGGGGGGCAAAAAGAGAAAGAAAGAAAACATACTCAGTTCAGTAAGGTCTACTGCATTAAGCTAAAACTGCAAAATGCAGGAAAGATTCATGTAATGCTACGAATTCAGAGTTTAAGACAGAGCAGTTCCTTTCTCCTCCCCTTTAAGCATTGGAGCCTTGCTCTGGAAAGGCATAAAAGTCTGAATCTTTCCATTCCCAAAATCATTATTGAAGGCTTAAGGCAACAACAAAGATATTGTCCCTGTAGCATTCTGCCATTTTTTTATGAAGAGTGTGCTTGCTGTAACATGAAGAGGGGCTTCATTCTTGCTTCTGTAAGCTTTGTGCTTTTAATCAATTCTCTCAGCCCTTCCCACAGATACTTGCAGGCAGTGAACAGTTTGATAAGAACAAACTTGAGAGGTTACTTGATTAAACACAAACCAACACTTAAATTGCATTTAGGTGCTTTACATAACCTTACTTTCCCTACTACCCTGCAGCAAGCTACCCAAATGCTATTTATTATACAAGTGTCTCAGTTGGCATGAGGGGCAAAACAAAGTCACAGGCTTCTTACCCACCAGAAGCTACAAGGAACTGCACTCAAGTTTTCTAGCAGATAGTCACCATTTTTGACAGCTCAAACCTGTCTTCTTTGTCAGGAATGTGCCAAAGTGCACTACATGAGAGATTCATGGCATGAGCAGACACATTCCCTGGGCTTGCCCTTCTCACCTTTCCCCCCTCTCTTTCCACTACTGTTTTTTTATTGCCTTACATGTAGTTGCTTGCCTCTTTTAAATCAATTTTCTGTCAAAACCATTCATGAGGACTAGAAAGGACCTGGAAGTCTACCTACCATTTATTTCAACCCATCTACAGCTGTAAGAATGAGAGTATCCAGACAGAGCTAAGCAAAATCAGAGTCTGGGGCTGCCCTTTCTCAAGCTGTGCTCACTTGCTCCCTGAGACAGGACAAGGAGCAATGGATGTAAGCTGCAGCACAGGAGGTTCCACCTCAACACAAGGGGGAACTTTTTTACTGTAAGGGTCACAGAGCACTGGAACAGGCTCCTCAAGAGAGGCTGTGGAGTCTCCTTCTATGGAGACTTTCAAGGCCTGTCTGGATGTGTTCCCCTGTGACCTGAGCTAGATTGCATGGTCTGGCAGGGGGGTTGGACTCAATGATCTCCTTGGGTCCCTTCCAACCCCTGACATCCTATGATCCTGTGTGACTAAAACACACAGCTGAAGCTGTAGCTGGAACCTAAGGAATCCAATAAGCTCAGAAACACCAAGACCATAGACTTGGATAGTTGTAAGTTTCAAGAGGAGGAAGCTCAGCCAGGTTTTAATTCTGTACATTTGAAAGTGATTTTATGTTGCATTACTAAAACAGCTAGAAAAGGAGGTGAGGGACATTCACAGGTAAGGATTTCTATTGCCACTTCAAGAGCCTAGTTCTTCATCCCAACAGTCAAAGCCACCAAAACTCCACCAGCTGACAAGTCATCTTCTGCTCTGCTTCACTAAAATAGACAAAAAGATTCCACCTATCAGCCCCTGTGACCCTCTTCGTCTCAAACACAGTGTGTGACATTTTACCTTGCCTTGTTTTGATGTGTTAATCTTGATGGCTGACACTTTTCCCACATGATCTCCTACAAAAACACGCAGGGCAGCTGTGTCCCAACAGAGAGCTGTGACTTTCCTGCCCTTGTGCTCAGAGGAAACATAAATGCGTTCTGGCTTCCCGCGACGCTCCTGGTTCAGCTCCCAGACCACCACAAGACCTGAGCTACAACAGTTCAAAACAGAAAGTACAGTTTGAGGAGAAGGCTCCTGATGTTTTATCCATGACAAAAAAGATTCCAAAGTGTGGCCGTTTGACGCTGTGCCTTTAAGGAAGGGGCACACTGGCTAAATGTTTGTAAAATATTTTGGTTTTCTAAACGAATTTCATTGGTAGGATTGTGGGAGGAGAGATTGGACCCAGGGGAGTTGGGAACTTTCTCTCAGTCTTCCTTCCTTCGCTGTCCCTCTCGGCTGGATCTGCTTCTGGGATTCTGGCCAACTAAGATAAGATACTAACTCCCTGTGCAAGGCCTTTATTCCTTTCCTGCCCTGTTAACTGTCCTCGTCTCTTCTTCTACCTCTTTGGGGGAGAAGGGAGGTAGGGGGGTGAAGGGGGCACAGGGGGAAGCCCCTCTGTGGGGGGTCTGGTTTCTGGTTGAGTTCATTGGCTGTATATTCCTGTATATACTGTAAAATACCTGTATTTGTTGTGTTACATAGAATCTGTTTCCTTGTAAAATATACTCTCATTTCTCCGACTGGGTTTAGCCGTGGTCTCTTTCTCAGTGGGGGAGGGAAAGCAGAGCCTTTCCTTTCAAACCACCACACAAAGAAACAAAGAAAACCTAAGCAAAGCAGTACATCTCCGAGCTGGCTGTGCGCTTCCAAGTCAGGATGTGGGGAAACAAATAAGCATGCAAATGGATTTTAAGCAATCTAAGTGACAGTAACAACCAACTTAATGAAGGAATTGCTTCTGATGCTGAAAGGCCTCAGAGAGACATTTATCATGCTACCTTCACATGCATTAGCTCTCCCACAGATGTTCTGTTATGGAAATACTTATTCTGGAACAATTATTCCAGGAAGGGGGGGAAAGTTAAGCACACTGTGTGTACAGAGAACGACTCTGCAGGGGCCTCTACCAGTTAATTCCCTGCACTCTTCCCAGTGCTCAGCAGATGTTGAGGCCTGAATCTTAGAAGCTACTGTAAAAATACTTCTCCAGCATTCAGATTAGCAAGTACATTGCTCACCTGGTGGCAACAGCAACGTAGTCTTCGTCGTGCAAACAACAGGCAACCCGGGAAATGGCACCTTCCTGAAAGCAAGCATGGGAGTAAGTGCAGGGAAAAGCTTCTCTTGCACTGCCTTTAGCACTACATAACTCCTACTTTTAAGACATAAACCAGATTCATGTCACCACCACAGCTGCCACCACCTTGTTGTGATGTGGGTTTGGGCAGGTTTTTTTGTTGTTTGCAAACATTGTGCTCTAAAAAGATGCAGCTGACAGCATCAAGAGAAAAAAGCCATTGAAGTTCATTTTCTGATTTGAAAAGCACAGCAGCCAGTCCCTTCTCCTCAGCCCTATGGAAGCTGTTTTGCCAGGACTAAGTCAGATCTTCCCAACCTTAAAGGAAACAGCTGCATTCATGTTACAGGGGGAACAGCAGTGGCCCCCAGGGGACAGCATCTGGCTGTAGAAACAGCAATCCCTCTCTCACGACCTGCTTCAGCAAGAGCGAGCCAGCCTATCTTCTCTTTGTTTAACCAAATAGATCACAGTTTGGACATCCAAACATTGGTAGCTACCTACATGCAGGCTGCTCTGCTTTCATATTCAAAGTTTTCTTCTAATTCTTAAGTATTCAGGGGACTTTGCTGCTGCTGTTAAAAGTGAGAATTTGAAAAACCAAAGGTCTGACCCTCTCAAGTAATTTCTTTCACCTCTCATGAAATCTGTTACATCACACTCTTGGGGATGGCACTGCAGCATCACAACCTTTTTTAAGCTGAGCACTCCAAAACTTCACCTCATTTGGACCACTCAGCAAACTGAAAATGCCTCTTGACTCTTAATGAAAATGAACTTGATGTACTGTCTCTTTCCCAGACCCTTTTCCCCTGGAAACTTCTGTATAGAGTATTTTATCCTTACCTTATGGGTGAGAAAGAGTCTCTGCTTCCAGCCATCTTTCTGTATAAGGTTCAGTCCTCCTCCTGAACTGCCCAGAGCTAGCCATCGCTTTGACACGTCTATACAAGTGCACTGAAGGAATAAAGATCATAATTAGATGGCATTAGATGACTGCTAGCAAGTACTAACAACAGCATCTGTGGCAGTGTGAAGCATCCTTTTCTTCAAGGCTTCACTGTTCATCATCTCTGTGTGCCACTCCTGAAACACTGGCAGCTGTCAGTGTCTGGAGCAAGCAGGACAGCACAGCAACCATGTCAGGCTGCTTTATTTACCCCACAGCTGCATCAAGAAAACACACATACAGTGTAACAGGATCCTTTGTCTTCAAGACCTCTTCTTCCCAAAGTGTTTGTCCCCATGAGCCAGCATGCACACTCCCAAACCCAACAAGGTGAGTCCTGTGGTTTAATCAGCTAATAAACCATATAAGGTCACTATCTGAACTAAACCAAACCCCAACACCACCACAAACTCACCTTCAGACGACTAGAATCCAGCCTGAGGGCAGAAAGCAATGGATCCAAACACTCAAACTCTGCCAACACATGGTTGTAAGAGTCTGGAACTATTGGCACAGAGGCCATTGATGTGCCCAAGCAGCCCTACTCACTCATGGGTGCATCACAGATTCAGCTTTCAGTTGTACCTGCCAAAAAATAAACGAGTTCTTGATTAGTTCACTTCTTAGTATTACAACTCTTCTTCTATGTTTAAAGCAGCATTTAAAACCAAATGTCTGCTTGTTCAAGCAACATTAGGTTTGCTTGCCAAAAAAAGGCCCCAGATCTGCAAAACTAGACCCTGCTTCATCTATAAGAAGTCTTTGTTGAAGTTCACTTCAGAAAACTTAATCCATCAGCCACCTAACCGTGGAAATATTTAAGTTGTAGCTATATTTACAGCCACTTGTGAAACAAGTTCTCCCCATCCAGGGCAAAAGCCTTGCTCTGTGCTAAAATGCACACACTGCCACTACAATACACCCTTGATTTGAATCTAATTTTCTCAAGGAAAGCATTCAACCTTGGATTTTATACCTACATCATCTTCTCCCCACCTCCCAGCCTAAATTTAAGGCTTATTTTCCTCAGTTGCTACCAGATACAGAGCTATCTGCATTTGTGCATCTTTAAAGGCAAACATAAACACACACAAGCTGCCCTTTCCGTAGTGCCTCCTTTGCAGCACCCAGGGCAGATAAGGTGGCATGAAACCCCAGGCACAGGCTCGTGGTGTTTATTCCTGAGCAACACGTGCTTTAAAGGAATCTCTTGTTGAGAGCTGTATGTTACAAAACCATCACACTTCATACTCAAGCCCTGCTATTTCTAACTAACGTTTGGCATGCGATCACGTAAATTCAACAAACCCTCCCCAAAACACTGTCATGTGAAACCTCACGTTTCCGTACCAGCGACTGACTGCTCACTCTTCACCAGGGAGCAGGAAAAAGGAAGGCGGACTTTCAGCCAAAGAAACTGAAAACTGTCTCTTCGAAATCCTCAAAAAGTCTTTAAAATCTGAGATTAAGAGGTACGAGAACATCCCTACCCCAGCGATAAAGTCTGGACAGTCTCTGGTGGCTTTAAAAGCATCGTTTAAGTTCTGCATTAGAGTATGTGGCCCAGAACGCCACCCCAGTGCCCGTTTTACACGTCCTATCGCAAAGAAGGTCGCAGAAAACCCGAGATTTTAATCATTTCTCGGAAAACAGCAAGCGGCTGGCGTCCGCCCCAGCGCTGAGCACTCGCTGCCCGCCTGCCAGCTCCCGCCGGAGAGAGCACAGCCACTCCACCTGCTCCTGCGAGAGCGGCGGAGTGAAGCCAGGTACCGCTTAGAGCTCGGGAGAATCCCACCCCGCGCAGCAGCAGCTGTCCGGCCCGGGCGGGCAGGGATGCCGCTGATCCCGCCGCACCCTACGGACCGAGCCCCGAGGATTCCCGAAGGCCTGGGCGGGGCACCGAATGCCGGCACCAAGGAACGGATGCCAGGGAACCTTACCGGCGAGCAGCGGCGCACGCAGCAGCGCTACGAAAGCGGCGGCAGCAAAAGCTACCGCTGGACAGGCCTCCTGCCAGGAACTGGGACGGAGGAAGTCACGGGAACGGCGGTAACAGCGACTCTCTGGAACCCAGACGGCCTCTCCTCCCTCAGACGCACACCGTCAGCAGGTCGGTCTCCCCCAGGAAGGAGAGCGGAGGAGAGCCAAGTCCTACTGCGGGGCCGCAGACCGTGCTGCCAAGAAGCCCCGCCCGCTCGCGGTCCGCCGGCCCGAGCCCGCCTCTGCTGCCCGCGGGCCCCGCCCACTCCCCTACGCCACCAGCCGTGGCCCCGCCCCGAACCTCGCGGCACGTGATCCGCCGAGAGGCGGGGACGCTCGTGCTGCGTCATGCCGGGCGCGCCCGCGCGAGAGGAAGCTGCGTCACGTGCGCCCGCCTGCCCCGGCCACGTGACGCTGACGCGCGGCGCCCCCTCCCGCCGCGGGCCGTTGCCGAGGGGAGGCCCCTCCCCCGCAGCGCGGTGGCGGCGGCGCCGCCGACCTAGGAGAGGAGCAGCCGGGCCGCTGGGGCCGATGGCGGGGGACGAACGGGGCCTGCGTACCGCGTGGCCGGGTGACGGCGGGGCACGGGAAGGGCCGGGCGCTGCGCGGCGAGGGGGTGGGTAAGGGGGGCGGTGGCGCTGTTTACTGCCGCGTCACTCCCCCCTCCGCCGCTACTGTCATGGCGACGGGGGAGGGACTGTCACGTGAGCGCGGAGGGGGCGGGAGGGGGACCGGCCCGCGTCACGTGACCGTGCGGCCACGCGTGGCGGCTTGTTCCCTCGTCACGTGAGGCGGGCCCGGCCCCTCCCCGCCCTCCCGGCGCCCCGCGGCTTGTTCCGGTCACGTGCCCACCCCTGCCCGCCCCATGGCCCCGGCGGCGGCGGCCCGACCCCCGTAGCGCCCGCTCCCGCCCCGGGCCCCTCCTTCCGGCAGCGGCCAGCACGCCGGCCCGGAGCTGGTCTCCGCCACTGCCCGCACGGTAAGGTGCCCGCTGGCGCGGGGGACGGGGAGGTGGTGGTGCCGGGCACTCTACTCGTGGGTGTGTGGGGGCCAGCGGGGCCCGATCCGCCGTACGGCCGCGCTGCCCTCGCAGTTCCCTCCTCGGTGTGACAGGGCAGCGCCTGCTGGGGACCGCTGCGGCGGGCCCGGTCCTGCGGCGGCTCGGTGAGGCGTGCTGCGGCGGCCTTTGGCCTCCCGTTCTTCTCTACCTGCTCCCCACCGCGGCAGTGGCGGCCTGGCGGGGCCCGGGGTTCCGTGAGGAAAGGGACTGAAGCGTGGCGGCAGCTGTCTTTCCGCGGCCCCCGGGGAGGGGGCGGTGGAAAGATGGCAGCGCTACGCCGGTGGGATGGTGGCGGGGGGGGGCACCGGGTGCTTGGTTGCGGGTGCGGGCGACAGACAAAGAGGTGCCCTCGATCCGCCTTCCAGGGCAGCGGCCACCTTCTGCCGGGCACGCCAGCAGCCGAACAGAGCCCACCGAGGTCGTCCGAGATACCCTCGGGCCTATTTGTCCGCAGTCCGAAGCACCCATCCCCATATAGGCAAAGAGAGGCCGGGGATGACCCTTCAGGCGGGTTCAGGGCATTTCTCTGCTCGCTGCACTGGTCGCCAGTGTGCAGGACAAACGGCACCGCACAGGCCTCCCCGTTCTGTGAGCAGTGATCCTCTGACAGGTTGCTGCTGCCCACTCTTGTCAGCTCCCGGACCCCACCCTGGGATCCCTGGGCTGTGCAGCCGAACCGTCGGGGCCTGGCTGCCTACCCATGGCACTGCGGTTCGGGCTGGGCCATTGGCGTAGACATTCTGCTGTTCCCTGTGGGGAGTGGAAACCTAGCAGCAAGGCCTGCATCGAGTCTGCCAGAGCTCCCCTGCCACCCCGTGCCTAGCCTGCCCAAGTCGGGGTTATTGAAACGTGTAAAAGTTCTCTTCATTTCTGCTCAGAACCCCAAAAAACCACGTGGGAAGAAACTGAAGTGCTGGTAGTGAAGGGTGCTCAGGACAGGTGTTGTAAGGAACAGGGGAAAGAAGTACCTCGGTTTAGAGGTGTTTAGGAAGAGCTGCTGTGTTAGAGGAAGGGTAACTGTTGGAATTTGATGGTATTTCCTGAAGCTTTTTTCACTCTCACAGGGCTAGGAGGCTTCTGGGTGGTTAAGCAAACAGGACCCTTTTATTGTGTGTTGTATGCTCACACTTAATCTTCCTGATAGACCTTGCCAGTTGTAATTGCAGCTGAAACTGACATCCTCAAGACAGGCTTGATGACAAGTCATACCCCATGGGCTAGAACCAGTGTTCCATCCATCAACTCTTAACCATCACTTCAAAAGCTCTACCACTGAAGAGTTTAAAATAATGTGTCTGACTTCCCTGTTCTGGAAGATACTTAGAGAAAGCTCTGTCTTCCAAAATCTGCAGCTGAAGAACTCTTTTAGCAGCAGATTAAAATGATCCTGTAAAGCTGTAAACCAGCAGCTTTTCCCTGCCTGCATGTTGCAGTCATTGCCCCTTAGAGCAGCAGTGTCATCATCTGCAATACTGACTCCTGGAAACTTAAATGCAGAGGCTCTGAGTTTTGGGCAGGCATGGAGAGAGCATTGCTGGCTCTCACCCTTCTGTGTGCTAAAACCTTAAGAGTCCAAAAAGAAGAAGAGACTGGCGTGCCTGAGTGTGTTTAGCACAGACACACTCTTCCCCTCTGCAGTGAGTAGGGGACCAGCCTCATACTCTTCCAGCAGAGAGGCAAGATTTCTGTTTCAGAATTCTCCCTTTATTTCTTGTTACAAGAAGCCATTTTGTGTGCATTAGTGACAGGCAGTAACTTCCCTAAATCCTGGTTATTAGTATCTTTTATTCTTTCTCCAAGGTTTTGCCCATTTTGGGTAATGCTTACTGTGCTTGTGAGTCGTGTCATCCTGCTGCCACCCCTAAATCACTGCATGAGAAAGGAAGCACAGCAATGAGATAAAGCAAGAACAGCAGCGAGCTAGTGTGTTCACTCTCCCAGAAGGTAGGACAAGTCACTTGTGGGATAATTGTGTGCTCATGGATTGCACACTGCAGGGCACTGTGCTGGAAGCACCATGGCTGTAAAGGAGAAGTTGCTAGCTGCTGATCCTTTTCTGCCAGAGCTGAAAGACTGGTTGTAGGTGGGTGAAATAGGCATGGTAGAAAAGCAAAGCAGCTTGCATCAGAATGAGCCTGACTCTGGAAATGCTCTCCTTTTTCTTCCAGTTCAGTACCAGTTTATTTCCTTTGTATTCTGTGGCTTTGTCTCTGCTGCACTGGATAACAATGACCTTAGAGGATTGTAAAGTAACAAAGGGAGGAGGGGGGAAGTCAAAATCCTTGGTCTTGCATACCTTTTTTCCAGTCAGTTACAGTGTGTGGCCAGCTGCCCTTTTCTGGGAAGGATAAGGTGCTGATGAGCGACTCCAGGAAGCTCTACATAGAATGATAGCGTCAATAGCACTGGAAGAGAGTAACGCTGCTGGGGAGCCTGTGATGGATTTATCATAGGAAAAGGTGCTGCAGTCATGCCATGCAGTTTTCTTTGAGAAAGAAGTATTAGCAGGGCTGCTCTGGCTGTGGCACAGTGTGTGCTGTGCCTGCTGCAGTGGTGCTGATGTGAAAGCCCACGTTCAGCTCGGCATCGCCGAAGGCTTCGGCAAAGCTTTGCGTGGCTGAAATGGTGAAGGAGCAAAGCTCGAGCACAGAGCCCTTTGGCTGTTCTTTCCATTTAGTGTTTTACTTCACTCATTTTGGGGGATTTTGAAGACTTCTGCTGAAGTGAATGCTGTGCTGTGTTGCATGCAGGGCCCAGGAAATATTAGAGGTGTTCTAAAGCAGAGGAAAGAGGAGGCTCAGCATTTTAAAATACCATTTTATGTGTCAGTAGTAAAGTTTATGGTGCACAAAATACAGCAGTTGGACAGACTAAACCTTTGCAGCAAGCAGAGCAAAGATGCACATTTTTGGTAAGTGTAGGACAGTGGGTTTGTGGAGTGTGATCCTGCTGCAGTCTTCTTAATCTCCTGGGAAATGTAAGGGTGAACCTGCAGGGAGGAATGACAGTGGCTGCTGGGGAGAAGAATGCAGCAAGCCTCAAAGGGCTTGTTGATGTGAGAGACTGGTGATTAAAACCACCAGTGTGTTGATGTAGGTATGACATTAGTCCCTTGGACTTTAGGGGAGAGGAAGAGTGAACTGGCCAGCTGGAATCAAGTGTACAAAACATTGAGCTTTGGGAAGCACACAGGAGTGTGGCTGCACCTTATCACAGAGAACTGCAAATCTGTGCTGCTTTTTCACATACCTTGTATTCTTCCCTTTTCTGAAATGACTTAACATCTGCCATTCACACTGAAGAAGGGAATGGCTGCCAAATGCCAGAGGAAATGTGGAATTGATGTCAGGCTTAGCTTCAGTACCCTTCTGAACTTGGAAAAACCAGTAAAGGAACAGGAAAACTGGGTTATCAGTTTAAATGTAAGCTTTGCTGGCCTTTTATTGAAGCAAACCCAGCATCAGCAATGCCTTTGGATTCATTTTTGATGTAACTGGCAGTATTCTGTTTAAACTGCTGGTTTCACTGACAGAGGGGATGCTGTTTATGTGGCAGCACGTTTCAGATACGGTGTGGGCACGAACGAGTGAATGTGGGTTGCCTTTCTTGGGTACAGGCAGGAGTAGTGAAAGAGCTGCAGCAGAAATCATGATGCTAATTAGCTCAACTGTGTGTTCCTAATAGCTCCTGGTAGCCACAATGGCAACATCATCTGAAGAAGTCTTACTGATTGTAAAGAAGGTTCGTCAGAAGAAGCAGGATGGAGCTCTCTACCTTATGGCTGAAAGGATCGCATGGGCACCTGAAGGCAAGGACCGATTCACAGTCAGCCATATGTATGCAGACATCAAATGTAAGTCAGCTCTTTTCCTACTCCAGTGGCAGTAAGCAGTAGTTCAATAAACACTTAAATACAACCCAAACCTGAATTTGCCATGAAACACCAGCAGGTAAGTTAGGGAGGCTGTGAAGGTTTAACCAGGTTACTCTGTATAGGGGCAGAAATCAGGGGCGTGGTGAAGGATCACCAGTTCATGAGGGATGCTACTGTACAGCTTCTGTGGCCTTCAGATGCTGTACTGCATTTGCTGCTAACTTTGGATAAACTTCTACTGCAAGTTGAACTGGAAGTCATCTTTGCCACATGCTTGTGGAGAGAAGGGTGGGAGGAGGGTTGAGGAAGGGTATAGGCTTTTCTGTGTTAGAACACAGAAGCTATCTGGAATGGCATGTGGTGAACTAGCCAGCTACAGATGTTTCAGTTTTCATGTAAACCAAACCTTGCTGGCTGGTTTTCCTCCAGCAGACCATAGCTTCAGGAGTGCTAGCTTCTGGAATTTGGCCTAACAGGTGACCATCCAAATCAGCATTTCCTATTGCAGAGTACATGCAAGTGAGAACTGGACAGCAAATGCCTAGAGCATGCTGCCTTTCTGGCTTCAGTTAGTGCTCCTATGCCATGTGCTGTAATGCCAGAAGAAGGAATGGAAAGTAAGTTGCATGGAAAAGGTTTAGTGATGATGGCTGTTTAAAGGCACATACAAGCACTGCAGCATGATCAGAAGTGTGATGAATCAGAAGTAGTGCAGTGTCTCCTTAGATACAGATGTGCTAAGGAGTTTTAAAGCTCTGTTCACCTATAGTACAACTTTGTGAAGGTTTTATTTAGCTGTTTATTGAAGTCTGTTACTTGGATGAAAGGTGCTCTTTTTTGTCATCTAATATTGAGAGGTAAATTTGTAATGGAGATGATGATTTAGTGGTGACATCTGGTTCCTGTCTCCCACTTGCACTGGAGAAAGGGGCAAGATTCAGAGTTAGGTTAGTGCCATTTTTGTGCCACACTGAAGTCAGCGTAGCACAACAGCCCATAAACACAGCTGTCCTTTCCTCTGCTCCCTCTGGTTACAAGAAAGGCAGCAGGAGTTAGGTTTCTCTTGTGAGTCATGAGGGTGTAATAGCACCTTGGAGGCATGGGTGATGGACTTTGGGAATACTGGTGGCTAAAGATGCTTGTCACACCACTTGAAACCAGCCTGCTTTTGCTGCCAGCAGAAGTACTCTTACCCCACCCTGCCTCTGCCCCTCTGTGGGAATTGGTCCAGCTGGAAAAACAAAAGGAGGTTACTTTCAGTGGGTCAGTCTCATGGATTGGCTTGCTGCATGAATGCCAACATCTTACAAGTAAGGCAGCAGGAAGAAGTGGAAAGGGGAAATGAGGTTGTCACCTTTCAGCAGCAGCCTGGACTGGTACCAGGTTCAAGTGTCCAGCTGATGACCATCTGATTTGCAGCCATTTTCTAATGGAGGATGTGGGGAATGCAAAGATTAATCAGGGCTCTTGATCAGTAGCTGAAGGATATTGAGCAGTAAGCTACTGGTGTCTGTGTCTTGTGTTTTAAAGAGAGCAAGGAGCAGGGTTCAGACTAATTCAAGGGGAAGACTGACTGTTCCACTTTGACAGCTGGAATTCACACACAGGGTAACGGTATTGATTGGATGAAGAGGATAACTGATACAAGCAAATACTCTAGGGGGGAGTTTCTTGTCTAAGCTTACTGTCTGCTGCTAATTAATGCTCTCTGTTATCTAGGCCAGAAAATCAGTCCAGAAGGTAAAGCTAAAATTCAGCTCCAGCTAGTATTGCATGCAGGGGACACAACCAACTTTCACTTCTCCAATGAAAGCACAGCAGTGAAGGAGCGAGATGCAGTAAAGGATCTTCTTCAACAGCTGTTGCCCAAGTTCAAAAGGAAAGCTAACAAAGAACTTGAGGAGAAGAACAGGTAAAGAAGCCCTCAGCTTTTTGGGTGTCTTTAAATTGTTTCCTAACTACAGTGTATTTCTGCTAGCAGTTGGTACTGCAACAAAAGTGATAGGGCATTTGTTTCCCTGGTAAAAATCTCTCCACTTCCAGTTTAGAGGCAGTTCCCTGAGCCTTACATAACTGGAACATGTTGAGACTACACTTCTGTTCTCACTGACACGTTCCTGAGGTGTAGAGGCAGCCAGCCCCAGCTGCCACCCAGGCTTTGCTATCCATGGCTGTGAGATGAAAGCACCCCTCTGGCAGTCTGCCTCTTCATAGTCTCCCTAAGTATATATGTACTGCTTAGAAAAGCTGCATTTTCCTTTTCCTTTCTTTTCCAGCAACTATCTTCTGCCTTGATTTGTGATTTTAATTTGGTTTAATTGTTGTTTGGTTTTGTTTCCCCCCTCAAATCTTTCCTGGTGTTTCATATATTCTATCAAACTGCTGAGTGTTTTCCCCCTCTCAAATCTTTCCTGGTGCTTTATATACTCAACCAAACTGCTGAGTGTTCCCCCCCACCCCACTTGAGATGCAGTTTGTTTGTTATTTGACATACAGGATGTTTATTCTAAAAGTAAAAGGCTTGAGAAGGACCTGAGTCCTTTTCCCAAAAAGGCTTCTAGCATACACTTCTGTTCCTTTAAAATGTTTGTGTTAAACCAGTCCTTGTGGCCATAGAGCACCCCTCTCTGGCTCTCCCCAGATGAGCTGCACTTCGTTCCAGCATCTGCTGTGAAACCTGTAGCTACTACTTTCCATTCCCATAGACTGTTGTGGCCTGGAACTTAGGCAGGTTAAAGCTGGGGTTTCAATCACAGGAGTGCTGCCTCATTGGGCAGACTGAATCTTTACAAGGAGTTTTCCCAGCAGAAGGGCAGGAGCCCATGTGCTGGAGCTCTGACACACCCAGGCTTAACTGGTTCCAGTACTGTAGCAACCACTAGGGTCTACAGCAGTGCAGGCTGCTTTGGCACTACTTACCAGGTAGTTTCTCTAGGCTGCATGCCTTATTTGCAACAGCTTTAATGCTGAGTACAGAGCAGCCTTAGCTCTGAATCTTTGTGTGCAGCATTTTGCCACACAGCACAAAGAGCTTGCCTGAAGGGAGGTTGTAAGCCAGGTGGGCGTTGGTCTCTTCTCCCAGGCAACCAGCACCAGAACAAGAGGACACAGTCTCAAGCTGCACCAGGGGAGGTTTAGGCTGGAGGTGAGGAAGAAGTTCTTCATAGAAAGAGTGATTGGCCATTGGAATGTGCTGCCCAGGGAGGTGGTGGAGTCACCATCACTGGTGATGTTTAAGAAGAGACTGGATGGGGTGCTTGGTGCCCTGGTTTAGTTGATTAGATGGTGTTGGGTGATAGGTTGGCGTCAATGACCTCTGAGGTCTTTTCCAATCTGGTTAATTCTATTCTACTACTTTTCTACTCTATTCTATTCCTAGTTACACACAAGCCACATCTCCACTCATCAGGGTCACCTTTTGTTATACTATAGTTGGTCTATTTATCTGGAGCACAGCTTCCAGCTTTGTTGTTCTATAGATGTTCAAATCACCCTGAGCAGTGCTTCCAGGACAAGATGTAAGCTGGCAAAGACCTTTATTACTTTATACAGCAACATTATCTAGTCTGTCAGAAGGCACATGGGTCACATCTCAGTTGGTTATTTTCTACTGGCATGGGTGTAATTAAGGCATAAATAGGTCAAAATAACAAAACAGTATTTCAACACATCCAACCAAATTCTGCCTAGTTTCTCTCCTTCAGTTACAAGGTGTTTACATTCTTTTCAGTCAAAGACAAAACATAGCCCTCTCTAACTGGAGCAAAGGCAAATCTTCCCTATAGCCTTCCAAAGTTATCTGAAAACAACCTCCTCCTACACATGCTCAGTCACAATCTGTTAGAATAGAATAGAATAGACCAGGTTGGAAGAGACCTTTGAGATCATCAAGTCCAACCTATCATCCAACACCATCTAATCAACTAAACCATGGCACCAAGCACCCCATCAAGTCTCTTCCTAAACACTTCCAGTGCTGGTGACTCCACCACCTCCTTGGGCAGCACATTCCCATGGCCAATCTCTCCTTCTATGAAAAATTGCTTCCTAATATCCAGCCTAAACCTCCCCTGGCGCAGCTTGAGACTGTGTCCTCTTGTTCTGGTGCTGCTTGCCTGGGAGAAGAGACCAAGCCCCACCTGGCTACAACCTCCCTTCAGGGAGTTGGAGAGAGCAAGAAGGTCTCCCCTGAGCCTCCTCTTCTCCAGGCTAAGCAACCCCAGCTCCCTCAGCCTCTCCTCACAGGGCTGTGCTCCAGACCCCTCCCCAGCTTTGTTGCCCTTCTCTGGACACCTTCCAGCAAGTCAACATCTTTCCTAAACTGAGGGGCCCATTGGACCATTAGAAGCCCAAGTCTAGTGAGAGGGCTTCATTAGCTTTATTTGCAGTAGATGAGGCACAAAAATTTCAGTCAAGAGGGGATTGGACGTGGCACTCAGTGCCATGGTTTAGTAGTCATGAGGTGTTGGGTGACAGGTTGAGCTTGATGATCTTTGAGGTCTTTTCCAACCTTATTGATTCTATGATTCCTGAATTTTAAGATCTTAAACAAGAACTGGATAGTGCTGACACCTCCTTCCCCCACCCCCTTTCTTATGGAAGACCAAGAAAATCCATAGAGGCTTTTACAGTTCAGGAGACTCCAATCCTGGATGTGCAAAGACACGAGAGCACCACGGAGTAATTAGGACAAGACAATGAACCCCCCATTAACTTTTTCTTGGGCATTAACTGCTTTCTGTGCTACTCCTCACACATTTTTTATCTGAATGTTCTGAACCAAACAGAGCTCTTGCTGTTGGTGGTTGTGTTGAGGGCTGCACAGCGTTCTGAAAGCCAAGTTTGTGTCTGTTCCTTTTGTGAGCTCTACGTTAGCGATGGAAATCCCAGGGGCCGATTCTGCAGCGTTTCAATTCTATTCACTACATTCTTTTACCAGAATGCTGCAAGAAGATCCTGTTTTGTTTCAGCTCTATAAAGACCTTGTTGTGAGCCAAGTAATCAGTGCTGAAGAATTCTGGGCCAACCGTTTAAGCCTGAACGCAGGGGATAATTCTGCGGCACCTAGCAAGCAGGATGTGGGCATCTCTGCAGCGTTCCTGGTATGTTGAACCTCTAACTTCAAGCATTGGGGAGCAAACAAGTGGGGGAAACTCAAAGAGTTCTTCTCATGTACTTTATTGCCTATACTTTAATGCCTTTACCTGGTTCCACAACCTCTCTCCACGTGTTAGACAACTGCAAGTGTAAACAAGAGTAAAGTTTTGTGCAAATCTGCAAACCTTTAAGCTTTGTCTATTTCAAGTGCTCAGTTTGAACTTGAAACTGTTGGGAGTAGATGACCTGCAAGGCTCCTTCCAACCTCAGCCATTCTATGAACAGGCAGGTATTGTTTGTATTGCTGCACTGCCTCCCATAAAACAGGAGTAACAGGGAGCTTGCAGTCCCAAGATTACAGGGTGTATTAAAAGAGCATCTGTTGCAGCTTGACAGGCAGAAATGAAACTGCAGAGAATTTCCACACAAAAGGTTTTGCTCCCTCCCCAGTTTGGTGTTTTTTTAAACCAGTACATGCTTTCAGCTACTTGAAAAACAGCTTCTCTGTCTGAAAGCTCTTTTTAACTCTCTTTTTTCCCCAGCTTTGCTCTGTTATGCATTTGCAGAAGCCATGCTTCAGTAATCTCAGTGCAGTCTAGAAGTAATCTGGGTACAACCTTCAGATTCCTCCCACAGAGACATGTTTCTGCTTCTGCAGCAAAGGTCACACAGATTCTGACTCTTTAGCCAGAATCCCATTTCCAGCTTTGCAATTATTGTGCATACATCAAGGGTTTAGGGGGGAAAGAGGAGTTGGGGGCTATGACTTGGCTGCTGTAAAAAACAGTTGGGTTTTTCCCTCTAGAAATACCTGAATCTGTTACCAAATGAACTTGATTGCTCTGCTTTCCTGTCTCCCATTATCCTTACACCTTAACATTGAAACCAACCAACCAAAAGCCACAAACCTTCAAAAGTGAGGTTGTGCTTGTGTACTCTGCATTTGTGGAGAAGAAAGCTTCTGATGTTAAGATATCCCAGTTCAAGGTTAAGGAACTGGCTCTGCTCAGAGCGAGTCTTTCTGTAGGAAGAAGGTGGTGCAAAAGCTAGGATTCAGGTGTACAGGAGGAGGAAGAGAAGCAGGGCAGCATATGCCATCACATACACAATTTTTACTGTTACTAAGAACTGGGCTGAGCACTTGCCTGCTCCAGACCTGCTCCTGAAGAGACCACTGAGATCCAACTTGCAAGTCCTTGCTTACTTACCCTCAATTTCTAAATTCACTTTTATTTATCAAGTATATTTTCATGTATAAGGCCATAAGATGTAAGAGCCATAAATCCTCTTTTTGTCCCTTCTTTATCATCACTGATTATTCACTAGCTGAACTGTTGAATGAAGATGAGGCATGTCCAGTAAACATCCCTATTGGCACTTTGAAACAAGGATATGTTAAAACCAAGCATCCCTCCTTTTGACTGACAGTGGTCGTGGCTTTTCATCTTCCAAAGCTTGCACTCTCCCTGGGGAATTGTCCTTTAAGTAATAAGGATTTAAGCAAGGAGTAATTGATGCATCTTCTTCCAATTCCTCTGCCAAAAATACCCATTTGTGATCAAATCTCCTATGGATTATTGGAGGAAGAAGATGATCTGCAGGAGAATATGGAAGAGAAGGTTCCAAGGAGACCTTCTTGTGGCCTTCCAGGATCTGAAGAGCGCTACTAGAAAGCTGGGGAGGGACTTTTTAAGGTGTCAGGGAGTGATAGGACTGGGGGGGATGGAACAAAACTAGAAATGGGTAGATTCAGATTGGATGGTAGGAGGAAGTTCTTCCCCATGAGGGTGGTGAGAAACTGGCACAGGTTGCCCAGGGAGGTGGTGGAAACCTCATCCCTGGAGGTTTTTAAGGCCAGGCCAGGATGTGGCTGTGAGCAACCTGCTGTAGTGTGAGGTGTCCCTGCCCATGGCAGGGGGGTTTGGAACTGGCTGAGCCTTGAGGTCCCTTCCAAACCCTAACAGTTCTATGATTGCAAGATGCCAGTTCTTTCCCTTCTCCACTTACAGAAGGCCTTCAGTCAGCCATGACTGGTTTTCCTCCCTGTGTGCTTTGCTTTTAGGCTGACGTTCGGCCTCAAACCGACGGCTGCAACGGTCTGAGGTACAACTTGACTTCAGATATCATTGAATCCATATTCCGGACATACCCTGCAGGTAAGGGCAGTGCTTGACCTAACACAGACATGCACTTAACAGCTGTGTTCTACTGACTTCAGATGAAAAGGGTAGAATGTTAGTCTGAGCTGAGCCTGAGAGTACAAAGAGCCTTATCTTCAGTCCTCAGGATGATCTGCCCTGCCTCATGTGAAGGGTGGGAAGAAGCACGTGTTTAAAACATGCTTCTGAAGCAAAAACCTGGGGGGTTCTCTCTTCTTCTTAAATTAAAACAGTTGAACTTCTGTTGATCTTATAGATATATAGATATAACAAAAAAGAAAAGGTCAAGACAAGCTGAACTGTTTAAATGTTTAACAAGGAAAAACCCCAGCAACAGCTTGTGACTAGAGATCTGGTTTGCCTGATACTCCCCTCCTCAGCTTCTTAACTGTTACTTTTCTCATTAAATCACCTTTGGGAGGGAAATAATCTGATTGCCATTGTTCCCTTGCCATTCTGCTGAGCACTGCCACTGGTTCATTCTGGCCCCTACCTCAAAAGACTGAGGGTAGCTAAAACTCTGGCAAATGAGGCTTCTTGTGCTCGTGCAATTCAGATTGTTCAGACCACTGCTAGTGCATTTCTTTTTCAAAGCATTAGCCAGCCTTGCAGGGCATAAAAGAGGACCTGTTTGCTCCTGCTTAACCACTGCATGCCCTTACATTTGCTCAGCCTGAGTGAAGGCAGCACCAGGCAAAGCAAGGAAGCCAGCAAGGGAATTTTAACCTGGAATAGCGTGACAAGGAGGAATGATTTCAGGTTGAGGGAGAGTAGGTTCAGACTGGATCTTAGGAAGAAACTCTTCAGAAGAAGGGTAGTGAGACTCTGGAATAGGCTGCCCAGGGTGGTTTTAGATGCCTTCTTCCTGGGGGTGTTGAAGGCCAGGTTGGATGAGGCCTTGTGCAGCTGAGTCTAGTTGAGAGGCATCCCTGCCCATAGTGGGGAGGTTGGAGTAGGTGATCTCTAAGGTGCCTATGGTCCTAAGCCATTCTATGATTCTGTGAACATTGAGTGTCCAATTTAATGTGCCAAATACCTCTTTTGGTTAAGGGGCATTCCCTGTGTCCCCACTCTGTAGTGATTTCTGGCATGCAGAAAGCTGTGGCTTCTGTCTTCACTGGTATTGAAATGAGCATTTCACAGCTGCTGACTTTGAGTTTAGACTGAGTGTGTGATCCCTGGAAACCTTTGCTCTCTTGTTCAAGATTTTGCCCTGGATACCTTTTTCTCTGCCTGGAGCTGGGTAGAAGATTTAGAAGCCTAAAGCTCTACCACAGGGTAGATGATCTCTGAGGTCCCTTCCGACCTGAGCTGTTCCGTGGTGCTGTGATTCTGTGATGTCCAAAGATGTGTGAAACAGTTCATAACCATTGTGGGGGGTTTTGTTCACAGTCAAAATGAAATATGCAGAAAATGTTCCACATAACATGATGGAGAAGGAATTCTGGACACGATTTTTTCAGTCTCATTACTTCCACCGGGACAGGCTCAATACAGGCTCAAAAGACCTCTTTGCAGAATGTGCCAAACTGGATGAAAAAGGTAAGCTTGGTGACTTTGCCTCTGCAGCAACCTGCCATGGTCTTAACTACACCCTAGAGCACACCACCTTCCAGCAAGAGGTGTATCTAGCAAGCCAGCAAAGCTGAAGTCAGAAATGTGCTTGCTTGGTGGAGCAGCTTGTCTGTGGAACTGTCAAGCAAAAGCCACAGTTGTCATTGGAAGCTAGCTGCAGGTTTGCTGCTGTTTGTGTTTCATAGCCAGTGCAGATCTGGAAACAAATTAGACTTTGGAAAGTGGTAGCACTAGAAATAAGCTTTGTTACAACTCATGCTACAGTAACTGCCTGGAAGGGGCCTCCAAGAAGGCTGGGAAGGGACTCTTTCAAAGGGGATAGGACAAGGGGCAATGGTTTGGAATTAGGGAAGAGGACATAGAGGTTGGACATGAGGAACAAGTTCTTTGCCATGAGGGTACTGGATCACTGGAAGGGGTTGCCCAGGGAAGGAGTTGAGGCCCCATCCTTGGAGATACTCAAGGTCAGGCTTGACTAGGCTCTGACCAGCCTGATCTATTGAAGGATGTCCCTGCTTACTGCAGGGGGGTTGGACTGGATGAGCTTTGGAGGTCCCTTCCAACCCAAGCCATTCTATGTGCTGTAATGCTAGGTTGACCATGCTGTGCCATCAGTTCCTGGGATAATTTCACCTGCAGCATCATTCTGTGGTATGTGCACAACTGACAAAACCTGTAGCTTTTGTTACAGATCAGTTTGCAGTTCTAGACAAAGGTGGCTCTTGCTTAAGATTTTCCAGAGGAGCTGCCCATCCCTCTTCCCTGTCAGCCTTTTTAATGTGAAGTCTTAAAATAGCCTCAGACTTCAGATTTTCAGTGAATTCTGGGGGTAGGTTTGTGACACTAACAGAACTGAGATCTCTTAACACCATCCCTTAGTCTGGTGTTCTAGCATTCTATGAGGGATCCACAGCCCTTCACAAGTAAAATCTCTCAGCAGATACAAATGAACCATTCTACCCCAAGGCAGGCCAGCAAGAGAGTGCCAAAAGGAGAACAGGCACAATTAAGGCTTCCAACTAGTACAGCTACATCTTCAGTTTATGTCTTTTAACCAAACAGTATCCATGAGGTGTAGAAGCTGATGAAGACTGCACTAATTAGCAATCTCTTACAATGACTTTGCAGCTTTATTGCTTGTTTTAAAATGGAACTTTGAAGAGAGGGGAAGGTTTTACTCACAGTGATAGCTGGCTAGCTGCAGAACCTGTGTGTCTTCTCCTTTCAAGGTTAAGCATGATCTGATAACCTCCCCCCAATTATTTGTTTAGATAGAGTTTTTCATGGTTCTTTGGGTGTTGTTTGTTTGGTTTTTTTTCCCCATACAGGTTTAAAAACGATGGTGTCCCAAGGAGTGAAAAACCCCCTGATAGATTTAACAGCTTTGGATGATAAATCATTAGATGAAGTAAGTAGCTGGCAAAAAACACAACCCAACACACCCCTGCCCCCCTTCAGTTTCATTGCAGGAGAAACTGGCTTGCTCTTCTAACTACAAATACCACTTTGTAACTACAAATACCACATCAATTACTGGGCTGCTGCAGAGGTTGGGTAGTCAACATGCACACAGTTGTCTGTGTGTAAAGAAATTGAGGCTGTGCCCATGGACCTGTGTGCCTCAGCTGGCTGCCTGCCTTACTGTGCTGGGTCTAAAGGCAAGATTTCCCTGTTTTTATTAAGGAGTTATCCTTCCACTTGGGTGGCTTTTTCTCTTTTGTCTAAAATTGACTCCCCAGCTTCTTCCTACCTCCTGGAACCTGTAACAGTAGCACAAAGTCTCTGCATTTGTTTTCATTTTGAACATTGCTATTTGGTTAAGCTTGACTCTGAGGACACTTGACACAATGCTCTTTGTTTAGCTTGAAATCCCATAACATAGCAACTAATTTGAGCCACTGCCTGCCTCCAAGTACAACTCAAGTGTCTTAAGTGATGCACCATGATGTGAAGCAGCTGAATGATACCCACACTCCAATTCTTGAGTTTTCATTAATGGTGATGCTGCATTTCTAACTTTGGGGTTGGTTGGGGCTTTTTTTGGTTGGTTTGTTAAGAGTTGTACAAAAGGTACCAGTGTGAAAGTGGGCTGGAGCTTAGGAGGGGTGTGACTGAACCTGCAAACTGCCCTAGTTCCCCCTTTGGGGCTGGTTGCTGCACATGGAGTGAAGCGAGTTGTCTTCAGCCAGCTGGTAACTGGGGAACACTGCCAACATCAAGGCTTGAGATTGGATTCCTGGCAACATCACTTCCTCCTGACAGGTGTCATTTAGCCTGGGGGCTGCTGGTGCCCCACAAGATGCTGAAGAGAGGTCAGAAAAGCAGTTGGTAACTCTTACTTGCCATCCAAGCCTATCTGTTTTGTACAGGTGATCCTTCTTGTTTTAACTGAAGTTCTGGTTTTACCTCATGGCCTTAGAAAACTCTCTTAAGACTTGTTTTCCTCCTTCTCTCAGACACCTCTAAACTGCCAAGAATAAAATAACCCACAGAGATTTCCCCCCAAGTACCTAAGGTGGTGGTGGAGCAAGGTAGTAAAATGCTGCTTCAGGCAGCGTCACTCAGAAGAGTTCAGAGGGGGGTGGCATAAAAGCTTCCTGACTCAATGGAAGACAGAAGTGTCCTTCTGGTTTTTGGGCAGGAGGCAGCTAACACTGTTTTCTTCTTAGGGCTATGGTGTTGCTTCAGTGGCCTCTACATCAAATGCCTCCAAATCCGCTCGAGAAAGTAGCAACGCTGCCATTATCAAACGCTTTAATCATCACAGTGCCATGGTCCTTGCAGCTGGCCTCAGGAAACAGTAAGTTCCAATCCTGTGTAAAAGCCCTTTTGGTAACCAATTCTGAGGAGTTTCCCCAAACAAAAATACCTCTCCAATCACTGACCCCCAACCCTTTCTATTCATTTTTGTCACAAATGAAAATGGCCTTCAGGTTCCATTTTACTTCAGAAAAGCTTTTCATGGCTGTCTGAGATGAGCAGTGCTGTCCTTAGCTGAGTTATCACAGGAAGCAGGTGAAAAGGGAAAGGATGTTGCTGCCTTACTTCTGTAGCTCTAGTGAAGGCTGCAGAAGCAGTATTCTGTTTGCTGTGTGGCAAACAGAGGTCTGGGGCAGGGAGTTTCTGTTGCCTGCCTCCCAGGGACAGGTCTGGTGGAGCTTCCTGTAGTGGGGTGCATGGATGTAAGTAAATGAGGAAGCAAAAATCCAGTGTGGCATGGGTGGATCAGGTGAACAATTTCCCCTGTGCAATGCCCTGCCTGCCCCTGACCAAAAACCCCCAAATAACCCTGTCAGGTGGTTCCATGTGTTTACAGTCAAGTTCACAACTGGAACTTAAGAGAGGCATGAAGTGGGGTTGATGTGAAATCTGCTTCACAACTGGTTTATAAACAGCCACCAAAGGGTTACTACTCTACCCCAATCCTGCAGACCTGACCTGTAAGATACCTTAATTAAATGCTTTCTCCTGTATAGCTGTGCTCCCTCATGTCATTCTTTGTGCCTTGCACCAGCTGAACACTGTACCTTAAAGGATCTCTTCTGGGTAATGTGTGTTGCTGATTCTCAGTTCAGAAAGAGGCAAAACAGTAACTCTTACTCCAAACCAGCAGTATCTCAGGGCTCCCCTAGCTCTGCTCATACCTGGTTGGCACAGGTTTGCAGAGCATTTCTAGTTTAGTCCTGATTTTGTGTTGCATTGTTGGCATGCTGCTATTTGGGGAGAGGGAGAAGCACCCTCCCTTGCTGGTGAATGTCCTCCTTGACAAGCAGAGTTATTAGAGGAGCTGGTTCCTTCTATCTAGATCAACTGCTAGAAATGAAGACACCAGGGGAAAAAAAGACATGCAGTATGTGAACATGCCTATAAAACTTTTGAAACAGATGTATTTACTTTGTCTCTAGCTTGTATCTTAAGTTTCCTGTGAGGTGAATTCTTCTTAATGCTGTTTCTCTATTTTAAGAGAAGCACAAAATGACCATTACAGTGAGACCAGCAGTACGGATGGAAACTCCAGGGATTCAGATTTCTTTCAGCCACCAATGAAAAAGGTATAAAGTTAGCTGATGCAATTCTAATGGAATGGAACTGGAAGCTCAAAAGATTGCTGAAGGTTCCATACTTGGTTTATGATGCATCTAAAATGATCCTTTCTTAGCTTTGCTTAGAAGTGTCTAACCTAAGAACCCGAGGGCCTGGCACACGCTTGGTACCACTGTTTGAGGCAAAGAAATTACACTTGGAAGTATTGCTCTGTGCATCTCTTCAGCAGTGCCCAACACAAGTCCAGCATTCCAGCCTGCTTCTGAGTGGACCCAGAAATCTGGTTCTTCCCATTCACTGCAGTTCTATTTTTGCCTCCTCCTCCCTCCCCTGTTATTTTTTCCAAGTGCCTGACAACTTCCAGAGAACATCCCTCTGAAAGGGGTAGTGGTGTTCAAGCACCAGTATTAACCTATCAAGTGTATTGTTTGTAGAGGGGATAATTAAAGTGGCACATGGCAGCCTTCATCTTAAGGTTAGAAGCTGAAGTGAGGTTCAGCTGATAGCATAGTGACACCTGGTGCACTGAAATCCAGGGCAGCAGCCTGCTTTAGACTAACCATAGCAGCTTGCAGAGTGGAAGAGAGCATTGTAATTGCTGCAGAGCTGAACTGAATGCTCTTGCTGGAGCTGACAGCCTAAATAGCATAGTGCCAGGGCAACCCAAAACCTGTGTGTGGTGGAGGAAAGGTTGTAGCATGCACGTGGTGGTTAAATGTTGAGGAAGTCAACAGATTTGACCTCCTGAAAGCTGCAATCTTTACTGGGGAGAAAATTATACACTAAGACTAGAATAAATGTGGTGAAAAGAGGAGTGAAAGAGCAGCATGAGAGTAGGAGACTTCAAGAACAGCTGTCTGTGCAAAGTCTGCTATCACTGTGCTGTTTTTTCTCAGCACTTATGCTCTGTCACCACCTAGCTTGGGCAGTTAACAGTTTTAGTCTTACACCCCTGAACACCAGCCATTAAATCATTACTGTTTCTGCTTGATATTGAAGATGGTTGGACATAAACAGTGCAAAGAATGATCTGGAAGTGGTGGGGACTGCCAAATTTTGGCCAGAATCTGCAGGGGTGGGAAAAAAAAAAAAAGGGGTAGTGCCAAGGTTTCCAAGTGGCACACTTCAAACAGCACTGGGCACTCTGGAGAGCAGGCATGGAGCATTCCACACCTCTGTTTCCTTTAAGGTTGTAGTAACCTTTCCTCTCAAACTTGGTGAGCTGGATTAAAAAAAAAAAAAATCAAAGGACTCAACAACACATCAAACTGGGTCCTCATGAGTAATGTGTGGAATTCTTTGGCTTATTTTAGGTGAAACTGCAGGAGGCCATTGAATATGAAGATTTAACAAAGAACGATAGCGTTAAAACTATTGCACTAAACTTAAAGAAGTCTGATAGGTAAGTTAACAAAACACACACACAGCTCCTCCAGCACATTCAGTCTTCCAGGTCCCTCACTGCAGCCTGCACAGAACCAGCTGGTTTAGCCTCTGTGCCACAGCCAGGTGTGTTTAGGTTAAGTTTAGGAAGCTGGTAAGATCTCCCCAGTCAAGCAGCTTCCAAGCAATTCCCACTTCAGTTTGGATTTCATCTTGCTTTCCAGCAAGGGAAGTGTCTGGAAGCCTAGCTGAAGGGTTTTGACATGTGGGAGTCTTAACAGACCTATGTTCCCAGTTCAGCACTGTGATGCAGCTTACAGTGGAAAATGTGTTACATGTGAAAATAAAGATAGAATCACAGAATTGTTAGGGTTGGGAGGGACCTCAAGGGTCATCCAGTTCCAACCCCCCTGCCACGGGCAGGGACACCTCACACTACATCACATTGCCCAGAGCCACATTCCAGCCTGGCCTTAGAAGCCTGCAGGGATGAGGCTTCTGCCACCTGCCTGATGATGATTGCAAAGAAAAGCTACTCCCTTTTTCTAAACACTTCAGTTTAAGAGCTTTAGCTGTAACCTCAGAAAAGGAGTGATGCCATAGTGCTCACCTAACTGCACTTAGCTTAGCTTCAGCCCTGTATGGTGTGAATTCCCCCATTCGAAGGATGCTCCCAGAGCTAGGTGGCACAGGCAGCTTTTCATTAGCAAAATGCTGCTCCCAGATTCTCTTCTTTTGCTGCCATACCATCCCTAACCCTGTCTCTTCCCATGTGGCAATGTATATTACTTTATCAGTAAGATAACAAAGCAGCTGCAATTCGAAACACCTGAAGAACAGTCCTCTGAGTTTGGCCTCTCCTTTACCCCTGCTCCTATTAATGCTCTTTTTCTCTTTCCTTTTCTCACCTCACAGGTATTATCATGGTCCAACTCCAATTCAATCACAGCAATATGCAACCAGTCAGGATATAATTAATTCTTTTAATAGTATTAGGCAAGAAATGGAAGCATATGTACCCAAACTAACTCAGGTATGGAAGAACACCCCCCAAAAAATTCCTTCCTTGATTTCAGCGGCTTAGTTTTCTTTGTTATCTCCAATACTTTTTATGTTATTCAATTTATTTTACAACTTGAAGCAATACCTTTTGTGTTTAAAATCTAAACAATAGGGAACTAAGTCCTTGCTGCTACTCAGAGTTACATTCTGCTGTTACCATGGCCTTTGAGGAAATGGAAGGGCATAAAGTAGCAAAGCAGAACTGTCATGCAACATGAAGCACAGGGCAATGTTATTGATCCCACCTCCTGAAGTTTAGGATATAAAGGTCTTAGGAGGTCATAGCAAACAGGTTCATAAATGAACAGGTCTTTCACTCCTAAATAAGTAGGATGGAGATCTCACTGTGGGAAGCAGAAAAGCTCTGTCCTGGCACCTGGAGGGCACTAAAGCCTTGTAGCCAATCTCCTCCCAGCCAGTACCTGATACTCCTTTGTTAGTAAATCTAGAGTTGGCCCTAAGCAAGGCAGCCCCAGCTGTGAATGTGCCACTTTTCTGTATAGTAGTCCTCTCTCTTATTTCAGTGCAAGTGCACAGCCAGGTTTTTTTATTTACTGGGTAGATACAAGGTTTATTTGTCCATAATTGATCAGAGAGCTTTCATTGAAACCATGAGCCATGGGACTTAGAGGCACAGCGTCTAACTGTGGAGAAGAGCAGACTCTTCATCAGAGCTTCCACTGAATCTGCTCCACTGTATTTGAACTCCAGTTGGGTGATAGGTTGGACTTGATGATCTCAAAGGTCTTTTCCAGCCTGGTTAATTCTATTCTATTCTAAATATACAACTTGCTTGTAACAGTCATTGTTGCTGATCTGAAATTCTATTCTAAATAGACAACTTACTTGTCACAGTTGCTGATCTGGAGTATTTGTTCCTTTTCTCCCTTCAGGTTCTTTCAAGTAGTGATGCTGCTAGCACTATTGCAGCCCTGTCACCTGGAGGAGCACTTATGCAGGGTGGAACACAGCAAGCCATAAACCGTAAGGCTCTAGGGTGTAGGGTACTGTAATCCTGTCTGACTGCATTGTACAGCACTGGCTGGCCTGCCCTGTCATCTGCCCCTTAGACTATGTTACACTGAATCAGGAAATTGTGGAAACATGTAGCTGGAGTAATGCTGGGTCCCAGCAGCAAAAGAAAAGCAACACCACGGCCACGCACCAGGGTGGTCCTGGCTACACCAGTGCCGAGGCAAGTGAGTGAGAGAAAATTGTACAGAGCAAGTGATGCAGGATGCACTTGATGCTGAGTGCCCTTACAGATCATGAGTTTTGCTTCTTCAGCAGTTCTATTTTCTGGGTTTTGTGGTTTTTTTTTTAATTTAAATTCCCCCTGAATTTCAGAAAAGAAAGGCAAAGCCTTTGGGAAAACTCTTAAGGAGGCAGGGTCTAGGCAATTCTCTGGAATTAGCTTTTTTCTGCAGCCTGCATTTAAAATCCACAGCTTGCTATGAAAAAGGATGACTCAGTTGTAGGCTGCAAGGGCAAACCAGAAATGCCTCCTTCCCCACATCTCTCTTCAACCACCCCTTTCCCTCTTGTCACACTCCTGCCAGTTTGAGTTCCTGTCTCTGTGGTCTCACAGCAGATGAGTCCCTGTTCTCACAAGATTGGAGTTTTTTAGCAGTCTTTCAGTTTAACTTCTGTTACTTGGTTTGAAGAGCAGCAATAACTGATCCAGACAGCTGAAAAAGCCCAGTGTGGATTCTTTATGGTACTGGAAAGAAAGCAATGAGGTTTTCTCGCCCATCCCAGTTGACATATTGGGTGCTACACTACACTTCTTTGAACCTGACCACCCTGTGGGGTTTTCTTGGGGAAGGGTTGGTTGGTTGTTTTAAACAGCCTTGTCCAAGAGTTCTCTATTCACTGTTCAGCTCACCCTGCTCCTGTCATCCTCACTGACTGTTGGTGCTTTTTGTCTGGTTCTTATGAGTGTGGCTCCTTCCCTGTTCTTGAATCCAGTTACACTTTTCTTCTTTGAGTATCTGGGATACAGTTCCTTGTTCCTGCCTGGATTTTCCATCCTCCACATGCTGTGACCGTATTCTCATTGCCAATAAAACAGAGTGGGGGAAAGCTTACAGCATCCAGAACAGACTATTTAACACTGTGCTGTGAGAACAAGAAGGTACTGGTCCCACAGGCAGTACTGCCACGCTGTTAGAGCTGCTCAACTACACTGCTTCTGATCCTGGGTTAAGTTTGGTGTCCATTCTTTGCCCAGCACAGCTCTCCCTATGTAATATACAAGGTTGCAATCAGATAGCCATAAATGATCTGACTTGATCTGGTATGGCTGATAGTCCTTCTTCAGCCCTGAGGCACCTCAGTGCTCCCTCCCAGCCAAACTTTCTGTGATTCTAGCAGAAGCATAGAATGCTGAACTCCTTCCCTAGCCTGGTGTTCTCATTTCTCATGTGTTAGTTTTGAGTGATGTGACAAAACTCTTTCTCCTGTTGCAGAGATGGTGCCAAATGACATTCAGTCTGAACTGAAACACTTGTACGTGGCAGTAGGGGAGCTGCTACGACACTTCTGGTCCTGCTTTCCTGTTAACACACCATTCCTAGAAGAAAAGGTAGGGGCAGAGCTTCCAGATGTGGCCCTGGTTATGATGTGGCCCTGTGGTGGCTTGATGATGGTTTAGAGTGAGAGTCAGCTCGACAGAACTAAGATACATGCTGTAGATCAGTGCAGCACCTATCCCTAGAACTGAAGGTCACCAACCATGAAGCATTGCTGGTTTGTTCAGCAGTTCTCCTGGTGCTGTTGTTTGAAATCTCTGCATGTCTGTTAACCACCCTCAGGAGCAGTTGCTGTAGCCAGTTTCAAAACAGAATGGCCAGCTCTATTCCAGCTGTGGGTTTCTCATTGCCAGCTTAAACCACACAAACTACAGCTCCCCCTTCCCCTGCACTAAGAGGGATAATAACCTCTGCAGTCACAGCTACAAGAAAGTTTTCCTTACTCTTCTATCCACTGCAAAAACAGCTCAGCTCATAGCTTCAGAACTGCTTTCAAGGGCAGATGTCTATCTACAACCAGCTATGTGATCCTCACCTTTTCCTGTTGCCATGCTTTCTTTTGACATCATATGGATCACAAAGATAAAGAAGTGCATTCAGATATGCTGGATTTTCTTTGCTTGAAGGAAAAACCACACCAAAACCAGGGATGGTTTAGGGAGCATTTTGCCTGTAGTGCTTCCTGACAATGTAATATTGGTCACAGTGGCACACTGCACTCTCAGTCACACTGCACTTGCCTCTCAAAATTGCACACTCAAGAGCTGTTGGAGACTGAGTGTCCCCCAAAACTAGTCACAAAGTGTTGTGTTGGGAGGTTGGTTGGTTGGTTTTCAAAGGAAATGAAACCTCTGTGCAAGTGATTCTAATGCTGGTTTCTGTTTCTCTTACAGGTTGTGAAAATGAGGAGCAACTTGGAAAGATTTCAGGTTACAAAGCTCTGCCCATTCCAAGAAAAACTTCAGAAACAGTATTTAAGCACAAATGTAAGGAGAAAAATACTCTTTCATTACATGGGGGCATGTTGATCATTTGAATCACAACTATCAGAAGATGTTGGCTTTGTTACTTCTTAGCTGAGGGCAATTTGTTAACTAGGAAGTGGGCAGAGGGATTTGAGTACCCAGTTAACCATGGCTGCTCTCCCTGTCTTAGCCCTCTGAGCAACACCAGAAACTGTCAAGAACCACAATTTGAAATGACTTGTGAGACAACAAAACAGAGAAGTCCTGTTCCATTTTTCACTTCCACCAAGAAGTGGAACTTAGCAGCTTCAGAACTGTCTCCCAACCTGTCAGACTTGCAGAGGTCACAGACTAAACACTAGAACAGACGGCACAATTAAGTGGGACCTTCTCAGCCTAGTAGCTCTATGAATTACTCCCTCTTCAGATACCTTGCAGTTGAGTCTTCCATCTGGCATACCTCTGACTTCAGGGAGATTACTCTTAGTGAATAAAAGGGATCCAGCTGATGGAAGGAATGGGAGAGAAGTAGTGAATAAAAGGAATGCAACTGGAGAAGGCGGCAGGAGGTGAAGTGAAAGAAAGGGATCCAGCTGATGAAAGGGGGAAAGGGAATGAGAGGGAGTCAGAGGGGTTGGAGTGGCTGGAGAGCTCCCAAACAGAGAGGGACCTGGGGGTGCTGGTTGACAGCCACCTACACATGAGCCAGCAGTGTGCTCGGGTGGCCAAGAAGGCCAATGGCATCCTGGCCTGCATTAGGAATAGTGTGGCCAGCAGGAGCAGGGAGGTCATTGTGCCCCTGTACTCTGCATTGGGTAGGCCACACCTTGAGTCCTGTGTCCAGTTCTGGGCCCCTCAGTTTAGGAAGGACATTGAGACCCTTGAACGTGTCCAGAGAAGGGCAACAAGGCTGGGGAGAGGTCTTGAGCACAGCCCTGTGAGGAGAGGCTGAGGGAGCTGGGGTTGCTTAGCCTGGAGAAGAGGAGGCTCAGGGGTGACCTCATTGCTCTGTACAACAGCCTGAAGGGTGGTTGTAGCCAGGAAGGGGTTGGTCTCTTCTCTCTAGCAACCAGTACCAGAACAAGGGGACACAGTCTCAAGCTGCTCCAGGGGAAGTTTAGGCTGGAGGTGAGGAGAAAGTTCTTCAGCGAGAGAGTCATTCATCATTGGGATGTGCTGCCCAGGGACGTGATGGAGTCGCTGTCCCTGGAGGTGTTCAAGAGGGGATTGGACATGGCACTTGGTGCCATGGTCTAGTCATGAGGTCTGTGGTGACAGGTTGGACTCGATGATCTTTGAGGTCTCTTCCAACCTTGTTGATACTGTGGATCCAGCTGACAGGAGAGGGAAAGGGAATGAAAGGGATCCAGCTGATGCGGGAGGGAAAGGGAATGAAAGGGATCCAGCTGATGGAGGGGACAGGAGGGGACCTGTTTTCCAGTAGCTGGGACATTGTTTTTCCCCTCTTGCCGTTTCAGCTGGTAAGTCATATAGAAGAGATGCTGCAGACAGCCTACAACAAGTTCCACACGTGGCAGTCCCGGCGCCTGCTGAAGAAGACGTGAAGGTGCATGCTGTACAGGTTTGAGAGCAAACTCTGCCCTAGGGATAGCAGTACAAGCTGGCATACCCACAGATCTCGGAGCTCTTGCAGGACGCCCTGCAGAGCCGTGGACTCCTGGAAACGATGCTAACTGAACTTGCACATGATTTTCTTTCTTGTTCTTTTGGGTTTTTGGTTTTTTTTTTTGGAAAAAGAACTGAGATTAAACTTGAAAACTAGGGAGGGAAAACCAACCAACCAACCAACCAACCACCAAGGAGAGAACCAAAAGAGAAGAGCTGAGGCGCAAACCTATTTAAGAGACACTGTTTACTGCAGTTACTCAGGAACTGCTTTTGATTTGCATTAAGAGCTGCTTTCAGAATAAACCATTCAAAGAGGGTGTGTTAATAAAAACCTGGGTTTCTGTCTAATTTTCCTTTTTCAAGTGAAGTGTATGGCACAGGGTAGAACCTCCAATGTTGGTTTTTTTTCCCCCCTTCTCTTCGCTGGATTCTGGACCTTTTCTTGAGTTCCGATTGTGCTTTCCTGCAGCAGGTTTTCCCCACTGATCATTCTTAGAATGCAGCTTGAGGCTGTTTTCTGCTTCAGACACCTGGGAGAGCAAGACAAGCTTCTGCCATACGTTTCCCTCCACCCAACTGGAAGCAAGAGACGTTGCACTGAAAGCTAACAAGGGTCTGGGGGTCCCTAAAAACCACACTGGGGGGGAAGGGAGGGGAGGGGCAAACATTTGCCTCAGGTCTTGGATTTTTTAATGCAGAACTCTCTTTTTCCCAGCATGTTGGAGTGCAAGTGTGTGTGCTACTGCAATTCCTTTTTTCACCAGTGGCATTTGTTCTGAGGAGAGGCTGCCTTTTTCAAAAGGAAGTGAATAAAATTTCTTACCAAAGTCATTTCTTTTCAGTTCTTAGGCTTTTTATCATTATGATTTCTCCTGAATCTGTGTTTCCCCACCCCACCCCCTCCTCTTTTTTCCTCTTTTGACTGTTAGGACTAATTTTTGGTGGCGAATTGATAATCATTACCAAGAGAAAGGAAAAAAAAAAATGTGTTTTTTACACAGTGTCCAGAGCTACTGGGAGTCTGTGCCATACTTTGTTCCAGCTAGAACCAGTCCAGTTTCAGACCAGCTTGTCTTGTATTCAGTGTGACTTCAAATGCAAAGCAAACCCGGGTTCTAGAATATATATGCAGTTTATTGACATCCTTGGATTTTGTTGTCACTTTGACTGTACTAAAGCCCAGAAGGGGCTACTGAGCTTTTTGGTTTTGTTTTCTTCCTTTTAAACTTCTGACTAAACCTGACTGTTAGAGTACATTTACTCCAGAGACAAATGCAGAGTGACAGTGTGTACTGCCAGCGAGCACAGCAGCCTTCGGCGTGCCCGCACCACGGCTTCAGACTGGACCTTGCCACCGCTGCTGTGGTGCTAAAACACCACAGTGTGATGCTGGCTGGAGAACTCTTGCAAATTCCTACAGGAGAGATGATGTCTGTGCTTGGTTTGTGCTGCTGCTCCATTTATGCAACAGGGATTCTTTCCCCACCCCCCCTTTAACTGATGCGTGGAAGTCAGCAGCTGCTTGGGGTTTTTTTCACCCAGTGGTGTTTGGGGGTTTTTTTTGGGGGGTGGGGGGGGAGGGATGGGAGGGGTTGGATTATGCTAAGTTTTGGTTAAAATGTCACTGTCTGCACCCAAATTCTGTTTGGAAATGTATGCATATTGTTAAGCCTAGTTTCCCTGTCTGCTTCTGCAGATGGATGCATGATACCTGCTCTGTGATGTTCATGTGGTTCTGCTCCAAGAAATAGACTGGGCTCAACGAGAGGGGATGCCCCTTGGGTTTTGGCAGGCTGAAGGTGTCACTGGGAATAAAGAGATGGATGTCCAGCATTTGGGGGATGAGGTGCACATCTTGGCAAGAGTTACCTCCTGGGAGAAACTTCCTCTAAAATTTTAGGCTTAGAGTGTGGCTTTATTAAGCCTGATCCTCTTGTAAGTGCAGGCAGCCCCCAGAATGAAAGGAGAGTTTTATTCTTCCCCACTCCAAAGCATTTGATCCAGCAATTCTGTGGCAAATTTGCAACTGTTCAGTGAAAGCTGTAACACCTTTCATCAGATCAGAGGGCTAGGTTCAAGAAAATGTCTCATATTCTAACTGTGCCTGAAGCTACAAACAACATATTTGAGTATTAGACTGCACTGAGACCTCATTAGTCAAAAATAGTAAAACCAGAGACAGGAGAGTTTTGAGCATGGAACTAAGTCACCTTTGATTTGAATCAGTGTTCCTGGAAAGACCAAGCAAAACAGTGGGCAAAAAAAGCTTTGGTGCATCACAAGAGCATTTCACAGTTCAAAGGACTGTTTCTAATCATTCTGGGGGGTGGTGTTGCAATAGCTTTAAGTTATTATAGGGATATCAGGCTGTCAAAATGTACCTTAATGACCAGAACTGGGTGGGGAGGGGAGAGGACTATGATAACTAAATTCAACAGTTTTGCCTAGATGAGCAGGCAAGGCTGCTATGCACTTCATATTGCTTTTTTTTTTTCAGGTATTGTGGCAATAAGGCACAGGCCCCTCCTAAAGCAAAGGAGGTAAACTAAAAGTAGTCTTTTTCTCCTACATTGTGTTCCCCTTTCCTGTAGCATGGTCCAAGATTCATTCCTTGAGTTTTGAAACTGACTCGTCCTGCGTTATATTACTATTGGAATCTTTATACTGACTTGTATTTTTAATGAGAGTTCATAAAACTTGTATCATTGGCATTGATCTGAGATTTGTAGAATAAACCCTACTGAATTCTGAAGTCAAGTCTTCTCTAATGCTTAGCCTATGCTTCCTCCAGGTCAGGCTTACCATACAGGTCTAAATCGAGCTGTGTATAGCACTGGCTCGGCTTGTCCCTTCATGCTGGCACCAGAGGTCTGGAGCAAAAGAGTTAGCAAACACTTACTGCCAAGTTACTTCATTTTTAAGGATTGAGAAGTTCTGCCACAGGGAATCCACACCATTATTAGTGCTACCCTGGTCCTGATCATACTAAAGCCAGTTTACGTCTCTGGGGATTAGTCCTCTGCCTGTTCCATATACTGATCCAGCAGCTGTTGGTTCAGGAGAGCTGCACAAGCTGCTTTGTCAGCCCTTCACATCTAAGCTTTGCTAGTTAACAGAAAGGATCATTTAAAGCAGATATCAACACAAGTCTGGCTCCACTTGGTTGTAGGCTGTGGGTTTCAGCAGATGAAAATACTTAGATGCACCCCAAAAAAAGAGTGGGTAATTTCTCTCTCAACAAGAGCTCTAAGCCCAGTCAAGGACAGGAAGTGAGACCTTCCCATACATTTGTATCCCCACAAATGATTTCTTGCATGCTCACAGAGTAGCTCTCTAGACCTATGATCTTCATCTTCTTCATGGGACAAAGCACTGCCCAAATCCCTGTGCTTCCCCAGATGGGTGACTTTCCCCACCACCCCTTTGTCTTAGATGCTTTTTTACAGCTACAGCTATTTGTCCTTATTTGCACTGTAATTGCATCCTTACAGCTTCTATCATGATGCACTGTTATTAGCTAGAAAGCCAAAACTCCTCTCCAGCAGCTGCTTTATCCAGAAAGCCACTTGTGTAAGCAGGAACAGTGGTGACAAGAAGGCTCAAGGTCCAGACTTCCATTACCCATCCTGTTTTAAGGGCCTAACCAATCCTCTCTGCTAGCTGCAGGCAATGTGGCTTTGGAGCCTTCATGTTGCACCACAGTTCATCATGTGAGCCACAGCATCCCGAATCTGTTTCCAGGCTCTTCCTTCCTTACCTTGCAGCAAGAGCTGGAGCTCTGCCTAGGCAGAATGCAGCAGCTTCAGTTTGAATAGCAATCAGACCTCTGGTAATCTAACATTGATCCTCCATAAGCCCTCATAACACATGGCAGATGTGCTCCTGCAGTGGAATTTAAAGCCTGGGGAACCATTGCATTACCTAACCCAGATATTTTCAGGACACTGGATTTCCCCCTCAGGTATCTCTGAACACATCAGCTCCCAAGAGATATGCAGCTCCTTGTCTGTAACACAGAGCAAGAGAACTTAGCACTCTCCTCAATAACATCCTAGATAGAGGATAATGTAGCAGGGCTCTTTTGGGCTGAGACAAGACCCAGAGATGTGAGATGCAGCCACAGCAGTTGATAAGGCCACAAGAACAGTTTATAAAGCCAGAGTGCAGTGTCCACTTGAGGGCACAGACCAGAACCCCACTGTCTCTATGTAGCCAGCACCCCTGAGCAGCTCCAGCTTGCCCACCAAGAGAGGTCACTACGTTTGCACTCCCACTTCCCACCAGGCCAGGCAGTGCCTGTTCACCTTTATTCTGCCCTCCATGCAGCTTTAGGGTCACAGCCAGGTGGCAGAATGCCACAACAGTGATGTGAAAGAGGCCTTGAGGAATGCAGCTGAGGCTGGGGCTCTTTGCTGGCATTTTCCCAGCCTCCATGCCCTCAGCTGCTATGTTTCCCACACAAAGAACATCCCTATCCCCTACAAAACCTAACAACCCTCTGGTCTTCCTCCCCCAACAAAAGTCCATACACCTTTCATCCTGGTAAAGACAAATTACTCCAGCAAAAAACTCCAGCAGTTTGTCTCAGCATATCCCCAGACAGACTGTCCTCCCTGCCTGCCAAGATCCCTTTTAATGAGGTTGCTTTGTTGCTATCTCACCCACAGCCCTCACAAACCACAAATTACATCTGAAGCTTTGAAAGGCAGTCCCCTCTCTGGCCACCTACTAAACCCAGACACAGTTTTGCTCTCTGGGATGTCAGCATCCACACAGCCCCACTCCCATCCCCTTCCATCCCCAGCTCATTCCCAGGCACAACGTGACAAACATCACACTTTATTACCACTACTGCACCCAGCAGAAGCATCCTCAGGCACTGCTGACATCCTCCACTTCCACACACCATCCTCCTTGAGCAAGCTCCTGCCTTTTGCGCTCCCCCACCACTGCACATCATCTCTTTGGCACCATGCTGGCTTCACCACAGTGGCACCATGCCCAAACAGCTTGTAGCCTTGGAATCCCAGATCCCTCCTCTATAACCTCCCAGGACTTGGCTGCCAACTCAGGCTATGAGCACCCACAGCTGTACATTTCATCCCCTACACCACAGGGCAAAGCACTGTCCTGCCCTTGGCAGCACTCATATCCTCCCTTTTCTACCCAGCAACTACCACTCTGCTTCACCTCAACAGGACTCCAGCTGCAAGTTGCAGAGAAAAGAGGGAAGGATTTGAATGTAACCAGGCTTAAGCTTCTGTTAAAAAGATAAGACCCAAATGCTTTGGGAATGGGACAGAAGTGAGCAGACTTTCTGGGGCAGGAGCTGCTCTTTCCAGGTCCTGCACAAGGAACATTGGTCTCAGGTGGGGCTTCCAGCCTATCACATGAATCACAGCAGGATGTACACTTCCTCCTCACCTAACCTGCAGCCTCTCCACCAGCCAACAGGCTGATCCAGATAAAAGAGTGTTGATAACAACTGTACTGGATGTATGGCAGGTCCCATGATCAGAACTGACAGCTCAGTAGCCACGGTAGCCACTTGCCTGTAGGCACTTAGCCCAATTCCACCTTTGCCCTGCTCCTGGTGATAACGCAGTAAGGGAACAAGGTCAGGTTGGAAAGCCACCTGCTTCCTTTGTGACAAGCCCTGAGCACAGGCATCACGCTCCCCTCCCCTTCCAACCATGAGCTGATCATCAAGTGACCCAGCAGCAGCAAGGGACACTGGCATCAGGCTGGTTGGCTTTACCTGGTGTGACTCAGCAGGGGCAAAGATCACACAGACAGAACCAGCAAGCAGATATCCCAGCTGGTAAGCACCTAACACCCTGTTGTGCAAGGACAGGTCACACAAAACATTTCCCTATCAGAAAGGCTTTACAGCAGCGTGACACAGGCACCTTGGCACCCCCAACAAGCTCTGCATGGAGACACTGTCACCGAAAGCAGAATGCTTTCCTTTGCCCTGTGGCACCCCTGTGGCACTCAGGAAATTAGGCTCCCTTCAGGCAGCCCTCAAAGGCTCTCTGCCTCCCTAACCCTTCAGGCAGCCCTGAAATACGGTAGCCAACACACCAAGTACTGCAACTGGAACACAAGCTGGCTGACTGGTTGAAAATGGTGGAATTAAGATGACAGAAATGTCACTAGTAATTTCAGGAGTCACAGCAAAGGCTAACTAACAACTAAAAGACAGTTTCCCTGCCACCTGGGATGGACACAGAAGTGACCTAAAGGCACAGTGCAATCTTCACGGGTGTCAGTACCTGACTACACTCAAGAGCCCAACCAGAAACGCCTCTCACTGCTGAGAGCTGCTTCTCGGGAAGTCTACCACATCATGGCACCCGAGCGCAAAGCCAGGCCCTTCTGCCCTGCAGCTGTTTGCCGTACCCATGCAGAGAATGGCACAGGCTTATGAAGCACCGTCCCGCATTCAGGAATAGCCTGTTCCCAGGGGGCAGGCACGCAAGCAGGAGGAGCGAGCGGCGCTGACCCGACAGGCGGTGCCCTTGCCAGACATCTCTGCAGACACCGCAGGGTCCAGCTCTGCGGCGCAGCCCCTCCGGCACACAGCTCCCCCGGCACACACACACACATTCCGGCACACAGCCCTCCCCCTCCTGGGGGCTCTGCTGCACACATGGGCAGGGAGACGCCACGATGCCTTCTGCAGCCTGCTACCAGTTTGGAATTGGCTTCCGGCAAGGGCTTGGTGCCCTCCCTCCTCAGCTGCCATCAAGCAGCCAGGACCATGCTCCTCCGGCAGGCATGTGGGCTCTAACTTGTTCTGCTGTTCAAAGAAACCCGCCCAGAGCAGTGTCCGAGCTAGCAGCTTCAGCAGCAGCGAAGCTGAGCGTGACCAGGAAACCTTCCACTAGAAAAAGTTTTGGGTAGGGAAGCTGCATGTTACAGCACAGCGGCCGACTCCCTGTCAGCCTCCTTCCATCCCTGGTTAAACTGTAGCTCACAGTCTTCTAAGCAGGACTACCCAACGCAAACTCACAGAAATGGGGGGGAAACACTCCCACAAACGAGCAGAAGCAGCGGTTTTGTTTCTATCCTAGTCAAACTCCCATTTCATGCTACGGGACACAGCACAGCCATGCCCGCCCAGAAATTCTACCCTCCAAGGGTGACATTTGGAGCTGTGCCCCTGTGAGCGCCGCTCTGCCCTTCAGCCCTGACTCACAGCTGTCTGTTTCCTTTATGCAAACCCTGCACCGCCGGCGGTCGCTCGGCGCCAGCAAGAAATGCTGCCACATCGCTGCGGAGAGGCTGCTAGCAGGGCAGCTCTGCTGCTCCTGCACTCAGGCTACTGACAAAGCTCAAGTTACATTATTTCATTACTATTATCCCCCAGACATACCGCACCACCACCCCCTTTAAACAATAAATATCGAGCTATCTGAAATCAGAATCTGACAGTATAATTAGACACCCACAAAGCACCCATTGCTGTGTTACACAGCTCAGAGCTCCTGGGTACTGGGTGAGGCTCTATTAGTGTTTCATTCATGTCACAAATAAACTTCTAAAGCAAAATCTCTGAGGTGGTCTTGGTTAGGAGCTTTGGTCCAGATCATCTGAGCAGTCTGGGAGCATGAAAACAGATTGCCCTGCTCTGAAGTTAAACCAGAGGACTGCAGTCACTACTGAGTGTCAGTCCACAGGACTAGACTAGAGCGAGCCACAAGTAAAAACCTCCAGCACACATACAAAGCAGATGTCAGGTCCTTAGCACCAGCTGTTTGCTCCAGAGCTGCCTCCATGTATTGCACACAGCTTGTTAATGCACAGAGAAGTGGTTACTCCTGTGCAGATCTCAGCACCAAGCACTACTGGCAGACCAAGATACGTCTTTAATTCAGCTCAAAACAAAAGCCAGGCTCCAAACTCCAAGGCTTCGCTGCTCAGCCCCATTACTGCTTGCTTTTGCCAGCAGCAAGCTCCTGCCTGAATCTGTTCCTCCAGCAGCACCAGGAAGCACTGGGCTCACTGCAGTAACTCACATGAACAGACTGCACAAATATTCCACATTACTCATTTTCAGCTCACTACCACCATGACAGCTCTGTCCCTTTTAAAGGACTAGGTGTAAGGAAATGCCATGCTGCAGCTTTGCAGGAGTTCTGTAGGTACTGGCAGCAGCGAGAGCCATATGGCACATCCTGAGAGGAGCACTGTGGGCTAGAGCCACCAGCTCTTATGCAGCTCCCCCACCTACCTGGTACGGTTTGCAATCAAGTATTCGCACATCTAACTCCCACTGGACACTGCAGGATTAAAATACCTACTGGCTCTTTAAAAATCCAACCCTGGGGGCATCCCTCCTACTGACTTCACTTGGCAAAAGCCTAACTGGGTGGCACAGGGCCCAAACTTTGCCAGCTGCACACCCCAACCTGTTTAGGAATCCTCAACTGCCGAACAACAGCGTGAGGGGGAAAAAAACAACACTCAAACCAGGTCAACATTTAAGAGTTGATGGTAACCTTGGGAACCTCTAAAGAACATTTATGTAATCAAAGGGGCAAGTACCAGTGGTCAGAGACAGCCCTTCAGCTGTCCCTGGTCAACAGCAAACTTTCTCAAGAAGAGATACTACCTAATTCATCCTAAACCCCAAGAGCATGCTCCCAAACACAAGTTTCCTGCAAGATGGGATCTAAATAATGCAAAACTTCACTGGATCTAGGTCACTGGCAGAGCTTTGCTTTTCAGAAAGTCCCCCAGAGGGATTGGCTGGGGGGTTTGGGATATTATTTTTTGTTCCCTGGCTTCCAACATATACAACAGTGCATGATGGAGTGGATGTGATGAGAAGGAGGAAAGTTACTGCCAAAGGGTAGTTTTCAGCTTGTCCAAGCTGGGCTCCCTCTCACCCTCGTGGAAGATTGCTCCTCTACAGCCATAATTTTATGCCTGCAGCCCCTGAAGGTCCACAGGTTAATTGCAAGAGATCTGCAAGAAGTCTCAGGGGCAGCAAGTTTATCTGCTATTTGCAGTGCAAGGATACACACACACACATCTCTGTGGATCTCCAAAACCACAGTGGTTGAAAAGTCATCCAAGCAGAAGAGAAACCAACTTCAGCTCTTCCAGAGGATGAATCCTCCTCAGCTTAGGAAAGATGTTGACTTGCTGGAAAGTGTCCAGAGAAGGGCAACAAAGTTGGTGAGGGGTTTGGAGCACAGCCCTGTGGGAAGAGGCTGAGGGAGCTGGGGTTGCTTAGCCTGGAGAAGAGGAGGCTCAGAGGAGACCTTCTTGCTCTCTACAACTCCCTGAAGGGAGGTTACAGCCAGGTGGGGGTTGGTCTCTTCTCCCAGGCAAGCAGCACGAGAACAAGAGGACACAGTCTCAAGCTGCACCAGGAGAGGCTTAGGCTGGATGTTAGGAAGACGTTCTTAATAGAAAGAGTGATTGGCCATTGGAATGTGCTGCCCAGGGAGGTGGTGGAGTCACCATCACTGGAAGTGTTTAGGAAGAGACTGGATGGGGCACTTGGTGCCATGGTTTAGTTGATTACATAGTGTTGGACTCCATGATCTCAAAGGCCTTTTCCAACCTGGTTAATTCTATTCTATTCTAATCCATAGGGCAGTTTCTCTTGGCTGACTACAGGAGAAGCCATAGTGGAAATGCCTCTGATATGTGCATGGGACTCTCAGAATCTCCCAAAAGAGCCCTCAGGCTCATCATGTTTATACATTGTATAGAAGAATTGCACAGGGAAGTCTCTTTTTTTAACCCTGAAATATTTTGCTTGCTTGGCAGCCACTACATCAAGCAGTCCAGAGTCCAGGGGTTGACTTGGCTTCTGGGCATGCTGGAGTTTGGGTTTTTTTCCCCTCCTCTTTATTTATTTGCATGTAATAACAGCCAATTACACAGAGACAGGGAATGGTGTCAGCACAAGGTTCACAGCCTCCTTTCCCTACTGAAGGCCTTGCACAATCATTTTACAGCAGGTCTTTAATGACATCTTTGGCCCAGTTACAAGTCTGAGATGAAGGTGTTTCCAGGTGAGGTGGGCAGGCCATCAGCATTTGCTGGCAAGCAGGTTTTCTTTTTCACATCCATCTTTATCAAAGTAGATAGCAGTGACTATGCTCATTTCAGAGGAACTAGGGAGTGCTGTATCCTCAAAGGATACAAATCAGATGAAAAGCAGTTGGTCTCCCCTTGGCACATGAGTAATTTCTCCAAGCTGCTTCATTGCAAGCAAGTCACTAAGCAGTAGAAACACACCAATCTAATGTATCAGCCAATATTAAGCATCTACCAACTTTATCATAGACTTAGTTTCAAGATTCCATGTGAAATAAACAGCCAATTGTTCTGCTCAAGGCTTCCAGACAGATTAAGTCACAAAGCTTCAAAGAAACACTGTGCAGCAGCTGAAAAAGGCTGTACTTAGAGGAAGCACTGCCTGTGCAGACACGAAGTAGCCACCCCCCAGGAACCTCATCTCTGCAGGATACCTCAAACTGCACATCAGAACAGAGACATTACTACAGGTCACATTAAAAAATCCAACCATTATTCCTCACTCCCCAAATTCCATGTCATATGTTCAGGAGAACAGCATGGGGTATTGCAGAGTAGAATTATCCTGTTTCTATCAGGCAAGGAGCTACAGCCCTATGGGTTGCTTCACCTGGAGAAGAGGAGGCTCAGAGCAGACCTTATTGCTGTCTACAACTACCTGAAGGGAGGTTGTAGCCAGGTGGGGATTGGTCTCTTCTCCCAGGCAACCAACACCAGAACAAGAGGACACAGTCTCAAGCTGTGCCAGGGGAGGTTTAGGCTGGATGTCAGGAAGAAGTTCTTCCCAGAAAGAGAGACTGGCCATGGGAATGTGCTGCCCAGGGAGGTGGTGGAGTCACCATCACTGGAGGTGTTTAGGAAGAGACTGGATGGGGCACTTGGTGCCATGGTTTAGTTGATGAGATGGTGTTGGATGATAGGTTGGACTCCATAATTTCAAAGGTCTTTTCCAATGTGGTTAATTCTATTCTATGGATCTTGTGCAGAACTCTGTGGGCCAAATTCAGCCTGTGCTGTCATATCAGCATTGCTAAAGATGTGGTGGATTTAGGTGGTGTGGTTTTTTCAGTGCCCTGATTTTATTGGGTGTCTTGTACCAGCACTTTCTGCAGATTCAGACCTTCAACGTTTTAGATGCCAAATGCCTTAAACAGTCAAAAACTTGTCTGTTTGCAGCAGAAGTCTGTGGAGACACTGACCCTATTCAAATCACTACCAGCAATCAGAAGTGAGGCAGATACTCTCAAGACTCTTCACCTCTTAATTTCCTGTGTCTCTCTCACCTGAAACCTGATCACAGGGGCAGCATTCTGGACATGACATTTTTAGAATGCTGATTATTTTCAGTTCTTTAACAACCTGTGCTGCTGGCAAGCCTCTCCCACTGGTGAAGCAATTACCTCGTGATCTGATTGCTGTGTGCACCATGAAGCATTTATTTGTGATATGCAGCTCCCTGGCACATGCAGCCACAGCCACCAGCTACAGCAGTGCTCACACAATGGAGCTACTATTTCAGCCTTGCTTCCTGGCCCACCTTCTCAGCTAAGGATTTTGCCTCAGTGTCCTTTCAGTGCTGCTAGATCAGAGCCATTGCTGCAGCTTTCCTTAAGGCTCTGCTTTCTGGAGTCCTGGGACTTTGTTAGCAAGCAAACAAAATAGTTTCTGGCTTGGTTTAAAGCAAAAATAATAATAATGAAAAAATAGAAAAGAAGAGAGGAGAAAAAGAGGAAAACCAGAACAACAAAAAGGCAACAACAACAACAAAAAAAAAGGCAGCAATTAAGATTTTGGAAGACAAAGACAATTAGAAGTATGCCAGATGGTAAATTCAGAATTTTTAAGCCAGCCTCATAACTCTGGGAGCCTAAACCTGCTTTGAGGGAGGTAGGGACAAGGAAAGCTACGTTTGTGTCTGTGCAACTGACAGCTCTTTACCTGGCAGTATCAGGCACAGGAAAAGCCTTCTGTTAACATGCAAAAGATCTAGGAGATCTGCTCTTGGGATCATGCTGTTGCTTAGCCTACAAGTCAGACAGATTCCCCTGTGTTTGGGTGAGCCTCCAGGCCACCACATCCCACAGTGTTCTCCTCCAAAAGGCAGGGTGGATGCCCACCTCCCTGCACAGAGCTGGCAGCCTCCCAGGACCTGCTAACCATCTGCTCCAACAGCGCTCCCACACAGACCAGCAAGGCAGACTCCTACACCTTGTACAGATTTGGACCAAAGCTGCTCCTCACACAGCTCAGCTCTGTCCCCTCCCTTCACACACCATCACTGTCACTGTTGCTGGGTGTGTGTGGGGGATGCTGTGACCATCCCCTCCCACCTACTGTCATTAAACCAAACGTCAGCTCAGCCTTCCTGCTCTTTCCTGCTGCAAACAAAGGTTGCACAGAGGAGGCCCAAGCACAGTAAAGCTGCTGTAGCATGCAGCACTGGCCAGCATCTTACAGCCAGGCCATGGCAGCACACTGTGGGGGCATCAGCAAGCTCTGGGCATTCACCACAGCACCTGCTTGCCAGCAAGCACTCTGCAGTGGGAAAAGACATCCACGTGGCTTGTAGGCACCTGCAAGTCCTGGCTCTGCAACAGTCCAGGGCTGCTACACCTTGTTTTTTTTCCACAGCTCTCTCCTGCCAAGGAATGGTTTCTGGTGGTTCATTTCCTGTCTGTCTTCATTCTTGCAGGAACAGGAGCCTGTGGCCACCCAGTTAGCTCTGCTTTGCTCTGGGGAACATGCAAACTCTGCCATGGCTCCAGGGTTTGCTAGCCCAGGTCTGCATTTGCCCATGTTGATGCTTTTGGAAGCATGTCTCAGCATTCACCTGGCTTTGAACAGCAAGAACATTTTCGATCCACACAGTTAACTAAGAGGGGTGCTACAAGTCTCTTCTAATGCATGTGTCTCAACAGAACAAGGCACCATGGTCTGAGCAAGGAAGCCAGCCCCAAGCCTGAATTGGGCAATGCCTGTGTGGCTTGGCATTTCCCAGCAAAACTGAGAGGCAGGTGGAGGCTGACATTCAGCTGATCCTGAGCCAGCACCAGCACTTTGGAGGAGCAGACTCACATACAGGCTCCCTGAGGCTTAATGATTTGTCCTAGAAAGGTTCAGGTTTTAACTTCTGAATCATTCAACCCCAAATCACAGAATGCAGATGCAGACTTGTGGATCTACATCCTTCCAAATTATTTGCCATGCTCCCCAACTCACCCAAGTCATTACACTAAATCCTCTCAAGACTTGCCCCTTTCTCCTAAGCCTGCCCAGGCCCACACCTCAGAACAAGGAAGTTTTCAGGAGTGGTTTCAGCTGGAAGCTTTGGGTTTAGACACTGGTCACACAAGAGCTTCTGACTTCAGTCTCCCAGTCTGGTATTGCCCATTATGATTAGAGATAAGAGCATTTCCAAGGCATGCACCCACATGGAGACCCTCTCAAATCAACACACTCAGAGCTAAATTCAGGCTTAAGGGCAACTTGAATTTGCTGGCACTCAGTTCAGCAGTGCTGTCTGCCTGTGCTGACCCCTTGCTTCTCCTAGCTGCATTTTGCTCCAGTGGGTCCATCTGTGCTGTTTTCTGTGTCTGGCAGCCACATGACCAAGAGGAAGAGTGCAGCAAGAATTAAAGGCTGTGTGACCGCACACCAGCATGCAGCACACGCAGCTCTGGGCACGCAAGCGCACCGCTCCTCCTCGGAATTAACCGCCAAACCTTGGGCTCCCCAGGACATCAGTCACCCCCTCCTGGGGGCTCTGGGCTGAAACAGGCTGTGGAGTAGGCGTTTGAGGAGGGAGCTGTGCACCAGTGCTTCCAGGCTGAGCACAGAGAGGCAAGCTCCTTTCACTGTCCTTTGGCACATGGCCTGGGATACGAGATCATGCATGTCAGCAAGTGTGACAGCTCACAGAGACATCCCACAGCCCCGAGGCATCCTGCTGTGATCTCAGGAACCCTGCCAAAGTGGAGCTTGCATTTCTAGAGCATCCTCACCCCCACTCTTGCTTTCATGCACACCCTTCTCTTCCTCCCTCTCCTCCATTGCTAGCAGCACAGCACTGTGCTTACTCCCCGGGAGAACTAGGGCAAACATAACCTGATTAACCAAGGGGATTTGGGCAGGAAGGGGCAGCAGGGGGAGATTAGGAGGCAGAGACACACAGAGCCTTTCCCTCTCCCATTAGCTCTTGCCTATTCAATAATTAAAGCGTTCTGCGGTGACTCTGACTTTGGGATTTGCTGTAAAAGCTTCCTGCAAACTCCACCTCAGCATGCAGGCATCAAAAGAGAAGGAACATTTGGTCTGACAAGCTGAAATTTCATTCAGATTCCGGGGTCAGTCGGAAGCTCAGAGTCACTTGGATGTGAGCCCGTGGCTCCATTTTGAATCATAAGGCTCCCTCTCGCTGTTGATCCTCTATTGACAGTTTGAATCCAGCCATTATTTGGCAAGGCTGCCTTTGAAGCATGGTTTGGGAGTTAATGCAGGCTTGCTCCATTTCACATGTGGAAAAACCTCCAAGGCTGGCAGCAGCTTCTGCAGGCTTGTACGGATAAGCAGCATGTTACACAGGCTCGGGCTGCCCTCCAAGCCCACTTTGATATTCTATCTTTCCATCCATTCTTAGAATCATAAAATCACAGAATCAGTTAGGTTGGGAAAGATATTTAAGGCCATCATGTCAAAGTACTAACATAGCCATGTCAAAGTACTAACATAGCACAGCTAAGTCCTCCACCAAACCCTGTCCCTCAGCACTGTATTTCTTGCTTGCTTACCATAACACACATAGATGTTTCAGGTCAGAAATGCAAAGCTATTCACATGCAGAAAAGATGCCTGCCCTGACCTTCCAAGGAGCTATTTTTGGCTGCTCTTATAGGCCTAAGAACTCTTACAGAGGTCATGCACTGAACTAACTAGCTTTCTTCACTGAGAGAGTCGTTCGCCATTGGAATGTGCTGCCCAGGGAGGTGGTGGAGTCACCGTCCCTGGAGGGGTTCAAGAGGGGATTGGATGTGGCACTTGGTGCCATGGTTTAGTCATGGGGTCTGTGGTGACAGGTTGGACTTGATGATCTTTGAGGTCTCTTCCAACCTTGGTGATTCTGTGATTCAGTAACCTTTGCCTAAGAGATTAAAAACCCATCAAATATCTGCAACATTTCATACTATTTTCATTCCCTCCACAGCCTAACCCCCTGTTGACTTCCTGTCTCCAGATGTTGTGTTGTCCCTCCACAGCCTGATCTTAAAAACCTCCAGGGATGGGGCTTCCATAGAATCATAGAAGTTAGAATCGTGGAATATTAGGAGTTGGAAGGGACCCCCAGAGGTCATCAGGTTCAACCCTCCTGCCAAAAGCAGGATCACCTAGGGCAGGTCACACAGGAACACGTCCAAGTTGGCTTTGAAGTCTCCACAAAAGGAGGTGACAGAAATGCTGTTTAGCTCCAGAATTCTTAAGCAAAACAGATGTCTTTTCTCTGTTGTGCCACTCTAGGGGCACAAAGAGTTGAGGAGATTAGAAATGAAGGAACACTGGGTCAGCAGTCAACACACACACACAGAGTGATACCTCATTAAGTAACAGACTTAGCTCCCTCTGTCTGAACATGCAAATACACCATGTCACATCCCAGCAGACACAGACCCGTGCTCTAGGCTGTCCTATCTCTCCCAGTCTACTGCTGACATTCTTCCTCCAGACTGACACTGCTCTGTCTGCAAGCATTCCAGCCCAGAGGCCAAGAGCAAAGTCATGTGCCACTGCTCCAGCAGCCAGTCCAAAGCCTTGCTGTGTGGCAAGGAGTTAACACAGACCAAGAAGACTGCAAATCCCTCCTGTCACTACAAAAATTGTTTGCCCTTATACAGTGAGCATAAGATAAAGCATGCTGGTATCCTTTAACTTCTGGCATCTAAATAGCAATGTTCTCCCACAGACACACAATCCTTCACAGGGCATAGGTTGTATAAGGCTGAAGTGATGTGCAACTAGCCAAAAGGATATAGACAACACAGGAGAGGTGCAGCATTCAGGAGACCCAGCTTCAGAAATCCAGCTCTTGTGCACATGTGCACTGTCTCCCAGCACCTCACATTTTCATCACATTGGCATCTTTCAAAAGACTTCCTGCACTGAGATACTGTTCTTAAGGACAGAACTGCAGAGGGCCTAGGGACACAACTGAATCTGGACAAAGTTATGAGAAAAACCCCACAAGGCTGGAGACAGCCAAGGAGAAATGGTGTGCTTTACATTTTCCATCAAAGACACAGGCATGCTGCTTCTCCTATTGAGAGGCCCAAGCTAGAGAATCAACAGGAGATTCAAGTCAGGTGCTCATTCCCTTTGCTAACATTCTCCTCCTTAAACAAGACTCACCAGGGTTTGCAAAACAAGAAGGCCATGCCCTGCAAAAGTTTGCTAAACATTTGTGCTGTTTCATCCAAATACAGGATCAAAGGGCCCACAAGCCACAAACTCCACACTTAGCACAGGGCTGTGAAAATGTTCCCTTGGCAGTCCATAGGCAAGCAGCAACCGTTCTGTTTCCATTTAGAATTCGAGTGCAAATAAGGAAAGTGAATTGACAGAGATAAGGGTCAGCATTTGTATGATGTTCTTGATTGTTTGGCAATCGTTTTGCCTTACACTGCTTCCACTTTCATTTCCCTGTTGTATTCTGCCCCTTCAGTTGCTCAGCTCTTTGCTGAGGAGAACTGCTCTGTGTGTCTGCACAATGCCTGAGCTGTGAGGCCAGGCTCCCAACAGAGATGCTCTGCTTAGAACCTGCTTGAAGTGTTTTAAGGATGTCACTATGGCTGAGTCAAAAGACCACTGCACATTAGCAATGCAGGCTGCACCTCTACCTGCTTTGGAATTGCTGCCACAGCTTAGCACTCTGGTACTGAGTCATGGTGCAGCCTATCACACTTCAACTAAGAAACATGAGCACTCAGCATTTAAAAAGGCATGAAAGAAAATCGAGACCACAAACAAATATTTCTCAAAAAAGATTAGAAATCACCTCCCTTTTCCTCTCAAGCCACACACTGAAGCTCCATGTGACCTCAGGGCTCATACCTATCCTTGCTACGAGTAGGGGGAGGTCTCCATCCCCATCTCACAAGACTTAGTAAAGAGCAGACCACTGAACACTCCCAGGGACAGTTAGCATATAGCTACAGCATACAGCTACCTAGATGATGGTGTAAATCCCCAACAGGGCAAGCTAGGAGAACTTGGGTACTCAGGAAATGGTGTGTGTCTTTATTTCTCTTGGCCACCTTCTGCTTATAAAATCAAATTAAAATCAAGCAGAAGGAAAAAACCCACAAAACAGAGCTTCCCCAAAGAGAAAAGGCAACAGCTTTGCCCTGGGGAATAGCTCCATGTCCCCTCCAGCAGCATGCTCTGCTGGCAGAACAGGAGCTATGAGTGGTATGTAAAAAATCTGCCTGACCAACTCTCAGGAGAATACCTGCCCTTCACAGCCCTGTGTCCCTCCAGGGCTCTGCATTCACCCCCAGAGCTGCCAACAGCCACCACTACAGAATCAGAGATCTAAAAGAATAAGTTGAACAGAAACAGTTGACTTACCTTTTCTGTGTGAGGACAGCAGAAGAGTTCACCTCTGGAACACAAGCCAAAGCCACCCCTCAGGACTGCCGTTACAGCTAAAGCAGCCCCAGCTGCAGCTCTTTTGAGGAGCCTCAGGTGTGGCTCAAGTGCAGGGACTGAAATGAAAGCAGCTGGCTGCTGGCATCCATTCTATTGCTGACTTTGTTGAACTGCAAGTTAAACTTCATCTTCCTTCTCCAAGGAATGGATAATCATTTATTACACAGCCATCTGTAGACACACATTTTTTATATTCATTGGGCATTATCTGAAGACACCAACATGTGGGACAGACTGTGAGGCTGTTATGGCATCCAGGCTCCCACAGGAGACTGCAAAACCAGAATACAAACATCTCTTCATGTCTGACTTTCCCACTCCAGGCACAGAAGTGAGCTTTATTCACCAGGTCCCACAAAGAGCTACAGAAACTAACCAACATGTTACAAGCTCCAGAAAATATCAGGAGCTGTAAAAATTACTCTTTAAAGCACTGATGTCTTCAGTGAGAGCTTTGAAGAGAGGCATCCTGCCTGCTGAAGTGTGTCCTTCACAAACCCACAGATCGACCTATGGTCATGTCCAGGACTTCCTTGACCCTGTAACTTTATGCTGCTGAAGTGAGGGCTTCCTTTTTCAGACTCCCATCTCCTAATTGCCTCTGATGTTTTGCTGCTGAACTTCCCTGCCCTCTTGGACTGGCAAGTAGCAGTGGCAGCAATCTACAACCCTCCTCACAAATCCCTCCACCTCCTTACTGTGATTTATAGAAAGTCTCCATTTAGTGCAACTTGCCAGCACTCCACCACAAGTTAGGTGACAATAATAGTTCTGCTGCTGCAGGTTTAGAAGGCAACAGCAAAGATGCATTAATGATTGCATTCCTCCTGACAGGCAACAGGAGGCAGGTGCTGAACTAGCTGGGGTGTCTTTGTGACTTCCTTAGGTGAAGACTGAAGAGCAGCCCTGGTCCATGGGAGTGCCTTTCCATCTGTCTGCCCATGTGATTTACCTGAGCAGCCCATTTCCTGCCGGTCCTGAGTAAATAAGTCACATCAAGGGAGTGGGTTTGGCATGGAGAGCCCTGCACAGTGACTCATGCTTCCATGAGTAAACTCATTTCCTTAGAGAAGCAGGACACAAATCATGCATTCTGCTTAGTCCACCTACCTAGAGTGAGCATTTGAGGAAGCTAGTGCAGGAAATACAGTTTTCTTTAGCTTTGTATTGAGAAAATCACTGCAAGAAATACAGTTTGATCTGGCTTTACACCGAGGGCATAGCCCATTGCTGCAAACATAACCGACCTTTAGAGGGGAAACGAAAAGCTGGTGTCACTTCAAAGCTCTGCCTATCAAAACATGTCAGCTAGAAAATGGTCTGCAATCCCAACTGTACAACTGACCAAAGGGCTTTGTGGAAGTCTGGGATCTTCAGAAACTGGCCCTCCAGACCGATTGCTCTGGTGCACAGTTAAAAAGCGGGCTGCAGAAACACAGGGGTGTGGAAATCGGATTGCATCAGCTAGCTCCTCCTCCCTCCCCACAATGACAGTGCAAAGAGAAAGAGGGCGTGAGGCAGCAGAGGCACTGATCTCTGCAATACCAATGTCCTCACCACAGCATCCATGCATCAAAACAGCAGAGGAGAGGGACCTGGAGGCATGTGGACTGTGGCTAACCCGTTGTGTGCAGGGATACCTGTTAGTGTGAGTTGAGGTGAAACTCAACTTTTAGTTTCCTTAGGAGATCAGTTCAAGTGGTTTGATGTGGCTATACTGACCCAATGTGAAGAACACAAAATATGGGGGGTTATGGAGTCTGAATCAATTTCTTCTGTGTTACCCTGAAAAGCAGTTTGCAATTGCAAGAATTCTGGCTCTGGGAGCTCTTCTGATGTTGACAGTTTAACAAAGCATACCAAAGTTTAGGTGCCAAGCTGCTCCATTTTTAGGGTCCAGGCATCTCTGGTTTAGGTAAAGAACCTCCACCATTGTTATTTTGCTTTCTGAAGCTGAAGTGTTTCATAACTAACTAATCCCTACAGTACCACCATCAGGTTGTTAGATAAAGAGCCTTCCTATCTTGGAAAGGAGAAATGAAGCCATTAAAGCTGGAGGAAGTTGTTCAGGCTCTAGAAGAAATCGAAGGGAGAGTCAGGACTGGACCATGATGTGCCAGGTCCTTCCCTCACACACTGACATCATATAAAAGCAAAAGCCTTAATGATGCCATAGCAAAAGCAGGACTCATGCTGGGAACAGCACTTAGGATTTTTAGGGGGAAATTAACCTCAAATTTCAGACAGAGCAGAGAGATTCCACTGGTCAGCAGCAGTGGTGGCTTTGGGCTGCTACTAACCTCCTAGGTGAGCTGTAGCTCATACGGCCAATACGTGCAGGTGACGGTTTGGTGTCATTATTTATCCCAGCAGCACCACCACATTTGACATAGCCTCTCATGAGCAAATGGCAAGTGCAGAAATTAAGTATCACCATGTAAAATCTCTTGCATGTTAGCAAGAAGGAGAGGCATTTACTAACATTTGGCACACGTTCTATTGCAAAGAGCAAGCCACACATATTTAACTCACCTTGTGTAACTGTCTCTGGACTCCATGTCTGTGATAAAGGTTTCATTGGTATCTCACAGTTTAAAGACAATCAAAGGGTTTAATAAGAATGCTGCATCTTTTCCTTCTGTTATCAAGCAAACCCTGATCAGATGCCACTTGAGGCCAGTAGAAAGGCTCCACTTGTAACTCCTGGAAAAAACAAATGCAAATGTTTCCACATCCAGCAACTTTTGTTGCTTATTTTTTTCATGTTTAATCTGTGAAAGCTAACGTGGAAAAGGGGGCAAGCAGCCTGAGGAAGAACCAAGCTTCCTTGGAGAGACCCTGTTAGGATGCAAACATTGCCACTGCTCTGTCTGCAGCACCTCCTGAACAGGAAAAGCACAGGATGAGCAGAACTCCTTCTGCACACAAGTGAGGAAAGTCAGCCCCATCCCTACAAACAAAGCCAAGCATTTAAAAGAAATTAAACCAGACCTGGCCCCCACCTTCCAAGCACAAGGAAAATGCCCTTAATTTGCTCCCCCTGTCCTGTTTGTGTTGTTCTGAGCCCTCTGTGATTGAAGCTCTCCGAGGCAGAAAATCAATGTCAGTCACACCAGATGACTGCTTTCCTCCTGAGCATCTGCTGCTCCTACTAAGATCACAAAGGGCAAGTAAAAGGAAAAAAATGGCAGTTGGGGCCTTCTTCCCAGTTTTGTAACCCAGGTGAGTTAACACCAGCTGATTAAAAGCTGATAGTTCTTTGTTTGTTTTTTTTTTTTTCTCTTTTTAAACAAATTACAGAATTAACCAGGTTGGAAAAGACCTTCGAGATCATCCAGTCCAACCTATCACCCAACACCATCTGATCAACTAAACCATGGCACCAAGTGCCTCATCCAGGCTCTTTTTAAACACTTCCAGGGATGGGGACTCCACCACCTCCCTGGGCAGCACATTCCAATGGCCAATCTCTCTTTCTGGGAAGAATTTCTTCCTAACATCCAGCCTAAACCACCCCTGGCACAGCTTGAGACTGTGTCCTCTTGTTCTGGTGCTGATTGCCTGGGAGAAGAGACCAACCCCCTCCCTTCAGGTAGTTGTAGACAGCAATAAGGTCTCCCCTAAACCTCCTCTTCTCCAGGCTAAACAACCCCAGCTCCCTCACTTGCTTCTGTGGTAGTTTTAGGCTATGTCTATTTGCTTCTAACTGAGTTGGTCTGGCTTAAAAGTTAATGCTGGGAGGAAACTTCAGCCCACCACAGCTTCTCATCGGGCTTGTGCTCCAAACCCCTCACCAATTCTGTTGCCCCTCTCTGGACATGTTCAAGGCTTCTGATCTGTTTATCATCACTGAGGACATCTTGGGACCAGGATGGTTTTGAAACATCCTTGCTTGCTTTGGCCTGCTCCACTAAGGGTAGGGCTTCTGGTACCTGATGCCTTACATTGTAAATTACAGAGATCTGGTTGGTCTTGGATCTGTTCTCAGGAACAAGCAACACAGCCACAAGCAAGTGAAGATTTTCTTGTAACTTGCACCTTGAAAACTATGTCCAACTCTATTTTCTCTGAACCACAGGATAAGAACAATTTTATAATATCAGCATTCTTCTCTCAGGAGCTTTGGTCTCACCATGACAGTGGTGAAATGCCACTTGCTCTGCATTAGTTACATGTTTTTAAAGCACTCATTAATCTATGCAGCCTTAGAAGCTTCTTATCTTACATTTAAACTCTTCAGAAGTAACAATTTTTGTAGGAAGAAAATATTCCATCTTCATCTTCATTCCTGTCCAATGTCCATTTTCTCTCCTGCCAGACGTCTGGAACCCACACTCCGGATGAGATGTTTAGTCCCATTCACATCAAGCTACTGGAAAGACAAACTCCTGGGATGCAGAACTAAACTTCCTAATCCATCCTTGAGACTGCTGGCAGAATGAGATGCTCAGTGAACCCAGCATGATGCAGAATGACAGAACATCATTATTTGGGTTCCTTTTATTCTGCATTCCTGCAACATTAGGCCTACTCAGCATCAACCCACACTCTCCCTCCCATAGCTACTTGTCTGCTTTGCCATGACCCATCCCACAGGCATCACTCATTCCTCAAGCAGCAGCAAGGAGCAAAGCACAAGTAGCTTTGAAGAGGATTGGACACTATATTAACCTCCTTTGCTAGCAGTGCTGGTCTTTATAAGAAGAACCAAACCTTTGTATGTTTCTGGCTTGTTTCATGCAAATCTCCTTATTCTAGGTTTCAACCATTTTTTAGATGTTTTCTCACCTGTTGGTTTTGTTTGTTTGCTTGTTTTGCCAATAGACTATGAACAGCATGAGGCCTTGGGCTATCATTCCTGTCAGATCACCACAGCAGAAGGGAATTGTTACTGGGATGGTCTGTAACAAGACATCAGCATGCCTTGAACAGTATCAGAAAATACCTTCAACTGTAAAGCAGAGCTTGGTAGATGAGTACAAGCCTTAGGTGTGATGAGATCTTCACACCATCTTCTCTGATCTAGCATGGCCATGTTTTATGCTTGCATGGACTGTGAGTGGGACAAGGTGGTGGAGAGACCAGAATCTCCATGACAACCTCCTCATTTGTATATTAGCTAACTCCAGTGACTAAGAAGCAAACCACAAAAAAGTGACTTTAGGAGAGAGAGGACATCCCAGACAAAACAGAGATGGAAAAACTGGCAGGGGTAGAGGAAGACAACAGGGTTAATTAGTAATGAAGGCCTTCTGCCACAGCAAGATAAGTGCCTCAGAAAGGAAGTCAAGTACATCCTTGAAGTCTGGAATAGACATTGCCAAAAATCAGCTAGAGTCAAGAGTCCCAAAAGGAAACCCTGGCAAGTATCACAAAGGTGCTGCAGCTATTAGAAATAAAAACAAGCAAACCAACCAAACTGCAAAACAAGAAGGGAAAATAAAGGTAACCCAGCTAGTTACACAAGATGAAATGAACATTTCCCTGATTTTCATTAGGGATAAATATGTTCATCCATGAGATAAAGATGGATGTCTCAGAGGAAGAGTAGAAAGGAGACATGGGTAACAACATAGCTGGCCAGCAAAACTCAGGTTGTCTACTGTGCTCCATTTGGAAGAGCCAGACACTTGCAGACCCAGAATCCCAGTGCACACTAAACCACAAATCCAGGTGCAAAAGTTTGAAGTGAATTTACTGACTTGAAGGCATTACCACAGGACCAAAGTGCAGCAAGTATGTAAGTGAGCCATGGTGGAAGCAGTCTGGCTCTCTGCTTTCTGCAGCTCTCCAGGAAAATCTGTGAAGGAATGTTTAACTGCAGACACAAAATCAATGCCTAATGGGATAAAAGGTAGCATTGGTTTACTAAAAGACAATTTTATGGGATAACCCTGTAGCACAGTATAAAATCCAAACTTCAGGCACCCAGGAAATAATATTACTTGCTCTTTGTTAATATCCTAGCAAAAAATAAGTGAAGAGGAGGACTTGGCTTTACTAACCAACCACGGAGTGACAAAGAGCTGACAGTGTGGCATGACCATGGAAAAAAGGCTAAGTATGAGTCCAGTCATGGTATTTCCAGTAACAACAGGCAAACATTAGTGATCCTGTTTCAGGCATCACCGAGAAGACTGCCTGAAACACTCCACACGGCAGGCTCTCTCAAGAGAAAAGCGTGCAAACTGAAACAGACTTGCAGGGAAAAAACCTCCCGATGACCAGGGCACAGCTTGCACCATGCAAAACTGGAGGGGTTTAGCTTATGTAACTTAACAAAGCAACAAATGAGTGGTAATTTGGTGCGTGAATACACGGAAAGAGGATGTAAACGCCAGAGTAGGATGCATGTAACAAAGCCCTGAACACCTATAGATTTAGATGGAAACTAGAAACAAGCTCCTAGCCGCCAGACAAAAGTCTCCATTCGGAACTGCGGCCGCGGCGCGGACAGCGACAATGCGGCCGGCAGACGGAGCAGGGACGCCTTGAACTCCCCTTAACTCTCCAGAACCGGTCCGGCTGCCGGTCCGTGTCGTGGCGGCGCACACTTCCGTGCCCTCGGGAGCGGTTAATAACGGGAAATCTTCCTGGACGGCACCCGTTCGCCACGCAGCGAGGCCGGCCCCGCAGCTTGCCTCTGCCCTCAGGCAACCCCAGAGGGGCTGAAGCCGGGGGATGAGCACTTCCTCAGCTACCCTCACGGTGCCGAACTTTCCAGAGCAACCACTAACGGGGCCCAGCGTTCCCGCCTTGCCTCACTTTACCCCTCCCAGGTCCCCAGTACCGCTTCCCCCTCCTCTCCTTTGCTCTCCACCCCGACGTGTCGGCGGGCACGTCTCCACCATCGCGACCCGCCCGCCTCGCGTCAGCCGCCCGGCCCCTACTTAAGGCGGCGGCCGCCTCCCCCGCCCCGCCACTCCATCCCCAGCCGCGTTCGTGGGAGGACTCTCGGTATGTACGAGCGCCTTCGCGGGTTGGGAAGGGGGGATGCGGGCAGCGCTTAGCCCCCAGCCCGCCTTCGGGGGAATGGATTCGGTGGAGCAGGCGGTGCACCGCGTGCCCCACCGAGCACTCCCTCGGGCACAGCCCTGGACTTCAGCCCGACTCCGCCGAGCACCCTCGGGCGAGGAGCTGGCGGGCACAGTCCTGGACTTCAGCCCGGCACCGCGCCCTGGTCGGCGGCCGTGTGCAGCCGGCGTGATTTTAACATCCACCCCGCCCCCTCTTTCCTCCCCCCCTGCACCCTTCCATCTTGGGGCTGCTGTGGTCCGCCATCATCATCCTCCCCCGTAGCCTGCGGGGATTAACGTGCTTCCCCTCATCGACGGTGAAGGTGGGGGTGGCCCCAGAGACCTGTTGGGAAGGATGCTGGAGATCAAGCCGCCAAGGGCTGGGAACACGGGCTCAGGGATGCTATTAATATACTGCCTTCGCCACTGGCTTTCCCCTAACCTGCTTCTTTCAAGGGAGTCGCACTCTAAACCCGAAAATGTTGAGTACTAAATGTAACTAAATAGGTGCTTCTCACCAGCCCTGTATTAAAGTACTTATAGTACAAAGGGAGAACTTGGCACATGGGTGCACTACGCTGGGCCATGCTTCAAGAAAGTCCAAAAGAGTGACTTATCTTGGTTAACGCTAACTAAATATGGGCACTGCTGGCTTCCTGCCCGCCCCCCCCCCCCCCCCAGTCTCACAGTCTTTACTTGCTTTGCCAATGCTACCTGGCCGATCCTGCTCTGAGCAAGTTGCTGCCTGTTCAGCACGAATTTTGGGATCGTGTTGTGCCTCTACTTGCATCCATCTGAGAGGCCGCCCCTGCCTCGGGCTTTTCAGGCAAGGCAGGAGTTGTGCAGCATCACAGACGGGCATGGCGTCAGCTCCTGCAGCGACGCTGGGGTGAAAGCACAAAACTCCATCATCATCGTGCCATTGCAGCACATCTCTGGCTGTCGGATCAGAGCCCATATAACCAGGCAGCTGTACAGCTGAGAGCCAAAAGAATGGAGAGTGGGAGAGATGAAAACACCAAAGTAGACAGCTGAATTCAAAACTATCTACTTTCACTTTAAAACAAATGCCTAAGGTTCGCGTCTGACTTGGGAGGATCAGACCGTGCATAAGAGAGGATTGCCTAAGTGTTGCACAACTTCAGCTGGGGAAAGGAAATGCATCAGGGCACAGAGCACCAGTTTTTCAGGGCAGCAGAATGGGGATTGCCAGGCTACGCTATGCCTAGAAGTATTAAAATGGCTTCCTGCACTTACTAATGCTGCTGGAGTGCCACCCAGCTATGCAGTCAATGGTTCTCAGGCTGTCTGGGGGAAAGCTCCAGCAAGCTGAAATTGTACACTGCAGTAAATAATTCAGCTTTTCAATCATTTGGCTGCTCATGGGCAGCACTGCCGGGTGGTTTTGGCATGTAATTCATACACATTTTCTTACCAACTCAGAATGAAGTCCATTTTGCATGATTAGAAATATTCCGGTGTCAGTAAGAGCTCCAAGACCTAGAGAAATAATCTGTTGCTTTCCTTGCAGCAAGTACATCATGTCTCTCAAGGATCAGCTCATCCACTGTGTCCACAAGGAGGACCAGAGTCATGCCCACAATAAGATCAGCGTGGTTGGTGTGGGTGCAGTTGGAATGGCCTGTGCTATCAGCATCCTGATGAAGGTAAGTGTCAAGCTGGGGAAGAAGCAGCACAGTTGTGACTACCTGGGGCCTAAAAAAAAGGAGCAAAAAGTAATGTTTCTTATTAGACTAATTGGACCAGCACACAAAATGAACTTTCAGTTGTACACTTGTCGAATCACAGAATGGAGTGGGTTGGAAGGGACCTCTGAAGGTCATCTAGTCCAACCCCCCTGCAGGCAGCAGGGGCATCCTTAACGAGATAGGTTGCCCAGAGCCCTCTCAAGCCTCACTTTGAATATCTCCAGGGATGGGCCCCAACCACCTCCCTGGGCAATGTGTTCCAGTGTTCCATTGCCTCATAGTAAAGAACCTGCTCCTGACATCCAATCTAAATCTGCTCTTCTCTAGTTTGAAGCCATTGCCCCTTGTCCCCTGTTCCTTTGTTTGGGCCTGAAGTGAAGCAGCTATCCTCAAGTTATTGACAAAGAACAAGTATCTGTAGTTCTTGTAAACCAAATTTATCTCAGTATCAGACAGAAGATGTGTTTCATCATGACCTAACAGCTACATTTAATTTTGAATGACTTCCAGACTCCTAAGTAGGAGTCCTCTGACACTCCAAACATACCAAAAGATTTAAGAGCTGAGGAGCCACTTTCTCAGAAACAGTGTGCTGTGGAATAATTGTTGGCAGTGTGGACTGGAAAGTGATCCTATCACTGAGTAACTTGTGCTCTGCATTGCATTGTTACATTGAAAATGCTGTGACAGGTTGTTTAGGAACAGCTATTAAATTATTCTTCATTGTCCTGGTAAATTGTACAAACATTCCACACAACATGGATATAGAAAAGTACAACATTTAACTCAAAGCTGCCATCCCAGGAGAGTAATGAAAGTACTCTGGGGACAAGTAAAGTGATACAGAGGGGTAAGGTTGCTTCAATAGTTCACTGCTTTTAAAAATAACTGTAGGTTCACAGTTCACAGAGTGTGTGCTTTGCTCAAAGGGGCAGTAAACTTACTATTGATTCTTGGTCTGTTGTAGGACTTAGCTGATGAACTTGCTCTTGTTGATGTTGTGGAAGACAAGCTCAGAGGAGAGATGCTGGATCTCCAGCATGGCAGCCTCTTCCTTAGGACACCAAAGATTGTCTCTGGCAAAGGCAAGTTGTTGGATCTAATATGCTTGTTATTTCCCAATGGAGATAGCCACTTCAGATCCCAAACTGGCCACCCAAGTCTAGGACTTCACCTGCCACCTGAACTGCTGGGAGGAAAGCTAATTTAGTTTCTGTTCCTACAGAAATACTACTCAGCTGACTGTTTTACATACCCTGTTAAGACCAGTCCAACTAGGAATCCTCTTCAAGAGATTACCAGTCAGTACAGAGGTCATTTTAAGTACTCCTGTATCTCTAAGAAGTATATTTCACAGCCAGTTAGCCCTTGAATGCATTGCTGATTTCCTGGTTTGTTAAGTGTCTGATAGCCCAAGTTTAGTGGCAAGTGCTAGTAGTCTCATACCTCACTTAATGTGCAACTGCAGTGGCCATGGGTGTAAAGGGAGAGCTTTATTCCTCTTCTACACAGCACTTGCACCGGATGCCATCCCAACAGCTACCCCATACCCATCTATGCCTGAGAAGTACAGAATACCAGTGCCCACATCCTTATGGTTGCCACTTGAGCCAAATGAGCCACAGTCTTAAAATGTTAACTGTCTACAAAAGCAAGGTCTAGGACAGCAATTAGCAGAATTTCCACACCCTCCAACCTGATAATTTGAGATGCCAAAAGTAAAAGGAACTGAGAAGTCCTGTTCTGAACCATGTGTAGAAGGAGGCCACGTTTGACACAGCCTTTTGTCTGCAGATTACAGTGTGACTGCACACTCCAAGCTGGTCATTGTGACTGCTGGTGCCCGTCAGCAAGAAGGAGAGAGCCGCCTTAACTTGGTCCAGCGCAACGTGAATATCTTCAAATTCATCATTCCCAACGTTGTTAAGTACAGTCCTGACTGCAAGCTGCTTATTGTCTCCAATCCAGGTTTGTCTTGTGTGGCTTTAACAAGAGGATTCATCTTAAGAGAATAGTTTTCTTCAGCAAAGTGGCATTAAGTGTACTAATATGAGCAAACACAGGCTTTTACAACGCTTATGCCACAAAACCACATGGGAAGAAGTGTTGTCTTCCCTTTCCACACTCAGCAGGCTGGTCCTCTGGGGAATAATCCAAGCTGCCTCTAACTTGGGTCTTCAGTTGCCTTTTAAGTGATCATTGGCTTAGAACGGTAAAAGGGACTGATAATTGTATGTGTAGCATAAAGAGCCTTTAAACCAGTCATTGTTAGCCCATGGCAGGGCCTGGGGGTGGCTGTTACATTATGCTCTGTTCCATGTATCTAGTGTCCAGATAATCCTTACAGATGAACTGAAGATACCATTCTAAGTTATCAAACTGCTCAGAGTGGCACTTGTATTCCTCCCTGTTCTACTTACAGTGGATATTTTGACCTATGTGGCCTGGAAGATCAGTGGCTTTCCTAAACACCGTGTTATTGGTAGTGGCTGCAACCTGGACTCTGCCCGTTTCCGCCATCTCATGGGAGAAAGACTGGGCATCCATCCTCTGAGCTGCCATGGCTGGATTGTGGGAGAGCATGGAGATTCCAGTGGTAAGGATGAAACACAGCTGGCTGTTATCAAAGACTGAAACAGGCTCCCCAGGGAGGTGGTTGAATCACCATCTCTGGAAGTGTTTATAAGACACACAGATGTGGTGCTGAGGGACATGGTTTAGTATCAGACTTGGTAGAGTTAGAAAATGATTGGACTCAATGATCTTAAAGGTCTTTTGCAACTGAAACTGTTCTATGATACTTTGTTTGCAAGAAAAGCAAAAGCAAACATTGCTCAAAAACCTTTGCACTGCAGCACCCTATGAATGCAAGTCTTCTGGTGCACAGAGTAACCCTAGATGATCTGTACTTGACCCGAGTTACTGTGCTGGGAAAAGGTCCCTACTGTAACCTAAGGAGGCTAAAAATGTCCAGGCTAAGTTGTTCCTGTAACTCCCAAAAAAAGACCCCAAACTGATGCAGCAAGAGTAAAGGTCGCTGCAAGGGACTCACAGAGATCTTCCCTAGACCTGGGAGTTACTCAGTTGTCTTCAGTGGTATCTCTTGATGACTTCAAGAACTATATATAGGAATGGAAGTGCAGAGGCAAGTCTACAGGACAGGAGAAAGAGCAACTTTCTCCTTACTTTCTTAGCCTGTTTTTCCTGTAGCAGCTCCAGAGCAGTGCTGTGCTTCCTGACTCAGGAGCACTCATTTGGAATTGATTCTTACTTTGAGACACCTCTGCAAAACAGTTACTGGCATCTCATTTCATGTTGCCTAGGTGTTTTTGCTTTGATAAAGCTATATTCAAATCTTTTGTTATCACATATAAAGATGCTTAAACGCTCCTAGGTTTTCAGGTTGCAATTTAGGCCTTAGAGGACATACCATATTTAAAGTCATACTAAAATCATAGTGATGTGTTGCAGATTAACTAGATCTTAAGTCAACTGTTAATTTGAGGAGGACAAAACTGAGTTTTCCTGTGAGAGAATTAATCTATGTGCAACCCTTAGTACCTGTCTGGAGTGGAGTGAATGTTGCTGGCGTCTCCCTGAAGGCTCTTCATCCAGACATGGGAACTGATGCAGACAAGGAACACTGGAAGGAGGTCCATAAGCAGGTGGTGGACAGGTAAATATTGGTTGCTGGTTGGTTTGGTTTTTTTTCCAACATGAGAGCAAATGATGAAAAGCTATAGTACCTCTGAACTGCAATATCCATATCTGGTTTCATAAAGACCACAGTAGCCCAAAAAGATCAAGATGTAGACATAACAACTGGAAAAACCAAATGTTAAGTAGAAATGTAGATTTGGCAGAGTTAACTTACCATGGTTAGGGAAGTGCTGTATCCTCCAAGTGTACTCCAGCGAGGAGCAGTCTGAAATGCACAGAGTTCTTCACTGCTGAGTTGATTTCAGTCCTGTCAGCAAATCAGTCCTGTCAGCAAATCAGTCAAGCTTCAGATGGTCCCAAATGGATTAAGGCACCTCCAAAGCCCTTCTGACAAACTATTGCAGTTGATGGTACCTGTTTGTTGTCTCTGCAGTGCCTATGAGGTCATCAAACTGAAGGGGTACACATCATGGGCTATTGGCCTCTCTGTGGCAGATCTAGCTGAAACAATCATGAAGAACTTGAGAAGAGTGCACCCAGTCTCTACAATTGTTAAGGTAAGCTGAGGGGGCCTTCAGCTAAGTCTTATCTTACTAAGAACTAAAAATCTTGGGAATTCTGAAGAACAGTGATAACTTTCTAGTTTAATTTCAACTAGATTTAGTTGAGTTTTGCTTGTAGGATAACATACAGACAGGCACAAATTCTAGCCTAACTATGTCCTTCCCTACTTTTCAGGGCATGCATGGAATAAAAGATGATGTCTTCCTAAGTGTTCCTTGTGTACTGGGCAATACTGGCATCACTGATGTAGTGAAAATGATCCTAAAACCTGAGGAAGAGGACAAATTAAGGAAGAGTGCAGATACCCTCTGGGGAATCCAGAAGGAACTACAGTTTTAAATCTGCCCCAGCAGTTCAGTCTTTGCAGCTTAACGGGTTTAGTGGTTTGTCTTACATTGCACTTTCCAAGTAGGTCAAATCTTTCAATGTACTTATCTCAACTAGAACACACACACACAAAGCTCAAATCTGAACAAATGGGTTTCCTGAAGATAGCATTAGGAAACTATTCTAAGGTTCTCCCTGTTCAGACACCCCTGTTCTTAGCCAGAGCTAGATAAAACCTAGTCAGTCTTGTCCAGTGAAGTGGTATGACAAATCCAGCACTCCAAGCAGCACTGCCTAGGAAACCCTTTGCCTTTTCCTCATGTTGGTTCAGAACAGTTAACTATCACACAATGTGAAACCAAAGACTATTTCTTGCAGTTAAAGGATTGTCAAGCCAATTGACCAACTTTCTCTGCCAGCTGAACAGCTTAAATATTTCACTGTTGGTAGGTCCAAATGTATTTTCCTAACACTGCTTTGGAATTTTTGTGTATACTTTTTTTTTAGAGAACCTTATTTTTGTGTACTGTATCAGCCTAGTGGCAAGTGTCTCCTGAGCATGTCTGAAAACCAGTGACTGTCCAACTGTAGTACCAACACCAAATAAACCACAAACTTATTTTTGTCTCCTTGTTTTTCTTTGTAAGTCTTTGTAAACAAAATGCAGCTCCACTTGCACACAAATCAAGCAACACTCTCTCTTCACTAACTCAAACTTCCCCTGTGTAATCATCTGTTATAAGCTCCTGCTGTTTATGTAGTGAACTTCAGGAGTCTCCAAATAGGAATGGAAAAACAGTAACAGAGGTATTTAAATACTCAGAACTTAAACTTGAGTCCCATCTTAATGCAAAGAAACAGGCTCAAATGCCTGTGTTAGGGGAGTGGAGAAAGAGTGCAACAGAGGAAGCAGCATCTTTACCTGTCCACAAACTCACCAAGGAAGAAATGTGTCCATACAAACTATTGGGCATCTATAATAAGTCACAAAAAAGCATCTTCCCTGGAAGAGCAGCTATAGAGAGAAACAATGACAAAAGTTACTCCTCAAAGCCAATAGTAAAATTGGCAGGGGGGTTGGACTAGATCTTTTGAGGTCCTTTCCAACCCCTAACATTTCTGTGATAAGGAAAATTAATTGTGCCATTAATACTTTGAAACACTACACCTCATTACAATGAAGACGGAAAGGCCTTATTCTTTTCCTAGCATTAGGACAGAGCATGCAGCTTCAGAATGCAAACACAGCACCTGATTAAGACATGGGTAGATATTTAATATGGACTGCAGCTGGTGATACTTCTCAAAATAAAGCAATTTTGAGATCTTTGAGGTCTCTTCCAACCTTGGTGATACTGTGATACTGCTGTAAGCTTAAAGTGCTCATGAAGAAACATCAGTAATAAAGGAAAGGGTGTAGCTACCGGGAGCTGGGATTGTTTAGCCTGGAGGAGGCTCAGGGGTGACCTCATTGCTCTCTACAGCTACCTGAAAGGTGGTTGTAGCCAGGAAGGGGTTGGTCTCTTCTCCCAGGCAACCAGCACCAGAACAAGGGGACACAGTCTCAAGCTGCACCAGGGGAAGTTTAGGCTCAAGGTGAGGAGAAAGTTCTTCATCGAGTGAGTCGTTCATCATTGGAATGTGCTGCCCAGGGAGGTGGTGGAGTCACTGTCCCTGGAGGTGTTCAAGGGGGGATTGGACGTGGCACTTGGTGCCATGGTCTAGTCATGAGGTCTGTGGTGACAGGTTGGACTTGATGATCTTTGAGGTCTTGTCCAACCTTAGTGTTACTGTGATACTCTACTGCTTTCTCCTGCATCCATGAGACCAAAATAGCACCTGGAAAGAGCACATAGCAATAGTGACAGAGTAGTCATGTTTGATGGTATGAAGTCATTTTCTAAGCTTTCCAAATGATTCACAGGACTTGCAATTTTTACTACATGAAGTCTCACCCAGCTTAATATGAATTCCAACCTCTCCAGCTCCAATGGTAACAGGAATAGCCATAGGACAAGCACTTGGTTTTGAGCCAAGCTGAATACTGCACTGACCATGAAACTTCAGTTTTCAAGCTAGCTTTGCTGAGGCAGCCTGTAAATAGAGGAAGATAGCAGCATGCTGCTGAGAGATAACATGAGCAGCACCAAGAATCCCTGCAGCACTCCAAGCTGGGAGATGCCCTGTACAACATACCCTCTTTTGCAGACAGAATGTTTAACCACCAGGTCCTGTCACTATAGCTCTGTCCTAGCTAACAGAGCCAGAACCCATCCTTCCTCTGGCATTCTGGTGTGAAGTGTTTGCTGCCTGGCAGGATGTGCAACCAGGTATGGCTAAGCAGACACTGCATAAGCCAGGCCTGCTTGTAAAGAAAGCACAATGTAACACAGGTCTGTAGAGGAAGAAAATATGCAACAAGTTTTATTCAGCATAAGTCCACCAGCACAAAGATTACAGGAGTTAGAAAGTGCATTAATAAAAGCTAGTCTTTACCAAAAAGAAAATATATTATTGATTCAAAATATCTTACACTTGAATGATGTAATAACTTATTCTGGGCACCTACTGATTAAGAGAAATACCAAGAGAATGGCTGCTTCACAAGGAAATCTAAACTTCCCCACTGAAGTCTGAGAGTTTAGTAGAGATCACTGAGTCCAGCAGTCTTCCTGGCTTTCTGCATTAACGCCCTCAGCTGGAACTGCTTGCGAGACAGAAGACGTACGTGCTGCAGGAGGAAAGAATAAGGAGAGCTGGCTCTTGGCAAGGGTTTGATACCATTGTAACTACATTGCCATACACATTCTCAAAGCATAACACCTTCCATGACCCAAACAGGATGTTAAGTTTTCTGGAAACACTAAACACATTAGAACACAATACATACATACATACATAGACTAAACCAGGTTGGAAGAGACTAAATGATAATTTCTTGGCTTAAAATGACTTGCAGATGCAATGACTATGGTGTATTTTTTGGGTGATTTTAGGTATTAACTCTGCACATAACTCTCAAAGAAGGAACATATACTGTAAGGTGAAGCCAGACTGATGCATTTCCCATCAGGCACAGCACAATGCTTGTAACAGTAGATAAACAGAACTAGCAGGCTATGCAAGAAGGAAGTTAAAAGCTTCTCTGTAGTGCGCTGTACACTGGATGTTTAAAGCAAAGCTTAGGTGGCAACCTGGGCAAAAGCTCAACTGTTAGAAAAAGGAAGGACCCATGTTACCCAGTGGCCCCAGTACAGACTATGAACACTTCTGCACAGTGACAACATCACCCTGACATACAAATGAATACTTCTATTCCATGTAAAAAAAAAAAAAAAGGTTTTTAATCTTTTCCAAGTAACTTGGTTTTAAGTCTGGTTTTTATTTCATGTGCCATCACCACGCACAGAAGTCCAAATGGAAGGGGATTAGATCAGACATGAAAACTTTCAGGTATTAAGGACAGCAAAGAAAGGGAACAAATTATCTAAGATCTCTGCTAGAGACCCCAAACCAGCTGGTTTTCCCTGCTACCCCCTTATGATTCTAACACTCCATTGGCTGCCTCAGCAGAGGCTTCCACAGGCTGTCTCAATATTCCAATCACCCTTACAGTTAGTCTCTCCTGAAATCAGCATGCAAGCCCAATGGAAAGCTGATGATAAATGACTTTGTCTCCATGCTGCTTTTCCAATTGGTCTTTTATCTTAATCCTGCAATTCCTTTTTTGAAACTTACATTCATCATATAACTATTCATGTTCTTCAGTGAGCTGATCACTAACATTAATAAGCTGAACAAAAGAGTTCAAAGTCCCTGAACACATTTAAAATGAACAAAGTACAAATATCCCAAGAAACCTACCTTCAAAAAGACATCTAGATCTATCACTCCACGTCTCAGTGCTTCTCCAAGATAGAAGATGGTGTCTTCAATTGCATTTTCCTCTGCATATAAGTTCAGGATCTGCTTGTAAAGTGGTGCTGTAGGAATAATAACTTCATCTATGTCATTATTTTCTGACTGGTTTTCCATTTTCTCTAAGGCAGAACTGAGCTCCTCATCCTTCTTCTTGAGAAGTTCAATGTTCTTGTCAACTTCAGCCTAAAAACAATGAAGATGTTTACTTCTAAGGTCACCACTGACATCTTTCATAAGGAGGATGGGGCAACAGTGGAATACTGTTCCTCTACTACTAGCAATGACACCTGTAAGACACATGCAGCACAATGCATCTTATGGTCACTGCTGTGTCTGAACACATGCCCCTCAACTGGGAAAGAGAATATATATCTCATAGAATCATGGAATCAATAAGGTTGAAAAAGACCTGAGAGATCATCAAGTCCAACCTGTCACCCAACACCTCCTGACTACTAAACCATGGCATCAAGTGCCACATCCAAACCCCTCTTGAACACCTCCAGGGAGAATGACTCCACTACCTCCCTGGGCAGCACATTCCATTGGCCAACCAGTCTCTCTGTGAAGAACTTTCTCCTCACCTCAAGCCTAAATTTCCCCTGGCACTGTTTGAGACTGTGTCCTCTTGTTCTGGTGCTCGTTGCCTGGGAGAAGAGACCAACCCCCACGTGGCTCCAACCTCCCTTCAGGTAGTTGTAGAGAGCAATAAGGTCTCCTGTGAGCCTCCTCTTTAGCATTCCCATTATGCTTCATAATTACTTGCATGCTTCTGTTCACTACTAGGAACATTCAGATCCAGAGCAGTGTTTCATCTCAGCTTACCACTTCTTGGTCCAAACGAGTTACCATCTCTTCCAGTTTCTGGTGCCCTTTCTTCAGGTCCTCTTCTGTCCGCTTCAAGGCGTTGAGCTCAGCTTGGGCACGATCCATTTCTTCTTTCATCCTCCATCTCAGCTTATCACTGACTGCTGAGATAAGAGATGCTCGAATGGTATCCTCACTGATAGTTCCATCTCTGCTGGGCCCTGCACAAGAAAATTCACAAGCAGAAAATGAAATCTCTCCTGCACTGGCTTCAGTGTAAAGCCAGCTTGACACCAAAGAGTACTTCAGCAATACAAGATGGCAAAATAGATTGTTCCCCATCATAGTTTTCAGCAGCAGTGAAGAGACAACAAGGGACAAGCATTTTATTCACTGGTTAGGACATCCTGATTAAGGCAAACAATTGTAAATATACCTGTTCCAAATCAAAGCAAAAGAGGTCTGATTTCACTTCAAGAACAGCAGTGTCATGATTTCAGTCATTGCTTACTTTACAAAATTAACTATTCCCTAACAATAAGCCAGAATCATCCATCAGTTCTGCATTGCTCCCACCCCAATATCCCTCACTCTGGGAGGTTTTATACAAGGATCACTTTAATGGCAAAGTAGGACTGAGAAAAATCAAATCAAATCAGAGTACACTTAACAATGCAGGTTTACACAGACGTGCCAACAGATAGGAAGGCACATATAAATACAGCTCAGACAGATTTAATGTATCTTCTTACAGAGCATGAACCCCTAGCATTTTCTGCCACTTCTATAATTAGCCCAGCTTGGGGAAGATTTTATGGCACATAGTGATTGAATACACAGAGCACTGAAACCCTTAACCTTTACTAGGCAGAGTCTGGTTTCAGAAGTGACCTTACAGAGTCATCAAACCAGCTGCATCAGAAAGGTAATTAATGGCAGGTGATTGAACAGAAAAAGGACTGTTTGAAAAACCAGCTATTGTGTAAAACTTAGGCTGCTTTGCTACTCACCAACAGTAGTCACAGGGGGCTGAGAAGGGTAGTACTGAACGCTGGTTGTTGCTGGAAATGGAACACCACCCGGGTAAGGATAGTTTGGGAAGCTGCTTTGACAAAGAAAAGATACACCAACGTTATGTAACTGTTTGTAAAACACCATCCAGGTACATTGACTTTGAGAAGATAAGAACAGTTAACAGGATGACTGCTGAACTGCTTTAGGTAAGCCTAAAAATGTGCCAAATAGGGCTGCAAGATGAAATTCCTTCAGAACTTCTTAGCCCTGCTCTGAAGGATGAAGGAAAGCAAAACTGCTAACTTGGAACTACTGTGAGACAACATAACAGGACAGTCTGCATAGCAGATACATTTGCTATGACTTACAAGCATCTGCATGCAGCTAAGTATTAATTATGGCTATAAGCAAACCAAATGGTCCAGGAGAACAGGCAAAATATCAAAGTAGTACAATCAGTGACTCTCCAGAGAACTGCAGACTTAGTTCTTAAAACCTTTCTGCTCATTCATAAGTGATTGCATAAAAAGTTCTTTGGCTGGTTATTTGTGTACAAGCATTAAGAGCACTTGAAATAAAGATATTTAGGAAGAAAAAAGAAATGCCCTAAGAACTTATCAAACCCCTATTTGTCACTGAGAATCATAGAATGGCAGGGGTTGGAAGGGACTTCTGAAGATCACCGAGTCCAACCTCCCTGTCAAAGCAGGATCATCTAGGGCAGGTCACACAGGAATGTGTCCAGATGGGTCCTGAGAATCTCTAGAGAAAGAGACTCCACAGCCTCTCTGGGCAGCCTGTTCCAGTGCTCCATCACCCTCATTGTAAAGAATTTTTTCCTCAGCTTGAGGTGGAATCTTCCATGTTCTAGTTTGTATCTGTTGCCTTCCTAAAATGTAACATTCTGCCTTCCTAATGCTTACAGGAGCTTAAAATGTGGATGATGAAGATAATGATTATTATTATTTAATTAAAAATGCTCTATATTACAGCAACTCCTCAAATGCTCCCCACAAAATCAGGACATAAGCATATTCACAACAAAAAGGGATTTACTATGATGTGAAAAAATGTAGGTACCCACTAGGAGGCAGCAATCAGCATCTGGCTGTTTGCTAAAACAGAACTACAAGTCTTCTGGAATAGCTTTATTCTCAACTATTACATGATGTACTTAAAGAACAAGTCTTGGTTTGTATTAATGAAAACCTTTGAAAACCATTTTGTGCCCTTTAAATTCTCTTAGGGTGCTCTGAATGAAGTCCACATTTATGCTGGAGTCAAGGGTTGTATTAATCCAGCAATTCAGTGCTCTGAGTTGCCAATTACCCCAAACAACACTAATAAACCCCCCTTAACTGTCAGGGTACATTTCTTTCTATCCCATGTAAACATATGAACCTTATAAACCCAAGTCTGTGAAGGAAGGTAACATCTGGCAGCTGGGCAACAATTTGCAAAGCATGTTTATCACCCAAGTACATTGTATGTGAAGCAGGCAACACCGAGCTAAACCTTTCCCTAATTCTCTTTGGCTGTTCACAAGAATTCAGTCCTCACTTTCACAACCCCTGCTGACACAGCAATTACACAACAAATCTACCATAAGAAAATGTGACTAAGAGTGGATACTCTTCACTGAAACTCTCTTCTATAAATGAGGATGGTTTAGAGGGGTTCTTACCTTGGGTTTGGAGTGCTTCCTGCTGGATAGGCTGGTATTCCACCTGCAATGCCTGGCACATAGGAACCTAAACAAAAGAATCATTTTGCCTGGTTTTACTTTCCAGAAGTTTCATATCTATTAAGATCACATATATAGTAAACTGCATTAAGATGCTTTTCAAAAGGTCTCTTCCAACCTGGTGTGGTCTATTCTATTCTAAAATATACAATGCAGGCCATAGTCTCTACTAAAACTGTACCTGTACTGACACCCAGTGTTCTTGGAACATCAGAAAAGCAGATCACCTCGTGCTCTTACAGGTAGGCTAGAGCTGGACAAGCTAAAAAGTCCCAAATGTTTACCTTCAGCCAGCTATCCCTAATGGTCCCATTTATGTTTTCTATCCTGTTTCTCATGTGTTAAGAAACCAAGACTTCACAATTTCCAGCAGAAACCATTTTTGACTAATGAACAGTACTCCACCTTCTCAGATGGAACACTATGATCTGATTAAAGCTGCATTGCAATGAAACCCAGCACTGTATTCCTGGGATTTTCTGTTTCTCACTTCCCCTTTCCCCCCTACCATCTATTCCAGTCTTTAAAAAAAGAATGCCACCAGAGGTCTAAATAAATAAAATATTTTAGAAGTCTTGAGAATTAAAGAGATAAACAAACAGTTATCTGCATAATCATCATCTTTTTTTTCAGGGTAGCTCTGAAAAGTCACTGGTTGTTCTGAAGGACCTAGGGAAAGCTGTTTGTGTGCTTTGTTTTGTTTTGAAATACAGTTATCTGAATAATCTTTTCTTTTTTCAGGATAGCTCTAATAAGTCACTGGTTGTTCTGAGGGACCTGGGGAAAGCTGCCTGTTTTGTTTTGAAATACAAATGGAATTTTTCCCCTCCCTGCCAGAAGCCAAAACCCCACATTCTTCCAACAAGAGTTCACAAGGATGAAGTACAGCACAGGTGGATTCCTGAGCCAGCAATATAGGAAGTCATTCTAGAGTAGAATGCATCATTTGTTGACAAACTACATGAAGCAACAATCACTTTAGGATATTATTATGAGCAACTGTGGAAATTAGAAGCCATGACCACTTACTAGTTGGTGGACCTGTAGCCTGGTATGGTGAGTAGCCTGATGAAGCAGTGGGCCGAGAAAAGACCGGAGGCTCCTCAGCAAACACAACAATCATCACCTGGATCAGCTCCAGCAAGTCTGACTGGGGCTGTGAGGGTAAGCAAAAATCAAAAGATGGGTGATTTTGCCACAGAAGAGTTTCACAGGCTGCAATAACAAAGTGATGCCATTCCATCAGTTCTCAAAACCCAGCCTGTTATTTCTGAGGTTTAAACAAACAAACAAATGTGTATATTGAACTTCCTTTCTGGATTTCTTTACACACACCAAAGGCAGCCAGCTGCTATTCAAAACAGTAGAGCAAAATACAGCTGCACCAGCATTTACACTCAGAATTAATAGGGCAGCACATGGATCTGTAGCAAGTGTAAGGCAATAAATGACTGAAGGTGACTGTGCAATGATGAATTACAGTAATGTTTAAAATCCTTAAACCCACTCTCCAACAGGAAAAAAGTACAGGTCATTAAGTTTTCAGACATTTAAAGTTCATACAGCATAAAGCTTCAGCAATCTGAGAATTTCAAGTTCCCTATACTTACATATTTCCACTCATGCAGATAAGGAAGATAGATCTTTCCATTTGCATCAACATGCTTCCCAGTCTTTATTGTCATAGAGCTCGTGGGTTTCACAAAACAGATTGGGGGGTTGAAAGGGTATGTGTCCAGCAGCCACAAGCAGATTGGGATGTTGTATGTGTTACCTAGAAAAGACATTTGCAAAGATTTTAAGAGTTATTCCACTATCCTCTTGCATCCAGATTGATGAGAAACTCATAAACCAAATAAATTCAACTGCACAGAGTTAGAAGCTGAAGCCAAAAATCTACTAGCAACACCTAAAGTGCTCATAGTTACAGAATCACAGAATTGTTAGGATTGGAAGGGACTGCAAGGATCACCTAGCTCCAACCCCCCTACCACGGGCAGGGACCCCTCATTCTAGATCAGGCTGCCCAAAGCTACAACCAGCCTGGCCTTAAAAACCTCCAGGGATGAGGCTTCCACCACCTCCCTGGTCAACCTGTTCCAGTGTCTCACCACTATGGCCAGGAACTCAACATTCCTCAGAACAATTTCACTTGGATCCATAATCACCATTGTGCAGAGCTGTACAACACTGAAGCAGCAAAACTCAACATTAAACTTTTATCCAGCAGCAAAATAGCAAAGAATTTCTTTAAAACATTATACTTTTGACAAGTGCAGGATTTCAGGAAAACAGTGATCACAGAAGCAGTGAAGTTGAGCTAGGACAAATCTAAAGAGCTTTTCATGTAATTTGGGACAATAATGCTGCTGGTGATCACAATAACAATTGCATACCTCTGTAAGGCACAGGAATGGTTCCACTGAGGCTCATCAGCTCCCTTGATGAGCCATCATTAAACACTGGAAGGGAACAAACAGCATCTTTAAAGCAAACATCTGCCACATTCATCTCTGCTCAGGTCATTCCCCACCTAAGCATTAGTGTGAGTTTTCAGAAGTGACAGAGACAAATACAGCTTGAAATGTTCTGCTTTAGTACAGTTAGGGACTAGCAAATGACTGTCCACAGTCAGGTAACTGCTTATGAATAACACATTTCTGAGTAAGGAATGACTAATTAGTGCTAAACCACCTTCACTGCAAATAAAACTGTTTCCTCACTCAGGGACAAAGTAAACCATGGTGGAATCACACAAAGTGCACATCACACAAATGGCTGCAAAGGTTAACTCAAACTTATTTAAAACACAACTGTCACTTCAGGATTACAAAGAATTCCCTATGCTTGCTTCAAACAAATATGTCAGTGAGAATACTGGAAATTACTGGGCCACAGGAATTTCTGACAGCATCACTAAAGGTAGTTTTTCTGACAGCATCACTAAAGGTAGTTTAACCACACAGCACCAGACTGAAGAGGAAGAAGTGCCAGATCTCAGTCTTAGTTCACAACCTGCACAGGAACCCTATCCTCAGTTTACTGAGCTGCTGAATTCAATTTTCTCATACTTTCAATCCAACAGATTATATCCTTGGCTCAGTAAATCCACCTCTGCTAACAAGGCTTTCACTTCCCTGACTTCACCTGCAAGTTGCTAGCCATGCTTCAAAGGTAGCTTATCATGTACAACTCTTTTTGTTCTGCAAAGGCAGGCAGAACATGCTGGGACTTAAATGGGGGTCTATACTTCATTATGAATATTAACCTGAAAACCATCTCAGCAGCAATGTAACCATTTCCTTGTTGCTCCTTTTACTGCTCCAAATAACATCAATTATCTGTAAGTGGTTCTATGCTCAGCCTTTCCCCAGCAGCTTAGTAAGAGTTAGGTAACACACAAAATAGGCTTCTGGCTGCAGCTCAGAGCTATCTGGGATTCTGATCCCTATCATTACACAGATTTGTGTACACACTACTCCAGCCACAGTCCTTTTGCTATGCTTTTTGATTTCTCCAGTCACTGCATCCATTTTCAGTTCTGTCACAGCTTCTGACTTGCAGCTACTCAAGTTGAAACTAGTTTTTCTACCTGTTTGTGTACCTTCTTAATGCTTCTCAATCCAGACCTAGAAAGCAGAAGACTATAAAACCTCTGATGATGTATTAGTAAGTTAAATTAGCTCACAGATGAATCCCACAGGTTGAAAGAGGTGGTCAGGAGGATGACCTTAGCAGCTATGCTGGTTCACTGTGTCTTGTGAAACCATGCCCTCAGGCCCTGGAGCTGACCCTAGGTATCATCTTTGTTTAAAGCACTCAAATTTACTCAGAGTCTTTAAAACAGCTAACAGTGACTGTCATGACTCATCTACATTATGAATCCCCTCATCCCAATTTTATAGACACCTGTTTCCTTCATACTCTTAAGGACTGCCACAATTACCTTAAATGACTTGTTCAATGATTTACAGCTCTTTCCAAAGAGAACTCTACAACAAAAAACCTTTGCATGACAGCAAAGCTGAACCTGTAAGACACCAGCAGTCTCAGCACACCAACTAACGTGACATCACTGAGCAACAAACTAGAAGTTAAGCTGCAAAAAGCACCATGTTTTTCAGCACATCACTCAATAGTATAGAAAGCTTATTTTTAGAAAGCAACTGTGTTTCTAAGGAAGTATTAAAGAGCAAGAAGAGAAGCTCAAATTGTTTTCTAGTTTTATTCACCTTTTGCCCCACAAAACCTACTAAATACATCTAAACTATCAGCAATTCAGTAACAGATTTTCCCATGCCCAGACTAACCATATGAATCCATGACAGGTTTGAGGTCCTTGTACTGAGTGATAACACTGGTTGTCTCCTGTACAGTTAGGTCTCTATACTTGTACTGGAAAAGAAAAGAGAAACAGTTACTTTAGACACTAAATTGCCAGTGTAATTTCATTTTGTTTGCTTTTACCCAACAGATTCCATTTATGAGAGTTCACACTGAGATATGAGCCTTCTTCTCCACTGTTATTTTGGAATAAGAATGTATTTCTTAACTGAACACTGCCTATATAAAACTTACCAGACTTTAATAAGCTGTTAAGATGCTTTTAGGGTCCCTATATCAAGTGATCTGGGGAAAGCTACTGCATTTTCATTCATGTTCTACCACAACCAATAGTATCTGAGAGAGGTATGTGGACTTCTAAAACCCCACACCTCCAAACAAGCACCAGTGAAATTCTGAACATGCCTGATAACACAGCTGTCTAGCATCTGAACCTCACAGATATCTTTCACAGCACCTTCCAAAGTATCACAGTATTTGACAATCACTGATGAGTGTTTTCATGTAATTAAGCAACCAGAAGCAGACATTACAAGGTAGAATATTCTATCAGGGATAATATTGGTTTCATCCCCTTCCCTTTACCGGGGGCAGGGAGTAACTCATAGCACAAACCTATAAACTACAGATACAGCACTACAGAATTTAACAGTCTCAGAATTACAGTTCACAGGCAACAAAGGAGATGTTCCTGGGCAACACTAAGCTGGTTTACCATATGGTGAAACTCTTTAGCCTTCTGGCCATTCCTCCTGGTAACTACCACTCAAAAGAAAAGCTAACAATGTTGGCCCTTTGCAATGCTTTTATTATCATAAAATGTAAAAGCCATTTACAATCTTCAGATCTCTTAGGGAACACAGGGAGCATCCTCTTGTTCAACCAAGACAAAGGGCCCAACACAATGAAATGGCTGATGCCCAACATCATCTAGACAAATTAATTCAGGCATTACCCAAGAGCAAAGTGTGGTGCCACAGCTAAAGGTCACTTTTACTAGGACAAACACTCATGAGTTGTGAGCTTTAGAAACTAACTCTTCTTCCTATTCTCTACAGAGATTGACATGGATGCTACTCCTGGGCATGGTAACTCTCAGTTAATGAGCAGAGGTGATTATGTGATGCCCCTTCCCAAAACACCACCTTAGTCTACAAAAAAGCACTTGTGCTTTGGGGGATGCTGTGACTTATCTTCCTGAAATGACCAAGGTAAAGCAGCCATACAGCCAGTCTGCAAAACACTGCTCTGTGGGAAAGCAAACAACCCCTGTAGCAGGGATGCATGTGCAGGGAGGCACCCGTGTAGAGGTCAATCAGTGAGTGGGCCAGGGCAGCCCTAGGATGCTACTGTGATGGAAGGCTGCAGCAAAACATCTCAGCCCCTTCTGGAAAGTGGGTGCAAGACTGGGAGCATGCAGGGGGACGTAACAGAGGAGAGACAACTTTGCTAACATTTGAGTACATTTTTCCACACCACCTAGCAGAAGCGAGAAACGTGGCAGGCACTGTAGAGCAGGGAGACAGAGGTCTGAGAAGCTTTGGTTAGGCCAGCCACAGACTGGCAGCACATACCCACACCACCAAATGTGTTACTACAGTACAAGTGAGAGCACGTCACCAGCTGCTTTGAAAAAAGGGGGTCTTTTTATAGGAGTGCACCTTATGGTGCAGGCTATGGGCTCAGGGAGACTGGCATAATCACTATCAAACCCAGAAATGGCTTCCACAACAGAAGCTCCTAACAGGCACATGGGTTCAGGGTCAGGATTTAACTCCACTTTTGGCACGAGAGTCTCGAGTCAGTTTAGTCAAGGAATAGGTAAAACAAGGCTGGCCTGCCCAGCAGACATCCTGCAAGACTGGTACACAGTGGTTCACAGGGCTGCTAAAATCCAGATCTGATTATCCAGGGGGCTTTTAGAAATTAGGCCCAGCTGAATTTTTTATTTTTTAATAAATGAATTCCTACTTCTCTTGAAACTAAGAAAAGGAGTGCTGCTGCAATTAGTTTTCACACTCGGTGCTGAAGAGTTATTTAGTAGAGGTAAGCTTGTAACATTCCAGCTACTGCTACAAGCAAAATGAAGTGCTGCATCAGAGAGGCTGAGGGAGCTGGGGTTGCTTAGCCTGGAGAAGAGGAGGCTCAGGGGAGACCTTCGTGCTCGCTACAACTACCTGAAGGGAGGTTACAGCCAGGTGGGGGTTGGTCTCTTCTCCTAGGCAACCAGCACCAGAACAAGAGGACACAGTCTCAAGCTGCACCAGGGGAGGTTCAGGCTGGATGTCAGGAAGAAGTTCTTCCCAGAAAGAGTGATTGGCCATTGGGATGTGCTGCCCAGGGAGGTGGTGGAGTCACCATCACTGGAGGTGTTTAGGAAGAGACTGGATGGGGTGCTTGGTGCCATGATTTAGTTGATGAGATGGTGTTGGGTGATAGGTTGGACTTGGTGATCTCAAAGGTCTTTTCCAACCTGGTTTATTCTATTCACTATCAATTTCAGTACTCAGACCCAGTTAAGCACACAACACCAAAGTTCTGTGTATTAAACTGAAGTACAAAGCAGTTTCTCCCAGTGAGAATAATGGCTTTTCTAGATTGTTTCATTGTTTAAAGCACAGAGTGTACTCTCTTGTGCTTACTCCTGTTTTTTCACTCTCAGGAATACTAGAACATGACAAGGTAATCTTCTCTTGTATTCACACAGCAAGTAGGTGAGCATTCCCAGGAAAAAGCATCTCCTAGGAAAAGACAAGATCCTCAGGAAAGACAAGATCCTAGTCATCTCTACAAAGGTGAAGCTGATTCAACTGAATTCTTAGTTCCTAAACTGTTTTCTCCTCCTCCATTCTCAGCTGGCACATGCATCCTCCTCACTTTACATATCAGGAAACAGATCACAGGGAGATGAAGCTTTTCAAGATCACTCAGCAGGTATGCAAGTTACATGAAGTGCCTATGTTCATTCCAACTAGGGTTTAACTCTAACTATTCAACATGGGAAGCATCACAACAGCTTCCCTTTGTAGACCAGAAAGTGCAACTATATTTGAAGAAGAAAAAAAAAAAAAAAAGATAAACACAGTAGTGAAAAGGCAATTTCATACTCATCAGCCACTAAGTACACTGCCTACACAATTGGAGCTTGCCTACACAAAATCAGACAGCAGTATAAAATGGGACAGTGTGGGGAAAGAGCATACAGGACTACCGTTAATTCTGTTTCTTCTGTAGCATGGCAATGAATCATTTAGGGAAAATGGATGTACACACAATCAGTGTGTCAGCCCTCATTTTCAAGCTGCCAAAGCAATTTGCTTAGGATTCCATGCAGGTTAAAGACCCTTTAGTAAGACTTCTTCAGTTTTGATCAGATCCTTGCCTATCACATTTCATTTTAGAATTGTGCAAATACAATGACTGCGTTATTAAAACTAACATCACCACCCAACCTTAAGCCATAACTCCCCCTACGTATTCAGCCTCAGGGGGTTTCGCTTCAAGGCGCTGGACAAAGCCCAGTTTTCAGCTTAAGAGCGGCACAGCTACGCATGGCTCTCTATGATTCGGTGATTAATGATTTACCTTTAAAGAGATTTTCTTGTTTCCTTAAAGAAGGGTCATGAAAATCCCACCCTCGTCCTAGTCAACGAAGTTGAACCCGCCCTCCACCTTCATTTAAATTCAAATGACGCTATACAACCCAATCCACACCGCAGCTCTGATTCACTTCGACGCACGACCACCTCAGCTAAGCAAATGGTTTCTATTCAGCTTTTACTTGGCAATACCCCAACCCACAGCTAAACTTTCGTAGCGGTACAGAGACTGACGTATTTTAGGCTCTGATACACTATACAGCCCTTTACAAAGCATACTTCCCTTTACAAACTAACTCAATTTACAGTCTCCAGGTGACCGGACACAGTCTTTCTACCACTGCTTTGCCTGGCCGACATCCCTAACCCCTTGAGCTCCCCGTAAGCTGCCGGTCCCGAAGAAAGCCGCAGGCCGGCGAATGTCCATGACCGTCTGTGAGGGAGGAAAGGAAGCCGACCGCTCCCGGGGACCAGCGCCTCGGCTGAAGGAGGCACAGGGCCGCGCTCCATCCCCGGCCCACGCCAGGCGCTTCGGCCCCAAGCCGTGGGCAGGACCCCGCTGCCCCCCACCCAGCTGAGACTGCCACCGCCTCGGCCCAGCGGCCGCCGGAGAGGGCGGCGCGCCCGATGCGCCAGGCAAGACGGAGAACAGAGGCGGCCCGCAGCCACCCAAGGCAGGCCAGCGGGGAGAAGGGGCTCTGGGGGTCCCCGACCGCGCCGCTACCTTGGTGAGCATCTTCTTGAGCTGGCTCTCGGAGACCGCCATGGCAGCCGGCCCCTCCTCCGCTCCCGGTGCCGCTGCCACACACCAGTCCGGCCCGGCCGCTTCTCCCCGCCCCTACATAAAAACAGGAAGCGGCTGCGTGCCCGCTTCCGGCAGCGACAGCCGCTTCCGCCCGGCCGTGACGGCACTTCCGGGAAGGGGCAGGTAGTGGGGCGGGCCCGGGCTGGGCCGCGTGCGGGGAGCCGGGCGCGGCCTGCGTGCGGGGCCCGCGCTGCTGGACCCTACCCGGCTCGGCCGAGCCCAGCGGCTCGCAGCCGCGTTCCGCCCTGCCCGCAGCGACCCAGCTTCCCCCAAATACTGCGTGCATCCAAAATACGTCTGAGGGAACGTCTGAAAGTCTCTGTGCAGTGCAGTTTATTGTTAAAAAGTATTGCTGGGCGTTAATTTCGCGTGAGAACCTGAAGTGCCGTTTCCCACCACAGTGAATGAGCTCAGTCCTTTGGTTGGTTTTCAAAGAATATGACACAAACGGGAGCAGTGAGCCACATTTAGTCCCTTTACAGCATCAACAAGAAGCTAAAAAAGAGCCCCCGAAGAGTTTGCAGCTTTATGTGGTTAAAACTATGCACTAAAAATAACCCTTACAATGAAAAACACCTTGACTAGTCACTTCAGAATACGCTCAACAGATCATACACGCCTTGAAAAATAACCAAGCCAAACCATGATTTCATTCTGTTTGTTACAGAGTAAGAGAAAAAACAGTTCAAACCCCAAAGTCTAGTCATGATGTTGGTTGCATTTTGTAATACAGCAGCAAAGTTGGTCACTTGCAGCCATCAATGATCTTGTCCCATCACTGACCACAAAGGGAAAATGGAGTATTTCATGAAAATAAATTTTAAAACCATAAATCTGAATTACTGAAGGTTTTTTCCCTTTCTATTTTATCTTAATTCTGAGATTATATAAACTCAGAATTCCTGTTAGTCTGGCTCTGAAAGATACAACTGGAAGGCACAAAGGAACAGATCTGCTCCAGCACAGATCCTACTCCATCGGTATTTACCCAGTTACACCTCAAAACGACCATGGAATGACATTTCTAAACTCACACAGCAGGAGTGGAGTCCACATCTCTGCCTGCATTGCGATGCTGAGGTACAACCAAGATGAGTGCAGTCTTTTACAAGCACAGTGAATCAAGAAGTTATAACCTCCCCAAAGGCCTTATCTTAGAAAACATCTGCTTTGCCTTGCTTTTCTACCTTGCCTACTGCAAGGAGGGTTACAGGTTGCTTTCTCAAGTAGCTGTAATCTCCTCAGGCTGATGGAGAGCTCATGAACACCAGCTGGATCAAGGCCTGAACTCACAGGTATTTCTGCATGAGGTAACTGTTGGGATTTCACTCTTTATTTGAGGCCCACCCCATCTTCTCCCTTTCAGGAAGAGCATCTGTTCCAGTACTGCACAGGGTAAGAGAGTTGCATGTGTGTACTGAGAACTGCAGATGCTTGAGCACTCTGAACATCCTCACAGGATAAGAGCAAACAATCATGACCAGAAAGTCTCAGACATCATCAGAGATGCACCAAAAATTCATACCCATACTTCAGGTCTGGATACTGCTAATGTCATGCTTTTAGCACTTTGTAATAAGCAACAGTCCATTGACAAAAGAGCACCTGTGATAAGCATGAAAGATCAAACTATAGAATTGCATCCCCCATGCCCTGAGGAGCTGAGTGTGACCATATTCTGGACAAGCCTCTAATGCAGCAGGTGAAAAACATAAGAGTTCAGCTGGAGCTTCTGCAGAGCTGGATAAGCTGCTCTCCTAGACTGTCCCCTAATGAGCTGCAAAGAGCTAACAAAACCCCATGAATCAGGCTACAAGTAGTAACAAAAAACTACAGGCAAAAGTCACCTGGATTTAAGTAAAACATTCTTGCATGTTACCCTGCTCATTTTGGCTCCCAGAAGTGCACCTTTCAAACAAGAAATTACTGTGCAGTGCAGCACTGAATAATTTAAACCCAAATGGAGGAAGCACTTTTTGGAAGCAAAATAAAACACTTTCTTGTTTTATGTGTAAATCCATGTGTACCAAGCAAGCCTTTCTGCCTAGCAGATGCCCAGGTGCAGTGAGCAGACCCCGTGGCTAAGCTAGTGCTTGCTCACAGTTTCAGTTGCTGCTGGAGGTCATGGATTGATCCTGCACTGCTCTGCAGTTTCTCCTGCACTAGCGAATCTTCTTCTAGTTTGACCATTTCAATCACTCCATTGGCTCCAAGAACACAGGGTAGACTTAAAAATACTTCACTGTTTATACTGCAACATCCCTGAAACAAAATGCAAAGATGATTGTCACAGTTACTTATTTCTGCCCTGAAGCATAAAACTACACAACATGACTTGATTACAGGAATTAAGCAAGGATGTTCCATCACAGGGCATGCTTTGTATAGGTCAAATTGCATTTGGTTTAGATCCTGTGCAATGAGTTACTGTATAGAAACTGTACAATAGTACAGTACAAACAAATATTGAACCATGCCATATTTAGAGGGGTTTCCCAAAACAGATACACCAAACCTCTAGCATGCAGGCAAAGCTCATACTACAAAACAGCTTTTCATTTGCCAAATCCAGCTGCTCCAGGGGAGCTGGTCAGAAACCATGAATGTATTTTCCCTCTGGACTCTACCACTTTTGGGAGCATAATCCACTTTTAATATTGGTTTCAGATTAACATAAAAATTGGTTTTTGCTCATTTTTGGACTAGCACTGAAAGCTGTTGTTGGAAGAATGTAACAGAAGTAGTGCTTCTTGAACGGTTACTTTAAATGAGCTGTTTGTGCTGCCAAAATTAATGGTCATACCCAGGATAAAGAATATAATCATGGTGCCAACCAAAAGCTATTAATAACACATTTACCTTTGCCAGAGTGGATACAGAATGAACCTTTCTTTTGTCTTTCAGTATGCTGTCAGCCAAATCAGCAACAGAGAGCCCAACAGACCAAGACCTCTGACCCTTTCCCTTTAAAACTTCCATAGCTCTATATAAACCAGGAAAAGGAGAAAAAACCAATGAAGTTTAGATTTTGATTATTTCTATTTTGGTTTACATGTAAAAGCCAAAAAGACAGGTTAAGTGGACCATATGAGGTTAAAAAAGTGTACTGGAAAGATATGGTTCTGTTTTGGAAAACAACAGAAAAGAATTAAGAACTGCTTTACAGAGTTTGTGTGTATTTTACCCACACTAGTTAACAATTCTCTTTTCTGTCAAGAGGTGTAACTGATATGAGGCTAAATCAGGTAGATTGATCCAAACATGTGCCTTGCTTTGAAGTAAACTGCTTCCACACAAGCTCTTGTCTATTTTTCTGTTGTTTTTAAACACACAAACTGGCACCTGTGATATTCCAGTGTGTATTCTACAAAGCTTGTCTTAGATCACCACAGGCACATTATTATTTCAAACTTCACAAAAACCTGTGGGCCTACTACATGTTTCGAGGGGAATGACAGCCACACAATTTCCTGTACACTCAGTGTGTGAACATTATAGAGCAAACTTTGTCCTCTTCATAGAGAGCTGAAGGAAGAAAAACTCAACTCTGCAATCATCAAGTGTGTCAACATGAAGACAAAACAGACTGCAATGGCATCACCTGTTAGCCACTGTTTCCCTGGAGTTACGAGCAGCCACTGCTTCTGTCTGGTTTGCAGCTAAATTACAACTGGTCCACGATGGCACTAAATAGAAACAACCAACCAACATTTAAATGCACATCTAAACAGTGACTCAAATGAGTACCAGATAAGGTGAGAAACCCCAAACCCAAACCAAACAGTAATGAATACTCACGTGGTCCAAATCTTTCTTCCTCCACAACCACCCAAATGTAGTTGGTGGCCTTCTAAGGTTCCCTAACATGCTAAAATAACTCTCTAGTAGCACCTGGCCAGAACACTTGCTTAACAAGGAAGTAATAGGTAGTAATTCTTACTATGGCAGTAACCTACTATATATTATACCACATTTCCTTCCTCCTCCAGTACCTCTAGCCTATATTCCTGTACCAAATAAAAAGCATTTGAGCTTGTATTTTCTGCTAGTTTTGGGGGTTTGTTTTTTTACTGTGACAAATATCAAATACTTTTGCTACCACTCCAGTTCTACAGTCTTGGGCACAGACTGTGTTATTTAGAACCATTATGATGAGAATCTAGTGCCCTGGTTATGATTATCTCCATTCCTTTTCTTAATTATCCTCTCATAACTCAATTACTTAAGCACTTCCAGGATATTGTAAACTCACAGTCATAATAAAGTGTAACTTTACCTTTGTCTTCCCCTTGTTCACCAATAATCCAAGCATCTTTTGCAGGGACCTGTGCTTTCAAGAGGTTTGCCAGTATATACTGAAATCTCTCTGTATCCAGGTTGGTACCTACTCCAATCACTCTGCTTTTGGGAAATGCACTCAGCTTCCATGACACATATGTCATTACTTCAACTGCATGTGAAAGAAAAAGGCATTGACAATGAAGGACCACTCAAAATTCAGCACAATTGCAAACCTAAGAATTGTGATTACAAAAACCCCAGGACCAACTTCTTCACTTTAAAAAATGTTTTAAGCCTGTAAGAACAGTGGTTTATTTCAACCTAAAACACCAAGTCAGGTGGGGAGGAGGTGAAGAAAATTCACAGCCCACATAAAGTTTTAAGAGAAGACAAGTGAAATTTCCAAATGAGTCACCACACCAAAAGTCTCACATGCTCCTAAATTTAAGTCAGCCAATGTTTAATTTCCTTTCATTTGGCAAGCAGTCTCTTCTCCCTCTCCACAGCCCTAAATAATAGGACAGGCAAGAAGCACTCAAAAAACAGGAAAGGGTTGTCTTCAGTATATTTCCAGGATAGAGAGGCTAGCACTTACTTCTTTCCCTTTTCAGTAATGTTTTTGTTTTGTCTTAGGGTCACAGTATCACTGACCCAATAGATTTAAAGTTTCCACCAAAATGTTGCTGCAATATTTACTATCAAGACTATGTTATGTGTACTAGAAATCACGAGAGGCACAACACACGTGTATCTATCTCTACTGCACAGGAGAAATGTATACAGGACACAACTGACAAGACAACAGCCAATGAATGCTAATCTTGGTGATAGAGCCAGGTTGCAACTAGAAACAGAAACACACAGGAATACATACCTTCATACAAAACAAAGTACACTATTTTCTTTTATCTTGGTAACAGTAAAGAAAAAACCCTCAAAGACAGTGTCCTGCTCAAAGCTGAAAAGGAAAACATCTTTCAGACTAGCAAGAATTTTTGACTGAGTGGGTGCATTTGGTAGTAATGTATTTTCAAACAGGCCAAAGAGAAAGCCAGCTGGGGCACAGAGCATTAGGCCCCAGACTACCATACCTGGGTGAGAAGCGACAAGCAGAACAGAGTTCTGACTGTAGTGGGATACTGTAGGGATAATTCCTCTGAACAAATCCACGTTGCTCTGTATGACATCAAGGTAAGTCTGAGCATTACCCAGAGAATTAACTGTGAGTACCACAACTTTTGAATCAGCTGAAGCAGAAAAATCTGGAAATGTAAAGAAAACATGATTTAAGTATTTGTGTTATTCTATTGTGTTTTGGATGGACAACAAAGAGCTGTCCTAAAGGCAAAACTACAGCATCCAGCTTAATTTGGGATTCTTCAACCCTTGTATCTCCCAGTGTGGAATTTGGGATGCTTCCATAGCACCACAGATCTCCCACAGAATACTGTCCCATTTTGTAGGTGGAAAACATAGAAGGCAGACTGCAAGGGCTCAAGACCAGAGAGCAGAGATCAGAACATATCCAGATGGGGTTAACAGATAAGCTTTGCCAAGATTTCATGGCTAGAGAGAAGAAAACATTTTTATTCCAATTTTTAAAGAGAAGGAAGGACTTTTACTCCTTTATCTGAGGCTTCTATAATTTTGATATTATAGCTCAAAGACATGTAGAAGACCAGGAAAAAAATATATAAACACTCAGTGTAACTTGCTTAGCATTAGTAGCTAAATAACTGAAGCCTTAGGCTGCAAGCTATGTGCTTTCACCTCCTGTATTTCTACGTGAGTCCAATTTCAGCATTAGCCTCTAAACCTGGCAGTATACTCATACCCTTCTACCACTATAAACACAATGAAAAAAGAGGCTGAAATAAAACCAAGGCTAGCTTTGCTGAACCTTCCCAGTTTTACTGTGAAAAGATGACAAAAAGCAAGGAGCTATATAAAGATAACAGCATTTTAAAAACGATGGCCTACATGCCAGAGCTTCTCTGTCTTCCCAGGTGTCCCACTCTCATCAGAATGAGCACATACAGTACAGAACTTGCCCCTGTGCCAGAAAGAACATCTAATACCTTTGCTGATCTCTACATTTGGCAGAGCAAAAATCTCCAAGTCCATGGTCCCTCCTTTTGCTGCACCTTCAGAAAGATCCAAAAGAACCACCTTGTCTGCAGCACCCTGCATGAATAAAAATGATGCAGATCAACAGTAAAACCCAAAACTTGCTCTTGTGGGGTGAGTAATAAAAACCATCATTGCTCCAATTCCAGTGTTTGCTGTACTGTGTATAAAACAAACAAAATTACTGACAAATCACATGAAAAATAATGTAGTGAGTTTAATGAGGAAATAACACATTACAAACCCAAAAAACTCACACCACCATCTCTGAGAGGTTGTAAATGTTGATGTTACTGTTGCCTCTGAGCATATAAAGCACAGACTGTCTATAGACTATCCTTTTCCATGGGACCAGGAGATCCCAATTGGAAGAGGCTACCACTCAGGCAAGAATCCTTTAACTAAGGGTCTCCAAAATACATGATTTCAACATTCAACACTCTTTGCATTTAAAAAGCTGACTGAGAAAACAGGACAGAAACTACCACTTCTGTGTGGCCACACGTGAGCTGAAGAGGCAAATGAGACAAGCAGTGACATGGCTAATAAAACTGCTGAGTTATTTCTACACATCAGGTGCTAAGAACTAGACTGGAAGCCTCTCTGAACTGAGTCTATTGCTATTAGATATAATGATGTACCTTTGCTGCAACTGCAAGCACACAGGCAGTGCCAAGATCTCCAGCTCCAACAACAGTAATCTTGTTAAAACACCCTTCGGTTTTGCCTCCACCAATCTTACTCTTTGCTTTCATGTCAGTCTCTCCTACAGTGAAAAAAACCACCACAGAGTTACGTGCTGGTCTACACTGTATCAATACAAGTATTGCTGCTTCAGAAAGGATCATGGTTGTGCCAGAGTTAAACCAAATTGCTTAAACCTCTTCAAAAGAGAGGTCAAGCTGGACCACTGACAGTTCATCACAACTTGCAAGGTGTAAAACACAAACACTCCTCTCTGGAGAGGAACTTTTTTCACCAAGCAGAAATAACAACAGCAAGAAGCTAGACACTGAGACCATACAACCAATACTCCTTTTGTTATGGTTATAGATATGAATATATAACAATTGTAAAAGATTTCATACTCTGAAGAGACATGAAAAATGGATTTGGATTAAAATGCAGCAATCTGATGTTGTTTAGCCAGTGGTACTGGGAACATAATGATTCTCATTCCAAGTGTAACACAGAGAGATTTTTAACAGAAACATTGATTGCAAATAGGAATTTGAACTGTGCACACATGTGTGTGCTCACAAGTGTGTGTGTATGCAATTACCAGGAGGAGTATCAGGAAAAGGTTAAAAGGAAAGGTTTGCACCAGTTGCCACAGATCATCAAGTCATAGAATTGTTTTGGTTGGAAAAGACCTCTAAGATCATTGAGTGCAACCATCAAAACACCATCCATGATTTCACCAGTGAAGGAAGAAGACTGACCTGAAGAAAATGTGTCAAGATGCAAAACAGAACCAGAGCCAAAAAATACGCAGGTTAGATAAACATAAGAACTGCCACATTCAGGAATTTTGCCCAAGACTTACAACGGGTGAGATAAAGTAATGAGGCAAAAATGCCAGATAGCTTCCACTCCTGAAGGGGATAAAAGACAAAGCCAAAATTAGCTTGTCACCACAGAGCAAGAAGGACCCAAGAGACATGATATGGACTCAGCAGCCAGCACTCCTGTCTTCAGCGTTGCACACCAGTGACTGTGGTCAGTCAGGTCTCGGGCTGGAGACTGTAGATGTGAGAGTGAGTAAGTGAGATCTGAGAGAATGTGTGATTGTGACTGGGTAAAATTAACTTGCTTATAATAAATTCACATTTCCTTTCCACAAGATCTCCCACTGGGCTTTGCTGCAGTTGTTTCCAACAAATGAGTAATACCAAGCCTACAGCACTTTTCAGTGGGCTTAAATATGAATGTCCAAAATTAGCTGCTTACTCAAAGAGAGTATGAGCTCTCTGTTCAAAAAGAGGCACTTTTAATTACAGAAGAAGCACCAAACACTGTGGAAGTACAAGCATTGCATATTAAAATTGTGTAGGCATCTTTGTGATATCAAGAAATAAAACATATGAGAGCACTGCAAACAAATATGTGAAAACATCCATACCTTCAGTAATCTTTGCAATGTAGGAGAGAAGTTCTGATTGCCTGGCTGCATCAGAAGATGACAGAGAATACAAAGGGAGCTCTTCCTCAAATTTTGCAATCATTTCCTTGATTAATCCAATGATAGTTGATTTAGGCTGAAACACAGCAAGACAGAAGACACCCAAACAGTTGACTTTCTGTTTCATGCAGTGCTATCAGCTGTAAGCTGCTGTAGTTTGTAAAGAACCATGGCTATACAAAGTTTAATTAAACTATAAATATAGACCCCCTTAAAGCATCACTTTTTGAGAAGATACTTTCCAAACAGTAGTATGGATTAAAAGGAATTCAACACAAAAGAATGATAAAGTTAACTTTATGAGTGCACCCAGTTTTTGAAGGCAGCAATGAATATATGGAAGCCTTTGATAGAGCCACATCCAGTATTGAAAGTGGGACAAATCACAGCTCAAGGGAAGATAATTCACTCTTCTCAGACAAGCTTAACTGTCCAGAGTTTTGGCAACTGAGTCCTCCTTTGGGTGAACCACAGTGAATGAGTAAGAGTTCCCATGGGAATGGCCTACATCAATAATGCAAAATATATCTCCTCATTACATCATTTTTACTGCTCTGGCAGTCATGGTTATGCAAGTTATTTAGTACAGTGCACAAGATCATTCAGCAAGAGCAGTGGCTTTTGCATCTCAATGGTAATGTTTCAGAGTTCTGCTGAAAGAGACCTACTCCACAGGCAGAAACTTCTACTGAATTTCTTTGAAGGATACTCCACTATTCACAGCAACAAAAGTATCATGAGGCTGAAAGAGACATACTCTTTCATAGAGACAGAAACTTCCACTGAACCTCTTTGAGGGATACTCTACTATTCACAGCCACAAAGTATCATGAGGCTTACTTTGCTTTGTAACAAACCAGTCCCTTTTTTTCTTCAGTTTAGAATAATTCTCCTTACAATTGCTTATAACTTCCTTTACAAAGCTGTAATTTCAAGAGACATAACATTCTGCTTCCCCCTGCATAATCCTTGTAATGAGAAAATGCAGAAAATGAAAAGCCCTGAACCCTACCCACTCCTCTCCATGGATCTCCACGTGATACTATGCTTTATTCCCAAAGACTTCCCTCCCCTGCCAGCCACTCCACCTCTTACATGGCTCCAGTTCTGCAGGTAGGGCAAATAAATCCTGCCTTGAGCATCAACATGCTTTCCCACTGAAATGCCCATGTTTGCAGTTGGCTTCAAGAAGCAGATGGGGGGAGCAAAGGGATGAGAATCCAGAATCCACAGACGAATTGGCATGTTATAGGAATTACCTGGTCAACACAAGAGAAAAGCTGTTACTCACTTCAGCATTGAGAAGAGGCACTGAAAGCCAGGCATGTGTGATTCACACTTCAAACTAACAAAGAAATAAAGCCTGACAGATCACTTTCTAGCTTCATGCTAGTATTTATGTTATTTGGGCTAGTTAATAAAACCAGCTGAGTCTGGATCAACTTGAAATGCTACTGACTTCATACAAAGATCTGTGTGTGTTTTTTTTCCCCCTCTCAGGATATTCTATCAGCCAATGGGACCCCTTTTCCAGGCACAGAACTCTCTTAAAGCTACCCATTTCATACTTATTTCAGGACTCAACAACTGAATCAAAGATGCATGTATGAAGAGCTTTACCTCTGACATCAAGGGCTTTAAGTTAAAACCAAAAATTACCTACTAGCTATTTTTGGACACTGCCCATACAAGCATAGGCCTTGTAGAGTTCATGCAGGCAAAGATTTTGCCTACACTGTCTCAAACTATATGATTTTTCAAATAGTTGATTGACTTATCTAATTAATATCACCTTATTTCAGAATCTGTCTACATGAAGGCACTTGTTTATGCAGTAGGAGTGGCTTTGGCCAGTTCATGCAAAATCCTCTACAGCCCTCTTGTTAAGGTGCTGCACAGTGCACTGTTAAGTGGCACAACCCAATACATTTAACAGTTAGCTTCATTACTGGTAAGGAAATTATATTTGATTTGTCTTACCATACTTTACTGGAACAGTACCACTAAAATTCAGGAGGTCCTTCTGGGATCCATCCTTGAAGGCTGAAATTAAAAATCTGATTTTAAAGAGCAGTAATAAATCCTTTGAAATCTGGCATGGCAACCTCAACCACAACTACCTATATGCAACACTATTTCTTTATTAGAAATCCATTTCACCGCTCCTCAAAGAACTGAGGCCTGTTACAAAGGCCCTCCCTCCCCCTCTAAGATAATTCCTTAATGGAATCCTAATGAAAATGGCATTGGTACAACTAAGCCTATCATTGGTCTGCAAATTCCTTGTCCTGGGTAATTCTGGTGTTGCAGGAACTTTCAGTTAGGCTGAGAGATTTTGGAAGTTACACTTGTTAAGCTAAAGAGAGGAAGGTGCTTTCAGTACAATCATGGGACATGCAAAAATGCTGTTGCATATAAAGAATTTAAAATAACATCAACCATCTACAATGACTGACAAAACAAAATGAAGTTTAGTGAGCTGATTAGGTTTTTGCATGTGTGGATTCTTGGAAGAGCTTTCAAGAGCTGTCACATGGCAAGAGAAATTTCATTGCAGGTTGAAGACAAGACAGGAACACAACTGAAAGATATTCACACTGTTTAAATTCTATTATACACAGCCTCAGTGTATAGCAAAAAAGAATCCCAAATGTTAGTTCAAAGTAACTGTATCATTTCTTACTGTATGTGTTCATGGAGAATGTGAAGTTTGGGTAGGTCTTGTTAACATTCCTTAGTTCTTCTATGGTCAGGTCTCTGAATTTATACTGGAAAAGGGGGAGGGGAAAAAAAGAAGAAAAAAAAAAAGTTTCACTTCAAAAGCTTCTTCTTAATTACCAGAGACAGGGAAAAGGAACTAAGAGAATGTAGTAACATAAAAATGGCAAGGAAATAATTACTTGTAGTATTACAAATAGTTTTGGTGTGAAATAAGTTCTCCAAAAAAGGGATTAAAAAAAAAACAAACAACCAAACATTTCAAAAGTATCCCAAGACTGCTGTTGCTACATTGGAACTCATACTCTGAATATCACTCCTTCTATATCATTTCTTCCCCTTTACACCTGTAGGAGCAGAGGCTTAGTAAAACTTAATCTTCTCTAGACATAATAATTCAACACAATATAAACCTCTTAGAAAAAAAGGAAGCTGTCTTATCACTGACACAATTGCTGTGAAAAAGTCAGACCCACCTGCATACACTTTGGAAGAGTTATCCTAAGATGTTGATTTCCACAAACATATTAAGAAAGTATGTAACTAGCCTCTGGATACGTTGTTCCATATTTAAGCTGTCCCTTCAGAGCTAAGAAAATCCAAAGAAAATAATGCATCCCTCTTTGCCACCTTCAGAAAACCTGTCCACAGATTAAGAAGTACTGATGCTCAAAATGTGAGCTGGAAGAATCAGCAAGAATGGATCACTGCTGCTTCATTTAGACAGTCCCCAGTCACTCTAATACCTTAACTTCCAAGAGTTTTCCAGCCCCAAACACCTGGAAGTTACAAAGAATATTTTCCACTTCCTAGACTAGAGCATCTGCTCTTCATTTTAGGAAGTCTGAAGTCGTCCTGGAAACCTTGCCTAAGCAGACACAAGGGCAGCCTGAAGGTGGCTTGAAGAGCTGCCTGCTGCGCTAGAGTACATCCCACAAAGGCACAGCTAAAATCTACCATCTCTTCAGTAAGACAGAAACAGCAACAGCACTACAGCTATGTGGGTGGCACCATTGTTTTCCACTTTGCACAAGAAAATACAAAGCTGCTGAAAACAAAACACCTTTTAGTTGGCTTCTCCCCATTCAGTCTTCCACCTGCCTTGCAGTCTCGCTGCAAAGTCAAGCAGTAAAAGAACAACAAGCAGGAGTACCCAAACAACGAATGTCTACACTCTTGTATTTAGCACGTTTTCAGAAGTGTGGCTACCTGTGGTTATGACATCAAAGCCATCTTTCCCTAGCTGACCCCTTTCTTACTCGTAATGCAAAATGAGGCATTCCTATTAAGACAGTTTGTTCTTCTCTAAACATGACAAGATGTAAGAGGTGAGTCAGCTACAGCCCTTTCTCATTTTGCACCTAAGATTCCTTGGCATGCCCCAAAATTTAAATACACATACATCATATGGGAATGAAAACTCCCATTACCTCAGAGGGACGCTAGACAGATACATCTGTGCTTCTAAGGCACGGCGAGACTAACGAAAGGACTGTCACAGACAGCCCCACAAGGAAATCACTAACTCTTCATGCAGGGTGAGGTTTCGCTAGCCTGCAGCGTGTCACACGCGTTCCCGTGTCCTGAGCCACAAGGCTAAAGTTATGCCAGGCACAAGTTTAAACTCAGCTGCAGTAAGGGGACGTAAATCCTGCGCCCTGGCCAGAAGTCTTTAACAAGCGGTGACCGCGACACTACAGACGGCCCCGCGCCGCCGAGGGCGCAGGGACCGGGTTCACCTGCCGTCCCCCGGGTCTGCTTGGCTCTCTCAGCGCTGCCCTTCGCGCCCAACACCGCGGCCGGCGACTCGCAGGAACTTGCAGGGGCCCGCCTGGCACAGCCGGTGCAGGGGAGCGGCCCCGTCCCCTCCCGCCAGCCCAGCCCGCGAAGCTGCCGTTTCCCTCAGCGCTCCCGCTTCCCGCCCAGCCGCGCGCCCCCCCAGCCCCGCGCGCACCTTGCCCAGCTGCTTCCGCAGCGCCGGCTCCGAGAACGCCATGGCGGGGCGGGATCGCCTCCCGGCAGCCCTTGCGCCGCGCCCTCAGAGCGCTGTCCCGCTGCCTCCGGCTCTCCCCGACCTGCTCCAAGGGAGCTGCGAACAGAAGGCCTATCGCAGCTTTCCTTCTAATAGACCTGTGAGCGGGAGGTGAATAATCGCTTCAGTACTTTACTGGGAAGGCTGAAAGCGAAGAGCTCTCGGCTGGGTGCCATTTCCCCTTCTGTGTTGCTGGTAATGTGACCAAGTTTCAGGATGCAGCCCCTGGCGAGCGACAGCCTGGGCATCGCGAAACCCAGGGCGAGTGGGACCTCAAATGGGTGAGACAGGGTAAGATACCAAACTTGCCCTGGACTGGCTGTGCACAGAAAATCTGGTGAGAATTGCCTTCCTTCCTGGTGGTCTGTTGGTAGCATTTGGCATATATTCTGATCAAATGAGCTACACAAATTCCCCAAACTGGCAATACACCCAGCTCTTATTTCATTGCAACTCCTTTCTCCATAAAAGCTCACCCTGTGTAATACAGGTCCTCTTACTGACTGAAATGTTATCTTTGAGATTTGCTAGAAAAGTTTAGATGGTTAATAATAGAGCAAAGATGTGTTTTGGTTTCTCAGATGCTAAGGAGAGAGCAAATGGACAGCTTCATGGACTGTGGAGCTAATAAGCTCCACAGAGAGGAAAGTGGCATCATTTTTACTCACTTTCATATCTGAAATACTGCTCTCATTCTTCTGCCTTGCTGGGGGCATCCTCTATCTCTGGGTATGCCAGCTAAGCAGAACCATGGGAAAGGCTTCTCAGTAACACGAAACTACAATTCAGGAAGCATTTCAAAGAACTTTCTGCAGTGGAGAAAACCATGAGTTGTCCAAATTAAGTAATGAGTTATCCAAATTAAGTAATGAGTTGTCCAAATTAAGTAATGAAACAGAAGTTCCAAGCTGAACTTCAGTCAAATGGGCAAAATTTGCACTTCTGAAACATGCTCAAGTGATTGCCTTATACTGGAGTTTGGGGAATAAAAGAAGATAAAATGCAACACAAGTGGCAAGAGCAAGTTTCCTCACAAAACCAAACTGGTTTCAGCTCTGGAAATGTCATGAGTAAGAGCCTTATTTATCTCAGTGCTCGCCTTTGATGTGAATAGCCAGTAAGTCGCCTGTGTGTGTGAACTACACCCTGACTATGTCATAATCATAACTACCGGTTTAAAAGCACCATCCATGCAGGGCTGGATTTAAATCAGCAGTTCTGATGTACATCAGGCCTCGTTGCCAACTGCAGATGGCAGCAAATAGTCTCTCACAAAGGAGTTAATTTTTCCTGCAAGTTTCAGCATCTCTCACCCTGCTCACATAGAGGCTCCCCATAGCCCTGGGCCACATCACACACTACAGCTGCCATCACCGCGCTCCCTTTGTACACGCAGCTAGCAAACAGAAGCCAGACTAATAAAGGGTTTGCTGTTCACTCACATTGGCTGGGGGAAGAGCCAAACGACAACGTGGCACTCTGCAGATTCACCTCATGTGACTGGGCTGCCTCCCTACGTGTCATTTACAGCCATGGTTGACACTGCTGTAAGGGGCTGAAGCCAGACCTCCTGCACATTCCACAGCAATCAAGAAAGTGTGTATTGATTCACGTTAGTGCCCCTTTTGTGCCAAGATAACAATTAACAAGTCCTTTAGCAAGTGCAGAGCAACAGGTGTAGTGCTCTAACAGACATCACTTCTTTGGCAAATTTCATGACATACTGGATGTGTTGAGGGACCACAAAGTATTTATGCAATGCAAGAGCTGAGGTGAGGGGAGAATTACTGTGATAAGAATAGAGATCAGGCCCATAACAAACAATGTACTTTTAGTCATTCAAGGAACTTAACTACCTCTCATGAAGTTCACAAAAAGAGGTTAAATACATTGAGAAGTACAAGGCACTCAAACTCATCCTGTTACACCCACTGTGCTTATGTTCTCATAGTTATTTCAAGTCTGGAATGCTACACTTGTACTTTTCAAGTCAGAATCAAGACCATTCCCTTAACAAGAAAAAAACCCACACCTCACTGAATCCCTTGATTCTCTCTAAATGGTCAATGGTTATCAACTTCCACACATATAGCATGATAGGAGATGGCATCAGGGTACATGCCTTAGCTGAGAGATGTTGAGAAACTGGGCAGAAGTTGCATCCAGAAAAAAACCCAAGTATGAATTTGCTGGTGCAGGGAAAAGGATATTGGTAAAACCTCATGACTCCCATGAAGAACTGCAGAGAAAAATCCCCAAAGCAAATTAAGGACCACATAGTTTGGGAAAACAAAACAATTCATCAGTTTTGGTCAAAGAAGTTAGTGACTAAACCGTAGATCTCTTGTAATTTGAAACAACACTTCAGTTCTACAACCAAAAACTTCCCTCAAACAAGGAAAAAAAGAATAAATATCTTTTTCTCCAGGCCTGAGTGAAATAATGATTGCTTCTGGAGAAGTACTGCTTTACTGGCTGGATTAAGAGAGCTCAAAGTAGACTTGCCCCCAACTCAACATTTGCTTTGAAATAATGAACAATTACAGCTATTAAGAAAAAAAAAAAAAATCAAAAGAGAGACAACCAAGTAAGATTTCATGCCTTCAAAACAAGGTACTCACAGGGCACTGATGAAATGCTAATTTGCAGTATGATTAAAATAATTATTTCAAGCACTGGAGTGTGCAGGCTCTGCTGTTTCAAAGGGAAGGCGGCTGTGCTCGCTGAGGTGTAACTATCTGTCTGGAAGTGGGTGGCAACACTGGCTGCTCAGAACAGTCACTGGGACTGACCTTCACCTGTCAAAGCAGTAAATGGCTCCGCAAGAGACAGCAACTGAAGAGGTTCAGAGTCTTTACACGGGAATAAGAATCTGTCTGTGAAACACTACACCCTAAATGGAAGAGAGTAAAGGCAACTGGTGCATTTGTATCCAGAAGCACTGTAAAATACATGGACCTCCAAATACATACATGTCATAAGCCTAAGCTGCAGGACACACCAACAATCTTCAGAGCTTTTCTGAATGCTTAAGTGCCTCCATTAATTTTTCTTAAGTTCTTGCTGGCTGCTTGAGAACAATTCTTGGGAGAACATTCAGCCTAATCCTGCTGCATGTGACAGCTCAGAGGAAACCAGCAGCAAAGAATTCTGAAAAGTCTTCCATAAAAGTAAACCAATGAGAAATAGCAGGAAAATGTTTAATGCCTGTCATTTATTGTATACATACTCTGCAAAATGGAAATGCATTTGGGGTGTGCAAAGTATACACTTTCTTGACAGCACCAGAATACAGTTAAGCTATGTAGGAGTTGAACCTGATTGATCACATTGTGTAAAAAGACATTGTGCACAAATGATATCCCCCCCAAAGGAGAAAAAAAAAAACACAACCCAAGAAATCATTGCCTAAAACTAGAAGCACCCTTATTTACACACTAACACTTCAATATTGCATCACACCCACTCACCAAAATAAATAGAAGTACATTCATCACAATTTAAACACCAGTCTCTCCATATATTTATTTTCTGACATGTTTTGGTCTCCAGAAATATGCTATATCTAGAAATATGTCTCAGCTAGTAGATTATGTTACAAAAGGCAAAAAAAATAGAAAATTCGTCTTCCTGGATAATATTTTGGACTTTACACAAAAATAAATCCAGATTTCCATAGAGATCTCATATATTTCTTGAAAGGTCTTTATTTTAAAGCACAGCACAGAGTTGCACACTAAGGCTTCCTGTGATATGCAAAACCCTGGCCTCCAAAAGACGTGGCTGTAAAGGGAAGTACAGCTCAAGTGTAAGTACAAGACATCTTCAAAAAGTAGTCATCAAGAGTAAGAAAGTGCCCTTCATCTGATTGAGCATGAGCAGTAAAGAAGTAGCTACTGGAATTGTGCAATCAAAGCCAGACCTGGAAGGGGTTTATGAGAAGTATGTCATTTCACATGACCAAGGGATATAGAATCTGAGCTAGCAGAGACCCACCAAACCTTTTCTGCTCCTACATTCATCGTTGGGGTGTTTTTTTTTGACACAATTTAGTGAAAAAGGCACATGGTCAAACAGTGAATTAAAAAAATCTAAATCCCAAACCAGAATTACACACAATTAAGTCCTAAGCTTAACATTGGATCCTCAGAAACCAATGGAAGCATTCTTCCAGTTTTGCTTCTTCACAAATTCAGATGCACTTTGGACAATTACCGAAGTACTCCCATTAGATTAACACTATTCATCCGGTTTTGGATACAAGGTCAGGAATTAACCCCCCCCAAATTTAGCTCCTTCCTAGCCAGTTTACAAATATGCAGCAAGTGCAAGCACTTTAAAACTCAAAACATTTGATACAAAATTTGCAACCCAATTGTGAGAAAGTACTTGGCTGGAAAATTACAAACGTGTCCTTGAAGAAGTTTTCATACGAAATAGATAAAGTCTAAGCAAGGATCACTCTGTGAGGAAAGAGTTACACAGTGTCTTAGGGAGGCTAGCAGAGTACATTCCAGTCACCACCTAAAAGACAAATGACAAAGTGCTTTACAGATTAGGAAATTTAACCATCTTGCATGTTTCAATAATCAGAAAGGGGTGAAATAATCAGATTTGATTTAATCTTCCTTTATCTGAAATGCAGATTTAGTTCCCAGCTGAACCAATTTTGAATGAATATTTCTTTTGCTTCACAATAGACTTTTTTTTCCCAGCCAGGCAGGCAGCTGCTCATAGCTGACATAGCTGTCTGGGTTGACAGATCCAGAACTTTTCTCCAGCTAAGATGAGTTAAAAAGTAAAACAGCCCAGTAACTTGCTCATGGTCCCAGTATCCACTTTCTTGAATGGATAATTCTAGAACCATAACAGAAAACTTTAGATGGTCTCAATGAAGCAGAAGAAATATAACACACTTCTAGACAAGCAGAGAGGTTGCACTATCTTGCATGGCTTCAAGCACACTGAGAAACAGTTTTTGTTGGTTAATAAAAAAGGTTAAAAATAGAGGAGCAATGATGGTGTCTTCATCTGGGCTCCCTGTCAACTAACACTGAATTAGTTTATAGAATCTATCCCAATAGCTTCCCCTATCAGTGTTTTACTGAGGCAGTGAAATGCTACACCATTGACAGAAAATGTCTTCAAAAGACATGTCTGGTTTTTCTTACATTAAGAGTCAGATGTTTAAATTTCAGCAGCTTCCAAGGTTGCTTCTTGCAGGTTGCCATCTGAACTCCTTCCCAGAAGCAACACTGTTAAAAGTAGTCCCCTGCTAGGAAAGGTTCCTTTGTCATTTTTCTACAGGGTAATTTTTCCTTTTTATTTAACTCCCCAAACACCCAAAGCCCTTTTTGTACTTTGTCAAGTACTTCTAGCATTAAAACATAACAGCCTCAGCAGCTGAAGACAGAGGTACTATCAATGGAGCCCTGGAGCTTGAGGCAAAGCTAAGTAGTGACACTGGTGAGCTTTGAAGGGCAACCTCAGGAAGTCTAGGTAGATGCAACATCAGATTTGAGCTTCAGGCTCTTAGCACAACTCCCATAGACTTCTGTGAACCCTGTGCTGATTGTAAACAAATTACAAGTTACAGAAAGAAACAGTCTTTAAGTGCATAGTTAGAAATAATGTGCAAATATGGGCATTAAGGTAACTGAACTAACTCTCCTGCTGTATGGACCAGTTTAGATTTGGTTTGATGAAATTAATCACAAGTATTAACCACTTAACAGGAAGTTGTTAATATTGAAGAGCTGCAAATACATTCTAATAAACCTTCATCCTGATGTGCTCTCTAAATAGCAAAACCTAATTAGATAAAGGACTGCTTCGCATTTTAAACTCATTGAACTCATCTGATGTTTAATGCAAGAACAAACAAGTGCACTGTACACCATTTGTAAAAGCTGCAGAAGCTGTTAAGTGAATGTGAAGATTGACAGGGCAGGAGGAGGATTCCCAAGCATAGGCTTGAGCCCAAAAGCACAGGCTACACACACTAGGAATTCCTGTTTTCAGGGTGTGTATTTATCATACTGAATTCGGTTGGGATTGGAATGCCAGACACAGCAAAAGCCAACAGTCTTCTGGCCATACCTGTAACGGTACAATTTGCACACGACATGCACTTTTCCATTCAGAAATAAAGAGGTTCAGATTATCTTTATGGGTCCTCAAATCAGAAACTATGCAGCACTTTATTGCTTTGAACATCTGTGGCAATGGCTGAATTTACACCCAAACTGCTTCTCTACAGAAAAGGACATTTCAATACTTTGAGGCTCGGGCTGGGAGACAGAGTAGGGTAATAAAGCAATTTCTGTAAGTCTCAAGAAGTATCAGGGAACAAGAATGTTATTCCTTTCAAGTGAATGCAAAATTGATTGACTGGTATAGGGGCCCAACAGTTCTGAGTCAGTGCATAGCTAGTCAATATTTCTGCTGGCATCTTGAACTGGTTTAATCAATGGAAACATTATTAATTTCATTCCACTTAATATGCATTAGTGCAGTAATTTCTTCATAAAAAACCAACCTTGGTAAGTATTAAAAATAAATATCTTATTTAGGTCAAACTAAACCCTTGCTTTTCAGTACTTTCATCCCTTTAAATACTCTTTTGCCCTCTAACAAGCAAATGGAAACTGAAGTAGAATAAGAGATGTATGGAGGCAGAGGGTAGCAGAAACATGAACAAAGTCAACACCGTAAGTCATTAACGTGTCCTCAGCTTCTTCGACTGTCTCTTGCGTTTTAACTCTTCTTCTTCCCGTCGCAATTCTTCTAAGTCCTCCTGAACACCAAGTCTCAAGCTGCCAAAGAAGATTAAATCTTTTACACACTGCCACAAACAGGAATGTTGACTTCTACCCCTCCCCCAGGAAAAGCAATCCTACAAGTATGACAGCTCATATGAGCTAAAGTTTTAGCTCAGTTCAACTAGCATAAGTTTTCTTTAATTACATCAAGAAGACAGCTTTAAGAAATCAAGAGTCTAATCATTACATTAGAATCGAATGTTTTCAGGCAAAAACTACCCAAAACTTGGTAAACAAATCAAGATTGGAAAAATTGTAATATAGAGGATCATTTTTATTCTGAAAAGTAGTTTCTGAAGCCCATCCATCAGTTCTTGCTGGTATAACTCTTGCATACAAGTCACAGCAGGGCTGACTCAGTTCTCTGAGAGCCACCTAAACCACTGATATTGGTGAGGGAAGGAATGATGTGTCAATCAGAAGGAAAAGATTGCAGCTTTCTAGCTGGAGGCACCATTCAGGTAGCTACAAGCCCAACACAGCTCCTCCCTCAGTCCATCTAACTGCCATGGCTCTGGTGAACAGGCCCATGGAAGAGACTCTGCTAACATGGCATGTTTTAGCTACATTCCTGCATGGTTTCTTCAGCTTCCAAAAGTCAGTGTGTTGAAAGTGATACTTAACAATACCTGCAATGACTGATCTCATCATTAAGTAAGGGCTGCTCTGATACTAGAAATGGGTGTGACAAAGTTACAGCCTAATTTGTAGCCCCACTGAGCGAGTGCATTTGTACATCCATGGTTCATTATGAAACAACATCAGGGAGAGCAGCATACACCTCAGTGCAAAATGTTTGACCACATCACCATGAGGATTCAACTCTTCTGGGCTAAATTGTTCCACTGCAGGCTCATAAACCAACAATTTAGCCTAGTTGTTTATATTTCTGGGCACTGAAACAGATGTTTGGCCATAAATTTGGTGTGTTGGGGGGCTTCTGCAGGCAAAGTTAGTGATCCATGAGAACGAACATACAAGATTTATCTACTGTACTCACCACTGGCTGGCTGAGTTTTTCCTCTCCCTGAGCCTTCTTATTAAAAATGGTAAGGCTTCCTTACCTCTGCTTTACAAAGCAGCAGATACCCACTCTAACTTAGCTCCATGCCTTGAGCAATAAACCAACTCCCCACTTCCTAGCCGAGTTTAAAATCCATGCTTACCTCCTAGCTTCTTCTTTCTGTTGCTCTCTCCAGCTGCTCTCCATGTAACGTAAGGCATAATCACTTTCATCTTTGTATCTGCAAATTAAAATGTTGGCTTTCAGCACACTCAAACCCCATGATAATGTGCAGTTATGAATTCACATCCTTTCTTAGAACAATTACTGTGCCATATACAAATTCTATGCTACAAGCCTTTAAATAGTTTTGTCTGGCAATAAGGTAGAAGAAAGTAACTATTTTAAACAAACCCAGACCCTACATTTTCCAGCAGTTCCTAGTCACACCAAGCTAGAGCCTCTTACTGAGCAGCTAACACTATTGCATGTAGCAGTTTATATTCAGGCAGCCACATCTGATGAATTCTGGAATACTGCAGATGGCTAGAAAGTATTTTAACAGCCAATAATAGGAAAGAGTTGCTATGAACTGTACAGGTGAGACCTTGAAGCTGTGCTTTTTCCCCAGCTGTGTCCTACTCTACCAAATTTTATTGTTCCCCAGAAGAGCACAGCAGGCTGTATGAAAGTCAAGGGCCCTTCTGCACAGAAGCAACTCTGATGCTTGTTAAATTTCTGCAGTGTAAAACCATTTTTGGATACCATCTCTTCCCCTGTTTCTAAGCCACTTTCATTTGCTGATCTCTACTAATTCTGTTGTTCTGCTGCTTGTTCAGCAGTGTCTCAGAACTGGCATTTTTCTTGCCTTTTCCGATCATAGCCAAATATTTCCCGAATATGCTTTGATATTTCTTCTTGGGGTTCCCCTTCATCTTCAATGAAGTCATCCATTTCAGAGTCATATTCATCATCATCATCATCGTCTTCTATTTGTCTCTTGTAACCAATAGGTGGTCTTCCAAGACCTAAATGGCAGAGGAGTGAAAAAAATAATCAATTAATAACATTAATTGAGCAGTGATTTTCCCTGCTGTACCTTGGGCACAGCCATTTTACAGCTCTGGGCTTCAAGGTGGAAAACTCCTGCACTGAGTCAGCTAGCAATTCTCAGAAACTTAGTCAAAGGAAATACTTCCTCTAAGCTGTGCTGTAGAAGATTACTTAAGTATAACCTAAGGCTTCCTGAGGAAAGAACCAGACAGAAATCTATGTTCCTGTTCAAGGTTTTCTAGGCACCTATTTCACACAGAATCACAGAACGTTAGGGGTTGGAAGGGACCTGAAAAAAATCATCCAGTCCAATGCCCCTGCCAGAGCAGGACCATCTAGGGCAGGTCACACAGGAAACCATCCAGGCAGGTTTTAAATGTCTCCACAGAAGGAGACTCCACAACCTTCCTGGGCAGCCTGCTCCAGGGCTCTGTCACCCTCACAGGGAAAAAATGTTTTTACTTATGTTTATGTGGAACCTCCTCTGCTCCAGCTTGCACCCACTGCCCCTTGTCCTGTGACTGGACATCACTGAGCAGAGCCTGCTTCCATCCTCCTGACACTCACCTGTCTATAAACATGAATGAGGGCAGCCCTCAGCCTCCTCTTCCTCAAGCTAAAGAAACCTAGTCCCTCAGCCTTTCCTCAGAAGGGAGAGGTTCCATTCCCTTCAGCATCTTTAAGGCTCTGCACTGGACTCTCTCAAGCAGTTCTCTAAGGTCCTTCTTGAACTGAGGGGCCCAGAACTGGACACAACATTCCAAATGTGGCCTCACCAGGGCAGAACAGAGGGAGAGGAGAACATCTCTCAGCCTACTAACCACACTCCTTCTAATACAGTCCATGCTGTTTGTTCCTGTTCAGGAATGAACTTCTAGAACTGCTTGGTTACTGCTAAGGTCAGTTTGCCAAAACATTTAAATGTCAGTCATGAGTTTGTTGTGTGATTGCAATTTTCACATATCACTTCCACCATCAGTTATTTAAGACACAACAAATCTTTAAAGACTAAGCAAAGCAGTATTTTTCCTTCTAACAGCTCTTGCATACCAACATCCATCACAGGCAGCTTCTTTCATGCAGTTCTTCACTACCCAGCTCTGTATTTCAAGGAATAAGGGCACAAGGAGAAATGATTTTAAGTGTGACGAGGCAGGGGGGGAAAAAAAAAGGCTTTCTACTGTTAAATGCACTCAGTGCACTCTTTAAAAGGCAAAGACAGTGTCTTGTCCAAGTCTTCCTAACTGCATCTGAAATTGTCAAAGACCTCAATTTCAATGTACAAAAATACAAACCAAACAATTAAGAGGAAAAAAAAAATCCTTTACTCTCAATACCTTGTGGATGAAGCACAGGTCTATGCCCTTGGAAAGGTCTCGTTCCATTTATCTGTCCATTGCTAGGCCTTGTGACAAGGTTTTTAGAAGAAATAGTTTCTGATACAACAGTACACTTGGGTTTCACAGCTGCACCCACGCCGCTGCCGGGCCGCCCAGGTCCAGCGCTTGGGCCAACTCCTGGCCTTCCCGGACCTGTTCCCAAGCTGCTGCCTGGGCGCTTGGCTCCTGTGCTTGGATTGATTCCTGGCCTTCCAGGTCCTGTTCCCAAGCTGCTACCTGGTCGCCCAGGTCCTGTGCTTTGACCAGCTCCTGGCCTTCCTGGTCCTGTACCCGTGCTGCTGCCTGGTCGCCCAGGTCCTGCATTTGTGCTGCTGGCTGGCCTTCCTGGTCCGCTGGCCAAGCTGCTGCCTGGTCGCCCCAGTCCCACGCTGGAGCTGCTGCCTGGTCGCCCAGGTCCTGTGCTTGAGCTGCCAGCTGGCCTTCCAGGTCCCACACCTGAGCCACTGCCCAGTCGCCCAGGTCCTGGGTTCGAGCTGCTGCCTGGCCTTCCAGGTCCCATACCGGAACTGCTGCTTGATCGCCCCGGTCCTACACTTGAACTGCCGCCTGGATGTCCAGGCCCTCCTTTTCCTAAGCTGCTGCCTGATCGCTTTGCATTGGAGTTGACCCCGTGCTGAAGGGCTGCAGCAGTTGCTGATTTTGTATGGGTAGGCTTTTTCAGGCCAGATTCTTTCGCAGATGGCAGCTTCTGAGCCCCATTGGCTGCTGGTTTTGAGGGTGGCACGTGAGAGCTTGAGACAGACTTTCCAACACCATTGACAGGTAATTTACCATGGCTGCTACCAGTGGAGCTTTTTAAGGAGCCATTTTGGGAGGTTTTTTCCATTTGATCAAACCTGGAGGCAGATGACCTTGAATGTTTTTCAGTCATTGCTGGTGCTTTGGATTTCTTATCAGTACCACTGAGAGAAGATGACAGGCTGCCTTTTGGTGTGGAATGTTTGTCTAGAGAGCTTTTGTTAAGTTTTGCACTCCCAGGTTCTTTCTGAACAGTCACCTTTTTTGAAGAACTGGATATCCCTGTGTTCTTTACCTCCTTCTCACTTTTTTTATGCATTTCTACTTTTTTGTTTTTGCGTACCAAGAACTCCCTCTCCCTCAATTCTTCTGCTGTTCTGGGTCTCTCTTCTACCTTTTTCACTACTTTGATTTCCACTGGTTCGTGCTGTTTTTTCTCAGCAAGCCTTAAGAGCTCTTCAAAATTCAGAGGTGCTGGTGCCCTTTTGGGAGGAGCCTTTGGTTTCACTGCAGCTTTCGATGGCTTCTCTTCATATTCTTCTTGCTCATACTCAGACTCAGTCTGACTGTATTCAAGTTGCTCAGTTTCATCTTCTGTTACATGCTCAGCCTCTGAGGCCTGAGCAACATTCTCACAAGTCCTCCTCTTTTTAGGCTTCTCTTCAACAGGAATGCCATTATAGCCATAAAAATTATCCTTTGTTCGTGAGGCCATGGCTCTTGCCTTTCTGTCATGTTTCAGTTCAATTCGTCTAGCCAAGAGTTCTTCTTTCTTCCTTCTTTCTTCCAGTGCTATAATAGAAACCCAGGAGAAAGTTAGTGCCTTTGCATACTTTTTATTCCAATTTCTTCCAAACTGATAAACCATTTAGGACAGAATGTAAGCATATCTGGCTAACAGCTATGCAACACAAATCAAAGTGATCGGAGGTCTGCCAACAGGGCAAACTAACCCATCTGAATCAGCTACTCTGACAAACAAAGGCAAACAATTAATCCAAATGCTGCTATTGCAAAACTCAGAGGTGACCGAATCACAGCAGCTCTCAGAATGCTATGAAAACTAAGGAGAATTACTGTGTCAGGAGGTACAGGACTTAGGGGTGGATGGAAGGAGTTCTGAGACTGAGCAGGGGAATTTTGAGACTACACAGAATTTACTATCGCATATTTAAGAGAAGAGGAGGAAAGGGAGAGAATCACAGATTATTGGGGGGGTAGTGGGGAGAAAAGAATTGGAAAACAGGCTGAGTGTGTGTGTAGAGGGGTGCACGGGAGAGACAGAAGCAGCCAACCACCAGAAGCTGCTGGTCACTACATTTGTCTGACAGAACCTTGTGCCTCCAGTCTGTCCTGTGTGCTCACTCAACTGCTTTTAGCTATTTTCTGCATAAACCCATTCTGTAACTCGAGTCACTGTGTGCTCTGCTAACAAAATTTAGGCTGAACTAGCTGGTGAATAGGATGAGAGGTCTGAATGCCAGATACTGGAGAGATCAAGAAAGCAGTGGCCAAATACCAGAAAGTCTTAGGAAAAGCATCAATTCCCAGAAAATGGATTGGATTTATTCCACAGACTTTTTAAAGGACATAATGTAGTGGAAAAACTGTGGCTCAAAGCCTCTGCCTCACAAATTTAAGAGACTACCGATACACTATGTTAAGACACAATAAGGACTCTTTGCACACCAATCAAGCTTTTCAAATTTAAGTCTTCAAAGGTCCAGAATCTCTTGACCTTAACTACTGCTTGATCTCCAACAGCAAGTGCTAGTGTAGCAGATTAATATTAAACTCCTTAGGAAAGCATGCAGATATTCCTAGTCCTTACTCAGTCCTGGCTTTCCCTCAGCATCAGTTATCAGAAACAGATATATAGCTCTATTTGCTAGAGCTTCAAATAAGGTGACAAAGCCTCCTAAAAGTCAGTGAAGGTCTCCCACAGGAAATATTTTGGGCTGTTACCTTTTTTCCTTTTTTCTTCTTCTTGCCGCCTGAGAAACGCTTGCACTGCTGCGGACTCCACACCCTTGACTTTTGGAACCTTTTTGGGAGGGCCAACAGCCAGACTGTACCTTTTCTGTAAAGAACAAAGAAATGTCAGACAAGTTAAAAAATGTAAGCCTGAAAGCTTTTAAGGCTGACAAGTTGGTAACAGGCATGCACTTGACTTCAACCATAGAGACGGTCCAGAAGAAACCATGAGTTCAGCTGAGAGAGTTGTGACAGACACTTGACTCAGCCCTACTTTGTTTCATGCTAAGGAGCAACAGGTCTCATGTCCTTGGGGTGAAGTTGCCAACTAGAAAGGCCCTGGATCAAGTACAAGGGACTGACAGTGTCTTGAAAAAATATTTTGAAATGTGGCTTGGAAACCCAGAAGCAGAAGATGAAAGCACAGCCCTCTCTTGTCTACACTGCTGCCCAGCAGCCAGCTACTTCACCCTGGAAGTATTACCATCAGGATGGGCCCTGTTTGTGCTCTCCTGGAACTGCAGGTGGACTGCATACCAGGTGACCCTTTCCTTCAAGGGAAGGGACCCTTTCCACCTCTCAAGGTCAGATTCCTTGCCTCAGAAAGACATCAATCCCTCCTTATCCAACATAGAGAGATCTTACTAACCACAACAGTCACTTGGCAAGTGACTGACAGCACACTGAATGTTCTCAGATACTACTAATCCATATAGCTACCTAATATTACTCAAGCATTGTATGGATAATTCCATTACACAAACCATTGACCAAGTCTAAGACTATGATTAGGCTCCAAAAGGAGTTAAAAAAGCTGGAGTGGGACAGACAGGATGACCTTGTGACAAAACAGCAGGGTCCTCATTACTCTCTGCATCTCCAGACTCCATGTAAATCATTCTAACTGGATTCAAACTCTACTTTCATTTGTATGTTTTCTCCCATGCAGTAGTTAATAAGGTGACTCCTGTCACCACACCTGTTGAACCTTGACAAATCACAGTTAAAACTTAAAAGTTTCAGTAAGCCCAGTACAAGAATTTCAGCTCAGCCTTAGTCTTTGACCAAGCAGGACACAAAAGCAGACTACAGCCCAAGCTGCCAGAGCCTGCAGGTTTACAGGTCCATGATGGCTTTCAGCTTTTGTCTGAATGCTCATTTCAGTTTCAGGTTATCTTACTCAGTGAAAACAAATAAACTCAAAAAATGGAATTACTCCAAAAGTAATTTGCAACTGACTTCAACAACATAATTAATAGGTTGATCTGAAGCCAGTGATGATGACTGCAGCTCCTGCTACAGTGATCTTAAACAGAAGACTATTACACATGAAGAATTTAGTGATCCAAGCAGCAGTTGACTTGACCAGGTACAGGCTGGCACCCTGGTGTACTTACTTGAGATCACTGGATGAACTGAGGTGAAAGAATACGTAGCATCTGAAGAGAAGCAGCATGCTTTCATATAACACCCTTTTGCTTGGCAGAGGAAACAGCTTCTTTAAGAACATCTTATAAAACCTCCAAAGGCTACAGTGCTGGTGATCCTTATCACAGACAGCATTTACAGTGTGCCATGCTTAGATGTCTGACCAGTGTTGACCCTCTTAGGTTCCAGCAGCTAAGCAGATGTCATCTGTGCTATCCCCTTTTTTCCTTCCCCTGTTCTCTCCAGTAACTGTTATTTTAGTGTTAGGAGTCCCAGTGCCTTTCCTCCTGGAATATATAATGAACACTTGCACTAGTGTGCTACACCTGTTCAGACATTGCCTTTCCTAAATGTACCAATTATCAGACTGGGATTTAGAATGATAAATGGAAAGAAACAAAAGCTTTTTGATCTTCTTCCTACAGACAGAATAGAGAAGATAAAGCAATGAGAAGAACAGAGATCATTGCAGAGATGAATACAATAGAAGCCAGTTAAACCCAGAAGCACATAGAATGCAGAATACATTTAGAAAAAGCCCTACTCTAGTTGAGGGTTGTGTGTTTGGTTTAGCAGTAAATGAACAGACTATAACCTAAAAATCAAGATTTAACACATGGAAATTTGCAATCTCTCCCAAATGAAAGAGCTGTGAAATGGAGTCCCAGATGAAAACAGTAATAAAAGTCAGTATTCCCACAAATACCTTCATACCCTCATTTAGCTTTTTGAAACCTAAATCAAAAATTACACAAATATCTGGTAAAGCTACTACAGCTAAATGTTCTGCAAGTAATTACAACTCAGAAATTACACCACCAAAACGATAGACTGCCCAACATGCACTGCAGTAGTAAAACCTGACTTGTTGGGTCATCACATTAAAGTCCTACTACACTTAAGCTCACTTACCAAGGTTCACTTCTGCACAGCAGTCTACCACAACCTGAGATCTGATTTTGTACATCCTCATCACTCAGACTTTCCAACCCAGAACACTTTTTGGTGTTTACAATTGAAATCACTAGATTTGAAGGTCATAGCTAGGACTATTTAAAGGATAAGATAGCTGAAGCCAAGCCCCTCTCTCCTGGGAAGCTGAGGTCCTTCCCTCCCCAACTTACACCAAAAGTATTCCAAGACCAAACTGTTGAGGAAACCCAAACCACAACGCACCACTGTCTCTCACTGTTTGCTCACATGTAGCACGTGACTCAGTGGCCCAAGCTCATCTGGCATGCTCTATCTAAATCAAAACAGACAGAAGCAAAGCACTCCATACATTATGAGAAATCCCTTCAGAAACAGGCTGAAGGGAATTAGTACCTTAAAAACAATCTGAGGTACTCTGTAGCACACTCAATATTCACACAGGTAGCAATGCAAGATGTGAGTGATCAATTCTGCCAAACCTGCTTCTCAAGTCAAGCACTTGTGCAACTCATTTTTGCTAGGGGTTTGCACATACCATGTAAAGACTTGTGCTGTCCAGTGTGGACAACTTGCAGAGGTCTCACAGGGTGGGAGGGGTTTGTCTGCTTTTCACTAGCCAGATGTGACCCCTGTTTGTTGCAACACTCTTCCTGTTCTTCCTTACCATTCTACCAAGGCATGAAGCCTTATTCAATGGGGAATCCCCGTTTCCCCTTTTAATGTCCTTTCTGATAACATCACCTATGGTTCATTTACCCACTCAACCCACACACACATTGTTTGCCTCACTGCTCTCAGTGCTCTAATACTAGTTCCTCAACAGGCAGCTTTCCAAACTGCAAGTAGCCATTTGCGTTACCTGCACAGGGACCTCAGCTGTTGCCCTGTGCTGGTACTTTCAGGCTTCTGCTGCATGTCTTATCACTGTCCACTCTGCAGACATCATGCTGGGGTTATCAGCAGCTCACTTTGCCATTAAGACCTTAGAATGCATGCACATAATGCTTTCCTAACTACCATTATCACTGTCTAATGATAGCCAAGTCACTGGCAGTTGCAGTAGCTCAAATGGAATCTATCATATAGCACAAACAAAGATTTGCTAAAGCCTTGGGCCACAGGCACTGAACTTAGGTTGAACTTCCACTTGGTTTTCTGAAAGAAACCTTGAGACCAGAGCATCCCATGAAAAAGAGGGTAACAACTGTTAAGAAAAGCTGCATCCTGCCAAAAAAGATAGCCACATTCACCAGCAGAGGTTGTACCCTTGAGATAAGAGGAAGAACAGCCCAAGAAGGCCTCAGACCCAAATGTCCCTAAAGAGTCACGTGATGGGAGGGGAGCTTAGACTAAGCCTAGAGATTTCTTTGTTCAGGCTCCCTCTCTGGATGCACCCAGTCAAGCTGGGTTGTGGGATATATATATATATATATACACACACATATATATATTTAGGTTTTTTGGTGTTATTTTGTTCTGGTTTGTTTTTCTTTCTGTATCATCTAACAAGTGATTGTTATAAGATTTGAAGCCTGAGACCGTGCTACAGGAAACCCAAGGTAATGAAACTTTAATTTTAAACAGTTACCAAGCATGCTTGAATTTGTTTCAGACTCTTCAGGTTCTAGCAACCCCTACCAAGAGAAAAAGCACTACTGAAAAGAGGATCTTAACTGCCAGCTCATACTGTTGTCCCCTCCCCAAACCAAGTTAACAGACTCATATCATTTTACTCCAAAAGTTGCAAAAATGATGTCAAGATTTCACAATTGCTGTCACAACACCCAAGCTGAACCATTAGCTGGAAAAACTGCAGAATGTTCTCCTGTTAAGTGTTGCTTTACACAGTAAAACATTAAAAGCATACTTTGTGCTTTCCTTTCTGTACACGTTTTACTCCATATGCTTACGGCCTCCTGGAACTTCGCTATCAAGCTGGGTCAAGAGTAAAGCCCTCCTCAGCCCTTGCCACCTATTTACATCTCAGTTCCCCTGTGGATGCTGACAAAATACAAAACATTCCTAGGCCTTGTTTTGAGACAAGTTTTAACCACATAAGTGCACACCATATAGGAGTCTCTCACTGCAATCTACTTCACTGCCACTCTCCCAGTTTCTCTTGCTAGGCTTCTCTTGCCCACGGGCAAGTGCTCCATGGTTTGTAGATCACAATGCTATGAGCAAGCTCCTCTGAACAAACTCTGGGATTTTGCTACTGTTTTACTTCACAAACACTGGTAACTCCTCTACAAACTCCAAGTACTTCAGCTTCACTGGAGGCTACTTTGTAAGGAAGCAGACTCACTGTATCACACTGACTTAAAATGGGACTTCAGCAAGTGCTGACGTGGATGACAAAATGTTTCAGTTTTGGGTCCCCTCTTTGTGGTTAAATGCTATTCAGTATCAGCTTTTTTGGTAAGTTCTGTACACCACAGATTCCTCCTCACTTAAAAGGAGCAGGGAGCTAAATGAAGCCATTTATAATAAATCATTTATGCCAAGAGAAATCAGGTGAAATAAAAGAATGACTTGGTTCCAACTCTGCTCAGGGGTTTTGAAGAAACTGCACCAGAATTTCATACTTGGGAGAATATTTTTCCATGGAAACATCTCACAGTGCTTCACCACATCCATCATGCCACATAAAACTCACAGTGTAACAGAGTGGGCCAATTTCACCCCAAAAGGGTGACAGAAACTTTTTATACCTTACTGAAATCAACATTAAATCTCACAACCAGCATCATGCCTAAGGGAAGCAAGATGACACTGGCAATCTGACGACCTGCTAACAGGGCCACATGTAACAAGATACACAGAGAGCACCGGAGCCCCCGTGGAACACGCTGAGAAAAACGACGGCTCTCCTCAGCGGCGGCTATGAAGATTGTTAGCAACACATCATTAACAGCTTGTACCCTAGTTCACAGATGTGCTGTTGTATTTAGAAACAAAACCTGATGCAGCCTAATAGGGAACTGAAAGGCTGATTTCAGCAAGGTCCCTTTTGAATCTGGATTTCCATAGGGAGATGAACAAGCAGATCCGTTTTCACAGGGACATGATGCAACACTCATTCTGTGCAGGTTTCTCATCATACAAGACCCTATCATTTCTTCAATGGAGTTTCTCTATGCTTTCCACTTTTGAGGCATATATACTACTTGTAGATGTTACTCTGTTTGTTGTTAAAACAGATGTGGAATATTCAGTTTAGCACACTGAAATTTAACATAACCTTCTCAAAGGGAAGTTTAAGGGGTTATGTTGATTGATGCAGGAGTGATCATTTCTAGAAACCTGGTAACTACATACCAGTGAATTTTGTAGCTAGTCTGTAGGGTGTTTTTAATGGAAATAATTACATTCTTCCTGTAAGAACTTACTCTATGTACTAGCTTTAATCTAATGGAGTCACTTTGATGTCCATTGATCAGAAAGCCTCCATGGGCCCTTCTTTTTAAGCCTGACATCTGCAGATAACCCCAAGCAGTGAAAAGCACAGCTCCACTTTTGCTCAGAGACTAAAGCCAACTTTACAGTTAAAAGCTGCACTGATGTGCTACGACAGTAAGAAACCAAAGTGCATCAGCCATGGATTCAATTGCACTCTCGCTCCATGAGTTAATCAGGTAAGCAGAGCCTAATCCTGCCTTTTCTAGAGGGAGTAAGGGCACCCTCACCCATTGCACAACTAGCAGGATTGCCTCCCTCCACCATCACATCTGCAACAGAGAGCACGACAGATACATCATCAGTTCATCATCACAGTTTATAACTACTGGTGACAGTGTGGCAGAGTACATTAAAACTGCATGAGAAAGCCAAGGGGAAAATACATTTGAAGCATCTAAAGAGCTACAACCACCCAAATGACAACTTTGTGTAACACTGAAGCCACCAAGCAGGCAGTTTAATATCTTAAATTATTTATATATTTGATACTTCCATTATTTACGTTACAAACCATATTGTGTCAGAGACAAGCTAGATCAGGCTAAATATCAAAGACTACATTTTATAAGCTTTTCAAAACATGATGGAATCTGACAAACTTACACCTACCTACCATATGGCTGGTCCATATTATCAACTGGTCACAACATTTGTGGACATTGCCAGAATTTTATTGGTGATATGAAGACACTGAGGATACTCTCAATTCTTGAGTGTCTCCCTTTCAGCAGTATCAGCCCTAAAGAGTGGAGTGATTCTGGGTTTCCCCCCCCCACCCTGTATTTTACATTAAAAACCTGCTGCTCCTCTCATTTACAGTGGTTTAAGCAAGCTAATCATGGAAACACACAACTCCAGCACTCAGGTAAAGAACAGACAGCAGCTGTCTCTAGCTGGTGGCTACCAGGGAGAAAATATTTTTTATTCAAATAAGTACCCACAACTTATAATTTGGGTCCTGCCAAAGGAATGAAACCCAGTGCGTTAATGTACCAAAAGGCCACACACCCTTCCTACTGCCAGCCTTCATTCAAACAGGCAAAAGGCTTATTTCACATTGAATTAACAAACCTGATAGCTTAAGTTAAAACACCAACTGCTGAAACACAGACTACAGAACAACATTCAGAATAACCCAAACGCCTTCCACCAATCAACTCCACGTAGTTGTCACAGGCAACGAAGTATCCTTAGCGATATGGATAGGAAGGTGTTGGACAATGCGGCTCATTCACCCCAAAAAACTTGTCACTCTTTGTCTCCGACCCGCATTTGAGACGTGGCAGACTTCTGTTTTCAGAGCAAACAAAAGGACTTACCCGACTTTCAGCCACAACCGCTGCCTTCCCCTGCAGCACCAGGTTAGCTCTCGGGATCTCGCTATTTTCGGCGACCAGAAGGCGCAAACCCCGCTGCCCCTTCCCAGCTCCAAGGGTGCGGGGACCTGTTGACAGGAGGAGCCCCGCTTCGCCCCCCGGCACACAGTCGCTTCTCCAGCTCCCAAAAGCGCATATCTCCGGCCGGCGCGGCGAGAGGCCCGGCCTGGCCCGGATGAGCAGGCTCCGCAAGTGTCACTCGGGCTCGCAACCGACTTTCCCCGGGCGGGTGCCCAGATCAGGAGACAAACCCAAGCAAGCCCATCAATGTCCCGTGAGGGGAACGCGGCGTAGCCGGGCCCGCCAGCCCCCGTACAGTCCGGCGCGGCCCTAAGCCGCCGGCAACTGCGGTCCCGAAGACCACCGTTGAGTGCGGGCAACCCGGACGCCGCCGCCCCGACGATTGTAACGGTCACCGTGCCCCGGCCTCACCGCACCATTAGCCCCCCCACAGCCCCCTCAGCTCACCGGCACCGAGTTCAGGCCCTGCTGCTCCGAGGCCATCACGAGAATATTGCGGAAATCCATGGCTGGCTGCGGGAGAGGGTGAGGCAGCCGTCCCGCACCTCCCCGCTCTTCTCCGGCCCCGGCAGCCCACCACCCGCCCACCTCCGCCGCGCCGCTCGACTCCTCTCGCTTCCGGCCCCCGTCGCCTATCCTTTATATCACCTCGCCGCGCGCCGGCGTCACAGCGTCCGCGCGTCACTTCCTGTGTGACAAGCGCGCGGCCGCAGGAAGCATGTCCGCTGGGGCAGCTCGGTGGTGCCTCGCCGGCAGCGCGCCGCCGGCAGCGCGCCTCCGCCAGCCCCGCCGCACTGGCGGGGCCCGGCGCTGCGGCGGGGCTGGCCTAAATAAGGGCTTCCGGGACCGCCCTCGGCCGACATTTGGCACTGCTGTGGCGTTGGGGCTGGGGTTCGTTCCCAGAGAAACGCGTTGTCAGCCCCCCGGCCTCATGGAGACGTGTCAGCAAACCAACGCACGTGGCTCCGCTTATTCGTTTGCTTATCTATCTATCTAAGCTCTCAATGTTCGAGTGTCAAGGAGGTCGGTGGGGATGTGAGGGGGAAAGCCTTTGGAAGCTCTCCCTGACACCTGCTCCCGTCCCTCTCGCATTCCCGGCCACCTTCCACCGCCTGCTCAGGCTGAACGCCTGCAACAAGGGTCGGGTGCTCGGGGACTCGGTCTCTGCAGAGATCTTAAGCGAGGCTTGACAAGCGGTGCTTGGCTCCCAGGGATGGTGTCACAGCCACAGCAGCAGTGCGCTCCTGGCCGCATGGGTAAACAGGGCTCCTTCGGAGCGGCCAAACCAAACGTTCTGCGTGTATCCAAATATTTTCCCAAGCCTCTGACATCCCGGAAAACTCTGCAAGAACACTAGGTGATTGAAGACTCTTCTCTTGCATCGGCTGTCAGCTCTCTTCCTATCTGATATCCATTCGACAAAAACTCCTGAGCTCTACACTGCTATTCATAGGAACCTGGGCATGGAAAGGAAGCTTTTTTCCTCCAATTTATCCATTTTTAACATAAATTCTTCTTTAACAGTGCTATTACTTGACCTCTAGCTTCCAGAACTTTGAGGTTCTTCCTTTTCCAGTCTCCTTTTGCCTTTTCACTGCCCTCTCCATCATTTTTCTATAGCTGAAATTCATTTCTAGGTACAGCTCTAAGCCACGTGGCAGCCTGGTGCAAAGACACCCAGTGTGGTCCTAGCTGAGGGCAGGAACAAGACGTTTGAGTGAGGCACTGCAGGGGTTAATTCACGGGGCTTTTGTAGTCCTTGAACCACGGGAGATGTGACAGTTGTTTCTGTAACATTAGCTGTGGTATCTCTGCTCTGTGCTCCTCCTGATCTCCCACTGTTTTCTACTGGTCCACAGTCCTGTCTTAACCCCTTGTCCTCTCAAAGTTTAATCTTTCTCTTATAATTCTCATCCTACATAAACCACTGCACTGACTTTCTCCTTCTGACTCAGACCTTGATCACCTCTTCTGGTTTCCACCCTCTTGATGTTATTGCTTTGAATTTTTGGTTTAATTATTTTTTCATTCTCGGACTTCCCAGTCAGTCTCCCTCACTGGCAGTGAGTGGTTCACCACTTTTTCTCTCATTTTTAGCATTCTGTTACTCCCTGTGGTACCATCAAGAAGGACATGATGCCATTATCTGCCACCCCATCACTGCTGTGGTGTTTCTTTAATCGGAATTTCCCTGCTCTGTCTTGAATTTCTTGTATCTCCACTGCGCCCTTCCTTGAGAGGCCTTTTAGCGTGACTCAGATTCCTGTAGAACAACACCAGCATTGACAGAGTGATGATTGTTGCTCTTTGGCTTTTATGTTTGCTTACTTTGGTCGGTGTTAGAGCTGGCAGGAACACTTAGCTAAATGCAGCCTTTATTTGGCTGACTGCAGCCCCGAAGATGAGTGGAGAAAATCTCTCCCTGCACCCAAAAGGAGAGTTAGGACCAGGCCAGGGGATGGCATTGCAGTTGTTTGTTGCACAGCACATTTTGGAAACCCTTAACCACAGTCATTGCCTTGCCCTGTGTATGACAATACTGTGATAGCAGATGTCCTTCAGCCAAGGAGATTGACACCTGTGCTGGGGCAATGGGAGTGATGACAGCACTGTGTAAATGTATGCTGCTGGCAATTTGTAGGGCAAGTGACACTGTGTCAGGATTCCCACTTGCACCCATGGCACTTCAGCCCACATCTAGCATGTGTTAAAATGCCAACACAACGCTTTGATGTGGTCCAGCCTGTCTCTGGCAGATGTGCAACAACAAATGGGAAACTCAGTGCTCTGTATGCCTACAGCTCTGTCCTCCCTCAAGCTGAAATCACTTCTTAATTTGTATCTGCTCTTCATAGCCTTTGCATATGCTTATGGTGTGATGGACTGGTGCTGACCAGGCTTGCCAGGACTCCCAACACAGCTGGGCTGTCAGCAGCAAGAGGAGAAACAACTTTTGTGCTTTTAACCAAACTGGTATTTCTGCTAAATGAAAACCAAGATGGAAAATTCTTCTTCCTCTTTTTGTAACCCTGAGTCTGGGCATATTACATCTCAAACTTCCTTTGAAAGAATTGTTAAAGTCAGAGAATTTAATCATACCTCTTCCAGAAAGCCAAACTCCTCTCAGATCTCCCAAGGACCTGCAGTTTCTGGCTCTGGAAGAGTCCAGATTGATTTATTGGGTTTGTGTATAGTGTTTTTTCTTAAGCAAGAATTTGGTTAACTTTGGGGTTTTATTATCTTCCTAATGTGGGACCAGAGGAAAACAACTCAGAACAATAAAAGGCAGTGTTCTACCAGAAAGTGTCTTCATGGCAAGTCTTTTTATCAGCTGTATTCAACAACAGTTTTTCAGCTCAGCCATGCACACTTCAGGCACGTGACAAATCCTATTAAGGGAAGTGTGTTTAAAGGATTAAATTCTTAATTGCAGGCTGTCTGCAGAGGTCAAATAGCAAAGGCTGTTCAGAGCCTGAGTTTTAGCATTTTCTGAATGAGAAACATGGTGTGAGTTTTCCTTTCCCCTTTTCATCCTGCATCCTTTCTGCAGCAAGTTCAGTGGGTGCCCTACTGTGGCCTTGTATTAACGCTCTAGATCATCAGCCTTTGGCAGGGCTGGCAGCATGTGCTCAAAAGAAGCCTAGGACTTGGAAAACACAGATCTGAACAAATCAGGTTTGTAGAAGGTGGTGCCAGTCTACTTTATAGCTGCTTCTGTTTTGAACTATTAACTACTATGATTATCCCCCCCTCCCAAATGATCTATTGAACAGAAATTGAAAGCAAGAGTCTCAGGATGATAATGAGCTGGCATTGACAATGTGTAATTTAGATATCTAGCTTAGATGTCTAAATTATGACCTTTGGCTCCAGAGAGGAGTACCAGAAAAACAGGGATGGGAATTGTCTCCTTCCTCCCACCCAAAAAGCAGGATTGTTTCTATTTGGGTAATTTCTGGCAGACACTGGTCTAATCTGCACTTGATTTACTCAAAACTCAAGGCTGCTGTAATCTCTCCTGCTCTTTATGAGAAGGCACTTTCTAACATCTCCCCCAGACTTCTGTTCAGCAGATGAGATGAGCTTATCACCCTCTGCCTTAGAAACAGAGGGCACTTATTTAGGGGCCCAGCTGTGGTGGTGTGCAATCCCTGCCCCCAGCCTGCCCCTTATTTCCTGTAGCCCTGCCCAAGTGATAACCACCAGTGGGGATGGAATGGGTGTGTCTGGTCACCTGGACTCAAAGGAGACAGATAACATTGTGCCAGACAAGGGGTAATTGTCCCCCCTTACCATGGTGCTGGCAGAAACTACCATCTACAGTTGATATGTAAATAAACCCCGGGCTGCATCAAAAGCAGTGTGACCAGCAGGGCAAGGGAGGTGATTTCCCCCCTCTGCTCTGCTCTCCTAAGACCCTGCCTGGAGTTCTGCATCCAGTTCTGGTGCCCCATAAGAAGCCTCTGTCTGCATTTTGTCTGAGCTCCCAACTATGAGACCAAGTATTTGCATGGAATATCAGCTCTGAGAAAATGGCATTTCAGGTGCATGGAAGGCCACAGTGGGCAGCTGTGAGCACACAGAGGTGGATACAGAGATACCTGCCTTCTGCCAGCGCTGTAGTTTGACCAGGTGTCCCTCTCCGTCCCCATCTCGCACATCCCCAGAAGGATGTAGTGCAGTGTCACTGCCAGCTGCTCTTCAGCGAGCCAGCTCATGTGGTCAACAGGAGACTGTCCTTTCTGCCTAGGAGCAAAGAGAGAAGCAAGAGGTGAGCATTGAAAGCAACACTGAGAACGACTGAGTTGAGAAATGAAGGCACTAGCCCATGGCAGTCACTGGTGGGCTGGGGCAAATGGGAGTCCCATGGGACTTTTACTCCAGCAGAGATAAGGAAGTCATTATCCCATTCTACTCAATGCTTGTCAGGCTACACCTGAAGCACTGTGTTCAGTCTTGGGTCCCCACTATCCTAAAAAGAGAGAAGGGCCAAAAAGGTGATCCAAGGACTGGGAAGCTGCTATGTGAGGAACAGCTAAGAGAAATGGGTTTGTACAGTCTCGATCAAAACAAGGCTTGGGGACACCTTATAACCATGTTCCAGTACTTAAAGGGTGGCTACAAAGAAGATGGAGACTCCCTTCTGACAAGGAATCACACAGAAAAGATGAGAGGTAAGGGGTACAAGTAGTTGCTCCTGGGGAGATTCTGATTAGACACGAGGAAAATTTTCACAAGATCAAGCAGCCATTGGACCAACTTCCCCAGGGAAGTGGTGGAGTCCCCAGCATGGGGCAGTCTTCAGCTGGACAGGATGCTGGGCCACCTAATCTAGACCATACTTTTCCCAAGAAGGGCTGGACCAGGCAGTTCCTGAGATCCCTTCCAACTCAGTGTTTCGTGTCTCTTAATTCTTCTCCGTGCTCCCTGGTTCGGGTCGCGTTTATGACAGCAGATGGCGGTGGTGTCTTTAGCAGAGCAGCAGCTCTACGCGTGTTGGAAACACCGCACAACAGCATGTTCAGACAAGCATCTGTGACCCTTTCCTGGTGCCAGCCGTTGTTGTTCATGTTGGCTGCTTCTCAGGCACTTTTGTACACAATGTCTTCTGTGCTGGGAGGCTCAGCAAAGTCTCCCACCCCACCCCGAGCTTTCCAGGAGGAGGTAATTCCACAGAACGCCGCTGAGAGAGAAGTAAACAAGAAATAGAGCATACCAAAGATTGATCTATTTTCCTGAAAGTATTGGAAGCCCTTCATAATCTGAGAAATGTGTGCTGCCACATGCAGTTGCAGATGGTTGTGGCATCTGAAGCAGATCACATGAGTTGTACATTTTCACATCTCTCTCTGGAGCCAAAGCCTTTTCGTTTCGAACACTTAGGGAAATATTTGGCATTAATTCCCCAACAGTGCTGTGAGCCTGATTTGAAGTTCTACCTCAGTTTTGGGCTCTGTGGCATTTCTGAAAGCTAGGCTTCTAGCTGCTTGTAGGGATCTCTGCTGTATTGCACAGGAACAGAAAACCAGCTGAATAAGCTGCCAAATGAAAACAACCTAAAATGAACTGTTTCTGCTCCCCTACCTATTGCACCTCTTCATCTTGTCCTCTCCCTGCCTTGAAGAAACTCATGCCCAGATTACCAAGTACCTCCCACTCTCCAAGAATAACAAATCCAATTTCTTTAGTGTATTATCAGGGAACAAGATTCAGACTCGAAGACACAAACTCCTGCACCTCTCTGTCACATCAGTGTTATCCTGAGTGTTTCCTTCACTTGTGTTCAGCTAATGTAGCAAAGTTCAATGTAAAACCACACAGAAAGGCAAGTTTGTTTTACTTTAAACTGATTTCACACCTACTTTCTCTCACAGACTGTTCTCACTCCTCCTTTCATGTGCATGAGGATGGAGATGTGGTGTGCCCAAGCTCTGTGTTGCAAGCTAGGAGCTGATGGTGACCCAGCACAGACAGTGCCTTCACTGTCAGTGTGTAGACCCTAAACATGGCACACAGAACTGGCTACTAATAACAGGATCCATCAACAGTCCCAGACAAGGCAAAGTTAATGAATTAGGTCCAGGAGCCATCCAGGAATAGCAGGAGATGGGACCAGGGACAAGGCTTAAATCAAGGCTGCAGTGTAGGTCCAAGGTCCACCAAGCAGATGCCTCTAGAAACAAGTTTGCTCCACTACACATCCAGGAATTAGGACCGCAGAAAAACTGCCTCCAACACAGGTCTGAGATGCACCCAGGAGGCAGCCCTTGGTTTTGAAGGTGCCCTCAGAAGCTGCACATGCCATTCTCTTGCCCCTTCTTGGTTTTCACACTTGCACCCTGGCATTCATACCTCATTCCTGCCAACCTTAATGTTTCTATGTCAAATCCCTGTGGGTGTACAGTCACGGGAGAGGCTGTACCATCACTGTCTTTATCTGGTGGCCAGGTTCAAAACAACTCAGTGCAAAACAACGCTTCAGTCATCATCAGGAAGCTCATCAAAAGCTAGTGCAGACTGAAACAAGCAGTGTAAGATGTTACCTCTGAAACAGAATTGAGCAAACAGGCTGCTGCCTCCTACATGAGCTCTGTCTTTTGAGTGTAGCCCCCATATTGAGCACTTCACAGTAGTGTAATCTCACACACAATTTTCTCAGCATGGTTCTCTGCAGTGATAAGCTGTATTTACCATGCAGTTAGCATAGTCAAAAATCAAGAGTGTTATATTTAAAGCTAATACAATGAATTCTTGATTATCATCTACTGGTAAAGCTGGCTGTGTGCAGTCTGCTGAGCCTCGGTGCAGGGATTGTGGACTGCAGCAGCCTTCCAGTACCTGAAGGTGGGTCTACAGGAAGGCTGGGGAGGGACTGTTTGCAAGGGCAGGTGGTGACAGGACAAGGGGCAATGGTTTTTAAACTAGGGCAGGGGAGATTCAGACTGGACATTAGGAGGAAGTTCTTTACTATGAGAGTGGTGGAAGACTGGGACAGGTTGCCCAGGGAGGTGGTGTAAGCCCCATCCCTGGAGACATTCAAGGTCAGGCTTGATGGGGCTCTGAACAACCTGATCTAGTTAAGGATGTCCCTGATGACTGCAGGGGGGCTGGGCTAGATGACCTTTAAAGGTTCTTTCCAACACAAACCATTCTGTGATTCTATGAACTTTGAGAGAAAAACTGCGTGGGGCATTGTAATGAACGATACAATCGCTCCCAACTCTCCCCCCACTAAACTACCTCATGAAGAGTTGCCCACTGGCCACCATTTTATCCCTGGTGCAAAAATCTAAAGGAAAAGCAATCCATTTTGTCAGAGCATACCTTGGGCACATCTAATTCCATTCCAATAAACGAGCAGCACAAAGCAGATTTGAGCTTACCATCAAACACCGCCAGAAAGGTCAGATTTGCAGCAAGCAGAAATCAACATTCTTGCATGGCTTAAGTGGATTTATGCCCATTTATACCAGGCAAGAATCTGGCTCATTACCACTGGATGAACTACAAATAGGGTGTCAAGCAGGAGTCTTGAGTTTTAACACTTAGTTCCTTGACTTAAGCTTAAATCAGATTCTAAACACTTTGAAGACTTTTTTGTTCGCCATAACTGAGGAGGAAGTTAGCCTGGAAGTTGGTTGAATTCCCTCTCTTCAATGTAAGATTTTCAGACAAGGTCTGTGCATTGTTATTAAACAGCTTGAGCAGAATGAATTGTTGTCAGCTTTTCCAGTGCCTACATTTCAGGTTTTGAAATGCAGCCTTTAAGGGCAACATAAATAACACAAAATGAGCTGATCGATTGCCCGAGGTTGTGATGATTTGGTGGTGCTCAGCAGGAGATGATTTGGTGTCAGAGGCTCATTCCCCTTTGAAGCACTCTCCTTCAGATAGTGTTGTGTGAATATTTAACAGCCTGCAGCACACACAAATTGAGCAGAGTGCAGCACAGGGAGGAGTGAGCCCGTGCTAGGATCTGCACAGAATTGCAGGAGAGGCTGAATGATCATCTGCCAGGGTTCTACATTCAGCATGGTTACATCATGCTTTTCTTGGAGCAGGCTTCCCACAAACATTTGTGGATGGTCTAAGCCAGCACAGCCGCTGAGAGAAGAAACCTCTGCTCTGCCTGCATTGCTGGCTTTTCCATCACCCCTTATTTGTGCTGGCATCAGGATCTGTACAATTGCACAATGAAGCCAACCAGGAACCATTCAGCTGGAAGCAAACCTAACAACAACAACAAGTTAGTTCCCCTAAGGCCACTACTTTCAGCACTGCAGCCAGACTGTTGTTCATTGAACTCTGCTCTCCCAGTGTGCTGGAGAAGAAGGTTAAGGTCACTGCTCTGCAGCAGGATGGCTACCTGCCATTTTCCCTGTTCGGTGGGCTCAAGTGGAGCTGGGACAATGGATTCCAGTCCCAAAACAGTGACTCCTTGCCCCTCAGCAGGGCTGGAAGGAGGAGAGGTAGTGACATGGAGGAGGGAAGCCTGGGCCATGGGGAATATCCCTGCTGGGCAAAGATGGAGGAGATCACAGATCAAGCACTTGACCTATAGGATCTCCTCCTTGATACCGGCCAGGCTCTGGCAAAGTCAGATTTGGTTTGTGAAACACAAAAATTGCTCAGCAATTTCCCCCCTCCCTAGGTTTCAGCTGATGAATAATGAATGCTTTTATGCTGTACCATTCTCTTCACTTCCTTTGCTGTTACTAAAGTTGTCTGACTTAGAGAGGTTTTTCTCCTCTCAGCTTGGTGTCTGTAGCCAGACCCCCTAGCAAAGTCAGACTCCTGGGTATGAATGTGAGAAGTCCCAATGCTTACTGCATACAGCTAAGAGGAGTGAAGGCTTCTGAAAAAGTATCATTATTTGAACAGAAAGGTCCTTTTTTAACCAGCAAATGTCTTCTAGGGTATTTCTACTGAAGCACTGGAAAACCCCAGCATATTTAGAAGCAGAACAGCCTAGCTGCAGAACTGTGCTGTGGTATCTCAGAATCTTCAAGGAGGTCTGTGGCTGGAAGGGAGACTACAGAGACAGGACAAGGAGTCCTGTTGATGAGCAAGCAGGAACACCCTCTGGGGATCCCTTGCCCACCTGGGTCTGTCTTTTAGATGAATCAGAAAGCAGAGGCCACTTCCACTTACAGATGTCAGATCTCTCTCAGTATTTCCCACGATCACAGGAGTTCTAGTCTTCACGTCTGTCTTTGCTAAAAGCTGCTCTTACTAATTCTGCTTCCTTTGTATAAATTCCCTGGCAGTTTTCAGTTCAGTTAGTTAAATAAACCATCATTTCCTGCCTCAAATGTCAACTATTGTGGCCCAGGGTTCCCTAAGGGTCTCGCTGCCTTAAGATCAGCTGCTTCGCAATCTAGGCACATTCTCCCCCTTCTTTAAAGCATTTTCTCTGCTTTTTCACATGAGGACTTCCCCTGCACAGGAAATCCAGGCTTTAACAGTAAAGATAATAGGCAAGTCATTCTCTTCAGCATCAGAGGGATTGCAGGAAGCAGTGCAGCTATGGCACTGAATCCTAGATTGGGCAAGATTCAGTTCATGTCACTCAAAGGAGACATTCTTTGGTTGGTGGTTCAAATGCTTGAGAGGCATTGCAAGTTATGAATTGAGACTTGTCCTCTCTTCTGGGGAGCTGGAGTCCTTTACCATGCTACATATTTGTGGGGCTCTCTTCCCAGGCTGCCTCCATACCTGGGTTTCTGCATTTCTGCTTTCATGGTAAACAACCCTGAAAGCTTCTGAAGATAACTTTGGACTTTTCTCAACAGGTGGGGAGGTCAGGGCTCCTTTATCAGGCAAACTGCTGACCCAACCACAGTGTACAAACAGCTGCAGGTTTTGAGGCTGCAGTTAAAATGTTAACTCTTTCCTGAGAATTAGCATGCTAGAGGTGGAGAATTGATACCCTTCTTCCTGATGAATAATAACTGTCTCAACTACATTGCAAATGCTACCCAGCATCTGGTTAATAAATGCCACTTCTTCCTGAAGGTGCTGCTGTGTTTGAGCAGGGGAAGGAGGGATACTGATTCCTGTTGGGCCTAATGCTAGAGAAATGAAATGTCTGACATAAACTAAGAAGCTTCTTCATCTGCTTGTTCAGCAGCACACGGTTCAGCTGGTGTGCAGGTCCTCTCCTGCCAACCAGTCCTCTGGTGTCCATTTGGATCCACACAACACTTCTGCTGGGAGCAAAGGCCACAGATTTGTTTGCATGTTTTGAAACTTGACGTAAGCAGCCAGCACTACTCAGAACACTGATGGTGACTCCTACATAATGCAACAGTAACACTGCCCTCCAGAAGCAGTGGGGTCCCTTTCTTGAGCAGGAGAACACTCCACTCTTGACCATTTTTCCAAGAGCCCAGATATTCATGAAGGTGCCAGGTACAGGCTGTCCTGTGGAGGGACTTGCAGAGTGCCCAGGGTGCTGGCTGTAAAGCTGGGCAGCTGTCCACCTGTGTAGCAAGGTAAGGAGGTCTTGTGCCCTCTGAGAAATCACCAGGCTTGGGTGTTAGAACAGCCTCTGCCTGCTCCTTACCTCCAGGTCCTGTGTGTGTGTGGTTTGTGTGAGGAGCACAGTGCAAATTGTGATGGTTTGTTTATACAGTCACACAGTTAAAATTAAAGGTCAAATCCCAAGCTCTTAGCCAAGTGTCTGTTTCACAACCTAGATCATGTTGGGTAACTGCTCTGTCAGTGGGAGATCTCACTGACTTCTGCAGTTAACTGAGTGGTTTACACCCTGTTGTTGGCCAGGCCTCTGTCAGGTGGGAAAAAGAAGATCTTCCTGATGTCTGCTTTTGTCCCACATCTCCCCCAAGTCCACACAAAAGAGCAAGCCATTGGATCTTCCAATTTATGCTTTTTGAACCTAAAGTGGTGAGAACCTCCTGATGTGCAGAGCAGAGTGAGCTCTCTGGTGCTGGCCATGCCCTGCTCCTGCCCTGCTGCTTCTTCTTCTCTACAAGTATTCAACTTTCTTTCCCTCACTCTGGCTGTCTTCAGTTTTATGTCACCTCTGGCAGCTGTCATATAATACATGAGCTGCTGTGACACTAATGCAAACAAAACCCACTAATGGCAGCATCTTTCCTTCCAAGTTTGAGTGTTTACAGAAACTTGGCTCCTTCTTGAATCTTCCAATTAAAAACCCCTCACCAAAACCCACGCAGAAGCCCCCTCTCACTTGTGCAGTGTAGGGTAAAAGGCAAATGTATCCATGTAAATGCTTACATTGCTGTACACATGAACATCATCACAGAAAAACTTGGTGCCAGTTTTACTGGCCTGTAAATTCCATTGTGTATGGTTTGGGAGCTTCTCCTTGAGGAGTGCCTGTAAACACTTAGGGAGGAGACTTATCTCTATTTGGAATAAAAGGAAAAGTTTACAACCTGCCTTGTGCCCCAGAAATCTGGCTCTGGAGATAAAGCTGGGGTATGGGATTGCTACTGACATCTCATCTTGTTTACCTATTTGTCTGAAATCCAGGGCAGCAAATCTCTTTCAGCTAAGCTGGGCCACCTTTAAGCCTTTGCTGATAATGGCTGGGGCAAATTCACAACTGTGACTTTTAATGAGCACAACTGATGGCTCTGAGGAGCTTGAGAAGCTGCCAGATCGGTTTGTCTCTGTGTCCCATCAGGGGCTGTTACATCTCATTTGTTTGGGGTTTTTTTTCTCATCTCTGTTAAATTGATTTTTTGGGGCCGTTTTGTTTGGCAGTCTTGCTGAAGCACTGCAAAGTGGACACGAGATGGGAACAATGCTAAGCAACCAGATGCAAAATAGACTGGGGCCATAAGTGAATGTATTTGTTTTTTTCACTGTTTAAACATGATTTACCAGCTGGGAAACTGTCTTGCAGGTTATATTGCAGTTCCATTAAACTAATCCAGAGCACAAACACATCACACAATGTGGTCTTACAAACATAGCTCACACAAATACCCCTGTGTGCAGGAAGTGATATGGCAGGAATGGCTTAGGTGACAGTCACTGGAGACACAGATGGTAACAAAGGGCTGTCTAAGAGCAATGGGATATTAGGTCAGATATGTCCCATCTCGGTAAGGCAACATTCTCCCCATGTGTGAGGGATTTCCATCCACCTATCAGCAGCTGCCATGAGATCCTGTGGGATCACTGGAGCGCTGGCAGAGCCAGAGATGGAGTTGGGATGAAGAAAGAGATGAGAAAAGTGCCAGGAAAGAGGGGCTGATGAGAGGACTTCAGCCAAATTTGTGCCATAAGCACTAAATTAAAGGCCCTAAATACAGGCAGCTAAACCCCAAAAGCCCTGTCATGAGACACTGTTCTGCTTACTTCTTGAGTTGCACAGCCTGGCTCTTCTCATGATATTTGTCCTGCCACACTGTTGGGCTGTCAGTGTTGTCCTGTTGCTCTGCTCCATCAGCCAAGAAATCTCTGCCACTCCTCTAGTGACGAGGAAGATGAGGACTGTTAGAGAGCAGAGAAACAGAGGCTACCTTCTGCACTGCTGTTGTTTATACTGATGCAGTTACTTGGACAAGTAACTTCAGGTAGGCACCACTTGAAAAGACTGAGGGAAGGCCATTAATTGTAGAGTTCTCCATTGCAGCCCTACCCTACTGCCTGGCATCCTGCCTATAAATGTTGCCTTTCCTTGCACAAATCCAAACCCTGCATGCTTTTCCTACAAAAGCCTCTTCTTTTCCTGGGCTGAGAAAGAGAACAGGCCAAGCAGAATGCCACAAATTGTGTCACTAGGTGGGATAATGTCACCTAGGCTTTTGCTTGCTGGCTGTGAAACTGCTGCTGTTTGCAATACCATAAGGGAATTTCTGAGGCAGCACAGCTCATTATTTTGCCCCATTTTGGCCTCTTCTGTGTCTAGTTTGACATGTACAAGATTAAACACCTCCACCCCCACTATTTTAGTCTTCCCCTTACTTCCTTCAGCCTTATCCCCACCTCTTGTTGCTGTCCTGTCCCTCCTGGACCAACACCTTGGCTTCATGGTTGCTCTCCTGTCCCAGACAGGCCATCTCTTTAGCTTAGTTACCCAGAGGACAGCAGCAGGGAAGTGAGCAAAGCATTGGCTCTACCACTGCCAACCGAGCTGGAATGGTCCCAGTCTGCTTGCTGAGCTGTTCCCAAGCCACTGATGCACTGCCCTCAGCTCAGTGTCCATTGCAAACCTCACTTGGAGCTCCCCTGGCTCAGCAAAGTGGCCCAGACCCTGTGTAACAGCCTCAGGTCCAAGAGCTTGGGTGAGGCTACTTCCACCACTGAGTTAACAGCACATCTTCAGAACTGGTTCTGAAAAGTTTAAGGATGAAAATGGCCACTGTCCACTATTGGGAAGGGGAGAATTTTTACTTCCCTGTGTAAGATTTAATTCTAGGCTTGTGACTTTGCAGGAAAAATCAGTCAAAATCACCTCGTTAGGATTCCTCTCACAGCCTTTGCTTTCTTTTCTGTCTTGATTTCACAGGCTCCTGTTTTAACAACTGTTTGCAGTTGAAATCAATGCCATGCAACACTGGAAAGGCTGAAATCCCAGCTTTCCCAAGGGAAAACATTTCCCCACCCATCCCTATGGGACTGGGCAGTGCTCAGCCGTGTGTCTGTCCAACAGCTCCGGATGCCTGCTGGACATGCTGCTTTCATCTTGCCTCCTTCCCCATGTTACTCTGCACATGGAAATTCACAGCCACAGCACATTTACAAACCTCCACACACACAGATCTGCCTGAGTGCAAGGACCTCAGAAAAGCTGAGCTACAGGGAGATGTGGTCCTTCAACACTGGTGTATGTATTGCCCTACTGGAGTCTATTTTCAGCAGCTGTGGTTGCAACCCTAAGTCACCTCTGAACTTATAGTTGCAAAAAGGAAACTGAAAAACAAATTAATTGGATCCCCAGACTGGCCCAAAAGGAATGCTGTCTCAATATTTATAGAACAAATAAACATAAACAACTGTAAAAATGTCTTTTTGTTCTCTTTGGTTAAACATAAACCTCCTCTGCTGCTGCTCTTTTGGCTGTGCAGTAAATGTCCCAGCATCTGTGCTGGGAATAATTGGTGCTGGGAGTTGTTGGGGTTTTTTTTTCTAGGTCAGTGCCACAAAACTGTTGTGGCTATTGCAAAGTGCAAGGGCTGGCTGCCAGGCTTTGCACCCATTCTTGTGGGCATGAACCTTTTTTCACTGTAGTGTACCTGTGCTGAAATGAGTTGCTCCTGATTTGCAGTGGTGGCAGTCAGAAGAGCATCAGTCTGCTCATGAGCAGCCTTCTTGGCCAGTCTGACAGTCAACCCAAATCCAAAGAACTCTCTAGCTGGTGGAGCAAGGTGGTTTCTCCTCTCAGCAGGTTGCTCTTAGCTTTGTTCTTTGCTGTCTGTGAATGCTTTTCCACAGGTCTGCTATTTGATTTTAGGTTTTCTCACACCCAGTCTGTCTGACTGCCTTTGCTTTTCCTTCACTGTTTCTCCAAAGGGCCCCAACCACCCTCCTTTGCCATCTCAGAGGAGAGGCACAATTGCATTATTGTCCCCAGTGAATGCATTTTCTCATACATGTAGCTGAATGGGAGATTCTTTAAATCTTAAGCACTCTCCTAATGGGAATGGTGACATGCTAGGAATGGGAGTACAGGAGAATTTGTATTCAGACTGCTGAACTTCAGTGAATGAGTAATCAACACTCCATCCATTCCTCTAAGGTTAAACAATTTTGTAAGCAAGTGGTTACCATAAAGACACCATTTGACTGCATTGGACCATCCATTTGACCATTGACCATTTGAAATAAGCAAACAAACAAATGGAAACCCAAGAACCTTTAGATCATGTGAAAGCTCTCCTTGCTGCCCCACCAGCCCCTGCCCCGTGCCTGTCCCAGTTGCCCAAGGATGTAGTTGAGTCTCTGTCCATGGAGACATTCAAGATCAGACTCGATATGGCCCTTGGCAGCCTGATCTAGTTGGAGGTGTCCCTGCCCACTGCACAGGAGTTGGACAAGATGTTCCTTGAGGGTCCCTTCCAGCCCAATGCAATCTGTGAATCTGTGAATCCTGCCTCTCCTCACCTAGGGTTATCTTGGTGCTGATGTCAATGCCAGAGCTCAAAAGCCAGATCAGGGTGGGGGAGATCTGGTTAAAAAATAACCCAGCAAAATATGTTTTCTTGCATGCTTGTTTGGAAGGATGCTTGGTTTCCCTTTGTGACTCATGGAAAGTCTGTACCAAGCTCTGTACTGGCACAAGAGCAGGAAGGAGCAAGGAGGAAATGCAGCAACCCAGGAGCACAGGAGGAAATTATTGCTGATACTGCTGCCCAATATTGTATCTTCTGAATCCACTGCCCTAGACCAGAGCAGCCAAATCAGCACCAGTAGTTTATCTTAGCAAGGCTATCCCATCTTCACATCTTTGCTTACAGTCTTATTCTTATCAACAGGTTGGTCAGTTTATTGCTATGGAGTCAATTATCTACAGCTATTCAAAAGTCAGTGTAGAGTCACCTATTCTAATCTAATAATTTCAACACACACACACACACTCTCATTTTCCTGTCATCATAGTCACAATAATTAACCAACACTTTTGATTACTTAACTAAAAAAAGCCTTTCAGCAGTTCTGAGTGGTTAAGCTTTGTTGCTGCTACTCTCTTTTGCATCCTCCAGAACTATCCTTTTCTTTTTACTGTTTCTTTCCTGCAAATTGTTTCTGTAATTAGTCTCACTGGGATCTATCAGAAGCCCATGAGGTGAATGCATAGACTTTCATTAGCTTGAACAGGCTGCAGATCAGGCCTCCTGTAAATGCTTTAATAGGCACAGGTCAAGGACTTGAAATGAAGACCACCTGTTTTAGCCTGTGTTTCTGCTGTTATTTCAGCTAGCTCCATCAGACTAATGGTGTTGATGGAGAAATGCAAACTCTGGTAGGCACAGCACTGGAGAGGAAAAGCCTGTGCCACATTTATTAGCACAGCACTTAGAAATGCCAACCACAGCACAGGGTACCGTGTGCCTCACTCACGCACCCTGCAAGAGACAGACACAGAGAGACAAAGAGGCAGTTTGTGGCAGAACTGAGACTTCAGGTCATGTAAGTGCAAGTTTAGTGTCTGTCCCCATCCCCACTCCCAGCTAAGCCTCCCATTCTGCTGAGGTGCAACAGCACATGTACCTGCACAAGTGCAATATTCTCTAATCACTCTCTTGGCTGATAACATTAGAGGAGGCAAAACACTAATCCAAAAGGGAGGGCTGACCCTTGGGTTGTTCTGTCAACCCCAGTGCTCTTAGCTTGCACAGCAGCACTCATGGACTCTCCCACTGACAGCAATGAGTAAGTCTTTCCAGTGTTTCCCTCATAAGAAGACTCTTCACAGAGATCATGTGTAAGTGTCTCACAGGGCTCAAAGTTTCCTAAGCCTTTTGGCATTCCACTTTTCAGCATTATCAGACGTGCTGCCACATCCAGACTTAGAGGAGAGGCTTGAGCTGAAGGGACTTTTGATGCCCAGTTCGTATTGCCCTGCTAGAGAGCAGCCATGCATGAGGGAGTGCAGTAAAACCACAAAAATTCCTGCTCAAGGTGAAGTACATCCTTGTTCCCATTAATTACTCAAAACAGAACACGACACCACCCCTGCTGGAAGCTGTGCCATGCTCTCATGTAAATGCAAAGTTAGCCTTAACTGCTAAAAGAGCTGTAGTTTTTCACAGGAGCAGCATGAACACACATGAGTTATCATGAGATGAAAAGCAGGCACTAACAGTGGACTGTCAAGTCAGCAGGTCTGGACAGACATGCTGATCTCAGCACGTTTACTTCACAGCATAACTACACAGTTGTCTTCTGACTGTTCCCACCACAGGAAACCAAATGAATGTTAACCATCCTTAGAGTCATAGACTCATAGAATGGTTTGGGTTCGAAGGCCCTTCAAGACCATCTAGTTCCAACACCCCTGCCATTAGCAGGAACACCTTCCACTAGATCAGGTTGCTCAAGGCCTCACCCAGCCTTGAACACCTCCAGGGATGGGGCACCCACAACTCCTTGGGCAACCTGTTCTGGTGTCTCACCACCCTCACAGTAAAGAATTTCTGTCTAGTATCCAACCTAAATCTACCCTCTTTCAGTTTGAAACTGTTGCCTTTTGTCCTATCACCACATTCCCTGACAAAGATTCCCTCTCCATCTTTCCTGTTTTAATCCAGAACAACTGAAAAAGCTGTAAAAGAATGTTAAAACCTAATTTTAGCAATGAAGATAAGTTTCAAATCTCTTCCTTAAGCTTCTCAAACATTTGTAATTCACCTCTTGATCTAAGTCCAGATGCAGTTATTTCTGCTGGATTAATTGCCCATTATTCTTTGGCCACTTGTTGATCCTGTCTCAGAGGCTACAAGAACTCTGGTGACAAACAGAGCTTCCTCTGTGCCAAACAGGAAAAAAACCAAACCTATTTATCTGATAGGACAATGCTGATAATAGTGCAAAGAAGCACTTTGGACTCCTCCTGAAGGGTATGCTAAGCTTCATCATCTTCTATTTGCATTTCTTTCTGCCCTATGGAAGAAAGATTAGGAGAAAGGCAGCTTAGCTCTGTGCTTAGCAGGAATACAGAAGATGATAGCTGCAAGGACACATTATTTACTTGATCAATAAGAGTGACTTTGGAGTGCAGTCTAATGTGCTTTCTGAACAATTGTCTTAGACTTCAGCTCCCAAAGGCTGCCCAGCTCTCAAGTGGATTTTCAAATGGCTTGCCTCCTACAGCTGGTTAGTAACAGGAGCAGGGATTTGTAGGCACCATCTGGATCTTCCTCTGTGAAACAATTTCTCTTTAGCTAGAAATCTGCAATAGCCTAATCACAAATTGTAGTTTAACCATCTCAGTCTTGCAGAAGGTGACACACAGGACAAGCAAAAGGTCAAATGACATCAGAGAGATTGGCTCCGGCCCAGCGAGCAAGGTACAGCTGTTGTATTCTTTGCTAAAATAAAAAGTGCTTGTCAAAAAGCTGTCTTCTTCTCAGGCAGCCAGACAGCCACCTCAAGAATGGAACCACTGCTAACCAGATCTTTATGTTTCTCAGGGCCTCAGGTTGTTTTCCAAAGACAGCAGCTAAGATCAGCGCTGCCTGTTTCTGATCTAATTTCTAATGTTCCTCTGTGTCTCACCCCCAGGCAGATGCCTGAGGGTTGGACACTTCTGAGGTTATACCTCTGGAGGAGCTGAAAAAAAAGGTCCCAAATGAGCTTAAAATATTCCATACTTGCAAGAATGAAAACTAAAGACTGAATTGCCTCAGATCCCCATGTTCCTGGGACAGAGCTTTTACAGGGGCATGCATGAGCTTGCTGATGCCCAGGGAGCATGAGGTGGGTCAGGAGGCAGCCTAGCAGCCTTGTTGTGCCAGCCTGGTGCTACCACACTGCTGCTTAACCTAAAATGTCCTCTTATTTTCACTCTCTGCTCTTGGCAGCTGTGGTAAAGCCTTGGTGCTCCAGGTGGAAAGGACTGGCACCAGCACCTCCCCTTCCCCTGAGAAGATTTGTGCCCTTTATTTGCAGCATTTGTCCTTTCTGTGCCCCTCTCAGAACCACAAACACTGAAGTACTTTGAAGTCCAATGGCTTGGCAGAATAACTGAGATGTTAAAAACCCACTAAGAGTGGCAGGGGAAACTCATTGTCTCTGAGGCTGCCATCTCACATCTTTATGGTAATAAAATGCTGGCCCAAATTCAAGGCTATGCCCTCTGGTTTAGCAGCTTAAGTCAGGTGAAGCACAGGGGCAGTGTGACTGAAAAAGGAGCTCCTCCTGGGTTTGTGTGCTGCAGCACCTACTACATTCACAGACAAAAAAGTGCTACTCCAGGTAAGAGGGCAATGCTGGTAGCTAGCCCAAGCTGCTCTCCAGATGGCTGCATGGGTCCATGTCTGTCTGCATTTGCCTGTTGAAACTGCCACCATGCTCTGCTCCAGTTCTGGCTGGAGGAGACCAGAGCAACCACGCTGGGAGCAGAAGTTCCCAGGCTGGGCCACGGCGTGACCAGCAATGCTGAACTGCACTGCTGGAAGGGAGCCCAGGGCCTGACAGCATGCCCAGGAAAAGAGAAAACCCTGAGGGAAAGAAAGCAAAACACACCAAAAATAAATGTGAGCAGAAGGTGCCTGCAAAGGCTCCTTACATGGGCTGGCTCACCCCTTTGGTCCAAGGGTTCCTGGGGGTACCTGAGACTCAGAAAGCCCCTTCCAACACCGACTCTGTCTTCTCTCCCAGCCCCAATCACATCATACAGGTTCCCACCTGCCCTGTAGGCGGTGTGTTGGCCTTGGAGAAAGGGTAGCCTCTGACATTTGGGCTGGGAATTGCCCCTGTGCTGCAGAGCAAGGTCTCCACCAAAATTCTCCAGGTGAGCAGGTGCCTCCTGCAGCGGCACCTTCCCACACGGGTCGCTCACGGAGCTCCCCAGGCTGCTTTCAGGGTCTTCACAGAGCCGTGGGCTTCATGGCAAGATCCTGACACAGCAAGTGGGAAGGAGTGGTGAAAAGGCTTGAGAGGTCAAAGCAATCAGCGTGGCCACATGATAACAGAGCAGCATTAATGCTCGAAAAAGCAAGCCCAGCTGCTTTCTCCCAACGCTTTTGCTGGATCTGTGCTGCATGGGGTTGTAACTTCTCTGTTCCTCCATTTCTTTCTCCTAAGCTTGAATGTATTGTTTCAGGATGTGATGAGGGAGTGGGGTTTGGGTTCTGAAATTTCAGGGAGAGAAGGAAACACTGTGTCTTGTCTTTCCAGCTCTTTATAATTATTTGGCTTTCTGAATCTTCCCTGGGGGAGTTTTTGCTTCCTTCTGCCAATCACATACGGAAGCTAATCACACTGATTCACATCCTGAACCCTGGCATGTGCTAATGAGTTGTCTTGTAAGGCAAGTGAGGTATGTTCTACCTAGGGCACCCTGAACTCATCCCAGACAGGCAGTTAAGTGAGGATTTCCTTTAGTGCTGAAGTTTGCTCATAAACCTCTCTCCCTTCTCCTCCTCAGGCTGCTCACTGACCCTCTCCTAGACTTCTCCAGCCCTCAGTTTTCCCTTTTTAATTCAGCAGAGCCCCACAGAGACTTCCATGAGCACAATGATGAGATCAAAGAAAGGAGCAAGGATGGCAGGGAAGGAAGTGCCTGTCCTCACTGAGCCTCTGCAAAGGGTTTTTAGGTTCCAGTGATGTCTCTGGGGCTGAAAACACAGGTTGCAAGTGCTTTGCTGTTCCCAGGTGGCAGTGATAGTGTCAAGAGCCAGGTGTGATTCTCTAATTCATAAAGACTGACCATTAAAGTGAGGGCTGTGCCACCATGTCTCATCTGGGATCAACATTCACATGGAGGTCCCTTGTGTCATTTTTGCAGTGAGTGAGAGGCCTAAAATGCCAGGTTTAGCTTTCTTTCTTATGACTGGCTCACTGGAGCCAAGCATGACCTATCCAGAGTGTTATGAACACAGCTGAGTCTGAACTGTAGGCTCCAAGACAAAACCATTTTCAGAAAGGACCTTTTTATAGCCCACACATGGAAAGAAAAACTCTTTTGGCTCCCTTCATCTCTTCTGGGTTTGAATTTGACTGTGAACAGCCTGGCAGTCAGGTATGATGAGCACACACACACGGGGGAAAGCCCCCCCGTACTGTTATCCTGCTCCTTCAAGAACTGCATAGTAGCTGATTCTCCCATATCTAAGCTTTGACAAGACTGTAGAGACCAAAGCCACCTGAAGAAATATCTGCTGAAGCTGCTTCACATCACAGATTAACCTGAGCTGCACACAGTTTTATTGCATACCCTGTGGCTGTCCCCAGCGGGCCACATGCCAGCGGGAGGGACAGACCACAGTGCTACTTTCACACTGGGTTTTGTTCCTCTCAAGCTATTTTGGGGGTCTTCACTGCTGACTTAACAGCTCTTATCGTTTCTGTCCATTATCTGTGGAAAAATTGGGTGCTGATTCAGCTGTGGCTCTCTCAGGAAGGGGAACCTGAGTTTAGGTTTTGAGGAGGCAAGGCAGCCTCCAGGAGCCTTCTCTGTTCCCAGGGGAACTCCAGAGCCAGGGATGAAGGCAAAGTACAAATTTCAGTTTCAATTCACTTTTTGGAAATGCTGCCTTTTCAGAAACCAGTTTCCATAGTGACAGGGAACTGTGGCACCATTGTGAAGGTCCAAAAAGCCCTGGCTGAGTATTAGCCAGACATTTCAGCAGTGTGGCCAGCTCCAGAGCAGCCTGCCCCCAGCCCCTGCTGCCGTCACAGTGGGGCTCTGCTTCAAACGTGTCCCTGCCCACCAGCCACACTTTCAGCTGCCTGTGGGCTGTGCTAACCCCAGAGCACTTCAGCTTTGCCTAATCGCAGGTGAAATGTCGTGTTTCCAGATATGCTGTGGTTGGGCTTAGCTGTGTCCAAGCTTACTTTGCCACAAAGAGAAAGGCCAGGTTTGCAGATAGCCTTCAACCATTATCTCCTGCTGCTGACTGGTGTGTAAAATAGGCAGTGTGCTCATGCTCACCTGGCCAGTCAGCAGAGGAGAAACCCAGCTGAAAGCCCAGGCATTTAGTTCTTATTTACCAAACACGCTGCCTCCCACCTTCCCTCCTGTTACCTGTCATACTGGGTACCTCCACCCTTCTGCATATCCCAGACATCCCAGAAGGACCAGAGAAACCTCACACAATCATATCATTCTCCTGGTCCTCGCTGTAACACAGCAGCAGCAGCGTGCCAGAGGGGCTCGCAGCGGCCGCCAGGTCCGGCTCGGTGCCAGGTGGCGGAGGTTTGCAAGCGACGGGTGCCGCCACTCATTCACACTGCCCTCATCCCTCCTTATCTGCTGGGTTGTGTTGCACTCTGTAGTATGCAGAGAAACACAACCCCAGCACGCTTACAAGTCGAGCCTCAGCTAAAATTACAGGTACCTGCCCTGTGCTTGTGCTGCTGGTAGCCGTTAGCTAATGTGAACTACGCTTGTGGGAGAGGTGGAGAAAAGAGCAGTTGTGCTCTTTGTCCTGATCTCAGGAACTCTTTCAGTAGGGCTGGCACTTATGCCTTTCCTCAGGACTACATGAGGCCGTGGACATCAATGAGGGTCTCTGTTGCCTGTGGTGACATTCAGGGTGAATAGTGCTTTTCAGCAGACCCAGCCAGCCAGCCGGGGACAAGGATGCCTGCCCGGGGGCACAGGACATAAGGGCCCCAGCAGGTACTGCTGTGCATGCAGTGATTTCCAAACAGAGAGGAGCTGCACCATGGAGCTGGCCAAAGCTCTTCTGGCTCCTAAGGCAAGCCACCAGCCACCTCCTTCAGCCCCAAACCAAGCTCTGTCTCTCTCAGTTTTATGATAAACCAACGTTTTTCTTAGCTATTTTACAATCCTGGTTCCCTTCCTGCTCCTATTTTTTGCCCACATGTCCATGTGATGCTTTCGGGGCTGAGGCCACAAGCAAGAAAACAGTAAGGCTGGTAACAAATGTAGTTTTTGTCATGTTGCTTCCTGGTAAACCATTGGAAATGGCATAACCAACCCAACAAACAAATGTCCTCTTCTGGTGCAAGGTTTTAACTCAACTGAGAAAAGGCATGTTCTGAAGGAATGAAAGCAGAGAGGCAAATTTAGAGCAGTTCCTATAACACTGTTTCTAATGTAAGGGTAGATAGAATAGAATAGAATAGAATTATCCAGGTTGGAAAAGACCTTTGAGATCATTGAGTCCAACCTATCACCCAACACTATCAACTAAACCATGGCACCAAGTGCCTCATCCAGGCTCTTCCTAAACACCTCCAGTGACGGTGACTCCACCACCTCCCTGGGCAGCACATTCCAGTGGCCAATCTCTCCTTCTGTGAAGAACTTCTTCCTAACATCCAGCTTAAACCTCCTCTGGTGCAGCTTGAGACTGTGTCCTCTTGTTCTGGTGCTGGTTGTACTGCACCAAGCCAAGGGTTGGTCCTAAGGCTGACAGCAGCTAACTACTGCAGAGCTCCAGAAGAAGCCAAGAGGTTGGATATGTTTGCTTCGTATATCCCCAGCCTCCAGCAAGCAGCAGCTCAGGGATTTAATAAGATGGAGGTGAAGCTGTGTACATACTGCCAGGACATGCTGAGTAAAGTAAGATTTATGTATGTCTTGAAAATTCATCATTAGGATTCACCAAGACTGAAGGAGTGCACCACTGTCTGATGCTTGTGAGTGAAGGCATTGTCTTAGGGAGGTATTTCCTGCAAGAGACAACATTTTCCCTCGCTTCCTCGAGACCTTCAAGTGACCCTACTGAATTGCTAAAATTCCATTAGAAAGTGGCTGCTGGGAAGATGTGCAATAAATAGCTGCTAAGATCAATGGCAGTCTTGCTGATTTAAAATCAATGTATTGCTTGCTGACAGTGCTGGCAGTGCTGTCCTCTGGGAAATGTAACAGTGACTGGCTTTAAATAAACACAGTGCTAAAAAACTTTATCTGAACTCGTTAGTGACTCAGGCTGATTTTGAAGTAAGTCAGATTGCCCGCAGACAAGACTTTGAGGTGGTCAGTGACTTTGGATGCTGCAATATAGGGTGGGCCACTGGAGAGTATCATAGAACAGAGCAGAACTTCTGAAAATGCTCTGTGGGACACAGGTACTGAGATCATCCACGGCAAGCCACTGGTAACGTCCGAAAACTTCAGACAAACAACACCAGGTTACTACAGCTCTACTGACCACCAGTCACCTTTTCCAGGCTAGCTCCTTGCTGCCCTCCTACCTTCTGGCTGGCCCTCATCCTGTGTGTTGCCATGCATTCATGATGGGATCAAGCCCACCCAAACCTGAAATGCCACTTAAAGTTGGTCTCATCAACCAGTCACCATCATTTAGCTTTGGGGAGGGCTGGGATACTCTCCTCTTTAAAAGCTATCACTCATCATGAGTACAATTCTTCTGCCAGGTGCTCAGCTAGATTGCTTTCATGAAAATAGACAAAGCATTTCCTCTGCCTAAGTTCTCTTTTGTAATCTAACTATTTCATTGTGTCATGCTCTTTCCCTACAAATCATTAATGATGTTTCACAGGACAAGCCTTCACCTCTCTTCATGCATGTTGTAACACTACAGCTATTTACACCTCCTGGTTGTAGAGAAATATATCATTAAATGACTAGTGAATTGATCACTTGGATAAATGAGAGCTCTTCTTGGTAGGTTTCTAACTTGGGAATTGGGGCAGCCACGTGAAGAACAGCAATTGGAACTGCATCAGAACTGCTGGGTATCAAATGGGAGGAGTTTGAAGCCACTGTACAGCTACAATCTAGTTGTTATCACTGAAATGTGGTGGCATCAATCACACAACTGGAGCTCTGCAGCCAACTGTTCAGAAGGGACAGGTAAGGACAGAGGAGCAGGGGAGCTGCTCTCCATCTAAACAAAAATAAAATGGATTGACTGCACAGAACTGTCTTTGAAAAGCAGTGATGAACAGGTTGAGAGTTTATGAGTAAATAATGAGGGGCCAAGCCAACAAAAGAAACGTTGTGGTTGGTGTTTGCTGCAGGCCACCTGAGCGAGGGGAGCCTGTTGATTGTGCTTGCGTGCTCTGATCCTGCTGGGACACTCCAATCACACTGACACCTCCTGGAAAAGCAGCACAGCAAGCTGTAAGGGATCCAGAAGACTCTTGGAGCGTGTGGAGAATGATTTCGTAATCCAGGTGACAGACAATCTGACCAGAAGAGAAGCATTACTAGACCTGTTGCTTACCAACCCAGATGAACTAATTAGAGATGACAAGGCTGGTGGCAGCCTAGGCTGCAGTGATCATGCCCTGGTGGAATTCACAGTCTTGAGGGATATGGGATAATGAAGAGCAGAGTCAGGACCCTGAGTTCTAGGAGAACAAACTTTGCATTAGTGAAGAGGATCACTAAGGAACAGCCCTCAGGGATAACAGAGCTGAACAGAGCTGGCAGCTCTTTAAGGAGATTCATCTTAGAGCACAAGACCTGCTGATTTCCATGTGGAAGCAGGAAAGGAAGGCAGGGGACCAGCACAGCAGAGTAAGGAGCTCTAGGTCAAACTGAAGTTTAAGAAGTCAATGCACAGGCAATGGGACCTGTGACATGTATCCTGGGGAGAATAGAAGATGCTGCCTGGATGTATAGGGATGGAATGAGCAAAGCTAAGGCTCAGCTGGAGATGAATGGGGCAAGGGATGCAAAGAAGAGTAAGAAGGTCTTCTACAGGTATGTTGGGCTGAAAAGTCAGGTTAAAGAGTTTGTTTTAAGCTGAAGAGGAAGGACTTAGACTGGCTATATGGAAGACATTTTTTAATGATGCAGGTGGTTACAAACAGGTTGTCTGGAGAACAAACAGGTTGTCTGTGGATGTCCCATGATCAGAAGTGTTCAAAGGCCAGATGGACAGGGCTTTGAGTAACCTGATCTAGTTGAAGATGCCCCCTGCTCACTGTGGGAGCTGTCTATAAACTGTAAACATTTTAGCTTTTATGATTTGCTTCCATACTGTAGGGTAGAGAATTTCAGAAAAAGGAAAAGTATTTTTCCCTTCCCTGTTAACACTTTTCCAGTATTTTACCTTGTTTGCTTTAGTGCCTTGTTAGGAACCAATCACAGAGAAGTCAAGTCCCACAGAGGACCTGCCCTCTGCATCCTGCTCAGCTCTACACACAGTAACCCTTCCCTGCACATGTACAGACATGCACACATGCAGCATTTATTAATCCCAAACAGCAAATTGATTTTATGCCTGGGAAGAAAACTTATGAATTCAAAGCCTATAAAGAGATGATGAGTTGCCTTTCTGGCTCAGTAAATAGCCTGGAAAAGTGCTCTCAGGAGGGGTGAGTTTGCAGTGTCCTCCCCTTTATTTCACTGAGATGTCAATTCTGCAGTCTACATTTAATACTTTATTATCATTATAGGAATTGCAATCATGCAGGAAGCCAAAGCACTTTTTGAGTTTCTCTAGGCATCAGGAAATCAATCTGTACAGAAAGGAAACAGAGCAGCATGTCCTCACGTGCAGGGGGAAACACCGGAGTACTTGCCACGAAAAGCATCAGGAACTAGTTAGATGACCAGTGTACCAACCACAAGCAGGCCTAGATAGAGTTGGACATGACCACACAGAAAGGCACTCTGGATGTGTCCTGCAGAGGACAGGAACGCTGCTGTCCCAGGATCTGGGTGCATTGTGCTTGGAACAGCCAGCAAGGAGATAGCTCAGGAACATAAGCTCCTGTAAGGAAGAGCTGATAAACCAAAGAGCTTAATGGTTGTCCCAAGATTTTCCTATAAACACCCATATATTCCATGCCATGTCAATATCCACAGACCCTTGCACTGCAAAGGCAATCAGGTTTGGGAGAAGTCTGCCTTTCCTGGATGTGGTTGAACTGTTTAACAGGTAGAGTTCTGAGTGCTCCTCACATATCACAGTATCACTAAGGTTGGAAGAGACCTCAAAGATCATCGAGTCCAACCTGTCACCACAGACCTCATGACTAAACCATGGCACCAAGTGCCATGTTCAATCCCCCCTTGAACCCCTCCAGGGATGGTGACTCCACCACCTCCCTGGGCAGCCCTTCCAATGATGAATGACTCTCGGTGAAGAACTTTCTCCTCACCTCGAGCCTAAACTTCCCCTGGCGCGGCTTGAGACTGTGTCCCCTTGTTCTGGTGCTGGTTGCCTGGGAGAAGAGACCAACCCCTTCCTGGCTACAACCACCTTTAAGGTAGTTGTAGAGAGCAATGAGGTCACCCCTGAGCCTCCTCTTCTCCAGGCTAAACAATCCCAGCTCCCTCAGCATCTCCTCATAGGGCTTGTGCTCAAGGCCTCTCACCAGCACTGGGCTTTGGGAAGGGAGGGACTGGTGGAGTCCATGGACTGACATTTCTCCAACAGGAGAATAAACCAGTGGGGGGAAAAATACAGAGAGGGGAAGAACAAAGGTCAAGCTATTATTGAAATGTAAAGTGGTTCATTTAAAAAAGAAATAATACACCAGCATGAGCCACAGAGCTACTGCACACACACAGAGCCACAGGGTTAAGTGCAGTAGACTGAACAAGACAGTGTCCTCCAGAAGATAAATGGCTCTGTAGCAGCCTAGCTGAAGACAGAGCTTCTCTTGCTTGCTGTTTCTTTCCTCCAAACACCAGAAACATGGCCCAGCAGAAGCATTTACAAACACAAACATGCACAGAAGTACTTGATGCTCTGTTTTGCTGCACCCAACCCCCATGAATTTATGCTCTTGTAATTACTGCCCTCTGTTTGCCTACTGACAGTGAGCCAAAAATACCTCACACCCCCCACATTAGAAATATATTCTATTTTTTGTTAAATCCCTGCATTTGATACAGAACAAGATGTTGTGATGAGCCACATGAGATCTTTCTTGCCTGTACTAGTCAGGAGAGGAGACTACACCACCACCAGCAAGGGAACCCCACCAAAACCATGGCGTGCCCAGAGCAAGACAGATTTGACCCTGTTACAAAGCCATCGATCCTCTAGTCCTTCTGTTTGCTTCATCTGTTGCTTGTTTCTACAGTGGGGAATGGATTTGTGCTCTATCAGAGCTTGCATTTAGACAAAATGTAAAAGATTTCTGCTCTACCCAAATTCTGGCCCTAGCTTAGATTAAATGCAAAATATTTCTGTTATGTAAACTGATTCTGTTCTATCCACGTTCCTCATTTATACTGCAGGGTGTCTCTCACTTACAAGGGATTACTTATTGTTGATGTAGCACTTGTTGTGACTGTGGAAAAACGGACATCATCCCATGAATAATCTTGTGCCCCATGTGAAATTAGTCTGGTATTAAAGAACAACAAAAAATTGTCACCTCCTATTCAAGTTGTAAAGCCTTTGTCACAGGAGCATCTCTTCGATACACAGAAATAGCAGATTTGCTGTTAGGGCTTCAGAATCTCTGTTTCTAAAGGTTTGTGGCACAAACTGCCTGGCAATCACAAAAGGTCAACCCCCTCTCAAGCAAAACTAATGAGATCGAGCTCCCCAGTGCCTGTTTGAGATGGGAAAGGCAGGAGATGCACACCGATCCCCCTTCACTTCTGATAGGTTTCTTTGAGCATGAAAATTCACCCTGAAGTGTTAAGGTATTTTGAATGCTTGTATCAGTATCACAGTATCACCAAGGTTGGAAGAGACCTCAAAGATCATCGAGTCCAACCTGTCACCACAGAGCTCATGACTAAACCATGGCACAAAGTGCCACATCCAATCCCCTCTTGAACCCCTCCAGGGACGGTGACTCCACCACCTCCCTGGGCAGCACATTCCAATGGCTAACAACTCTCTCTGTGAAGAACTTTCTCCTCACCTCGAGCCTAAACTTCCCCTGGTGCAGCTTGAGACTGTATCCTCTTGTTCTGGTGCTGGTTGCCTGGGAAGAGACCAACTCCCTCCTGGCTACAACCCCCCTTCAGGTAGTTGTAGACAGCCCAGTGACAGAGAAATCCCTCGATTGTGAGACCAGGCCAAGCTTCAGCTGGTAACCAGTGAAGACAGACACTGCACTAGAAATAAAGAGAATGGAGGCAAAGCTGCATCCATTCTAATATCATCTCCACTTTTGGAGCAGCAGAAACAATACCCGAATGCAAATGTGCCCCTAACCACTGCGCTGCCTGGCTCATCACTTAAATAAAGGCCAGGAAAAGCAAGGGGTTTGGCTGGGGACCAAGGAGATTTCACTTCATTTTTTATTTTTAAAGTATTTAAATGCCAAGACATAATCAAACTCCCAGAAGGATTTTCAAAAGTAATTAGGAACTGAAGTCCTGAGAGTCCTTCTGGAAATCCTCTATGCTATCAAATTAACTGCATCCTTGGACATCTAAATACCTCTGTTTCCTTGGGCTAGTTCTGCTAGGGATGGTCCTCCTCGATTGCAGCAGGAAAAATCTGCAGTTTGTGAAAAGCTGTGAAGTTTCTTCCTAGTCTTGTTCACCTGGCTGCCCTGAAAAGGGGAAGGCTTGTCCTTCTCTTCTTCCCTCATGGAAATGTGACTGCCCTGTGAAGTATTTTAACTGAAAACATTAAGAGCAGCACTCAGGCCCCTGGCAGTGGCCACACGGGCTTTTGCTGTACAGAGAAGAGTTTGCTTTGATCGGATTGAGGTTTACTTGCCACAGATTGCACTGCAACGCCTCTCTGATCTGATAGTGCAGGTTTGCAGCTTCTTATATTCGTGCAGAAATCCCCTTCAGAATGGAAAATGACACAAAGATTGCAGCATCCATCTCAGTCCCATCAGATGCTGATGGGCCAAGAGCTGCCCCCTATTTACACGTCTCTGGTGATATAAATGGGGTTGCCTGTGTGGGATCTCAGGGCTGCTGAGATACATTTTGTCCTCAGAAACATGGTACCAATCTATTGCACAAAGACTGCAGAAGTATTGCATTGTGTGAGGGTTTTTTTTCTATAAAGTAAAAAAACCCCACCATTCCTCTTGATGTGATAAATAACATGACTTTTGCTCAGGCTGTAAATAGCAGGTTACTTAATCATCTGCTGTTTAAGTACCTGTTTTGTTATGAAGTGAAACTTTTGAAGAGGATCGTATTACATGTATAGAAGCTTTCTGCATCCTTAAATATTAATCCTCAAGTGAAAACACATTGAACGTAGTCCCACGGTCACCTTAATGAGCCTGAGCTGCTGCGTCCCAGTCTCTGGTATCCCACGTAACACGTTCCTTGCCCCGAGTCGGTGCCAGCACTAACATTTTTACAGCCTCTGGATGACCTTGGCAGGAGGCTGGGGATGGGGAGGTGAGGTGGGAGGGACACGCTCCTGGGGGGCACAGGAGCAGGGACAGGAAAACATGGCTAGCTCTGCAAGGAGAGGGGCAGCAGGGCACCTGCCTGGCTTAAGATAGATGGCAGTAAGGGGGAGTTACAGCAGCAGTTGCTAGAGGGATAAGCCCCTGGAAAGGGAAAAAAGGGGAAACAGAGGATGGCCAGAAGTCAAGGTAGATGAGACAGGGTGGAAAGGTGCAAGAAACAGCATTTTATCGCAAGGAAGAGGAGCACGGTGGACAGGAAGCCGCAGGGAGGCTGGGGAGAAGGGCCCAGGCAGGTGCCGAAGTGCCGAGGGAGTGATGTGAGTGGGGTGTGTGCTGCCCCGTGCCTGGTACCGCCGGCACCGCAGCTCAGGGCGATGCCAGGGCAAAGGCCTGCCCGGCCCGGGGAGCCTGTCCCTCCAGCCTCCGAGAGAGCGGTCAGAGAGCCCTCGCTGGGGCTGCAGCGCAGAGGGCAGCGCGCCTTGCTTCGGCACAGGGTGTGAGGAGGCCGGTGTCGGGAGGGCCCAGAACTGCGCTCGCAAGGATCGGCGCAACCCCGCGCAAGGAGCCCGCAGGCCGCGTCCCCGCTGCGGCCGCCTCCGAGAAACAGAGGAACGGGGAGAGAAGGCGGCACAGGACCCGGCCGCTGCCGGCTGCCTGGCGGGCGCGATACCAGGCGACTCCGCTGACGCCGTCGCCGGCCGGGGCCGGCCAAACTGCGCACCGCGCTGCCCGCCCCGGGGCGGGGCCGGGACCGGGGCCGGGGCCGCCCCCCTCCCGCTCCCCGCAGCGCATTCGCCGCGGGGACCCCTCTCCGGTGACGTCACCGCTGCCTAAAAAAGCGGCCCGGCAGGCAGGGAGGGCAGCGGTCAGGTAGCCGCCGGAGCAGGTCGCGTCCCGCCGCCGACATGGTGTCCCCTGTCACTGTGGTGAGTGCGGGCCGCGCGGTGGGCAGGGAGGGACCGAGACCCGCGCCCCCTTCCCGAGCGGCACCTCCCCCCCTACCCGGTGCCCCCTACCCGGTGCCCCCTACCCGGTGCCCCCTACCCGGTGCCCGAGCGCAGTGGGTGCCCAGCTCCGCTCCGCTCCCGCCTCTCCCCGCGCGCCCCCAGGGCGCGAGGCAGCGACCGTTGGCGGAGCCCCGCCGCGCGCCTGACGCCTCCCGCGCCGGAGCGCACCCCCCTCCCCCCCCGGCAGCTGTTGCTCCAGCGGTGCGGCTCCCGCGCGGCTCTCCGCCGCTGCCATCTCTGTGCTTAATAACATCTGCAGCACATCTGCTGGGCACTGACCGCATCTGCCGGAGCGTCTCCGAGCCCTATGGCCGGGGCTGACGCCGCGGCAGCGCCCGGAGCATCTTGCTGCCCTGGCACCAGCAGCCGGAGGTGGCTTTGCTGGCCAGGTAACCGCTTGGGCCAGGGCCAGCGCGCCCAGCAGACCTTTCCGTAGGCTGCGCGACCTCCCACCGAGGCATCGTCGCCCCTGAGCTGCTGGCGCTTCCAGTACCTAATGCCGCTAGACGGGGATGGTGTCACTTGCCTGTGTCGTGGGGCAGTCAGGATACCCAGTTACCATAACCAGCAATAACGTAGCGACCGTCTGCTGGCCTGTCCGTAGGTGACGTAGCAGCACATCTGGACTGATGGAGCACAGCTGGTAACTGGAGTGGCTTAGGCTGGCTCTACCGGGTCCTGGCCCTGCAGGTGGAGGGGTAGGGGAGGTGATTCAGTGCTGAAAGAGGACAAAGCGCTCCCAGCCAGCTCAGCGGAGAAGCAGCGCTGTGGGACAGGCGGCTTTGTGTGCTCCTGGTTCTGGAAAGCGAGGGCTTGTCCGAGCACACCAGCATGCTGCTGAGCGCTGCAACAGCTGCGACCTGGCGGTGGGAAAGTTGTCCGGGCTTCGCTGCCGCGCTAAGGCAAATTGCTGCAGCTCCGTTATCATCCCGTTTTGAAATGTCTTGGTGAATGGGCGTTCTGCTGCGCTGTGCCTCGCAGGTAGAAATCCCGGCCTTTCCCCCTGCTTAGCTCCCCACTTGTAAATGGCTTTGCCAGTTCCGTGCAGCAGCTCGCATTGTCTGCTGCTTCAGATGCATTTTCTCCCAGTTATTAACGTGTACCTGGTAAGTTCATCAGCAGCCTGGGGCTGACTTTTATCTCAAGAGACAGAGGGAAGTAGCTTGTAAATTATAGCAGTGTGGTGCCAAACCTTTTTTTTTTCTCTTCAAAAATAACTACAGAGTTTGTGCTTCTGTGCCATAAGCTGAATTCACCCTTAAGCAATGCTTTTGCTTACAGTGAATCAAGCATGTGTACCCTGGGAAGAGAAATCTTGTGCTGGGACAGTACTGGAGTGGCTTGAAGCTTGTCAGAATTGGTTTCAGAATCCAAAGGTGGCAGTGTTTGGTGGTGAGGCTGGTGTATCAGGGTGGCTGTGCAGGGTATGCTTGAATGAGCTTTGAGGGGAGGCAACAAACATGCATGTGTTGGGAAGGGTGTTCGTAGTTCCAACTGGAAGGCTTTACCTTCACCAGTAATTATACTTTGGGAAGGTAACTTGGGACAGAAGATAAAAAAACCCTCAGGCTTTCTTAATGTGCCCTTTTGACCCTTCTGCTCTGGCTTCATCCCTGGCAGATTGACTCTTTCACTGAAGACAACTAATACAGGTGTCAAACTGTGGACATCTGGAGGGACAGCGAGACAGGAACTGCCACCAGAGCTGCAGCTGTTTACCATGGCTGTAGAGGTGGGAGGGGAAGGTGTCTGATCCTCTGAAGGGCTCAGAAAAAAGAGCTGCGAGCTATCAGTCTTCTAAGGAGCAGTTCTTTGCACATGGCCTTGAGTAGGATTTCACCTTGCTGTTCCTCCCAAGGAGCACACCATGCTGTGGCCCACGGAGGGCAGGCTGAAATGTCAGAAGGCACTGCCCGGAGCACAGCGCAGCTCTGGCACAGCTGCTGGCTGGAGCTGTGCAGAGGGTGAGAGGCAGTATGGTTATTGGGTCAGCTGGCTCCCTCCAGCAAGTCACTTGCTGAAGGGAACAGCAGTGGGCAGTTGGCTTGTCCGCCCTTGGGGCCTGGACTTATCTTGGTGTCACACTGCCTTTTGGGGCATAGACTGACCAGGAGTTGGAGCCATCATGGCTGTTGCTGCTGTGGCACATGATGAGGACATGGTCTGGGAGGGGCAGCACTGAAGGCACAATCAAATTAGCCAGAGGAATTGATTTGTCCACGGTGTATGTCCCTCCCAGTACACTGCAGCTCAGCCTCAATGAGGAGGATGCTGGAAAAGCACAGCCCTGAGTGCCATGGTTTTGCTTCCTGTTCTTACAGTGATGGCCTCTCTACATAACTGCAGCAGATGGCCCTGACTGCTCACACACAACCTGGTGTCCTGCATCTCCCCCCTGTCTTCTTTAGGACACTCTTGTAACACGAGTCAGAAACCCTGAGCTGTAGGCCTGCTGTAAACTGACAAATGGAAGAAAGCAGTCAAGGAGGCAGGGACCACAGGGAGGAAGATACAGAGAGATGCAGCTAGGACTGCTTGTTTGTGCTGGCTGCCAGGTGTGCATCATGGCCTGGGGGTTGGCATGGCTGCCCAGTGTGCAAGGAGATAACACAGCAGTGTGCAGAGCTAGCCAAGCTGCTCTGCTTGCAGCTGCACAGCTCAGATGTGCTGAGGGAGGAGCATACCCTACAAATAAACAAGGCTGGGGCCAAAATACCTTTTAACATGTTGTGCCAGGTTCTCAGGTGGAATAAAGCTCTAGGGTCCTGCTGATACCAGAGTCTAGACTTGCATGGCATGGCACTGGGCTGTGATAGAGAAGATGCATTTGTCTGCTAGCCCTGTTCCAGCTGGTGAGCAATGCTCACTCCGTTGGGAAGTCACCTTGGTGGGAAGCTGTCGCTGCTAGCTCTGCCAGGCAAGCAGGAGCACCCTGCTTAAAAATTAGTGTTTCTGATACTGCCCCAATGAAGAGATGCCTTTTTTTCTTTTCCCTGCATAAAGCAGCATGGGCTCAGAGCCTGTGGTTGGAGAGCAGTGTTGATAAATGGTGTGTTTCCTTTGTGGATACGTGAGGTGTAATTCCCTTCTTGTTCAGTCATCACTGGTGCGAGCTTAATAAAAGACCTCTCTGAGACTGCCTCCTTAATGATTTTTGCCCTGGTTTTTATTTCCCCTGCTGTTGGTTAAACAGTTTTTAGCATGAGCCTGTGGGAATTAGCCCTTGCCCTAAGGATCTTCCTGCCCAGCAGGCAGCATGATTGCAGGGGCCACATGTGCAGGAGGTGAGCCTGGAGATACACAAACATTCTGGCATTTACATAATGCTCTGTGCTTGAAGGGACTCTATTCTTTCCCCTAAAGTGAGGGCTTCACACCACCTTGAGGAAGACAGGGCATGTGAAATGGGAGTACACTAACTGGCTGAGAATAGATGTCTTTTGGGGGACACTTAAAATGATATCAGGGTGTCTTTTTTTGAGCAAGATGAACTATGGGTCCTCATCCCTACCACATTCCCTCTGCACCTGGCTTTTACCTGGCCTAGCACAGTCCTGTGTGTGGGAGGGAGGTGAAACGCCCTGTTTGGGACAGAGTTTTGCCCAGAAGCCGTATCTTAACGTTCCTCATCCCTTTCCCTTTGCCCTCTGATTTGCATTTTTAAACAGGTAGCTGGGTTGGGGAAGAGTATTTGTTTTCATTGGACCAAGCAAGTTCAGCTCTCAGCTTAGTTCCCTAGGTTGGAAGCAGCCAGCAAGCTGCTGGGAACAGCTCTTCACAACCTGTTGGATAGATGCAGGATAGCACTGTGGGGGGAGTATGAAGGTCACTGACAAGACCTGGCCAAAAATTCTGAAAGGTACCATCTGAGAAGTTATTCACCTGCAGCAAATACTAAATTGGGCTGAAGAATTGGGTGGGTATCATTTGAGCTGGAGAGGGACCAAACCATACTGATTCAGATGAATACAGAGACCTGATGTAAATAATGTTGCTTAGAGACTCTGTACTGTGGGCAGCTGCAGCAGTGGGGGGGGGTGTCTAAGCATAGTTTTAGTCCATAAGCCTCAAACTGCTGCTGAAAACAAGAAAGCCAGAGCACTCTTGGAACTATTTCAGCCTTGGCTTCTTAAATAGAGGATATATTATTTCTGCATTAATGAATGAAGGGTTAGTAACCATCGAAGTCAGAATGGTTAATTTTACTCGTTCTCTTTGTTCATATGCAAAATTGCTGGTTTTTTTTCTCATTTTTCCTCATTACTTATATACATCATAGAGGTTTTATTATGCAGGAGGCTTGTAAACAGCCACATTTATATACCACACAGACAATTATGGAAAAGCAGCACTTGTGTAAAAAAAACCCACCCCAATCCAATCTGAATGAATTACAGAAAATGTTTCTAAACCTCTGTTCTCAATGAAGTAAGAGAGGGAATCATCACCTAGGTAAGCTTAGCAGGAGCTTAGTAACATTTGTCTGTCACACTTTCTGGGAGAAGCCTAAAAGCTTTGGTTCTACTGAGGAAAAAGCTGTGCTGATTTATGCCAGAGAGAGCCCAGGAATAGTGTTACAAGTTATTTTTTCAGACTGAACTTGCACATTCTTGCTCTGACATCGAGTTCTTTGCTGTGGCTGTTGCTACGAGAGGGTGGGCTTAGATATGGGTAACTGCAGTTGGAGGCTTGGCAGTGCAGGCTTCTCTCACGCGCTTCCCGCTCCCAGCGCGGCTGCATTAAGCAGTTCGTGCTGATCAGTGCTGCAGATTAAAGGCTTCATTAACTCAAGTCTATCACTGGAGTCACACATGTCTGCTGTTCAAAGTGTGCTTTGTACCCTGAGATTATGGGTCAGTTCAGAAGCCTCTACTTTCACATAATTCCCCTGTGTGGACAGAGAAGCACTTATTCCATCCTCTTTTCAAGTATCGATATCCAAAATACACAGCGTGACACAAGAGCCAAAGTTATCTTTCTCCGTGGGTAACTGCATAAGAGTGAGGAAATAATAACTCCAGTGAAATTAGACTCAGAGGAAAGATGGCATCTGGAACTTGTCATCTGCTGGTGTGTGGAAACTCTTGAACAGCGAAAAGGTTATTAGTTATATAACTCTTTTCCCTCCCCGAGGCCTAAGTGGTATTATATTAGCACTTAACTTTTCTTCTGCCTTTCATGTCACACAATGCTCAACAGATTGTCATTACAACACAGATACAGGTTTTGCTTACTGCAGCATGCCCAAGGTGATGGGTGTTGCTGCTTGTAGCCCACTTGTGCCCTTCTTCTATCCATTTCTCATACTGCCATAATCTAAACAGCATTTAAGCTAATGACAGGTTTCTATCTGACAAGTATCTCAATCTAGAGCTTCCCTCCAGGGAATGATGAACGTGAACAAGTATCCAGGTGACCTGGAGCAGAAAACTGTGTCTAGGAGATAACATGCCACCAGAGCTCAAAGGCAGTAGATGGGCTGGGTGAGACCTTTCCTGTAAGATTTCAAGCATGCTGGGATGGGAAGGATTTCAGACACCCACAGACAGCCCTGGGGCTCACACTGCAATCTCTGACCCAGAATTGCACAAGCAGTGTCGCTCTGGGTAAGCAGAACTTGCCATAGATTCATAGAATGTTTTGGGTTGGAAGGACCTTAAAAAGCCATCACTTGTCCCCTCTTGTGTTAACTTAATGTCGCAGTCTGATCTGGGAGCTGCAAATTACCTATTAATGAGGATGGTGGTTGTTTTGATTCACCTTCCTATGAGCTTATGGAAATGCCTTGTTCCTACCAGCAGCCTAGTTTATCCCCAAGCCTAATTCATGTAGACTACTGCAAAACATTTACTGTCCAAGACTGAGGAGAGATGAGGCAAGCCATGTTACTGTACTAGCCTATGGACTTTTGCCAAGTTTGAATGGTGAGGTTTCAATTTTTCTCTCTCACCAGCTTTGAAGATGAGAAGCCAGTTGTCTTCTTGTAGAACTGCAAGCTTTTCCAGCCCCTGCCATCCGCCTTCCCTTCCTGTCCCAGTTCTGCTTCCCTGTTGCTATTGCAGAAACCTCACCTGCCAGGCATGCACGGATCTCTTGTGTAAGCCAGAAAGGTGAGCTGCAGAAGTGCCTTTTGGATGCTGGAGGCAGTTGCATCCTTGGCATATCTTTGTGTACAATGAGGTCTCTTATGCTGAGGTTGTTCCTGGATGGAAGGGCTTCCCTTCCCTCCCAAATACCAATCCTTTCTGGGAAAGCAGCACGTGGCAGGGTAGAGCTTTGCCAAGTGCCTGTTCTACACATCCTCACAGTGCAGCCTCGTGATGGGCAGCTGGGGGACTCCACCAAGTACATAAATGTTGTGGGGGGCAAATAAGGCTGAAGATAGGAGAGTGAAGGCAAAAGGTGGATTTCAGCCCTAAGGACAGTCTGTGTGTGGATAGATCCCTCACTGCTGTTACCCTAGAGACTGACAAGGAAAGAGGTAACAGTTCTCCCAGGAGCATTTTGTTTTGGGTCTGCGCCCATCTCAGACTGGAGAGAGGCCCCAGCCTTGCCACACAGCTTGGAGGGCAGATGGCAGCCTGTTGCCTTTGAGGGGCCTGCAAGAGGGTGCTGCTTTCTGCTGTGGCCTTGTGCCCCACAGCCAGCACCTTGGGCTTGTCCAGGCCATCGAAGGAAATGCTCAGAGTAACAAAACTTATCACTTCTTTTTCCTAGGTAACAGAAATCTGCATTCTCTTTCACAGAAGAATGTGATACAAATAACATGTCTCTTGAGAATGTGTGTTTGCAGCCTGGAAACCATCCCTAAGATGAGTTGTGGAGACTTTTCCATAAGTAGGAATTTTTTTTATCTGGATTTTAGTGTGACAAGACAAATAAGTGTCCCTTCTCATGCTGAGAGCAATTGCCTGGGACAGCCACTGACTGCGCAGTTCAGAGTGCTGCTGGCTGGCTCCTGAAGCTCCCTATGGCTTTACAACATCCTCCCGAGGTCCTGGGCAGCATGAGGGGACACAGCCCCCCCCGATCTTGCTCTCTGCTCTCAGGGTGCCTGCCTGGTAAGCAAAATGAAAAGACAGATCCATTGTGGTTGAGGTTTTAAAACATCTGCAAGGGGTTCTTCTGCGAGTGTTTACAGCAAAGGAAATGTTCAGAGAGGCTTGCTTTCTGCCACACACAAAGGAAGATCTGGAATCCCAGGAGGGAAAAGCAATCTCTGCTGACACAAGATGCTCTCAGGCAAATGCTATTTTTTTTGCTTTCATTTCTGAGAGCCTATGGTCTACCCTGAAAGCATTAGTCTGTGGCAGCTCCTACAGCCTTGCAGACATTTGAGTTCTCGACTGGTTTAACATTGTTGGTCACTGGCAATGGTGCATTGCTAAGTGTACTCAGAAGGCAGCTGCAGACAGCTATAGGATTGCTACCCATGTGGTGTCAGTCTTTACTGCTGCAGCTTAAGAAAAGGTTTTTAAAGCAGCCCTGCTTGTGGTCCTGTGCTGGTCCAGTAGGCAGGACAGATGATGCTTGGTAATGAAAAAGAGCAAGCCCAAACAAAACAAGACCTAGCAAAAGCTGAGTCTAGTTCAGGGTGAAATGTGTTCATCTGTAATTTGATTTCTATGAGCTAACATCTGCTGAAGAAAGGCTTCCCTGCAGTCCCAGAAAGCCAAGGGCAGATGCCCCAGTGACTTTGTAAGGTTTTAGCTGGTGTAGCAGTATCTCACTTTGTCTTGATAGCAGCAGGTCCTGCATATGGAGGAAAGTCCAGAGGCAAGTGTCCATAGCTTGCTGACCACATTCACCTAAGCTAACATGATTTCTTCTATCCAGAACAGGAGATACCTTTATGGATGCTGTGACTCTGTGAGTTGCTGGAGGGAACATTGTGGTCTGGTGTCTCAGAACAGCTTTGGGCAGTGTTATGGTTTAAAAGACAAGAGGCAGGAGTGGGCTTCTCATGCAGCAGGCAGTGCCCTGATGTGGTGGTAATTATCTCCTTGGCTCCAGAACCACCTGCCTCTACTGCAGGCTGTTATGGGACTGTTCCCTCACATTTCTAAGGTCTTTTGCCAGGAGTGTTTTGAAGGTGAGGCTCCAGTTTCCTAGTTTCCTCTGCCCTTAGACATCCCAGGTGTTTGCAGATAATTTGTTTTGTTAGCTTGTGAGTATAGCAGTGGAGAGTTGCAGTGTCCAAGAGCTCTCAGGTCACATTGGCTGCTGAGCCCAATTGGCCTTGTCAGCAGCCCCATGAGTGCAGTCAGCGTGACTGCTCAGCACCCACTGCTTTTCAATTGCTTCATTAAGCACCTGAAGACAAGAGGACTGCTGTTGTATTTGTATGCCATAGGCTTTGCTGTGTGAGTAGCAGTGGTTCTCCTGCCTTAACTTGAAAGGGGCTGAAGTGAAGGTTGCCAGCCCCCTTTGCTGTTGTCTCTCTCCCTGACCACTGCACAGGGATTCCCACTTGCAGGTATTCTGGTGTCCTCTGGAGAAAGCCCCAAAGCTTGTCTAATGTTTCTGTCTTTTACCTTCCTGAGCCATTTATTTAAGTATCCTTTGTACCTCGTGTTCAGTGCAGTTTGCTCCTGAAACCTCTCCTAGACAATCCCCTTCAGAAGCTGACTCCCATACAGCAGAGGACAGGGGTTAGGTGGAAGATCACAGCATGGCCAAGGCAAAGCATCATGTAGCACAGCCTTCTCTGGAGCAGCGCCTCTGTGGCTGGGGACAGACAGCAGACGCTGGTGGAGACATCACACTCGGAGAGCAAACGTCAGCCGAGAGACCTCTGCAAGAGCCGCGTCTGCAGTCTGCTGAGCCTGGCTCCCGCGCTGCCCAGCTGGCTTGGCACAGAGCGCCTGTTCGCGGCTGTCCTCGCCTGCCGCCGCTCGGCCGGGTGGCCACGCCGTGCCCCGCTGTGCCCGGGCGTGCTGCAGGGACCGGAGCTGCGCTTTCCCCTGGGAGAGGCTGGGGCAGGCGGCCGGTGCCCTGCTGCCAGGCGGCCAGTGCCCTGCTGCCGGGTGGCTGCGGGGAAACCGCTGCTCCCCATTTCCTCCCTTCTTCCTGCGTCTGGGTGCAAGTCGCTGAGAAGGTGCTGCGAGGTGTTCGCCCCCCCTGGTTAATCTGTAGGTTAGGTTGAATGTTGATGTGACTGCAAGCTGGGCAGGACTTTGGCTTGAAAATGAACATTTTTGTTGTGGTTCTCTCTGGTTTTTTTCCTCTGCTTGCAGCTGTGTGTGGAGCAGCCCAGCCCTGCACAGAGGCCCTTGCCAGGTGCCAATCTGATTAATCCTCACCCACTGCCTGCTCTCCTGTGCCTCTACCAAAGGGTGACTTTTCTCATGCCAAGAACTTGTGCAGCAATACAGCTGAGTTCACCACTGTGTGGACTGTGAGGGCCTGTGCCAACATTTAAATTGTATTTTTCTGGCAAATAGCCAGAGCTTGGCTTTAAGGAAAAGAAATGGAATATTTCTAGCTCCCAAGCCTGTGTCAGCCCATTGTGGAACAAAGCTGGGAAGTGTGGCTGGAGCTTATTTTGTCTAACTGGGTGAAGGAAGAGCATATCCAGGCTGCTGGGGTAGAGGGTAAGATGAGAGAAGCCAACAAACTAACCCTGATCTGCAGGAGGAGCTGAAGAGACCCTGAGGGTAGAAAGAGCTGCCTTGGACCTCACTGCTCCTGCCACATATGTCTGAGCTGGGAGGTTGGTCCTTTTGCAGGTGGGAAGTGTTCAGGACAGGCCCCATTAATTCTGGCTTGCACACAATAATGGGAGGCTCTCCTGACAGATAAAGCCATGGTTTTCTGACCACTTGTGAATGGGGCTGGCTGGGCAGCCAAGCATGAGCCAAGTTTCACTGCATTACCCTTGTAGGAGGACTGGAGGCCCTGAGTTGTGCTGGCGAGTGCCAGTAGCTCTGATAAAGCACTACAAGGCTTGGCAAAACTCATTGCATGAAGGAAGCATGATGGAGACACAGGATGATCAGCAGACACATTTTCCCAAAGGCAAATCATGTGCCACCTTCTGGATGATTCTTTTACAAGTCCGTTGTAGATGGAACCTCTATGAACTTGCCTCTGCTTGAGGGGAGGAGGGTTTGTCTATCACCTTGAATTTCCTGCAGCGTGTGGACTCCATTCAGGAGCCATCTGCCTTGGATGCCTGGCCCATGGCAGCTCTCACACAAACCTTCTTATTTATTGCACAAATACATTGCACCAACCCAGTATTTCAGGCAGGTTGATCAGCTGGTTCAGTAACTCTTCATCACCCTCCATACACAAGCACCTTTTCTCACACTTTACCTCAGGAACAGCTTGGCATGTACCCACCAGTGCCTTCCTTGACAAAAGGCAGGTGCTTTCCCCCCACTCATTTTGCTAAGCACAAAGATGGGTTTTCTGTAGGCTCTGCCTGATGGGGAATTCTGTTGGTTCCTCATAGTTCTGTAGAGGAGAGCCTGTGCCACATACTTGCAATGTCCTAACTGCTTTCCATCCCTAGGCTGAAGTAGCTCTCCCTCTGTGACTCAGACTGCACAGGGGACCCAGAGTGCCTTGCAAAGAGCCACATATTCTGGGGAATGAGAAATACAAGCCAGGGGATTGCAGTGGCAGCATAATACCTGGCAACAAAGCCACATAAATATTTATTGGTGCACAACTTGGGGTAAGAGCTATTGGCAGCGCAAGGCCGAACCAAGGCAGGGTGCAGGGTGCCAAAACCCAGGAGAAACAGCTCAGCTGTGGACACACAAAATGGTACTTGGCCAGCCAAGGCTGCTGGGAGGAGTGGGTGGAGGACAACAGCCCAGGCTTTTTTTTGGCCTGTGCCCACAATTATGCTCAAGTGTTGCTCAGTGGAGTAGCTGGGGCATTATATCTAAAGCACTTTTCCTGGAAAGCAGCATTTTAGAGCCCAGTGAGCAACCTGCCACAGCAGGTTGGCACACAGCTTTTATGTGGAAGAGGCTATACACTGATTTTCTGTGCAGGCTGGTGTAGGACATCTGTGGAGGAGAGCACTGTTGGATACTCCATGTTCCTTCCTGGGACCAGTGTGAGGCTTAGGAACAGTGAACATTGCCCTGCTTTAGCACGTCAAAGCAATCAGCTTCCAATGTTCTTCGATACCTCAGGTTCAAGATGTCTCCCTCCCTGTGATAGCTGGAATTTCTTCATCCCAGTTGCCATGTAGTTAAAGACAACTGGCTCCAAAATGTTGAGGAGAACCAGAGCACTGACTTACAAACAGCCATGCCTCTGTGGATGCAGCTAATTCTGGGGTAGAGGAGCTAGCTGTGCATGTTTTGGCTCCGTTACGTGCCTGCAGCAGTCAGTGCGGGCTGACTGTGGTGCAGAGGAGCAGCACAGATGTTCTCAGGTCATACCCTGTAGTGAGTATTGGTTTACACAGATGTGAATCCTGAGCATCTCCCAGTGCTGCATAGCAGGGAAGTGCAAGAAGAGATCATCCAGCAGGGACCCCTAGGCTCTTGGCGAGCCACCAGTAATTAATCTGCAGATATAGCTTACAAGCTATTGTCTGAAGGGTTTGGTCATCCTCGTGTGCTACATCTTGTGTTTTGCACACTGGGAACTTCTGTCAGTCCTTCTTACCCATGGTTACTTCTTCAGGTCTGCCATTTCTTCTATAACTCTGTTTCTTCATCAGTTAGCCTAACCTCTTATGATGTCTTACACCAATACCACATCACAGCATGATTGGAATACTTATGTAATAGCATCATCTGTCCTGCTGAACAACAGCAATGAGGAGTATTTCAAACTGGAGCAGAATGGGAACAGACAAAACAAGCAGGGATACTGTAAACCTTTGAATCCCTAGCTGGGAGGTGGATATGCAAGCCCTGAGCCTCCAGAGAGCTGCATGTGCCAGTACCAGTTTCTGCCTGAAGATCACAGAATGGTTGAGGTTGGAAGAAAACTCTGAAGATCATTTGGTCTAAAACCTCTAGGTGAGAACCAAGACTGAGCTTCCTCCTAGTCTGCCTAAATCTTGGAGAGTTTGATTTGGTTGGATACAGATAATTTAACAGATGATACTTTCACTGGAATTCCACAGAGGTAGTGGCTTTACAACCATGTAAACTAATTTCTAAAGACTTAGTAATGTAGTCCTAGCAGTTGAGAAAATGCCTTAAATTATGCTCAGTTTAGAAAGTCAGAATTTGGAAATACTTGCCATTGCATTCAGGATGTTTTTGTGCTGCATTTCAGCCCAGAGGAAAGAAGCAATAGGAGAAGAAAAGGAGTAGGAAGAAAAATGTGATGGAATTTGTAACAAAATGGCAAAACCCATCTTAAAGCTATGAAAATCACATGGATTAGCAAAAAGGACCTTGTCACCTTCCTTAATGGCACAGCCCCATCTCACATTCTGTCTTGGGACAGAGCTGCAAAAGGAGAGGGGTGTTTTGATGCAGCCAAGAAATAATGTTCCCTTCCCTGAGGTACAGGCAAGTCCAGTCATGAATGATGTGCTTGGCTTTCCTCAAGCCAGCCTCCACTCACTGGTACATGGTTTCCCTATGCCAGCCTTAACTTGTCCTCCAGGTGGCAAGTTGCCCCATCACCTCTTCCCAGGCCTTGGCCACGTATCCAAACAGAAGTAAATCCTCCGGCTTCACCCTCTGGTTTCCTCAGTTTTTCTTGGGAGACTTCTGAGTGTTTCCAGTGCCACACCATCCCAGCAGGATGGGCTGGCCAGCACTCAGCTGCACAGGCACCTCTCTCTGGGTAAGTGGAGTCCCTCATGGGGCCATCACTTGGGTTGGAGTCAACACAAGGGCTCCACTGAGCTGCAGCTGATCATTCAGTAATGGCAAGGGCAGGTTGGGAAATAACTCATTTGATGAGTACTTGTAGAAAAAAGTGTCAAGGATTAAAGCATTAATGAGTGGATCTATGAGGTTATTCTTATGCAAGGACTCTAACACTGTAAATTCCAAGGTTATGAGTGAGTAACTGAGACTGGAAACTCCTTATGCTTGAAAAATTCCTTAATTGTTATTAGAATGGAAATACTACAGACCATTATTTTCAAATACTGCTGGCTGAGCTTGGAAAATTCATATTCAAATAGTAGGAAATGGTAATTTTAAGGTTAGCAAGCAACTATAATCTTTCAGCACAAGTGCATATCTTATAGCCAGTAAGGCCAGGCTCCTGGGGAAAATGACAAGTGTAATTAAAACCTGTCTCATCATGCATGCACACAGGGGAGGGCAAGCTGTGATTGTAATGGTGACTGCTGCTAGCAGGTGTTTTGCTTTTAATATGAGGTATTAAATAAAACTTCCTGTGTTTATTAACCCAAATACTCTCCTGTATGCTTCTCCCGGTGCCTTTGGGACGTATGGCAGACAAGGCTGAGCTTGAACTATATCATGCAGCATAAACTTTTGTCTTCAGAGGTACAAAACCACCTACCTTATCTGGGACTGTTAGAGGGACCTAGAGCACTATTGATGCTGAAAATGCTTTCACAGTTTGTAGCTCTGGAGGTTGTTAGTTTTCCTTGCAGAAGCTCTTGGGCTCATTATGGCATGGTGGGGGAGAGGAGGAAACCCTGCCAGAAGGGCTGTCATCTGTTGCCTGCATCTAGAGAGGATGAATGTGATCAACTACATTCTTAATGAAAAAGAGTCAGAAGGGGAGGAGGCAGAGCTGGAGCTGGGCACAGGCTTTGGGTAGCCTAAGCCTGACGCATCACTTCAGAAGGGCAAGGTGCTGGCTCTGAAGGAGGAAGCTTGGCTCCACCCTTTCCCGTATGATATTTGATAGTTCCCAGGCACCCCCTGTGCTGTGAGACTCCATGGGCTTTTATGACTTTTATGTCAAGTTCATTTGTTATTTGTTGCCAGAATTCTCCCAAGGAGTGTAGAGAAGAAGTGGTAAATGGTGATTAATTTAGACAACCTAAGCAGAGGCCTCACGGCAGGCTCCCCGTGTAGCACAAGAAAGTTAACGGCTTGCTGCTGTCCCTTTGTGAGTGAATTGTGTAGCCTGCTTCTTTAATGGAGTGTTTAAAAATTGTGTTGGCAATAGCCTATGAATAATGTATAGAGGAATAATGAAATACCTTCCTGCTAAGAAACTGCTGGTGTGCTGGGGAAAATTCCATCAGATGTGAGAACAATTTTGAAAGCACTGTCTGCTTGGCATGCCCTTTATTTGTGGTCTTGTTTCTTCAGAGATTGCATTCCCTTTTTAGATACTGCATGTAAAGGTGTCCTCCACTGTCTCTGCCCCTGTCTTCCAGCTTCTCCAGCTCTCTTCTCTTGTGTCTGTAAGAGCTTCCAAATTTTGATGAGTTTAGGCTTTCATGACTGCATGCTGTAAGCGTGGAGATATTCGATGTGCAGTCTTCAGCTATTTGAGTATCTGCACCAAGGCACACTGCATCAAAGGAAGATGGAAGCTGGTTTTGTGTCACGGCAGTATCTCATGATGCAGGAAGCAGAAATGGGGCCAAGTGACTTGGAAAGAAAAGACCACTGCTTCTTTTGCAAGTTTTTGGAGCATGGGCTCCTTGCATGAGCATCCCAGAGTGTGACACACAGGTGTTTGGATGTGATGGACTTTGCAGTGTGAACCCAGCTCCATTGCCTCTAAATTCTGCACCATGTCCTCCTCCAGTGCATGAGGCCTCTGTGTGCTTTGGCTGTGACTAGTGGGAAGCTGTTGTGATGCTAAGCAGGTAAACCTTGATTGAGCAATGAAATGAGAAGATTGAAGCAACCTGTACTTGCAGGGGAGTTCTGGAGGTCACACTACCTTTTCTGCAGGAGGAAATAGGCCTCCTGAAAGACCCCAGGGCACAGCTCAGGCAGGCACCTGAGGCAATCCCAGTCTATTCCTTTCTTGTTTTGGCCCTCAGCTGCACTCCAGGAGAAAATAAAACCACAGCTTTGTTTTTCCTGCAGGGTTTTCCCTACCTGCACTAAAATGCAGAAGTATCACAGGGAGGCAGGTGAACACCATAGGCATCTTACCACTGCCCAGAGTGGTCTCAGCTAGGTATATGGTAGCAGGCCAAACTTGTGGAGTTTGTCACTCTGGTCCCTGCCTCTGCTGTGGTTTTGTTACGAGCAGCCTTGTGGTCAGGCTGCATTTCTGTGTCCGGATTTACACAGCAGAGCCCTGAGTCAAAAGGCATCCTGCAGTATGGGCAGTATGTTATTAGTGTATTGCTAGAGCAAACCAACACCTGATGGATATTGTTATTAGTCAGCTGAGGAGGTGGTATACTCCCCTGGGAGGCTGATGGGGTTTGAAGGCATGTGGTGATGCCAACAGCAACCTCCAGGCATGAGGCCATAGGGAAGAAGAGAAGATAGCAACTGGCTAAGCAAGAGGATTCACCAAATGTGAGGGAAGATCTGCACTTTTATTGGCTTGGCTGCTGGTAGATATTCCTGAGGAGTGCAGTCTTTTCACAGCTACAGGACAGGAGGGTGTACAGAAGGGGTCAGTCCAAACACAAGAGAGATGGCAAGGCCCACCAGAGGAGTTTGAGTGATGGCCTAGGTGTTTTCAGCAGAACAAATAAAGAGCAAAGGTATCCACAGCTTCCTCCATCTCCACCACACAAACCCCATCCTGTCAGTCAAGAAGTGTTTTCATCAGAGATCACAGAGGTCTAGGCTGGAGATTGTGGTCAAGTTCAGTGAGCCTTTCTGAGGGCAGAAATGCTGCTAGCTGGCAGCATACCTGAAAGAGCAGGCTTCAAAGGAAGGAGACAGCTCCATTAGGCAGTTTGTTCCACGGATGCTCCTCATGACCCTGGTAATTTATCTGTTTTCAATGTTTGTTTCTTTCAGGTGAAGAGTGAAGGCCCCAAGCTAGTGCCCTTCTTTAAAGCCACTTGTGTCTATTTTGTCCTCTGGTTGCCAACTTCCAGCCCCTCCTGGTTCAGCGCCCTCATCAAATGTCTGCCCATCTTCTGCCTGTGGGTTTTCCTCCTGGCTCATGGAATTAACTTCCTAGTGTCGCACCGGAGCGCCAGCCGCATCCTAGCAGGACTCATATTCTCAGCAGTGGGAGATGCCTTTCTCATCTGGCAGGAGCAGGGCTACTTCATTCATGGTGAGTGTGGTGTCAGTCCTAAAGGGGTAGCACAGAGGCCAGCTGTTACCCTCTTTATTTAGTAATGAGTTACTGGGCCACATGCTTTGTTTGTTCATGTACAGCTTAAGCCGCAGGCAGTGGGAAGCACTCATCCTTTGATTACAATCCACCGTGGCTAGAGGAGTCACACCACGGATGAGTCTTTCTCTTGAGGCTAGAGAGGTAGCTGGGGCAGGTTTGGTTCCCTGGCACGTGCTCACAGCATCTTAGCTGGCTGGAGCTGGGAAAGAAGCATGGCCACAATTCCTGGGGAAGAGAAGGGAACGCTCATGGCACTTGGCAGCTCCCACGAAGCTACAGAAGTATCTACCTCCTGTCTCTCTGCAGGGAGATCTGTCAGCCCCTTGCTACAAGGATCATAAATAGGACACACGGTGCAAAGGTCCTCAGTGGAGAAGAGGTCTCGTTTTGATAAAACAAGCCTATAGCCTGGAGGAAGTGTTTAAGTGGATGTTAGAAACCAAAGCAGCAGAAATCTTGTCCTACTTGCAGGTTCATCAGGATGAATCATGCAGCTTGTTGTACAAGAGATGTCTTGCTTGCCAGACATGTAAATGTGGTTGTGGTAGTTATGGTTGGACTTGATCTTAAAGGTCTTTTTCAACCTTAATGATTCTATAATTCTATAAATGATGGGGATTCAAAGACAAACCTCACCACAACGGCCTGTCTTCTCCATCTCTCTGAGCCAAACAAGCTTGTTCTATGCTGCTAGTTGCAAACCAGAACATGATGATTTAGATTAATCATTTGAAGCCATGCTGAACCTGCAACTCCCTGGCCTTGGACTGTCACAAGAAATCAGCAGCAGTTGGGTCCTTCACTAAACTGACTGGTGGGGGTTCTGAAGTCAATTTAGCCAGCACAGGAGCTCATGTAACACCCACCATTAACTGGCTGCTGTGACTGTCCCACTGGAAAATGTGATGAGGGAACTTTTCTGACTTGTGCTGTTGTCAGCTCTGAAAGTCAAAGGCTTATTTTCTCCCCCTCTCATGAGGTCAGTGTTTGGTTTTATTCTGGGATTGCCACAAGCTCAGTCTTTATGAGAGGGAAGTGTGTGCAATGCCCGATAGAAAAGGCCAAGTGCTCAGAATTTGTTTTTAATCCTGCTTCCCAAGAGCTCATCCCAATCTCACTAAAGGCTCATGTGAAATATTTTACTGATTTTTGATGGGGTTTAGATTAGCCCCTGAGCACTGGATCTATCTGGATGAAGCTTGGACGTGGTGCTGAGGAGCTCCAGGCTTATCCTGAGGAGCTCCAGGCTTATCCTGAGGAGCTCCAGGCTTATCCTGAGGAGCTCCAGGCTTATCCTGAGGTGCCAACCCCTCTGTGCTGACTGTTGTCATTCTCACTGGTGGCCTTCCTCTTAACAGAGGTGTCTGGCTCGTGCAGGTCCCCTCAGCCTGACTGCCTGTGCTCCTGTTTTGCCTCCTGCAGTTGTTTCTTGAGCTGTGGCTTGGAAAACTTTCAAGGCCTGATCCTTACTGTGACCGTTTTTGTACATGGACTGTTCTGAGCTTCTCCATTCCCATGTAGCTGGGATATCTCTGAGTTCCCTCTCCAGTTTAGTGCTACAGGGAGGTCAACCAGTCCCAGCAACTCAGTGTCTGGTTCATGTGTTCTAATCTGCAAATAGGTTGGATTTTTCAACCCTAGTCTTGCAACTAAGCTGTTGCTCTGTAAGTTTAGACATACTTTAATTCTTAAAGAGAGCCAAAGCACTCTTGGAGCATTTGGAAAGTCACAGCCTTCATCCTGGCTGTCTCCTGCCTGCCTCAGTCCATGCTAATCTGAGCTACCAGCTTCTGTAGTGAAGGGCTAAGGTTTGTGCTTCAGCAGCTGGCAGATAAAGCACACCACCCTGCTTTATCCCTCACCTCTCCTGCAATGCATGGTTTCTCCTGTTTAAAACAGCAGACTGCTGTTGTTGACAGCTGACAATGTTCAACCTTTTGACATCATTGTTCATAGGAATTCGAAAATTTAGGAGAATAAGAGGAAATCCTACATAAAAATGTACTTTTTGTTCAATTTCTACAGCTTTTGGGCTGAAGAAAAGGGTTGGGAACTGAACTGGTTTGAATAGCTTTTGAAACAATGAGTTTATAAAAGGGCAGTTGTTCATTATAGGGAAGTGAGAGCCTGGGAACCTGCTTCTGGCACACTGAACTTTATAATGATTTTTGCTGTTTCAGTCAACTAATGACACACTGGTTTTTGTATCTCACTGCCTGTAGAAGACACATTACAGTGTTAATGTCCATCTCCATTGATAGTGGGCACTTAAAAACAATTTATACATTGGGTGAAGAAGACAAGGACTAACAAAAAGGCCTGAGGGGGAACTCTAGGGGCAGAGAGGGGAAAGGAAACACAGGGGAAGGAAGCAGACAGAGAGGAGAAGGGCTGATCTACCTTATGTGGTTGTGAGGACCATGCCAAAGGTTGAGAAATGCAAGAGAAATTCACCTGTGATTCTATAATTCCCCTCCCTGGGCTTCTGCTTGGCTACCACATCCTGTTCTCTTTTCTTCTTCCTCCTTGTTGCCAGCTGCCTGCATGGGAGACACATTCTTCAGTTCCCCATCCCAGAACTCTCCTTGTGATGACACTGAGGGACAAAGCACTCTTCACTGCTAGGGTGAAGTAACCTGCTTCTTACTGCCCCCAGGGCTCTGCCCTTTCCCACACTGTAACACTGTGAACAGCTCTTGTCCTAAATCCCTCCTGGTTTCCTCAGTGCTGCGCCCATGATGTGTATGCAGTAGCTCTGTGAAACATCATCTTCTCCTTGCTCTCCTCTGCATTTCTCTTCCTCCCTCTTCAGGCTGTCCATTTTATCTAGTCTCACCTTGCAGACCAGGTCCCCACCAGCCCCTTCCCTGCTGCTCTCATCCTGCCACAGCAGAGCTTTCAGTGGATGTCCTGTCTGGTCCTGCCCAAAAGTGGGGAGACACTTCCCCTCCTTTGAGCTGCCTCAACGCAAGTGTTTTAGGATGAAGAAATGTCTGCCAGCAGCAGGTATTAGTGACTGCCCTTTACACCACAGCATCATGCTTTAAGTGTAAAGAGATGTCCTGCTGGAGGACTCAGCTGCCAGCTCCTTTTTCTCATTTCATGCTTTAGAGCTGTGTGAGAACTTCCAGCTACTCCTATAACCCTGCCAGGCTAAAGTGGGATAGCCTGGAGCTGCACCGTGTGTGGATCTAGGAACCAGAGCTCCAGAGGAGCTGGACTCAGTTTGGGGCCCATTATCTACAGCTGACATGATGACAATTTTTTGTCAGATGTTTTAGTGGCAAGTGAGTAACATGTGGGCAGTACCTTCCAACACCCACATCTGGCATTTCTCAGGGGTGTTTTGCTTCAAAGGGAAGCCGGCATTTTGTTTTCCCTGATTGATTCCAGCTAAGGTTCATCTGAATCTTGGAAATAGCCATAAATTGTTGGCAGATCACATTGGTGTAGTCCCTGAAACATGCCAGCTGCTTCTTCCCAGCTTGGGTTTCTCCTAGCTATGGGCAGAGATGGAGTAGAGGCCAGATTTAGTCCCTGAGTGCCTTTGGGTTTGTGGCTAAATACGGTCAGGCTTTGTGTCTGGGTTTGGAGGGACTGGTGGCTTTTTTCCCAGTTTGTTCCTGCCCTGCTCTGATTCCAGCCTTCCTGTCCCTATGAGCAAATCCCTTTGGATAGTTAGAGGGCATGATGTCGCCCCCATCCTTCTCTCCAAAGCAGGGGACTGGAACCACCTGAAAACCAAGCTTTGTTCCTTCTGCAGCAGCTTAGTTCACCTGGTCTCTCAGGAGGAAGGCTTGCATCACACCAGAGCTGTCCTTGGCTGCAGCTGTAGGTGCACTGGGGTTTTTCTTAGGCTGGGAGCATGGTGCTAAGGCTGAGCTGCTCTGCACAGGTGTTTATGTTAAAACAATCCCAAGTGGTCATTGTGGTTCCCACTGAAAGTGATAAGGGTTGCAACACTTCAGGGCACGTAAGGATGTGCAAGGACATCTAAGCTTGTGTTTGTTTGCAGCATATTTAAACCCCACATGTTTTGTCCTGCTACCAGCTGCCAGTCACTGATGAGAGGTCACACTTGCTCTGTCACTGCCTCTTTGCAGGTCTGCTGATGTTCGCCATCACACACATCCTGTACTCTTCAGCCTTCGGCATGAAGCCTTTGGACCTCAAAGCCGGCTTGTTGATGGGCCTTGTTTGCAGCTCCTGTTATGCCTTCCTGTACTCCTACCTCTCAGGCCCATTCACCTACCTGGTAGCTGTCTACATCGCCTTGATTGGCTTCATGGGCTGGCGAGCAGTTGCTGGCATGCAGCTGTGCAACGACCTCTGGACATGGACCAAGCTCTCGGCCTGCATCGGTGCGATGCTGTTCATGGTGTCGGATCTGACCATTGCACTTAACAAGTTCTGCTTTCCTGTGCCCTACTCACGCTTCATCATCATGGCTACTTACTATGCAGCCCAGATGCTTATTGCACTGTCAGCTGTAGAGAGCAGAGATGAAGAGGACTTCAGAAAGAGAAGCTAGGTGGAGTGCCAATAGTCTGTGAACAATGTGGGTTATATCTCAGGTGCTGTAGCTGCATTCACCCCTGAGAGAGATCTCCATTTCTCTAGGCACATTGGTGATGTTGATTTTGCTTCTTTGAAGCATTACCTTTGGGGCTTTTTTTTTCCCTCCCCCCAATGGCTTTCTCTGAATACAGCTTACTTCAGTGTGGAGCCCACATCAGGAAGCTTAGACTGTCCCTGCAGTAGTTACTCATTCGACTTTTCCTCCTTGGAAGTGCTGTACTACTGCATTTTACTTGTTAGTCTCAAAACTGATGCTGAATGTCTAGGGAGAGAAGAGCTGACAGAAAGGAGGTTGTCCATGCACTGTGCTAGAGGACTTGTTTTCAACAGTAGGCAGGCAGGCAGAGATCTCTGCTGAAGTCATTGGTAAAAATCAATTTAACCAATGTTTGTCTCCTTTTTTTTTGCATTACAAACTCAGTACACAAACTGGAGCTCTTGCCTCTGCTGAAAGAAATCTGGAGGTAGAGCAAACCCAGCATATCCAGATGAGGGATAAGCTTTGGAGTCAACAGCAGCATGTGGGGCAGCCCCAGCAGAACCAGGATGAAAGTAAAACACCAAGCAGAGAGCACAGGGCAAGAGGTGTGCTGACATGCAGTGCTGTGTGCTTTGATCGAGGCTGAACGCCGCTCCAGGGCAGGTCTGTAGGTGCAGGGCTTCCGCGTGTGGTGGAGTCTGGTGGGATTGTAGGCATCTAGGTAGCCAGGGCAGTGTGTTCTCCTCCACCATGTGTACTGAGAGGTACAAGGTGTCTGCAGCCACCAGTGACAGCTGAGATGTAATGGGCACGTGAAGAACCTTGATTTTTACAGGAGGACTCAGGAATCTGTCTCTCCCAAATGTATGTCCTGATTGCCCTTAGCATGGCAGGCAGGAGTCTGACCTTGAAGCTTTTCTTCTCTGGTATCCTAACAAATAATATTCCATCCACTCTTCAAGCTGTGGAATGCTGCTGCTTGCAGTGTCTCTCTCGACTCTTCGTGTGAGCATCTCCTGTGCTCAAGGCCCTGATTTTGGATGTAGGTCATTATTTTTTCCCCATCTGGTGGCAAATGATGGGCTCTGCACCACTTCTTTTTGGACAAAGCCCTTTTCAGCAGAGCTCCCTGCAAAGCACTGTCCTGTGCACCCTAAGTGCCTGCTGCTTCCCTCTCAGACTGAGGTGGACGCAGTGAGAACGCGCGTCAGGGCTAGGAAAGCCTGGTTAGTTCTGATTGTGTGCTGTCTGCCCATCTGCTGAAGCAAGATTACTTCCAACTTCAGACTCTCTTAAAAAAGATCTAAGCAGAGGTTGCCCTGATTTTGAATCCAAGCTCATTTGTGACCGGACGTGCGTTCCCCCTTCTTGTTTTTATCTAGCAGCAATCTCTGTTTCTGTTTGGAACTATCTTGAATGTGCTTTTCCCTTCTGTTCCTCCTAGGGCTGCTCCCCATGAATCCAGATGCTCCCCCAGTGGCTTTCCCAATGGCTTGTTTTTAAGACACTCAGGTGCACAAAGGAAGCTCACTGAGGGTTCTTGCATGTCTTCAGCCTTGCAGTCAACCAGAGCAAATCTACAGCTCAAATCCATACACAGCCCAACAGCCCCCTGCACACTCACATGGGCAGAGGGAGCGGGAAGGGCAGTCCTCCAGACCAGCCTTGTGGGCTAAAAGTCACCACACTCTCCATAGGCAGTGTGCCCAGATTGTTGCAGGTGAAAGCCCGGCACCAAGTCCCTGGCAAAGCAGGGTCTCTTCTTTGTGAGGAGTGCAGCAGGGGCAGCTGAGGAAACCCTGCTAACTCTGTTAGCTTTGCCCTTGGAGCTGAGGGGGCTCCTGCTCCTCCCCCTTGCATGCTGGGAATGGGTGGGGAACAGACTCCCATAACTCCTGCATTAGTGCAAATGCCAGTATTACAAACACCTGGGTTAGCCATCCTGACCCCCGGAGTCATCTGCTGCTTCTCAGACTGAGATCAGAGGGGTCAGCTGCAGTACTGAGAGGGAAAGCATTGTAAATAGCACAGCCCCATGTAATCTCTTCTTTTTAATGCTGTTGTGTAATATTGTCAGGATTCCTTCACTGGTGCACTGGGTCCTGCCTGGAGTAAACTGCTAAGGGGATTTAGAGCCACAAAACATCTTCATTCATCAGCATTGCTTATCTCCTGGCCACAGCTTGAACCCTGCTCTTCATGGATGTCACGTGCTGTTACTCAGCTTGACTGTTTGCAAATCTCCCCCTGCAACAGATTTACCCAGCCAAGAGGAAATCTAAGCATTTGGGGTGAACCCCACTGTCCCCCCAGTGTGTGAGGAAAGAGCCATTTCATTCTGATTCACGGTACCTTGTCATAGGACAGTCCAGCACTCAGTCCTTAGCAGGCAGAGTCCCCTACACCCTGGGGTTCCCTTTGCTTTGAGGGATGTGTGTGTGATAAATCCAGCTCTCTTCAAAAAGATTGGCTGAGTTGCTTTTATGCATGCTTTTTCATCTTGGCTTGCTTTGTTACCCTGCTCCACCACCAACCACCGGCTACTTGGAGGAAAGTATCCTCTAAGTGTTGTTAGGAGGTCTGCCCTTTTGTCTCCATAGAGAGGCAGTTTCTGGCGGCAGATGTCTGTGGGTAGCTGAGACAGCAGAAGCCTCTGCAGCCCAAGCAGGCTCTTGTCCCTTCACCTGGAGCGTGCTGCTGGGACACATCCTGGGACACACTGCTGGCTCCCTCCCAATGCTACAATGGCTTCAGCCTTCTCAGCATATGAAGTCAGGGAGATTCCTGGCTGCCTCAGAGGTTTGCCAGTGAAGGCTCTCAATCTTCAGAATCTCTCTCCTGCTCTGTACTTGTCCTTTTAATCCATAATACTCCAATGAGACCATTTTCCCAGAGGCTCTTTCCTGCTGGGAAGAGACCAGATGCTGTGGACACTGATTTGACACAGGTCTGAGTCTCATAAACCCTGAGAAACACTAAGCAGTTGCTGACAGTCTGTTAAATACCTTTTATGGGGATTAAATCTGTTCACTCATCCCCAGCAAGGTCAGTCTTCACTTTGAAAGGGAGCAAACGTGCCCTTGAGGATCTTCCTGTTGTCTCTTTACACTGTAAAACTGTGAGGTTTGATCCATTCTTCCCCTTTTCAAGGGTACAGTCTCTGAGAAGCACCCAGTCTTTGGCCCAGAGATGTTACAGAGAGAATGAAGCATCTAGTGCTTGGTCCCCCCAGCACCAGCTCCTTTACTTGCCAAGTAGAGAGGGTTTTGTGTCACATTGCTCTATTCAAACACCTCTGCAATTCCCATCTGTGGTGAGTCAAGGTTACACACATGGTCTGATTGCTTTTGCTTTCTTTCCTTTCTGTAGCTGCCACCCTTTTGGAGATCCTTTGGCTCCTTATTTGGACATCTAAAAGATGAAGCACATTTATTTCAGCCTTGTATCTCTTTCTGTAGATTGATTCTCCTCACACAGAACTTCCAATGAAATCAAAGAAGCAATACTCATTGCAACCGGTTTTAAGTGCTAGTAATGCTTCTGAGCTGTGCCAGTCACACCAGTGGCAGCAGGGTGAAGCTGCTGTGGAAATGGCAAGTTGAGAACAACAAAGCCAGAGGATTTTAACAGCTTTACTCCTACTCTACCAGGAAAATTGTATTTGTGCTTAATACCTGTCCATAAGGAGGCAACTGTAAGACTAATTGGTTTAAGAATTACTCTAATGGCTTTTAAGTGGATTGCTGAAGGCTTCATGCTGTAACCAGTGAAGACAACCGACAGATTTTTACACAAGGATAGCCAATTCCCAGGGCAAACTCTGCAGGATTTTTAGTGGCTTTTCAAAACTTTCCAGCCCCATAGTTTGACACTCAGACCTGGGTGTTTCCAGCTTGCTAGCGTGGTCATTTTGGAAGCTGTTCCGGAATGAGCAGATCAAAGCAAACAGCAACTGTAAAGCTCAGTGGCAGCTGCCTCTTTGCTTGGTTTGTGGATGTAGGCAGGGGCTCTTTTAAGCAGAGGCATCAGAACTATTCTTGGAAAAGGATGGGAAGTTGCTGACTTCTCATGACAGAAGTCCTCCTGGGTACTTCTGACTTTCATCCCTGCTTGCTCCTTTTGTGGCCTTGAGTAAATCAAATTTTCTGGGGCCAGGTGCTCATCAGGTGGAAAAAGGCACAGCTACATTAGGGCCAGTGCTAAGCCAAGTTACAACAGCAGGAGACCAGGCCCTCGCCCCATTGCTCAAATGGGGATATTAGCACTTACTGACCCCACAAGGATGCTGTGAGGATTAGTGCTCATATGGCACTTGAAAGATGTACAGTGCTATATAAATCTCAAGTAGTATCCTACCTTAGTGTTCAAAATGCTTTTAGGGATCTGCAGGGCTTCCCTTAAAGCATGGAATGTGTGACTGCCTTCTCACTTTGTAGCAGATGGAAAGCAAAAGCAAAGTATTTATTCATACTGGTTAACAGGGTGGGCTCGGCTGCACTTGAACTGTGAGGAGAGTTTAGCTTAAAAATCTGAACTCTAATTTCAGTTTTGCAAAGGGTTTTTAGTTCTTCTAAAATCCTTAACCAAATCCTTAGACATGAACCTGGCAGCCAAATTTTGCAGTCTGGTCTTCTCACTGACTGGTAGCTAGGGTAAATCTATTCCAGCCAAAACACAGTGCTCTCATCACAGTCTGCTGGGGCTGTTGAAAAGACTGGGACAGAAAATGAAGTCATTCTGTTCAACCTTCCTTCTGCAGAAGGTTGGCTGGGTTTTATGGGACAACTTGCAAAGGGGATGTTTAGTTTCTGTCATTTTTACTGTCTTTAAAATAAGCAGAGAGGGAAGGCCTTGATGGAATCAATAAGGTCAGCACATCCTCCTTGAATTACTCCCTTCCAGCTGAATCAAAGAAAGAGCAGGTTCTGTAGTGAAGGAAGTGCTTGTATCACCAGTCCTAGGGCCCAGGACAAAAGCTGATCTAGACATACAGCTCTAAACCATCACCACCTTCTCAACTAGGATCAAAATGCCACTGTTCACTGATTTGAAATCTGGACTACAGGTAGCAACTACTTAGTTCTGGTAGCACAAACTGCTGTTCAAACCCCAGGCGAGGAATTACACACCGAGGAACGGGAGCTGTGCACCTGTGAAATGGACCAGAATTCTGAAGCAGCTGCAGTAAAAGATTATCTTCATATGAACTCAGAAGCAAACACAATGCAAATTTTTATGGTTTCTTTAAAATCTTTGTTGGGTTTCAGTTTTCTTAAGTTTGGAGGAAATGTTCTTAATGTTATTTTATTTTTGCTCTTATTGTAAAGAATAAAAACATACAACTCTAGATAAACTGCAACTGAGAAAAGGTGGCAGGGATGCCAAAACTTGGGTGGCTTGTACTGTTTCTGTGGTGACATTATGCTGCTGCTGCAGGCTGAGCTCTGCTGGGGTGGTGTGATGGCTCAACAGTGAGGCTGAAGCGTGAGGCTGGTTTCGTACAAGAGGGAAGCAGGGGGCGAGCTACAGTGAGAACACAACTGGACCAGTTCAGCTCAGTCAGAAGACTGAGAAAGCATCAGGAAATGGGAGAAACATTTTCCTGACAGGTAGCAAGCAAGAAACCAAAGCCAGCCCACGGGGCGATGGTGCTGAATCGGGACAAATACGCTGATCTTGACCTTGCTTGTGCAGGCTCCTGCTGGACCAGGCCTTGCTTTTATTCACCTGGGGAGGCTTGCTCCAAGTCTATGGTGCTGGCAAGGTCAGGCCAGCAGAACCTGACACTTGGTTAAATAAAACTCAAAATCCTACAAACCAAACAGAACCAAGGGAGGAAGAAGCAAATGCCATTGGGAAAGCAGTCGTGCTGCCTGGCTGAGCCTGCAGCCTGACTGCTCTGTACTGAACACTAATCTCCATCTCTTGTACCCCTGCAAGCCTCTCGCTCCAGCCCCTCTCCCACCCATTCCAGTGAGAGTGCACTGAAAGGTGTGACTGAGGCAGCTGCTCTCCCCTCTGGGGAGTCAAGCATTTTGCCATGTCTGAAAGTCTCTAGCACTTACTTCCTTTACTGTGATTGTAAAGGTCACCAGGTGCAGTAGGGCCACTTGGTCTGGGATCCTTCCTTAACATGGTTATGCTGATTTTACTGTTTTAATTCTTTGTTTGGAATGTATTTTTTTTTTCTCATTTCTTCAGTGTGTAACAGCAATTAAAAACATTAATTTACCAGGTGTTTTTACTGTGCAGAGATGATGTCTCCTTGCTCCTTTTCTCTTTCTGTGACAGCTTCAGCATGCAGTGTGTAGCCAGCTGAACCTAATAGGCAGTTTTGTGCCACTTTTATGGCCACCAGTTGGGTGTGGCTCTGCCCTGCAGCTACCCAGCACCCTAATGAATCTGACTGATGTTGTCACAGCCAGCTACACCATTCCTGTCTGGGGAACCCTGAAACACAGACACACACACCCCAGCTCTAGGAAGGCTGCTTGCTGCCCAGAAATCCCAGACAAATGGCCAAGCCTTCCTTCACATCCACCCCAGCAATATTTCCAGGAGGAAGAAGTAGGATAGCATGGACAATTTTCTCTGGTTGAGGATCTTCAGCTGTTTGATGCAATGGGACAGATATTTGGTTTCATTAATGCTGAACCGGGCCATCTGTCACCAGCAGAACAGGTTTCAAGGATTTATAGCATGGAAAGTGGGAGTGTGTAACTGCTCCCAGTTTATTAAATGGAGCTGCTCACAAGCTTAACAGAGACCTCCTCAAACTCCCCTTCTGAAGCAGTTCCTGATGTACCCCTGATGGACGAGTACCAGCTAGTAATTCCTTTCAAAGTCCAAAGGGGTTAACAACAGGGTTAACAAACTCCTGCTTTTTTCCTCTTTAATTTTGTCTTTCCCAATTCCTTTCAAAAACTTAGAGGCCTGCTGGGAGGAGCATCCTGTTTCCTCACACCTACCTAGATCCAGATGGAACAAAGGTGACAAAATATTCTCAGACTGAGTGTGTGGCTGACCCCTGCTGTGCTTTTATTCCACAACCAGCTCCCGCAAGGATTCACTCTACATTCAAAGAACCAGTGCCAATATGTGTATTTATCTGTCAATCTGCTGATCCTTCAGTGGTTCAGAGATTCTGTAATTCCTTATGTAGTCTTGGCCACCAGCACTGAAATTCCTGGACCCTCCTGGCTCTCAAATTTTACCCTCTGTGGCCCAGTTCTTTCATGAAGCGACTCCCCCACTGCAAAGCGACAGACTGTATTTGCTTTCTTGGTACTGCAAGGATGTAAGTGTTTCATGTTTATGACTGTGTTTATACACCATCTCCCACCCAGACCATCATGGAGGTGCTGCTGGACTATGTGGGGACATGGAGACAGCACCTGAGTCTCCTCTGGACCTCAGAAGCAGGATTCTCATTGACCAGTGCAGGAGCAAACTCGGGGAACAGCACTCTTTGGCTTCATTTACTACCATTAAGATTCTTTGTCAGATGGTATTAGAAATACCATCTTTATCATGCACCCTGCTGTCTGAAACCACTTAGAGGGAAGGAAGCCAGAGACATCAGAAGCATCCCTGCCAAGCAGAAGCCCCACTCTACCACCTGGTTTAACTGACCATTACAGAGCCAAAGGAAGTGGCATTTTGAGCCACACAACCACAGCAATGCTGCTCTGTGTGCCAGACCAGGCAGAGCTGCTTCCACTGGTTGTGTTTTGACTTCTGCAAGCTTTCTGTCACTGTGTTCCCGAGGCTTTTAGCACCTTTTTCTGAAGGAAAACACAAACCAAACCAAAACAGGACCAAATGTTGGTTGCTGCAACCAACCCTGTGTTTGTGTGCAAGTCTCACAAAGTTCTGGCTAAAAAGCTTTATAAAGCTTTCCACTGTATAAAGGAAAAGGTTGTCTGGTCACAGTTTTCATAAGAAGTGAAAAGTTCAGGTTTAGGGAGTTGTCATTTTCATTCTCATTTCCCCTTCTTCAGTGCTGTGCCAAAGAATTCACTTTGAGTCTTAACAGGCTCTATGTTCTCTGCAGCCTGACACCTGCCAGCCTAAGGAAGGAGCTGCTGCTGCCTATCAGAGGTGGAGCAATGCCCTGTTTGTTTTTGCAAAGATCAAGAAAAAGACTAAATCTGATAACATGGCTAAGTAGAAGAGAGCAAGGAAGAGTCTTTACAGAGGAGAGACAGAAGAGCATAGATGTATTGGGTTTGTATGGCAAGGTTTTGGTAGCTGGGGTGCTACGGGGGGGGGGAGGGGGGGGGGGCTTCTGTGAGAGCTGCTAAAAGCTTCACCTGTTTCTGAAAGAGTCAGTGCCAGCCAGCTCCAAAATGTACCTGCTGCTGGTTAAGGTCCATCAGCAACAGCCTAGTGCCTCCACAGAAACTTGTTTAAGGCAGAGAAACATCTGTGTAACTGTAGTTGCAGCCAGAGAGAGGAGTGAGAGTATGTGAGGTCAGTGAAGACAGAGGGACACGAGATGCTCCAAGAGCAGAGATTGTCCTGCAGGCCATGGTGAAGACCACAGGAGGGCAGGCCAAAGGGAAGCATGAGCCCTAAAGGAGGTCTGACTCCTGATGGTCCCAACCTTGCTTAGCTGCACATAGCCTGAGAAGCAGAGAGACTCTCCCAAGAGACTGTCCAGGCCAAGGTAAGGAGGAGCCCTTGGAGGCCTCAGAAGTAGGTTCCTATAAAGGAATCTCAATATAAATTAGCATCTCACCCACACAGTGCTTTTGCAAGCCTTATTCCTCAGCCAGCTGTGCTTGTAAACAGGCTGCTTTAACTGCAGAGGTATGTTCCCATTGTGACAGCTCTTACAGTAACAAGCTCAGTGTGGTAGGTTCTACTCAACAGTGAGAGATCTCCATGGGATAAAAAGCTCTTCCCCATGTCCCTCAGGCTTGCCCAACCTCAGTGCACAGCACTCCCAGGGTTGCCCTCTTGTGTCATCCTGGCTGGCAGATGCCAACCAAAGCTCCCACAGAGTTTAGGGACTAGGAATGTGTCCTCCAGCTCTGGCTTGAAACTGGCTTCAGGGAGGAGTGTACCAGGGAGCATGGGAAGCAGGAGATAAGTAACACTAGAAGTTCTCAAAAAACAGTAGAGCTGCTATCAGTCTTTCAGGCAGGCAGTGGGTGGCTTCAGGGAAGGAAGTGTTGCATGTATCCTACAAAGACAGATAAGTTTGCTTGAAAATCAGAAGAGGAAACAGTCTGTGCATCCTCTCCCTCCCTCCACTGACCCACAGAGAGCTACTTCAGCATTAGCATAAAGAACCAAGCCCGGGGTGCAGGAGCTCAGCAGTTGTCTGCAGGCTGTCCAGAAGCAATGATCACAGACAAAAATAACCTTAAAAGATCTTTCCAAATATAGTCCCTCATTATTGGTGCTGTATCAGTTTCATTTCAAGCTGTGCCTGGCAGTATCTCTCTTGTTCCCTTTAAGAGAACACCAACAGGTCCTGAGTCACCGGGGCCTGTCTCTAGCAAGGGAGACTGAAACAAACATACTTCAGTGTCATAACAGCCAAAAGAATGGAGAATGCTTAACCTTCAAGGCTCCCCAGTTAACCATAAGAAGGGTGAGCTTACCAGAGGCTGATGAAACTCACAGGACACAGCTGTTTCAAGGCCCTGCTGTACATACTGTAAGACCAACCTCTAAGTTTGGGCACAGTGACACAGGAAGACCATTTGTGGTTACTGTTCCTAAAACCTCATCCCATGCACCTGGAAGTGGTCAGACTCATAGGACCAGTTTGAGCCAGCTGGAACCAAGCTGCATGTTACAGCCTGACTGAAAGCTTCACTGAATGGGAGCTACTGGCATAGAATAAAACAGGGAAGGGAGTGGGGTGTGAAATGTCCCATTTTCTTCCTTTTTGCCTTGGAAATGTTTACTAGCTTGCATACAATGCTGGCAAAATCCTGCCATTTCACACAGGAAGAGAACAGATTTACCCAGTGCAGCATCTGTGGTATGCAAAAAAAGCACAGAGCTGTTGTCAGACTGCATCAGTTGCCTCTTGGAGGTGCTAAGTACACCATGGGTGCAGGGCAAACTTGATTAGGGACTGAGAAATGGCTATATCTGCCTCTGAGCTAAGGAATTTGTGAGACCTGCTAGCCAAAATACACCATTTCAAGGGACCCAATACTGCTTCAATTAGCAGAAGACAAAACTCAGTGTCTTCAGAAGAACACAAAGTCAGAATTCAGCTAGTTTTTGACATGAAGGTAAGTTCTTAGAACATGGCTCTTGTGGCTCCAGCTACCCTACCTACAGTCTGAGCAATCTCTTCCTCTGTGACAAGGATGAGAGCCAAACTGTCCCAGAGAACTGTGTTCCACAGTGCCAGTCCCAGTTAAGTGCACTTGTCCTGGGAAATAGCAGGGTGGAAACTCCTCAGATATTAAATATATGGCTATTCAGCCTGGAGGGAATTACCACCACCAAATCACAGTGGCTGCAAAGCTAACTTAGATGATCAGCTTGCAGCTGGAAGATGAAGGCATCATAAGCAGGCAGATGCTGCTTGTTGAGTTGAACCACAAATTAGAGTTGGATGCCAATATTGCCCTGGTACAGGGTCACTGTTGAGCCTGGCAATGAGAGCACAACTCATGGTGCAAGTTCTTGCCATTACCCATGCTGTGGTTCCTCAGTGGCATGATGAAGCAGGAAGCACAGTCCTTCCTGGGATACTCCACCTTGAAATCAAAATACTGCTCAGGACAGAGTCCCTGTGGGCTGCTTCATGCTGCACTGTCTGTTGTACACACAGACATGCAAGCAGAGAGCCAGCACCCCCAAGATAGAGTCTTCTGCCCAAGTACATATCCCAAGAGCTTGAGTATTGGGAAAACTTGGGGAGGAGGAAGACTTGAACAATACACCACCTTACTCTCAGCCTCTGGCCAGCATACCTATCTCACCATGTAAACAAATACAAACTGAGAAGCATGAAAGGAAGGAATCAGAAACCTCAGTCTCCCATTAATCTATGCAACTGTAAGCAAGGAATTAATTTCTTTCTTGGTCTGTAAATAAAGTGTCAGATTTTGGCTTCATGGGGATATATTGATGCCTTCTCATTAATGCCATGAAAATCTAGAATACTTCTGGATTTTTGGCTCCCAAGGCACTTCAGAAAGGCATGCTAATGAGACACCTCTATTAGTGATTACACCTTAGCAGCACACTGACAAAGGTGGTGTTTACCCGATGGGCTTCTAGAAACTTCTTGTAGGTTCTGCCCCACAAATGACTGTTACACAGTCTTCTACATGTGACAGATGTATTTGCTTTTCCTTTAGGCAATAAATGCCAGTCAGAGTGGAAATATGCTCAAAGACACTTGTAACATCAATGTTCTCTACGTCGGGATGTGATAATGTCACCCTCCCTGCACACAGCCCCTGCTGCCTTGAGTCCTAGTGTAAACCAGCATCTCTATGAACTGCTGTGCAATGTGCTACACACACACCTAGGGAAAGGAAGCCCAGGCCTGGAGAGACTGCCAACATATGGATGGGATAAAGCAGGAGGTATTCTTGGGACTATTCTCCAGGTGGGACCCGAGCTTGAGAACAGGTCAATGATATACCCAAGGCCACAGGAGCCTGAGCTTAGTCCATAGTCTTTCATATAAGAACACCCAACTTCCTCCAGTGTTGTCATGAATTTTTATGCTTACCTTCACCTTTGGAGGTGTATCACTGCTCCTGTGAATCTGGTGTCAGTGTCCCCAGTGTCACTGCAGGCAATGACGCAGAAGTATTTCCTCCCTGGGAGCAGGCCTGTGACAGTGCTGTAGAACTTTTCTGCAGCTGTGAACCACAAGGTGGTACTGACATCACATTTCAGCACACCATAACCAGTCTACTAGTTGTCTTTGACATCTGAGCTATGTCTTAGAGTCAGTGTTAGGGACTTCTTCAACCAGCTGCAGATTAGTGAGTGGCTTCTGCTGTTAGGGATCCTCTATCTGTCTTTTTCTGGGGAGGGGGGAAATTCACTTCAGCCCCTCCCTTCCAAAGTCCCTGTGTGTCTAGGAAAGTACTTCTTTCCTTGCTTTCCCCTACTATGAGCAACCTGAGGACCAACCTGCCCTATGCATGCAAGTCCCTTCTGACAAAAATATAAGGCCCTCTCTGAAGAGATGACAAGTACAAAACACACTGCAAAGGTCCTAACCCTCACCAGATCTTTACAGTAATAGAAGTCTCTCTTAGAAGGAAGCCAGTCTGCCTCCACTTGGCCATCACAGAACCACTTCCAATGGAAATTATGTCACCAGACTGCTGAGGGGGAAGACACTGCTGTGTGTTATGGGGATTTGCCTGATCAAACCATGGCATGAAATACAAGGCAGTATTTGGGGGTATCTGGAGAAGTAACTGCTTTGCCCTTTCCCTCTACATTGGACAGAGCAAGCAAAGCCCTAACAAATACCTTCCTTAACCCTCAGCTCTGAACCATGCTGCTGCCCTGCTTGGCTCAGGTCTGAGTTAGCATGGGACTTGGAAAACACAGTGGCAACTGTGGAAACTCCTCTTTGACCAGGGAGTCTCTCTTCCCTTGAGTGGAAACAACAGTTTCGATTGCTCCTGCAGCATGTTTTTGGACAAGGGACATATATGATTTGGATTGCTTTCTTCAAGAACAACAACAACAAAGCAACCTTCTCAGCTGAAATGGTGTGAAGTTTCCATCAGCAGAAGAATACATACAGTCAATAACCAAGAGACTAAGATGCTCAAGTTTGCTCTATACTGTACCTGCAAATTGCATCTGAATGTCATAAAAGGCTCCTCTGTAACTATTCTTGATCTCCTCTGTAACTATTCTTGATGATGACATGGTACAGGTCAGGAACAGTGAATAAGACTGGGAATGGTTCTTGTCCTCCCTCTGGTTGGTATCCTTTCTTTTTGCCACATCATGGGTATGAGATGGTGAGCCCTGGCCAAGACAAATGTGGTGATACAACATTCTGTTTCCTGACTTGGGTGATAACAGAAACAAACCACATCTCTGAACACAGAAAGGAGATCTGTGTCTGCAGGAGCCACTTGGTGGGAAAATGTCTCAAGGACAACAATCAGAGATTGCTTCAAGCTATAAAAGCAACAACAGGCTTTGACCCCAGTGATGTGTGCCTGGGTGGCTTGGGCATCTAAACCTTATGCTACAGTTCAGTAGATTAATCTTGAAAGCTGAGAAGAAACAGCTGGTGTGATCCAGATAAACTGGTGTGGTGCAGTTTGGACTGGGAAACATATTCTTACCCTGGTGCTGATTCTGCAGGGTCCTGTAAAGACTCAGCTGGTGCAGTAGTCTAGGGTTAAAAAAGAAAAGCACAGAAATGGCTCTTAGCCTCCACAGACATGAGCTCAACATCTGTAAATAGAAACTGTACCTCCGAAAGGACAGTGCTGGCACCTCGAGCATCGTCTTGACAATCCGATCGCTCCCCTTGCTCACGCAAGGTTTAATCAAAAAGGATTTCACTTCAGTTGGCATGACCTGCAGTTGCATGCTTGAAAACTTCTGCTTCTCATGATGATGCAGAGAGCTTACCAATGTTTTATGGTTTGCTGACCACACTTACTCCGGCTGCAGAGAGCTGGGTTGTGCAGCTGACAAACCTGTGCAGAAGCCCCTCTACACTTACCACCACAGGAGAGGTTTATCAAATGACTGGCCATGAAAACAGAGTGAGCAGTCATACTGGCCTTCATGAACCTCAAGTTCTGCATGAGTCTCCAAGGGAGAGCTCATGTGGTAGAGGCCAAAGGATAACTAAGGCCTCCGTAGCCCTGCAGTATTTCACCAGATGCTCAAGAAAACTGACTGCAGGATATCTCCTCCAACAGGACACCACAAAGAGTCTCACAGGGAAAGATGTATGAATGCATGGTGCTGTCCTGGCACAAACCACCATGTGACACTTCAGCCTCACAGTCAGATCAAACCTATGCAAAGGATAAAAGGAAAACATATATACACACACATATGGAGACAGAGAAATTAAGAGAGACTGCACAGAAAAGTAAAGGCATACTTCAGTCTGTTGAGTCACACCTGGAGACTGGAAGAAGCAACCTTCCAACTTGCAGCAGAATGCAGTAAGTGTAAGGGTTGCAAGGTTGCCAGCCCTTTTCCACATACCACCAGAAAGGAACATTAATGCCTCAGCAATCAGCAGCTTCAGGGCAATTTCAGGTGAGGTATGGCAGCATTTTAAAATACCTCATGTATAAGAGCTATTTTTCATGTCTGTTTTGTGAACTATTCATGTCAGGTGAATGACAACAAGAAGAGGCAGGCCAGTGAAATGCTGGAGCTGGAAAAAACAAATCCACCTTCATCACTCCTGGAGGCTCCGTGACAGCAGCAAAACTGTGTCATGCCACTCTAGCCACAGGCACACAGGTGCCTGTGTGAATACAGAGCTGCTCCTGTTTCCAGGTGCTTGAACCTGCAATGTTTTAGCATACAAGGAGCCTTAATAAACACAGAGCAAGTTCTTTCCAGCAAAACAATGCAGTTCCTAACAGGGACCTACATGGAGACTCTGTTCCAAGGCTGGCCATTAAGAAAATTCCTCACTACATTTGACACAGGACCATTTGAGTTCAGCTTGGAAAAGGCACCTTCTGTAAGCCTAGGCCACCACTTGCTTTCCATTCCATGTGTTTGGATGAGGTCTCTTCCTAGCTGACTGGTGAGCTCTGCAGTACATTTCCTATAACCTGTTTTGTATGGCTTTGAGTGCCTTGTGTCTGCTCTTGTTAGTAAATCCCTCTTCCAGTCCTGTGCAAAGTGCTCAGGTGCTACATGGACTGCTTGGATTAGTGAATTTGCTTACTGGCTTGAAAGATCCTCTTCGTGTTCTTGGAGTTTATTTGCCAAAGACTATTGGTACCTTTAATTAATAGCTGATTTTGAACATAAAGATCTTGCTTTTTGCTCTTTAGTCCACCCTGCAGCAGTCTAGTTAGATGCCTGCAATACCTATGACCAGGAGAGGGAATATTAAAAAAAAGAGATCTGGGTGTTTTTAATCAAATGAAGAGGCAGTTGTGTATCCAAAGCCACATTCTGCTCTGAAAATCTCAGCTGAAATACAACCCTCCCCCACTGCCTCAAACCAAAAAAAGCCAACCAGTGCAGCATGCCATGACAAACTTGATGCTAATGGCTTTTATATGGAACACTCCTATGGGCACACAGGGTCATAAGGAATAGGGTGCATATGGACAGGACATATTCTCCTAGGCATAATGTGAAATAATGCAAGTCTTCAAATAGGAGAGGAATGATGGCTTCAGGCTTTAAAATTGGTTTTGTGTTGTCTTCTGCTGTATAGGAATTTGAGTGCTTTCCTCTCTGAGTAACTATTTAACCTCAAGGCTCTTCTCTACTACACAGAATTCTCATTTTTTTAGCTATCCCAGTTTCCACACTTGGGCAGTTTTGTTCTAAATTATGTGCAGCTACTAAAGCTCACTCCTGTATCTATTGCAAGATCTCATCAACAATTTAAGCTGTTTATTGCTGGTCTCTGATAGCCTTTTGTTTTTAAAATGCTTTGGTTATCTGGTTGTGTAACGGTTAAAATTCCCTATAACTGGCACAAATCTGCCTATTTCAGCATCTCTGAGGCTACTGTAATCCTTTGGAGTGTGTCTGTGGTTTTGATCAGTCCAGACTTAGGCACAGATTCTTTGCTACTAAAGATCCAGTGTGAAAATAAAACAATGTGTAAGCAACTTTCATGAATTCCACAGAAGTTTTCTCTTCTTGTAAAAGCTTTGATGGGGGACTGGTGAAAGGAACATTGTAACATAAACTTTGTCACACATTAGGGCCTTTAGAGTTGAACATTTGGCAACTTAGATTTGAACATTAAGTGCTAGGAGTATCTACACCTATGAGGGCCTTTATCATGATGGTCTCTGTTGTTTGCATATGCTCAGTTTCCCCAGGGTGGACACCTCTTCCTGTGTCCTTATCTTAAGAGCTACACATTTTAAATGAGTAATGTCACACTTTCAGGCACTTAAATTAGAATTGCATTTATAGCCAACAGCATTGAGGCCTTTCCTTCAGTTGAGCTGTAAACACAAAGCAGTCCATCGAGCCAGATTTCCTCAGATGTCAGTCATAAATGCATCCACCTGGTCATCACACACAAGTGCAGGAAAACTGGATACTAAACAGCAAAGGAAACTTACTGCTGAGATCCTTTGCATTGAGAGGTTGAGGGCATGCTGAGAAGTCCAGGGCCTGCACCATTCACAGCTATCACACAGAAGTCATTTGGTATCTTCCAGAAAGCTGCCCCATTGGAATCTGGTACCTAGAGACACACACCTCACAATTACACAATACATCACAATTACCCAACTCTCTAATCACTCTTAAGTCTCTTCCCAAGTGGTCAGGAATTTTATTTTATTTTATTTTATTGCTTTTTGACTGAGATAAACCAAGAACAACTATCAGCTCATAGACTGCTAGAGAACAGAATAAAATTAACCAGGTTGGAAAAGACCTTTGAGATCATCAAGTCCAACCTATCACCCAACACCACCTTATCAACTAAACCATGGCACCAAGTGCCTCATCCAGTCTCCTCTTAAAACACCTCCAGTGATGGTGACTCCACCACCTCCCTGGGCAGCCCATTCCAATGGCCAGTAACTCTTTCTGTGAAGAACTCCTTCCTAACATCCAGCCTAAACCTCCCCTGTCTCAGCTTGAGACTGTGAAATATACATTTCAGGGATTCAGGCAGCACCTTAACTAGGTCTAACCCTTTACTTCTCCCAGTGGCCTGCTCCCTTTTCAATTTTCTCTCCCTAAAGAGAAGATGGAATTTGAATGTATGTAAGGGGAAGAATGGATTGCTATCATTTGTTTATGGTCTTTAGCCTGGTTTATTCTTACATGCTGGGGGAAAACTATCTTTATGTCTTGCTCCACTGACTTCAGTGGGATTTCTTATGATGTAATAAACTCAGAGTGAGCAAGCCTTCCCCAGACTAGGGGAAGCAAGGTTAAACCTCCATTCAATTTGGAAACAAAACAACACCCACAAAACCAAACCAAACCTCAGGAATTGAATCATTTGCCTTAAAAAGTGTTTCCGTTGTTTACCATGAGTAATGTTGGTGCCTAGAGGAGGATATTTTTGGATAGCATGATTGATTGTAGATTAATTAACATCCAAGTCCAACATTTTGAATGAGACAGAGGAAAGAATCCAAGAAAGAACCAAAATATTAACAGAAAAAGAAAAGCAGAAGTCTCGTTAGTCAGATGCTGCTGCTGATAGGAACACTCCCATGTGTTACACAAGCTGTGCTAAGCAGGGATCACATGGTTGCTATCTGAGGAAGACAACAACATCAGTCACTTGTTTAATGCAGTTCTGGTCTAAGTCAAGTTTAGGTAGGGAGCAACATAAAATAAAGACGCTAGAAATTAGGCACCCAAACCCACAGGTGTGACTTTCAGAGGTGCTGATTGTTGCTCGTGGGTATCAAGCCTTTTCCTGTTGAGGGCTGAAAATCTCACTTTGAACAGCACGTGTCAAAGCGTGCACCTTGCTAGATGTGATGATGAGATGTTCCTTGATTAATCAATACTCCATTCTGCATTCAAAGTTTAGCTAAATCTCATGCTGTCTACAAAACCCAGAGGATAATCTTGGTATCACCTTGGACTGGCTCCTTGATGACTGGGCTGCAAAGATTGCTGCCCTTCTCTTTCTTCTGTGATGCAATCTTGCACTGGGGAGCCTTCATTCTGGGCTGGGGAGTTCCAAGTGATGGAACATCTACAACTTGATACTGAGACATGTCTCAGAGGACCTACATAGAAGAAAATCAAATTAGCACAGTACCATCAGAATTCATTGACCCAAAATTGTGTGTGCGTGTGTGTGTGGCACATAAACATCCACATGTACATGTGTACAGCAAGAAGCTGAGGAGGGTAACTTGTATGTCTGGGTTTACCCATGGCCATAACCTTTCTCTGAAGACTATTTCTTTGCCATCTACTTCCCTTTGTCATTTCAACTGTTGGAACATTTCAACTTTGTGCTTACTCTGCTCTTTCTGCAATGCACTGCAGAGCAGCTCGGAAATGTCTTCCTATGCGTTAGGGAAGTTTGGACAGAAATATGCATTTTAGATTAAAAAAAGCCCCAACATATATTACTCCAAGTTACTGATTTGCTTTCTGAAATGTTTCAATAGGCCAGGCTTGCTCTTTGCACTGTATCTTCTGTGGTACATTCTGGTCTTGGGGAAAGGAGAGTGCAACCCCCCTTTCATTGGGGATCTCAATCCATCAAGGAGAAAGAGAGACAAGAGGTACCCAAACTATAACTCCTAGAAGATAGCTTGGCAGTGTTTTCCAACCAAGTTAGTTCTTGGCTGACATAATTTATTTTTTGGCTGCAAAACAAATGTTTTTAAGCATTCCCTTTTAAATTATCTTCTCTCCTCCCCCACAATATTTTCCAGAGAAAGCCACTTTTCATCTCTGCTGTATCTAAGCTTATGTAACTCACACCAGAACAGTGTTAGTCAGCCCTCTCTTGTGGCTGGTCCACACCAAGGGGTTTCTGTGCCCACAAACACTTGCAGTGAGCAGGACCTGGGTATTTGTTTGATCCTGGTTATCAGCTTGAGCAAAAAGCAGTTTTGTCCTTCGAATTTGCCCCCTGAAGCACACAGGATAGTGTTCATCTGGGGACTAACATGGGGGAAAAGGACAAGAATGATGAGAAGCTGGACTGCAAAACCAGATTAAAACCACCTGGCTTACAGGTTCTCCAGCAAAACCTACTTCTATTTCCAGGGGCTCAGCAAGGCCCTCCGAGTTGATGGTATGCATTCTGAATTAGATGGCTTTCCTTTCCTTCTCCTTTTCCATAGCAAATGTGCTTTCTGCCACCCCTATTTTGATCCACAATTTTTCCTCCAGCCACCCTCCTCTCAATGATGAAGTGAGTCACCTGCTTTCCTTCATTGCCTTTGGGTGCTTTACATCTCATTTTACATTTTCTCTCTGTGTTGCAGGAACTCTGCTTTTCCCTGTGGGGGATTTGGATTGTCTGCAGTGTGAGCAGCTGACTACAGTGACATGGGAGGCTATTATTTAGAGTATCATATCCTCTCATAGTGTAAACTAGTGTAGATTAGAGCAAAACTGAACTGGTTTGAATCACTTCACTTGGTAACTCTGATCCACCTCAATTTTTTTTTAAGAGAAAGTCCAAATTACAGTGTCAGTAATCAAACACATCTACCAGTGTTTATCCTGTCATAAAGTGATTAATTGAGGACCTACCAGTGAAGCTGAGGTAAGGATTGTCAGAAGCTGAGCCACAGTGATTTTTCAGATTCAGCAAGATGGCTCCACTGTTTTCTATCACCCAGGTTTTGATTGTGATACAGTCACTGGCTTCCTCCATCACCACTTTCTTTTCTTCTGTCACTTCAACACCATCTTTGGGCACTGGCTTTGCCTTGAGAGGAACCTTGATGCTTGCTGCATGCTTAGTCTTCACAGTAACACTGTATATAGCAAGAAGCTTGAGGACAGGTTCTTCAATCACAGAAGAATCTGGAAAGAACAGAAGACATTTGAAAGCTATAAATATAGCTTGACATCTTTCCTGTGTCTGAGAGCTCCCAGAAGAGACAGACCAAAGCAGGGCCCTTCATACACTCCATGTTTTCATTATAAGAATTCTGTATTTTGTGGAAGTCCTCAGGGGCACTCAAAATCCCCAGCATGCTTTGATTCAGTTAATTAAGCTCTGTTTCCCGTACAGGGAGCTGCCTGCCCTCCTTCAGTTGTTCATCTCTGCAGAAAAAGAGGGATCTCTGGGAAACAGTAAGCTTCTCATTTCCCTAGGGCCTAGAGTTTTGATTCCAGGTAGTTTCTCAGTTTTGCAAGGCACAAGAGGAAACATCAGCCCTTTGTGCTGTTCTCCTCTAAGGGCACACTGGGATATATATCTATTTTCATGGTAAAGGTAGTAGGATCAAAGTTAGGGACTGCTTGTAAACAAAATGCTCCCTCATTTGTTACAGAGTAATATGGGGAAATGATAAGGATATCCTACACATAAGAAAGAAAACATACCAGGTTTCCTGACATACTTTGTGTTTTATTCACATGCAATGTATATGCTACAGAAGGGCGTTAAAAAGTAGCTCTGAATGCAGGAAAATCATCTCTCCCTATACCAAAACATTGCTGTGGATGGGTTTTACTGCAACACAGGTATGACCAGCACTGAGTGTTGCAGATGCAGCACCCTCACTGCAGGGTCTCTCCCCTTGCCCTGGTTCCACAGCCTCTAAGAGGCTGTTGCATGCAGCAGGCAGCCTGAGAGCCCAGGCAGCGCCATCTGCCCGCCAGGAGCTCAGTAACACACACTTAATCTGTGTGCAGCTTCAGAGAAGGTGGTGTGCTGGTTGCTCTTGACAACGATGTTTGAAGGAAAGGCTCTGCTGATTTATGAACACAAACCTCTGCTTAGTCACCTAAAATCAACCAGTACGACTGTTCAGTTTTCTCCCCTCAAGGAACAAAGCAGAGAGAAGAGGTTTTACCCATGCACATAGGTAAGCCTCTAAAATGTCCAGGTCCAGGTAGGGAGACCTGGTGGAGCACCCATTGTGCAAGTATTTGTGTACACCTAGTGAAGAGCAGTACAGAGATGGGGTGGCTACCTCCAAAAGCAACTGTTGCTCCATTCTCTGCCTCCTTGGCTCTGCATGTTCACTTCATTCCACATTCCTCTCCACTGCCGATGATGAGCTTGTTCTTGGCTCCCCGTGGAAGCAATAAACAACCCATACTGTAACAAACACCATCTCCAGCCCTGTCTCTGAACCCTCTGATCAGAGTTACCTGCTCTAAGATGACTAAGTGCTCAGGATTTGTGGCTCCTACTCTGGCAAAATGCTCTGTGATCTCTGGACAAAACAAGTTCAGCATTGGGCGCACAGAGCGATCTGCCATCTGCCTAGATGTGCCACACAGCATGCATCTAAGGGCATGCACTAGCATGAAAAGGATACATTTACTGATTACTCTGAAAATCAGAGACTGGGAAAGGGAGAAGGGTGGGTGGTGAGAAGCCAACCTTGTGGGAAAGACTGCGAGGCTACAGGCTGAGAAAGTGGCTTAGCAGGTGTGAAGGCATCTTTCACGGGAGACTGGGAGACTTTGAAGAAGTTGGGATCTCAAGCCAAAACTTAGTAAGACTGAGGCTGTATCAGACTGGGAAAGATTGGATCTGTTCTTGTCTGATTTTTCCATCTGTCCTTAGTCAAAATCCCTTTATTACTGCCAAGCCATGTCCCACAGTAGCTTTTGGAGAAAACTTTCCACCTGAGTTTTGCAGCCTTCCACTGTACTGAGGACACCATGGGTATTTCACGGATTTGCCTCCCTTAGGCCGTATTCCTTCCACTTTTGCATCATTCAGGATAACACAGAGCTTGGTAGACTCCCCAGTTAGAACATGAACATCTCACACACACCCTTCATGGCTGCAAATGTCTCTGGAAGAAATTCCAGTAGAAGGATGTGAGCAGAAAAGCTGCAGAATGATTGTCAACTGAGCACTTCAAACACCATGGAGGTATGCAGTGGCAGGAAGGCTTCCTACCCAAATGGACAGGCCTGCAGGATGAAAACAGCCCTGTAAATTGGACATCCTGGGAACAAAGGGCATTGAAGAAAGGCTGCTCCTAAGGAGTTTTTGTCCTTCTTTATTTGTGTTCATTGGAGGGAATGCAGCTACAGGAACCCAAAAGCTGAAGCAGAACAAAGCCTCTTGGCACTGCTCCAGAGGAGCTATCAAACCAGCTGGATGCTTCCTCTGCTGCCTATGTAGTATCTGTAGCTGAACCTGACCTCTGCATGGGGAAAGCTGAATCTATAACTAAGGCACTAAACTGCAATTCCAGAATGTGCAGGAGTCAGAAGCATTTCAGACATGGCTTTCCAGGGTACCTGTGCCACAGAAGTGGCTTTTGTCCCAGAGGAGTGACCAGAGAAGGCCCCTGACCCACACTGTCTCTTCAGACCATCCTGGCCATTGCCCGCAGAGGGCACTCACATACCAGAGCTACTACCCATCTCCTCCAGGAACCAGAGCTCAAACCCTGGCCACAGAATCCTCAGCTGGCTGCACAACTGGAAAGCCCTGCCAAGGGCTGTGGATGCCACCAAGAAACTGCTCCTTTTTGGCCTGTTTTGGAAAAACAACGAGAAATACATGGCCAAAATGCAACTAATGGAGTGACCTCCACCCAAGTCTGAACACCAGAATAAGGCTTGTGGGCATCATCTGACAGAAAATGCAACACTATTAGGAAGAGCCCAGCCTCAGAGAGACAGGGGTGGGCATTAGGGCAGATCAATCTTCCATGTGGGAAATACTGCCTGACCTCACAGCTGAGCTTCTTTTAGCCCCTGAAGTTTCCTTTGTACTGTCCTACCAACTGAATATTCACCTCATCCAGAACCTGTGAAGGACACACTTAGTACTATTTTATTCTCTGTTCATGCAGTCCACTTTAAAATGGTCCTAAAATGCTGCACTCTTCTTGGAAGGCACCTGGGCATAGTTCAAAGCATAGAAAGAAGTGATCTGAAATACTAAAATCCACATCAAAATTTGAAATTCTTCTCCAGCTGATGTTGAGAACTTGCAGCTAAGCTTTCCAACTTCTCTTCCTCCTCTTAACAGCCATGTGGCTTTCTGTAAAGATCACTGACTTAAGTTTACCCCATCAATAATGCTACTGCAAAATTAATTCACCAAACAAGTGTGGTATTAAATATTCACAAGCTGCATGTTGTGCTGCTGGTCCTCAGCAGACTGCAGTCAAGCATCCCATGGGTTGCTTTAAAAGAATCAGGGTAAGAATTCATTAGGGCAACCTTGATTAAAATTACAGTACACTTTACTAGGCTGGTTAAGGTGACACATGCAAGGACTTAAATGGTAGATCTACTGCCTTATGCTTCTACTGCTCTACACAGCATGCTACCAAGAGAAGGTGCAGACCGAGGGCTTATTCCATACTAATAAATAGCCTGCACATCAGTTTCCTAGTGTTACAGCAAAGCAGCACTGCTCCTCTGCAGCATTCACTGAACAACAACATAAAATCTGCCATTCCTCCTCCTCTTCCTCTCTTGAGCCATTCACACTTACCTTCCAGTCACGCTGGCATTGCTGTACTGTTTGCTAGGGTCTCTGTCTTACATCGCCTAGGATGACTGTGCCATTTCCTGAGGCACTCTGCTCAGCAGCATTAATTGTAAGCTCTGCTCTTTTCTTCATGATGTACTCAGGAGACCTCTCAGTCACTTGTTCATTCTTCATTCCCCTCCGAGTGACATCCTCAGAAGTCAGCATACACTCCAGACAGGCATTTCCCTTCTCTTTCACTTAGGTGTTCTTGAGATTGCTGATAAACTGACTTGAAACCCCTGGGAAAGGGGATGGCAAGAAAGAAATGGCACATACATGGAAGCAACTTATAAATCAAACCAGATGGCTTTGCCTTTGCAGGATATAACATGGGCTGCTATGCAGGTTTGGAACTTGCAGTGTGAAAGGGATGTTCTGATGCTCCTCTGCTTGTCCATCCGCAGTCTAATTGAGACTGCAGCTTCCATTCTTCTCAGACCAAGCCCTAGGGGTTTGTGTTTTGCTCTGTGGATTTTACAGCTTAAACCCTGCTATCTTGTGTTTGATCTGCCCACTGCCCAAAGATGCTTATCTTGCATTACTTTTGATCAATGAAGAGTGGGGTGTTCTGCACTAATCTCTAGTCTCAACACCGAGTGCTTTCCAGTCACTGGACTGCAAACCCTTAGTTTTCCCAGTGCGAGCCAATCCACCACCAGATGTGATCATTTCAGAATTATCATCCCTCTTCAGCTCTTTCCTATTGAACTCCTATGTGAAGTTTTGCACAGGAAATCTGCTAGGCAGATTTCAAACACTGCTGTCTGACTTCCAGTGGTTTCAGTTCTGTCAGGAGTTAGGGACCCAGCTGTTAAAACACTGAAAAACCCCCCACATTCAGTCTGTTATTTTTAATTCCTGATCTCCAATTTCCTACACTAAATAGCAAGATGTCAGAGAAGCAATTTTGATTTCTTTCTTGAATGGTAGCAGAAAGATCAATTCCTTCCTTCAGCTCCAGTGGAAATTAAGCTAACTACAGTTCATAATGCTCAGTAAAAGTTGCACGTATTCCTACAGAGCTGCTTACCAACAGCCACACTGCTTTTCTGTTCATCTCCTCTTAGTTCTGCTTCTCCCCACCCCCCCTCTCTTTTACTGTAGATCATTTTAAGTAGTAGGTTTCAGGCATCTGCAGATGACATCTATGAGCATACCTGGAACCATCTGGCAAGCTGAAAGACTACATCTTCCTGCATTACTTGTCAAGAGTGCTGCAGTGCCTGGCACAGGAGCACTATTTGGCTTCAGTAAGGGACCTACTACACTACCAAACAGCCTGTGCCCAAGCCCTGGTAAGAGCTTTAACAACAGCAAAGGAGTATTATACTTAAAAAATAGTACCTATGGCAAAGCTTATCTTTAAGAGATGGACCTACTGCAATAAAAGGTAAGGCAGGTGGACAGCACCACTTTTACTTTGCTGTATACAATGTGTTTGGGTTTCTTTCAAACAGCAGGCACACATCTGGCTGTTTGTAGGAGCATATGTAGATGAAAACAGATCCATTTATGCCTGGGCCCATCCACTCACTCTCAAGTCCCATATCAGCAAAGTTCAGTCCCAATAAAAATACAGCACCAAGGTGCATTTTATCATTCCCCTTTTTCCCACTAAACCTGGTCCAAATTCAGCAGTGACTCACACGTCTGCCACACTGACGTCAAGTGAAGAATTTGGCTTATTATGTGTAATAACTAGGCTTCAAACTGAAGTCTGCTATCTCATGAAAGGTGTTTTCACATGGGGTCTCTGGTAATGGTGGGTTGGTTTATGACTTGTATAATGTTAGATTTCAGTTTGAGCCAAAAAAGGCCAATGAATCATGAGTATTGCAAAGACAGAAGAAAAGAAAGTAGGTCACAGTTTGGCCCACCAACGTCCCAAATGTGACTCTCAACTGTTTGCCTGCAGATGCTGACACTGTACACAGAACCTCATGTATCTGCGAACAATGCTTACCTCTCACTCCTAGCATAACACTTTGTCAGCCATAAGAGGTGCCCAGGCCTTTCCCGTTCACATGGGTGATGCACAGCAAGTATTCTGTACAATAGGAAACTGGATGAGGCTGGAGCCAACTTCCAGAGCCCAAAAGGCTGCACTTGAAGCATGTCACATTGTCTGTTACTGCTTTCCACCACAACTTGACCTGCCCATCTCTCAGCTGTGGGAAAGAAAGAAAACAAAATGATAATCAGATAAGCTTCTGTGCTTAGGAACACAGATGCACCATGAATCAATCCATGGGCACTCTGCAGAGATTAACTTCACTCATCACATGCAGCGTGGCTACCACAGCGTATTCACTGTGGCTGCTATTAACAATTAGCACCCACGCACAAGGCAAAGCAGACCTCAAGAACAGGCTGTCACCACCACTCAATTACCTGCAATGAAGACTTGGTGCAAGTGAATGGTTAAGTTCAGTTTCAGTCATAGAAGACAGACTTGGACACATTTGACTAATTGTTTTGTAGGTAACTGAGTACTGCCTATGTACTTTTCTCAGCTCTTACTTCTGGTTTTAGGTGTCTCAGGGAGTTATAGCTCAGAGTGGTACTTCACAAAGTTGCTTTCTTGGAAAGAGAAGGAAAAGCAAAGCAGACAGGGGACTAAAGCTACTGCTCTCACACAGCCTATTTCTACCATGCCTGCCCACAGCCACAGAACTCAAAGCCTCAGGACATCTTGAGAATATGTATACTTTACCTTTTCTAGTTGCTAAGGTCCTGATCATTCCTACTAGGAGACTGGAGCTTTCAAGACCATTACTGACCTTCGGTGTCCTTCAGCTCACACAAGTCCTGCAGACTGCCGCAATCCTAGGAAGATGCCTGGGTCCCTGAGCCTGGACAAATCAGTCTGTGGGTAGTTCAAAACTTAAATAAATAGTGGCCTCTTGTGGGCTGTGTTGTTACATCCTTCAGAGAGGCTTCAGCACTTTCCCAGTCTTGGAACAACAGGATGATAAAACTTCCAGCTGAGGCTAAAAGGAGTATACTTCTATGATTAATTGTGAAACCATTTCAAAATGTTGATCAAACTATTGAACAATTTAGCAGTCTTGTTTTTCATGTTAGGAACAAAATGCATGGGTCCAGGTTAAACAATGAACAAATCCTACTTTGGTGTTTAAGTCACTCCCCAGTGCTCCTTGCACACCTCGGTGAAACAACCAGGCTTCGGCTTTGTTTGGTTTCTTTTGTTACAGAGACAGAAGTTTTCACCATTTCCAAGTCCAGCCAGTTGATTCAGTCACTCAAACAGGGGCCAGACTCTTAAGAAAACCAGTCCACAGCTTCAGAATTCAGAGGTCCTTATTTAATCAGTTCTCTTCTACTCATTTAAGGAGTCTGAGAGTCTGTCACCCCTCTTCATACAGAGAAGGATTTCATTCACAATGAGCAAGGTTCTTCTCAAGAAGAGAAGGGATTACACATCTCAGGCTGTGTATTTCTCTCTCTTTTACTTTACTAGTGTTCAGAGCAGCAGTGTTGAAATAGTGTGGGTACAAGAGGCCACTTTATGTGTGTACAGGTCTATCCATTCTGAAGGACACAAACTACATAGCTTGCTTGCAACGTAGGCTGAACCAGAAACAATGAACTGCTTCTTTGAACTGACTGCATTTGATTTCTGTTTGGAACAGACAGCTATTATCTACTCTGTATTTGTGTTAAATTTGAACAAAAAGGAAGTCTAGGGTAGGGGACACCTGAATTATACACTGCAAAACACATGAACTTAGGAGATCTAAGAACATCAAAATCTAACCAACTTCCAGGGGCTGAGAGGAATTCTAGGGGTAAACTCTGGAAAAAAGCAATGGCAAAGCCCAACCCCTCATCCTTTCCTCAGGAACATACCACCTTTCCTGATGATTTGAAGATGATTTCTGCTAGTCTAGGGGAGAAAGAAAAGGATAAGAAAATGTTACAAAAATGAATTAAAAAATTACCCAGAGGTTGAAACACTGCCAATTCTTCCAGTGAACAACATATACCATAGACAGCAAAACAACCCCAACAAACCACATGCCACAGTTCACGGGCTAAAGAAGGGTTCCAGTAAAAAAAGCCCTGTGCTCCCATCTCTGCTGTTCTTACTAACAGAGATGCATTTATCAAACCAGGAATGTGTGGAAATAGGATTGGTCATGCTGTAAAGTGGATAAGGTATTACTTATTGCTTGCCTAACAAATCTGTCAACCAACCAACCTTCACTTACCTCTACAATATTCTAATTCAGGAACAAGAGCCCAATGCAGATAGGGAGAAACCTGGTATCTGGGCACGTTTCCCCCAACAAAAACAAAACACTGCCAACCCAATCCAATTCCTCCCACCTACCCAAACTGACTCAAAAACTAGGCAGTCTCTTTCCATGTTCATTTCACAGTGCTCATGAATCCTCCCTCCTGCTTCTGTTCCTACACCAGCTACTGTGGCACACTGAGTGGGCATGTGAGTACGCACACACATGCACACACACTGCTGTGGGGGAAAACCGCTGCATAAGAATGAGAAGATCCTTAGGTTTGGATCCATAAGCCTGGCCCCAATGCCATGCATAGAGGAAAAGTTACTCTGAATGATCTCTTCGTTACCCTGACCTTTGTGATGCTTCAGTGTTTGCTCTCCATATTCGTCACAACGCCCAGAAGACTAAAGATACAGTGGATGCAGTGGTTTTCCTTGAGACAAAAAGAGTCAAAGCTAATTTAGAAGAGGAAGTTTCTGTTGTGCCTTACTAGTCTTGACTTACTTCCTGACACTCTTCCTTGTGTCCACGTCAGAGGCAAACAGGCTAAACATGTCAAGGAGAAAGAGCAAAAGGATCTATGAAGGATGTTTTCCCCCTGATCCCCAGAGAAAACCGTTGCCTTAGCCTTTGAGAGGAAAGTAGCCACTTAGCAGCTACTGTCTAGCAAGACAGGCTTTCTCCAAGGGAAGAGATGATCCCAGGAAAACACTGCCTATCAACATATTTGATTAAAACTAATGCAATAGTTATCTAACTGTGTTTTAAGCCTAAGAAGCAATAAGCAGATAAGAGATGAAGAAGCAACAGAGAACACAGAGGTTGATTATTGTGGTCCAACAGAAAGAAAGGAACCACAACACCTGAGTCCTTTGCCAGACTCTTTAAGCTTTATCTTCTTAAATGCTCTGAGCCAGACTGCCAGCTCTGGTGCCAACATGGCTTTTAATTTTGAGTAAGTAATTTAGCCTTTCTTTGCATTCAGTTTTGCTACCAACTGACTAAACCTGACACTGCTGCCTGCTGGAGATTACATGGCAGATAGGCTTGGGCAGGTCTTCTGCACCAAAGTTAATTGTAGCCCCCTCTGTGACTTTCACATCATGCCACGAGAATGTGGCATCTGTTGTATCCAGGTGCTAGAGCCTGATCTGTACCAGTACTCTTAGAAAAATGGACTCTGTTCCTAGTGTATAACAGAAGGAATTCTCCTCTTTGTGAATATGTGAAATGTGCTTTGAGACACTACATCTCAATGCTTGTGTTGTATACAGCATGTGGTTCTTTGCCTGCCTGTCCCCTACACACAAAGCTGCAAATGCTGATTTCATTCACGTATTTCTTCTGTGCTTTTGAATGTAGCAATCATTTTTGTTGCAGGACTCTTGAGCTGCCCAAGCTGACAGTCACTCTCACATATTTGATGCAAATATGCATCTACAGCAAGGTTATCACCCAGTGTATCTCACCCAAAGGTGGAAGCTTTCTCCCTAGCAAATATATAAAGCATGTTTCATGTAAAAAAACCAGAGCCACAGTTATGATTATCAAATTGTAAATTTACCATTTCCCTTTGTTTAAAATAGTTTCCAGGGAAAGACTGCATCAAAAATAACAATGCCAGTCCACTTCTAAAACCTGCCAACTCACCAATAGACAGATCTGCACTGTCTAAGGCCACCTGGGTGGAAGCTGCATGGTTCCTCTACCGCAGAGACAGCAGGGAGCGACAGGAACCCAGGTCCTGTTTAGTGATCTCTTCAGTCTGAGGTCCTTTAGCAACTGCAAATTCACAGGTTAAGCAGACTAACTGTAGAGAAAGCAATCAGAATTGTTAGCAAGCAACTCTTGAAAGTTTTGCAAGTATGTGTGACATTCTACTGTACACAAGTGCTAGGTAGTTGATGTTTCAGAATAATTACACCAAGTAATCTTTACCATCATCCTTAAGAGTCAGACACATGGGGACAGATCTTATCCTCAAGTGCAATCTTTGTTTTTGCATAACTTTGTATCTTGCCATTAGTCTGTTACTCTGACAGAAACAAACAAGGTAACACTGCTTTAGTTGTGATGGCCAAGGACCAAATGACCAGCACGGACAAGTGGGGCACTGAACTAGGCTCAGTCCTGTTCACCAAGTGTGAACCATCTTGTGAAACAGAAGACATCACAGTTGGTTCTAAATAAAACAAATCTCAAGTTTGTTACGTGCTAACTCACCCAGAGAGAGAAAAATCAGTCCTCTGGCAAACAACTGTGTTGCAGGTACTAAGCTGCAGTCTCTGGAAGAAACAGGCCTGGGCAATGTGCTAGGCATTGTGTTTTAATAGAGAAAAGAGTCTCCAGGAAGAAGAGAAGGCTAGTAAGACAGAGCTTAGTTCCTATTGTCAGCTCAGTTTCAAATCTGCTGATTACTGAAGCTGCAGCTCTACTAATCAAAAGTGCCTCTGCATGGCCAGAGCTCATTTCTGCTAATCCTAAGCACTTCTTAAGACTACCTCAGATCAGAACAGCTGATACAAGGTCCTTCAGACCTCAAATTCTATCTTTTTTTTTTTTTTTTTTTTAAAGAGAGAGAAAAAAATACATTAATTATTGTAAGGCCAAAGAGTAAATAGGAGGATTAGCTCCAAATCTGTTAGACACAATAATGTTTCAAGAGGGATTTGAATATTTGGAGCCTGACCAAGTGGCATGCTCTTACCTGGTGTGAGATGGCAATAGCTTCTACAACGAGGCTGACATTTGCTTTGTACCAGTGCATTGATACAAAACAGTCTGATCAATGACCACTCTCCCAGGGTATTCCATAGATGCAGAACAGGAGTGGACAGGAGGTTAGAGGTCCTTCATCAGTACAAATCATTCGCTTCTCAAATCAGTGAAGCATTGTCAACTAATACCTGCTGAGGTGTGCAAGGACCTCAAAGTCAGTGTCTTACAGCCCTTTATATCTTGTTTGTCATAAAACAAATCTCCTCTACCAAGTCTCCTTCTACAGGAGGCAACTTACACATTGAACTTTGCTCCTATATGCACATTTCCACTCATCGTCATGAAATACCCTTTAGCAGATGCACAGGAAGCTGATGACAGAACAAGAAATTTTATTCACTGAGTCAGTTTTGACACTGAAGGGCACTGAACAGCTGAAAACATTTATAAGGAGATCCACTTAAAATGTTTTTCAGAACATCAGTGGTGCCTTTGTTACTTCTAAGGAGTGCTTAGATGGAATAGCGTTACCCCTTCGAAAGAGCCAGTAGCAGTGGGGAGAACACAGCTAGCAAGGTTTACATAAAACTAACAGTCATGTTATGCTCAAAAGCTTAAGTTTATTGCTCTATTTAATGACTACCACCAGTATTTTTAAAAAGAATGCCAGTTCTTCCTGCCAGCTTCTCACTGAAGGAAATATTTTAAATACAGCAATAAAATCAAGTGGTTCAAAGATAACACGTTTTGCCACACGTTCATGCAAACCCTGCTGACAGGAATTTTACAGGTTCATGGATACAGAATAAACACAAAGGATGTGTACTGAAATACTGGGAAACTTTCCCCACAGTGATGAATTTGTAGGCATAACATTTCAGGCCCTACCCTGCACCTACTGACGTCAATGGCAAAACCTCAGTGGGAGCAGGATCAGCCCTTATTGTTCTGAGAGCTGCTTTACCTTCTCCTGATTAGGAAGTGCAGTCAATTCTCAGAATCTCCTGCACCAATAAAAGCAGTGGGTTTGGGTTATTGTTACAAATAAAGAGAAGCAAAAATATTTTTAGTAGATCATTACAGCTTCTATTCACAAAACACTTATCTTTCATGTCAAGAGTCCTGTGTACCTCCATTTTTCTCTGCTCAATAAAGCACTTAAACATGTGCTTACCTCTAAGCATTAAGCACAAACTAGCCTTCACAGCCTGATTGAGGTCTACAAAGAAAAGCATGGGCAGCAGCCTGTATTATCAAAAAGGAAACTGGACTAGTGATTAGAATGGGATAATGACTGTCTAAATTGGGGATGAGGGCAAATTTACCAAGAAGCAGCCAAGGTGTTCAGATTAAGTGTTTTTTTTTTTTAGAGCTACCTACAGGATTTGTGTTAATTTTAATAATCACTGTGCACCCTCAAAGCTTTGAGACAAGTTTAAATTCACAGAGCAAGTTATTTTCTGATTAAATCTTTTAACGAACATGGATTCAACCCACAAAATTCCTCACCTGATTCAGAGGAATTTCAGAGGAGATTGTATTCAGATTGTGGCCTGACTGCGTAAGAACAGAAACCAGGCAAATATCAAATCTGGTTGCAGGCTGAGGTGCCAGAACACTGACAAAGAAAAGCTAAAGTATGAACAAATTTCTGTTCAGATTACCTTGCAGGTTGGAGTAGATGATCTCCTAAGGTCCCTCCCAATCTAAGCCATTCTATGCTTCTGCTATAGCTCAGATCCACCAAGCTGTCATGATACCTGGGGTACACTGCTGGTAAGAACTGGGAGGCAAGAATTCGACTCACACGACTGAAGTATTTCCCCTCCCCCCTTGGTTCTGGCAACACTGGTGGTGGACTGCTGTAGGAAAAAAGTCAACAAGCAACCATGATGTGTGAAACATCATTTCAATGAGGATCTACTTGAGTCTTTCAACGCAGAGGCTCAGAAGGTTTACTCTATACACAGTATCCGGTAATTTCATCGGTAAAAACAATCAGAAAGAGGCAAAAAGTTACTTTCAAGCTTAGTCAACGTACGGCACATTACAGCATGACAAGTCAAAAAGTTTCACACTGTATTTTGGATAATATCAGCAATGAGCTGTTAAAAATAGCAAACTGAAGACAGTGGATTGTAGTAGTGGTGGTTTTTTTTTTCCCCCTCCTTTTTTCTTGCTTTTGTACCAAATGAAGCTACTATTCTTATTTACAGTATAAATAAGCTGTTGTTTTTTTGGTGAAGATTACGTCCTGTCACGTATGTTTAAGACAAGGTGTACCTTAGCTCTTAAATGTCAATGCAAACAAGAGCATAAAAGCAATATCAAAGTAAAATAGTATCTTTTTCTTTCCAGCTAAGACAGCCAGGTTACCGTGTGTCTCTTATCAGATCTGAAATATGTCTGAATGCAGTCAAAAGTTCTCTTGGTTTTAGCCTTTAGGGATATCATGAACACTTATTCTTCTGCTGCTTTAGAAAGCTGTTTTCCATACAAGCTCATGACATGATGGACAAATTGATACTGTTCACAAGTCTGGATCATTCCTCCCCTGAAAAGGAAAGAAAAAAGGGGAGGGAAACAGCAGCCTTATTACGTGCAAACATATGAGGAAAGGGCACAGCTAACACAAAATTTGTGTTGCACACAAAAGATCTATGCCAAAGCTTCCTGAAATGGGTGAGAAGTGCCCACTGATAGCAACCAGCTCACAGCTTGACCTCCAGCTCTACTTTGAAAGTCTTTGCTAACAAAGAAACAGAAGGTAGCCAGAACTGGAGTCAGCTTTACCTTGATTTTTCTTGACAGAGGCCCTCATCCAGTAAGGCAACACCATCATCATGTACACTCAGATTAGCAGAGCACCTGTATTTCAAGCACCATTTCAAACACCTTGGAATGTCACCCTAAAGCTCCACATGGCTAGATGGAAGTAGGGGGAATAAAGAGGTGAGGTAGTGCATCCCAGACTTCACAGCTGCTCTAGGGACAGAGTTCAGGACTACAGAGGGCTGGGCCAGCCCAGACACATGATGCAGCACACAACCTTCCCATTCTGGAGAAGGAGTTCTTTCCTCTGTGCCATCCCATGCTGTGCATTTGGCAAGTTCACCAGGAAACTAGAGGATGGGCAGCAGAGTTTGGGAAAAGACAATAGAACTTGAACACCACACAAGTCAGATTTGTTGACTTGAACTGACTGCCATGCACACCTTGATCACTCAAAGCCTCCCAGTACAGAAATATCTGTTTTGTTTCAGCTTCTGCTGTTCTCCTTAAAACTGCAAACGTGAAAGGGAATACAAACAGCAGCAGAGGCAGTTTGCTTTCCCATGTATCCACACTGCCTATTTCTGCAAGTAGCTTGGTAATCAACACACAAATACTGCAGCAGGAGACAGCAAGAAACAAAAAGAGCAAGGATAAAGTTGTCCGTTTTAAGCAGATTTTAACAGCATTTAAGATTCCACTAAGAGTGCCTCATCAACAGTGATACAATCTGTTGATAAGCCATTAACATCATCATCAAACCCCACGGCTCAAATTCACAGAAGGTGAATGCAGGTGAATTCAGCTCCTAGGAATGCAGCAGAACTGAAAAGGGAACCCACAGATGGCCAGAGCCAACCAGACCATCTCCCTCTGAGGAGGAGCATGCGTACTGAACTCCCTCAGAAACCTTCACCAGAGGAAATGAATGACAAGTTGTGTCCTCCAAGCCAGACAGACAGCAGATTGCTAGCACTGTCCTTGGAGACCGCCCTCTTCAGTTGGGTCCAGCGTGACGATTCTGGGTCACACAGCAATCATACCAGTAAGGGGTAGATGAATGATCAAGACAACCTCCTTCTTCTGCCTCTTGCTGTTCTTTTGTTAAGCAGCTGCTCAAAATAACACTTCATAATGAGCAGGGAAGGGCAGGGACCCATGCTCCAACCTCACATCAATAAGCAAAGGTGGGAAACACACACTGTGTTCTAAAGAAACTATTTCCTAGCTGAGTAGAGCTCCTCCCTTTCTGCTCTACTTAATACCAGCTCACAGTTGATCTCTTTGAGTCCCTCTGTGCTGCACGCAGCACTGAAACGTATTTCTGTCACTCCATAACACACAAGGAACGTTAGTCATATCTGACAATTGCTCCCCATCAGCTCCATTAACAGTGAGGTTGCACCCTGAAGTTGTAGCAACAGAAGCACTGTTGCTGGCCATCGTGTTTCAGACCACAGGAAATTATTTGCCTTTTCATCTGGATCCCTGCTATGTGGTGGCTTCCTCCCCTTCCCACACATATGCACACTATGACATGTGCTTGCTGTCCAGGCTCTGGCACAGAACAGAGAACGGATGTTTTCCCCCCAATTTGCCACAAAAACCTTACAAATCTGAGTTGCACTGTGGGAAAGGACAGCAAACATCGCAGCACTGTGGGAAGGATGCACGAATGATTGCTTCCTCTCTTTAGTCATAGTAGGTTATTTTAGGACCAACTGTTGGCCACCAGTGAAAAACTCAGGGCACAGAATCTTTCCAAGTGATCTGTGAGGCAATGAAGAGAAAAAAACCATTCATTCCCTTCAACCTCACAGCAACCTCAAAGGTGCTTCTCAGAGCTAACGTAAACCTCTCTACTGCTGCGAAGCAGCGAGGTGCATTCCTTTATGTGTCTGCTCTGGCCTGCATCCAAGCCTCTTTTCCTATGTCCTTGGTGACTCCTTCCCTCCCACCTACCCTATTTTCTCTAGCCAGTAATCACCAAACAAGAGGAGACAGCAGGAGTCTTCCTTCCTACAGCTGCCTCTTTGGGGATTTAGTGAAAGTGACAGTGCGTGGCAGCATGACTTCCAAGAGGCTACAAGTCCCATGTCTGAGTCCTTGAAGGAACCATGCTCTTCCGTAGCAAGGATGGGGACTTGACTGCTTTCTATCTTGAGTACTTTCTTACAGGACATGAAAACAGCTTTTTCCTATCCCATCCCGCTTCTAAGAGGTACGTGGTAGCTAAGAGTTCCCTGCAGGTCTTCCTTTCCCTCCACTGCATCCTTTAAATGCAATCCTCCTGTTTCAGCCTCTGCAAATGACTGCCAGTTCCCTCCTCCGTGCACAGCTAGTATTTTTAACTGGCCTTCTCTATCAAGCACGTTAGAAAGCAAGCGACTTCAACCTTCATTTGTATGGCTATTTTCCTGTGTAACATTAGTCACGGAGATAGGATATTTCAGACCCATCCAGTTATTTCAGTGGGCCATGGATAATCAACAGTCACTACTCACATTCTGGTTTTATTTTATCAAAAAAACCCTTTCCTTATCTGGCCTGAAATCCACTGAAATAGCCAAACCCTCGAGCCCCTGCAGCTCCCTGTCTATCAGAGCCCCAGCAGGGCAGCAAGCATTTCATTTTCTGCCTCCCACTGAGCATAATTTCTCCTCTGAAATAAAAGTTCAGCGTGGGGTTGAGGTTCTTTTTTTTTTTCCCCTCTCCTTCTCAGAAAAATCTTTGGTATGTTTTTCGTGACATCTCTTCCCCCGACTACATTTATCATTACCATTAGAGAGAGCACTGAGACATGTTTTGATGGCACTTGGAAACAGCAGGAGAGGAAAAATAACATCTCTGGTGCAAAATTCAAGTCTATTTACTTCATAATCAAACTCAAGGTGGTGTGTTAAGAAACGCTTAACTGGAAACCATTGAATTTCTGGAGATTTTCATAAGTCCTTTCATATGTCTGCAAACACTCCAGCCTGTACATGCTCTCCCCCTCCCTGCAGTGTCCCAAGCAGCCATGCCCTCCCAACAGTGCTCACAGCTCCAAGTAAGCAAGGCCATTTTGTTTTTACTCCTCTTGGGACCAAAGTGGTGGTCTGTGGCTCTGAACTCAAGTACAGCAGACCTTTGAGCCTTTGCTTCAGTATGAACATGGGGCCAACTCCTCGAAAGCTCAGCCCTTGCTGCAGCAAAGCCTGCAGCGATGAAGATCTTGATGCCAGCTGTGAATCCAGCTCAGTTCTAGGGCTGTTCATTAAAGGTTTACTGCTCATAAAATAGCAAAGATTACAAGTCAGAATCGTGTAGAACAGGACAACTTCTTCTGAGGAACGTTCTGTCTTCACCTCCATTTACCCTCCTCCCCTCTTTCCATTTGGTAATCCTTCCCTTTATGCAAGGAGAAGCATTTTTGTCTTTTCTGGAAAGGAAGCAGGCTTTCTTACCTGTCTAACCGTAACTGGCAGGCTGTTCGCAGTATGTCCACTATGCCCTCGCTCTTCAGCTGTTTGCAGCAGACACTAGTTGCAATAAAGCAGCCAGTCCTCCCGATGCCTGCACTGAGGGAGGGAAAAGCAGAGAGGCAGTGAAGATGTTAGAATGGCTTTGGAACTTCCTTGTTAAATGTGAGCCATTAAACCAGCAATCAAACCCCATTATCCCTTTACTTCCTCCAACCTCCGCCAGGAGGGTGCTCGAGAATATAAAGCACTAACTAGGAAAAGACACCAGCTTCAATGGTACGTCACAATTAAGTGCAAGCCACTCACAGCAAAAGGGTGAACATTGCACATAGGGTGCTAAAAATGGACTGTTAGGTACTATTTGACTGAGTATGCCATTGAACCTGTCATTGAACCACTTAAGCAGTTAAACAGTATTTTACTTAGACTTGGTTTGAGCGCAAGCCTTGCTTTGAAGGCAACCTTTCCTTTGAGATTCTTAATCCTACAAGCTTCTTTGAAAGCTATTTTCATTCACAGGTACAATAAAAAAAAAAAGCCCCAAGCCCTCCTTGCTTCAATAATTAGAGCTAAGAGCAGTATGGAAAGTGTGATGCCATTTTCTGATCAGATCTACAGGCTAGTAATGCTCAGAACTCCCTCTTAGAGGAATTTCTTTGTCTTTCCCTGAACACCTTTGTATCTGATACAATCCTTAATGACCAGAACTGATTTGATTCTCAAAGGCACAGTGCTATTGAAGCTGTGAATTCCTCTTATCACCTAATAAAAACCTAGCAGCAAAAGCTGACAGCTCTTCTCACGCGTTAAATAATTAAGTGTGCATACTCAGGAATAATTACTTGACACAACTGCAAGAAACCTGCTTCCATTTACATTACAACAACACCGGCAACAAACGTACCAGCAACAATGGAGTTCAGTTCGCTACTGCTCACGAAGTCCTAATCCTGTTTGACTGCATAGACAGGGAAACACCTACATTGGAATCATTCTTACCTTGTATTACAGAAGGATCAAGGCAATTTAATGGAAGTTTGGGGGGATGGTTTTACTCCCTAAGAACTCATCTCGGTCTTCAGATAATTGTTGTAGAGGCACCTACCCGACTTTAATCTTTTCTCCCTGAAATTCTCTGTACCTCATGTCCCGACTGCTTGCTTTACTACTAGTCTGTTCATCAAGACTTCAAGCATTTCAGGGTCTCAGAGGACTCTTTGCTGCATATAGATGTACACATCAATGGTTAACAAAAACCCAGGAAAACACAGAAGCCCCTTTGCCTTCCAGTTGATGCCATAACCAAACGGGCCACAGTACACAGCTCTTGTATGCTGTCTCCTACCCACAGTTGTGCAAAGGGAGGGAACAACACTCATTTTTTCAATCAAGCACACAGCACTGAAACAGCACTTGTCCCAGGACAGGTATCTTAGTGGCTGAGACAGTCATAATCCCTCCAAAACTGCCTAAGAGGGGTGCGTTACCCACAGGACCTTAGCAGGACTGATCACCTGCCTTAAACGTGAAGCTGCTCATAAGAATAGCTTCATGATTAAGTTTCTATTTTTTTTTTTTCTTAAAGGTCCATTATATTACATCACTGAAGGCCAAAAGGACAGTGATTATGTTCTACTGAAGATCTCCCACAAAGGTCAAAAGAGCTACAGTACTCAGCATGACACAGGCCTTGGCTAACAGCATGCTGCATATACCACTCTCAAACAGAGACAACCTATTAAATTCCTTCTTAAGATAAAGTGACTGCAACTCAGAACAATCTGAAAGGGCTTTGGTCTACAGTCAGCACATAAAATACTTAATATTCCTATTGTCATGCCTCTAAGTAGTTAGTTAAATAAAAATGCCCCATTCCACCCCTATTTATTACTGTGTCATGGGGATGACACCATACAGGAGGACAAAAACAAGTATGCAAGAGTGACATGGTGACCAGAATCTTTACCTGCAGAAAATACCATAATATTTCAAGGAGCTCTTAGAGTGACAGATTTCCAAGGGCAAAGGGAACCTTCCTAAAAGCCATTTCTTATTTTACTATGAAGTCTCCCCAGTTTGTTAAAATCTGTTTTACAACACAGGCAGCAAAACTGGACAGAAGGCATCACCACCTTCTGGCACTGCAAGTGCTGTTTGTATGCAAAAACTGGACAAAATGATTGACTAGCCATAGCTGCCTTAGGTTGATGACTGGACTGGATGATTTTGGAGGTCTTTTCCAACCCAATCAATTCTATTCTATTACACAAATCTTTTACAAGTGATTACTCTGTACTAGCTTATAGGTGTCTTTGACAACACCAGGCTACCAAGAGTCTCTTTAAAAGACACCCCCACTGCACGATAGCTCCTCGTTTGCTATGGCTTTCAGGTATCAGACTTCTGCCAGTTCCTAGAAAATGTCATGCAAAACTAAGTACAATTCCTTACAAAAATCCCAAAGATCAAATTGGCAAAATGTATTTTACTGAAATTATGGAAGATTACCCTGGCAAGATTACTGCAGCTCTTAGCAGGCTTTCTGCTATTTACCTGGAATAATTGTTTGGAGAAGTGACTTGTAGTTTTGAAGTAATCACATTTAATCTCTCTAAATGCCAGCAAAACAAGACTTGCTTTGAGACCTCTGGAACTTCTCTAGTTTTCTAAGAACCTGCATTTAGCTATACTAAACTTCATCCAGCATAGCTGATGTAATAATAGTGAGCAGTCGTTGCTTAACACGCTCCCTAGCTAGCAGTGCAAGACTTGCACCTCGTTATGTCTACAAGTGCTAAGTACATCATCCTAATTCTTTCTGAAGACAGAGAGGAGTATCTATCTCCATCTACTTTTTTCTGCCATGTGATTGATAATTACAATTTTCCTTCATCAGGTTTGAAACCACTGTAAAGATTTTGCCTCTTCCATGTAAGAAATGCTCATCTTTGCCAGAGGCTTTTCATAAGTGTTTCAGTTTTACACTCTATTGCATGCATTCCCTGTCTCTTGATAACTACTTGCTGCAATCAGCTTTGCCACTGTTTCATTTGTTTTAAATATTACACTTAAACTATTGTCTTTGGCATAATGAAGAGTTTTTGCCAAAGCCAAAGAAGGAATCTACAAAGCAGGGGGGGTTGAGGCTTAAAGTTCATCATTCTCCTTTTTTTTCTTGCATGTGTCTTCCTACTCAACTACACACACAGCATGTCAACCTTTGGTAACCTGGCCCTTTTGAGACCATTAAAGGTTTGTGTTACTGGCAAGACAAATGAAATGAGACTTCTCACAAGTAACTGAGCCACCAGCAGCTCAGCCTGGCTCTGGTTGAATGCCTAGCAATAGAAAATTACTGTCATTACACTTTAGAAATTCCAAGTACATTTCCGAAGCAGTTAGGCAAGATCTTCCAAGAGACTGATTGGCCAGCATGACAGTATCTGCACTATGCTACTTCATACCAAGAAGCCCTTAGAAGTCAGATACCATGTTTATTTACCTGCAGTGAACAATCACTGGAGCATTCTTCTCTTCTGCGCTCTGCATGGCCTCTTCCACTTCCAGTACTAGCTGTAACAGAGGAGGGGCTTGATCTGGTGTCTTCTGGTCTGGCCAAGATGTATACCAGTAGTGTTTCAGGTTTCTGACTTCTTCTCCTTTCTGCAATCCAGTGAAAACAAACACCATGAAGTTTAAAACAAGTTCTGGTTGTAACTTGGTATTGAAACCTGTCCTTCCTTTTAAGGATGAGTCTCCTTTTCTGGAGACTTTCAAGACCCATCTGGATGCATTCCTGTGCGACCTGTGGCTAGATTCTGTGGTCCTGCTCTGGCAGAGGGGTTAGACTTAATGATCTTTGGACATCCCTTCCAACCCCTAACATCCTGTGATGACCAAATGACAAGCCACACAAGAGAGAAATCTGCATTTCAAATATCATTTCAGTAAACTGCCTTAAAAAACCCAACAATTCCTCACTTTGCCCTCCCCACCCAAGTATTCTGCTCTTGTAGTGCCAAGAGCTGTGTGCAAAACACTCCAGGCAGTCTGTTCCCTCTTGACAGATTCATTCAGCAAAGCCAGAGTTGTGCTTGTGACATAATTGCTTTCATAATGTATTTGACAGACAGAGAGCCCGGAGCCATATCTCTCTCTTTGATAGCTAGAGAGATAGATGAAGGAGAGAGATGGGAGATTATTTTTCTATCTCCTCTGACAGACAGACTCATATCAGTTTCCTGTCAGTTCTCCTCTTCTCTTAGACATGGTAACAAATTCAGAGACACTACAGAAGGTGGGAATTGTATCTAGCTGCAGTCCAGGGCTTTTTGAGGGACAAAAATCCCAATTCTCCGCCTCAGCATGGCTACGAATAGAACAAATGTGCCATTTACCTTTTCTGAGTGCCAAGTAGCACTGTGTGCTGCTGATTTTCTGTGTTCAAAGTGACATCCTTCTGCCTCGTTTCTAAAGGTGCCAAATAGTAACATGGAGCTCAGGGAAATGGCCTTACCCTTTCAGCCATAACATAAGCCAGCTGGTATTGGCTAAGCACATGTCTTCAGAAGGCCTGGGAACAGAAGTGTTAGCTTCCACAACCTTCCCTTAAACACATGGCTGGCTGAGTTTAAGAGGGGAGGTAAAAAAGAACAAATTTGACTCTTTATAAAGAACTAGGTGCAAAAACCTAGAAATAGTTTCTGTCATCTATACTCTTAAGTGCCTGTGACTGTCAGTCACTGGATGTTAAAAGTGCTCTGTGGTTGTGACACCTTCCATCCTTCTTTTCGATTGAGAAATCTTATGCACAGCTTCATGGTGAACTAGACTGGGGAAGTGATCTGATTCAATCTTTTCTCTTTGTTGTGCTGGATTAATTTCCATATGGATATCTCACTTTCCCCTTTTGGCTTACCACACATGCACAAAAACACCTGTGCAGGCACATGTGGGATGGCACAAGTGTAGGAACATGAGAACTGGACAAAGGGAGACAGGGCTCCATTGAGCTACTGTCCCAGCTTATAGAGGGTTTAAAGTGTAACACAGCCATATGAACCTTAAGGGTACATCTACATCAGCTTAGAAAAGGAGAGTCTTTTTGTAGCACAAAGACTGACCTTAGGTTATTTACTCTAGTGAAAAGATGTTCAGGTTAAAAGAGCAGAACTAGTTGTCATGAACATTACTTGATCAACACTGCTCTGAAACATGAATACACACAGTTGCTTTTGAATGTGTTGACTATGTGTGGGCCACAGAAGTTATGAACACTGGATTCCCAAGTGGGTTGTGAAAAATTATAATAAAAATGTTGTCAATAATACTGAGAGAAATGCAGAAGATAAAAGTCATCTGAAGAAAAACATGAATCACCACATAAAGTCACTCATTTGACAGAAACCAGCCAGAGTGCTAACAGTGAACTCTGGATGTCTTTAGTTCTGCCTATGATGTTAACAGCTTTAAATTTCTGCTTAAGAGCCCTGGCTTTGTGGTTCTGGACACTTCTGCTTTGACTTTAATGAAATATTTTCTACTGGTGCTTCCTTGAGACTGGGAAGACTTGGTAACACCTAGGAGAAGGCAAGCTTTAATTGACGGTTTAAAGTAGCATCGTGTAGGCTGCAGCTAAGGCTGAGATCATCAGTGGCTAGAGGTAAACAAGCCTTGTGTATTATTCTTGCTGCTGCACTGTGTTGTTTGGGATAAGTTGTATTCAAGACCTCTGCAAAATACTTTAAAATATTCTTTTACATCCCACTTGTCAGGGAGTGTGATTTTCTTCCTTGCTGCCTTTGCCAAAAGCATGAGTGACAGACTTTCCACACTCAATCCAGACATGGGATTTCATATGCTGGCATTCTGCCTATTAGCATATGGCTGAAGAGACTTGAAACTGGTTGGATAAAAAGAGAGGTTTTGCAGCTTGGAAAGCCATTGTGTTGTTATACTGAGGTCAGGGGTGGATCTGGTAGATGCATGAAGTCAATGTAAATAGACTGTTCTTATTGAAACATGTGGCTTGAGATTCTATGACCTAGCAATGAAAACAGTTGTAAAATAGGACTCTGGTACTTTAGGCTATGTAGCAGCTAAGCACTTCATAAATTAAACCTCTCTTTAAGCTGTCTAGTCACAGGATGACAGAATGGTCACTGGTATGTGAAACTATATATACAAGAAGTTGGAAAGATACTAATATTTAGAAATATAATCATGGAGAATGCTGTGGTGAAAAGGTTCTTAATGGGCATCAACAGTTCTAGTGGTTTTGACTCCAAGAACAATCCCTTAAAGCCTTGTCAAAGTCTATTCAGCCACCTGAAGAACAAATTAGTATGGTATCTGTTAAAAGGGTCTCAGCCATGGTGAACAGAAGTGGTGCTACCACACCACTGACAAGTAACAGGCAGATCAGTAGTCCCACTGTTGACAGAAACTGCAAACAGGCAAGCAAAATTAAAACACCTCTTGCTCAGCTCTCAGCTCCCCCACATCTTGTTAGCAGCACAAGTCATCGTAGGCATAAAGAGCTGGTGGGTATCCAGCAGTCTGACAGCATCCTAATAATGATCATAAAAAGACAAGAAGCATGATCTAAATATTTCCCAGGGGTCTCCCCATACCACAAAATATGCACAATGCCAGGCAGGTAAAAGTTCTCTGTTATTACTAACACCCCTTAGGGCCATGGCCCGAACAATAAGCAAGCCTTTGAATTCTACAGAACATCATTATAGAGTTTAGCAGGATACTCCACCAGCACTGTGTGTAGCAGGACTTGCAAAGGCTGGTACGAATCTATGGGGTCACTCTAACTGACCAGTGAACAGAGAGGACACAGGCACAGAATGAGTCAATGGTTTCTTCCACCAAGTGAACCTCATCCTACCACAACTGGCTGGCAGCTTTCAGACTGTACTTGTGCAGTCTGAAATTCTGACTGCTTCTTTTACTGTAGTCTTTGTAGGTTAGTGAACTGAGCAAAGCTATGACCACTTTATTAATGAAAAGTGGCTTCTACACAACCCTTCATAAACATTTCAATTAAGGGTTTGGACAGGGAAACTACTGTAAGCACACTGGAATGATTTACCTTTAGGGTGATGAGCCTTAAACGGTAATCGTCTGCTTGTATGACTTGGTTCACTGTGATTTCTATTCCTTCGTAGGTGACCTGTTCCTCTGGCCAATACTCTGTGCATTTCTGTGTGCAATACAAAACAAATCTACTTCAGCTTTCAGATATCAAGGGAGCTTCATTTTTACTGCTCTGAAACTGGCACATGCATAGATGAATACGAATAAACTTTGTTTCTATAATAAGTACCAGTTTTCCCTTTCTAAACAGGGACCCCATTTCAGGTGATTTTTGCTGCATTCCTAACAGCCTGATTGCGTGATTAAAAATGCACAAATCAAGTAATGACTAAGCAGTGCTTAAATACACTGATCCTTATTTGTCTTTATGCAACTGATGTGCATTTTGAAGGTTCATTAGAAAGGCCTGGGGCAATGTGCCGGTGTTTTCAAATGAATCCTTTTCTTAAGCTAAGAATGATTAGCACAGCAGACACTAGTTCCCAACATTTCTGTGGTGTGCACACACTGATATGGAAACACAAAATACCTCTTTTCTATTTTTCATAAAGGGTCAATGCTTTCTGAATACAAGATGATAATTTACATAAGCTTTTGTACAGAAGAGCACGACTTGGGAGGGTTTGGGAATTAGATTATGTACCAAACCCCACTCTAAATGGACACTGAGAATATGGCAAAGCTAAGGAACTGGAAGGAAGCAACAGGTGTGAGAGCTATTAGACTCCTACATTTGATTTTGCCAAAACCCAATCAGAGATGCAGCCAGCCCAACCTGACAATCCAAGAAGCAGAAACCACAGCCCATTTGCAAATTTACACTGTGGTCCTCATCCACTCAAGATGAGTAGGTGAGAATTTTCAAGCACTTCTACCCTGAAAGAAGGACTGAAAGAGACAGTGCTTTTTGTAAGCAGTTTCTCTGTAATCAATATGCAAAGGAGGAGAGACACTTCAGCATAGTGCTTGAACTGCTTCACGGACAAGGAATGACATAAACAAGGTAGGGTTTGCACAGAAAGCACCCTTGTGACAAGGGAAGAAGAAATCTTGTTACTACTGGAGAATGAGCATCTGCTTTTGGACAAACTCAGTTAAAAATGCTTTGCAAGCTTCCTCTTCTATATAGCTGCACATGATCTTGATGGAGGCAAGCTAAGTTATTTTGCTCTCCCTCACCAAAAAAAAAAACTCCACTTCAGGAGGAAAGCTAAACAGGAAAGTACCTTGCAAAGTTACTGAGTCAAAATTTGTGTGTGGGAGAATCAGTGCTGCTCCATCTGCATAGTGCATCAGTGAATAACCCACTGGGAGTGGGGCCCACTGTGTCTCTGGAAAATTATTTATGCAGATTGCGTTGTTCCTTCCTCTGCTCCTGAACTGCAGAATCCATTGTAAAAATTGTCAAGAGCCCTTGCAGCTATCAATAGCACAGACGTTGCTCTGCTTGAAGGAGTGGAGTAAGATTGCCCACTCATTTCTGTGGGCTGTCTGTCAGTTCAGATTAGATGTGACAGAGGGCTGAGATAACAGAGCTTTTAATACTTGCATTAGCAAAGGCAACGCACTGAGGAGGAACACCAAGCCCTGTTACTAGCATCATTGCTGAACAAAGGCTTTGGTTCTGAATCTATGCACTTCTGAGTTCTGTTATTCATATATTAATATATGTGTTATGGAAGAAAAGGAATGAATATAGAAGACATTTACATGACAGGACTTACCCTATATTTATGGCTCAGATTCCTGACACCATTTAATTTTTGACACAAAAGGTAACAGAAGAGACTCAGCCGCTCTGCTATGATACATAGGCTGTGTCAAGCTCCAATTACATAGTGCACCAGCACTGCAGTGCACTGCTTCCCAAGACTGATACAATGGGTGAAATAATTGGTCAGTGTTGATAAGAGGAAATTCAGATATAAAGGTTATTTTACATTCCTGCTATATATGATCTTGTTATGAAAACTACAGTGGAAGAACTTAGCAACCAGATATGTAATTTGGGACCAGCATTTGCTCTGCTCTCAATGTCAACTCTCAATGTCCTTAAATGATTCTGGTACACTATGCCATAACTTTTTAACATTTTATTTGCCATAAACCAGAGACTCTGATCAATGAGCAAGTTATTACTTCAGTGTTGCCTCGCAGAAAGAGGCAGATATTAGTTTAAAAAGTTAGTGCAAACAAAACTTTTAGATCAGCAACATCCTGGATTTTCCATCAGCAGTGCCTTGGCAGTGTGTGCCCAGTCAGCTGCCTGTGATAGCTGTTGCAGCTTAAGAAACACCACTTGGAACGCTTCACTACACCTTGCTGCCAGGGGTAAGGTGGGATGTAGAGCCCAGCACGTGTTCAGACCACTTTCTTGCATCTTACTGCCAATAAAGGCAGGTGTAAACTCAACTACCTGTTTGTGAACTGAAGCCCAGGCACACAGTTCTTGCAACACTGCTATGGGGTAAAGATTCCAGCAGGTTTGTAATGGACAACTGGAGGACAGCAGTATTTTAAACTGCAAACAAAAAATCATGTCAGGTAGATTAACAGAAACACCATGACAGTTTACTTTCTGGAAGCAGGTGGTGAACAGAATATTTCACCATCTTAATTTCAGTATTTCAAAAGCATCTCCTAGATGAATTCAGGAAAAGGTTCTCCATATCCAAGTCAGCTCTAGTTGTTAATTATTGTAACTAGCATCTTTTACCAGCCAGGAACAGCCTCAGTGAAATGTGGATATAGAGAGTGAATTACAATAAATACAAGATCGAGCAACTCTGTCAATTAAAGATATTCAGCCTTTGTAGTTACAGGATGCTATTGGGTTTGATTCCTTAGAGAGAACTCAAAAGAGTGTCTGCAAACAGAGCTGGATTTGGAAAGGTTTCAGGTCACCCAGGAAAAGAAAGATGGCAAAACCAGCTAAGTCAGACAACCAAACAAGACTGAACTGAAGTGAAAGAGAAGCCCTCAAGTTCTCTGAGCCTGAAGAATTTAATGTTGCCTCGATTGTTCAGGCTACTGAAATACTGTTCTCTGGCTTAGCATCTATGCTGAAAATATCTGCTGGAGAAGAAATAAAAACACAGACTATGGGTAACATCTTTACCTCATTCATCTCTTCTATATTGGTAATCATGACAATGATGGGGGAACGCTCCTGCCACACCATCCTCCAGAAATCACTGACGGTATTGACTATCGGTCCCTGAGTAGCAATATAAACCTTTTCCTCTCCTCCGTAGCCCTGCCAACAGAACAAGAAGAAATCAATTTTAACAGGGATGGCCACCACAGCCTTGAAGGCTCAGTCTTTAAAACAGATCGCTACCACTGGTTGGAATGGTGCATCAGTTCCTCTGTCTCTCTCCTGCACATGTGTACACGGAGCAAAGGCACCATATAGACTCACATTGTAACATCAGCAATGAGTCTTCAACAGTCTTGAGGTGATGCTGGCTAGGTCAAGAGCCTTATTCAGGCTTGTGACCCAGTGCCCTGGTCAGACCAGCTGACAAGCAGTTTGCATCAGGAAGTGCAGAAGTGTCTTTTTGCCTGGTCTGAACCTGTACATTTGCACTTCCGGATCTGGTTTTCAGTTCATGTGAGCAGGAGAGAAGATGCCTTTAAAAGCCAGTGGGTGCTGCAATTCTGTTTACATGAACAGTGGCTGATAGAGGCTGGACAGATACATTGGGCTGCTGAGCTCTCACCCTGATGTAGTTAGCATTGATGTAAGAGCTGAGGGGGTCATCCTGATCAGCTGAGGTAAGGCACACTCTGCTGTGAGGATCTAAAAAGTGTAAAGAGATAAGTAATAGCTTATCAGTTGCTCAGAGGACAGAGAGACACAAGATTAATTTTTACAGTGACACATTTATATGTATTCATGACAATCACAACAGATGTGAGTGGCCTTAGAGAGTTCCCATGTTTAAATGTTACCATAAAAAACCAGGAAAGGATGATTTGGGTAATTTGGCTTTTCCTGATAGTTTTACCTATTCTCTGAAGCCTGCTTAGTCTTTCCAGTTGCAGAGTCAGCGTCCCAGAGTGCCTCTGGAAAAGCAGTTTTCTGCTCCAGGAAACTATTTCTTAATTTGTTTAGGTCAATAGACTCATTCTGTCTTGCAAGACATTAGAATATTGTTTGTGAAATGACAGCAAACAGCTTTTCTCCCAAACCGTTGCACGCAGGCACGACAATAACTCTTTTGCTACTTTGGCAAGGAACTGAACTCCAGGATGTGCTATTGATGATTACAGTGGTTAAAGAGAAATTAAAGAACAACTCTGAACTCTGCAGAAGTGTCTTGAACACTTGAGAATCTCTCTACTTAGGGCTATTCATGAAGCATTATTTAATAACATGACAAAGTATGACATTATTCTACCTGAGAAGTTAGTCCAGTTCCCACTGGAGCCAGTGGGAGCTGTTCCACTGTTTTTTATGCCAGCTGACACAGGCCCACGTTCACCCACTTTTCACCAGTACTACACAGTTTGTTACCACTGACAAGAAACATCCCCCTGATAGAAGCCCTAGTGAACAGCAAGTTCACCACAGGTGACTTCTTAATTAAAATAAAATATTAGAAATCCAGCCTGCTTAGAAGCCAGAGCAAAATTTCAGAAATGCAAAACTGGGGTGACACTGGGTACAGCACAAAGGACTAAGCAGACAGTCATTTCTACAGTAGCAAAGGCTCAGCATCAAACCCTATCCTCAGAATGGATTCATGTGACAGTGTAATCACAAGGCACAAAGCAAAAGCTATTGACAAAGCTACTGTATTGTAGCACAGAAGTACTACGGTCAGTGAGTTGCTAATGTACTTCCCTCTTGCTCAGCTTTGACTCACATCTCTAGTGCTGGGGAGATGGTGAGACAAGAGCTTAAGTCTGGTTTTTAATCAGTAACTCTGGTAGCCTGCAACATGGCACACCATTAAGAAGGTGACACTAGTTATGTCAGATGTTTACTCAAATGTCACTGGACTGGGGAGCTAACCCCCTTGCATGAAGTCCCTTTACCTGCGTTTTATGCAGTCATCCCTGCAGTCTGCTTAATTTAGAGCAACAATTACATGTTCTCTTGCACTAAAAATAGCACTAACACTGTTGTCCAGCTGATGGGGGGTCTTCAGGGAGAAATAAACCAGAGCTGATGAATTCTATCAACATGTGCCACAGACTTTTTAGCACTGGATTATTTCAGTATTCTTCAGCTGTGCTAGAATTTGGGTTATTTCTCACTGTGGAGTTTTTTTATTGCCATAGCCACAAACATTAAAAATCATTCAGAATATGCTTTCAAATTCTAATAGTTGGCTGTTGATGCAGTATTTACATTTGTTAAGGTGGTTTGTTAGGGAACAGCTTCAACCTTGTGCTGCTTAAGAGAGGCCTATGAATGCAGTGTTGATGCAAGAACGTGTTGTGTTGCAGAAAGAGTAGCTGAAGCTGAATCACATCTCTTAGAAATATGTAAACAGGAATAACTCCTCTTAAAAAACCCACAACATAACAAGACTTTAACATAGAAGTTTTTACTATGCATTTCAAATTTCAGAGTGGCTTTTGAGCAGAACCAAATCCTACTCTAAAGGAAAACTTCTTCCATGAGGAACAAAGGCCAGATTTAAGATGACAACACAGCTTTTAAAAAGCAGTAGTAGTCTGTTTCACTAACAAACCAAATGATATGCTAACTCCCCCCCCAGCCTCTTTGATGACCATTTTGTATAGATACTATATCTGACACTTTAGAGAAACTTGATGAACTAGACTGGAATGTTCTGTGTAATTTAAAGTGGTATAAAAGTAATAAGGCTAGTTAGAAATTGAAAAAGTCTGTCTAGACATCACCCCTGTGAAAAGGCTTCACTAAAATTGTTACACAACATGCACAGTAAGTTCTTATCACTCTGGAATGCTGTACCAAGAACATAATTGTCTACCTATTCAATAAGTGCCTCCAAACAGCTTAGCACAAAGTTATAGTTTTCCAGGAAATGCCATAGGCTATCCCCAGAAGAGGGCTGTCTGCAAACCAATTCACAGCTATGAAATCATCAAATCAACCTCCTTAGCTTGGTATTTTACCCAAAACACCCTTCTGCCATCAAAAAAAGCTAAATTCTAAGCCATTTTACTACCAAAGGCAAAATTTGAGAATCTGCAAAAACCCAATTCACTGCAAAAGCAATGTGCATGAGATTAATTACACACTAGTATCATGTCTCTTAGTACAATCAACTCTAGGGCTGCAAGTAACTGATCAGTATATTGAGTGACTGCTTACCTTTTAATGGTAGCTGCCCAGATTGCTCCTGGAGAATCAGCTGCTAAGGGAATGTTAGTTACTTTTTAAATTCAGAATCTGGGTTTGATTCTAGTTTGGTAATCAAGCATTTGCTGTTCCCTCTGATAATCAGTTGTCTCAGTTTGCTGTACTGCAATTGTTCAGTAGTTCCTGCCACGACTGCTTTCTGCAGCTAGAACTCGGAGGAATGCTAGACACTCGAAGCAGCAGAGGGTCAAATCCTGAAAAGCCCTGAAATCTCCCTCGTCTTGCCTTCAGTTTCCTCTCCCACTTTGTGCATGGATAGTATACTGGGATACTCAGCTCTAAAGAACAAAGGGGATGTTTAGCTCTCTTTGCTAGCACCAAGCTTTTTGAAATGGGAGACAGCTGGATAACAAAGTGAAGCATCAGCCCTCTTCCCTCCGGACGCCATCGTTTGGTCTGAGCCAGGAACAAAGCTGTACAGAGGTCACTAGTTTTGGAATTCATTCAGAAAAAAAATACCCAGATCACAATGAGCTTGGGACAAGCTTGTTAACCCTTGGAGACATGATAGGGTAGAAACTGTTTATCTGGAACTATTTGCAGTCCAGGTTCCCTGACTGAAATGACAGGTAGAGCTGAGGACATGGCTGACTTTTCTGCACTTATCTTTGCTAACCTGACACTGAACCTTTTGGGCCTTCCAAACAGACCTACTGGTTAGTAGCAATGGCATCTTCCAACAGTGGCTTAGAGAAAAAAAGAGGCATGAATCTAACTGTATCATTTTCAAAGTGACTTTAAGAAAGACAGAGGGGAGACTGCTGACGCTTCTAAAAACCTGTACCAAAATGTTTCTCAAGTCTTACTCCTGGCAACAAACAAAAATTGGGTAGCAAAAAGATTTTGATCTTCTGCATCACCTTAATGCCATCAGGACAATTTTGACTCTTCTCAGTTTACATCTGAGGCATAATTCTCAGAAAAACATGGGTCAGGAAAATAACATTGCTAGAATTTAGTCTTTCTAAAGGAGTTTGACCAAAGAGACCCCTAAGTAACATCTCAATAAGCACCACCAAGTTCTCGTGTAGAATTTTTAGGCAGCACCCAATGTTGCAACTCTAATGACTTAAACCCCTAAGTGCTGCTGTGAATTTGAGGCTCCTCATGCTCTGTACCTCTTCTGAAATTTGGTTTACATTTTGAAATCATGTTGCTGCTTCATATATACAGCCTTGGGAAAATACATTGTGGTGACAGCTCACTTCATGCATTTTGAAAGCCCTTCAGCACGTGAGCCTCGGTGGCTTAAAAAGCAGAGACTTACTTGGGAGAATTGTTTTGTAGCGATTCTTACGTACTAAGCCTGGAATATCATATTCCTTGGGATCAACAAAGTTCATGGGAATTTCCTGTTTAAAAACAAACAAACAAACAAAACCAGAACAAAACAAAACCACAAAACACAGTAGGTAGCGTTATTAGATTCACAAAAGGGATAAAAACCCCAAACCCATTACGTCCTACCTGTGAAGGAGGCAAAGTGATGAAGTCAACTGAGACATATGGTACAGTACTTCTAGCAATTTATCACTGAAATATGATTGATGTTTCCTTTTACTGTCATTGGCTTTCTTTTCTGAAATCCTTTATACCAAAAAGCTCATAGTGACTAATTCATTGAGGAACACACGCAGTGGCATTATGTTGACTCCTCATATTATTAGAGCTGAATTGCAAGTGTAGGCACAGAACTAAGTAAAAGGTGGTACGTAAGATACTCTGCTCCAAAAGCAATGGACCTCAGACACCATCCTTTCTGACTCACACTACTTCTTCCTCTGAGGGTGGAAGGCAATAATTTGCTAGTGACACTCACCAGCAAGAAATGATGACACACTTTCTGGCAGGTTGGTGTACTGACCTAACTCTGCAGAGCTGGGGGAGCATCACACTTTGCTCACCACACTTCGAAGCTCCATGGGTGAGGACAGTGAAGGGGTATTTAGGGATTACTTGCTTGCTACATGGCTGACCCAAAGAACACACAAAGATGGAAGAGCTTCTTATTCTTCACTACTAAATTGCTCTGAGTTAGTGGACAACACCAGGCAGGAACAAACAGGAGCCTCCAACCAACGGGCGTCAGTAGGCCTGTGATGAAATGGGATGTATTAACCAGACTCAGCAGAGAAAGGGCTCATGAGAACTTGGGAGTGGAGCTGGTCATCCCAGATGCTGCACACTGGATTTGAGACACCAATACTGGATATATGGTAAAAGGAGTCAGGGTTGCATAGACAAGCCTCACTCTGGGAAGAAATTGAGATGAGCAGAGGAGCTATGGACTGTGTTGTGTTCTACAGCTTTAGAAGACTATCTGCATTCTGTCCTGTATACAGCACTGAGCACACTGTTGGGCTTAACCAGAGAAAATTCAAGATGAGATCACCTTTGGAGGTCCCTTCCAACCCAAACCATTCTATGATAAAAACATTCTGTTGAAGTGATTTCCTATCCATTTGGGGAACTGTATGGGAACAAAACCTGCATGATTTCCCCAATTGTTACTTGGTATTTAGTCAACCAAAACTCTTGAGTCAAGCTTCATGGTCTGATTCATTGGGAGTTAGTCATTCACTGCTCAAGCAAATTCTTCAAGTCAACAGAACTTCTGCCTGACAAAAAACTCCAAATCTTGTAAGACTTTCAGGACTTAGCCCTGCAGGTGACATCCCCTCTGACTTTTCTTCCAAAATGAAACACAGCTGCTTGCTTCACTATGGGTCTGCACTTTGAAAACCAACTAGGTTAGACAGACTGAAAATAGATGATGCAGAGCTACCTGGTGATAACTGTTTCATAAAAAACCCAGCCTAGATCCTTAATTTGTAATTAGAGAAATGACCCTTTGATTATGCAGCATTTTCATCTATGCTTTTTCATTAAAGACTGAAAATGGCTTGGGATAATTTGGCTGATGAATGATTTTCTGAACACCAGGAAAACTAATTCACAAATCTCTCTGAGAAATGCAGCCTATTTTTACACCCTAATTCTAACATTAGTTTCATTGCTACTTAGAAACCCAGTACTCAGCTTCTTGCTTCATGTGTGTGGAAGTGAAGAATTCTTTATCCCAAAGCAACAGTGGATACAGTAAACTAAGGAAACACTTAAGAACTGTAAAAGCAACTGCCAGAGCAGCTTGCCACTAGCAAAGAGGTTTTGAGCAGAAAAAAATCCCAGTAAGACATACTTTCTATGGCTCCTGCTGAGTGATGTAGCTATCTTGTGCTTTGGTTGACTGGAGAAAATTGAGGTTTGGAAAGTAGTTCCATGCCAAGCATTCAACAGCAAAGAGCATACACTTGGACTAATTTCATCCCTAGGGCAACTCCAGACATTTCATGAAGTTATGCCTATGGCAAGCTTGGCTTTTCTTCTGTACTCCAGAGTGAAAGACTTTGCTTTTTTAGTTAAAAAGTAGCACGCCTAAGGAAAGAACCTTGTGAAAACAAAGCTCTTTGCTGCCAGAACCACCTCTTCTGCTTTTAAGTGGCATCACTGGAAACTTTCAGACATGATTTGGGAACCACATTAAATGCTTCACTGATAGAGGTAGACTTTGCATGCACTAAGGATGTAAAATAAAATGTATGAAATAATACCAAGGTTCATAGAAGGGAAACAGCACCCCATGTTTCTGATGTTCCTAGAAAGAGAGGTCAGATACTCACAAAGAACTCAGCCTGGAGTATGAAAGGATCCAGTGCTTTCTTGTGCAGTTCCTCTTCAGTGAGAATGTTTGATGCTGTCTGGAGGTATTCTCGGGCTGACTGTTCCCGTGGTGACATGACATAGCCAAAACCTTGCTCAGAACAGCCTGGGGTACACATATCAAGTGTGAGGGAAACATTTGAGCCTCTCCTGCAAAACAGAGCAATTGAGGTTTGCTTGCAACAGAAGAGACTGTTGGCAACAGACACAATCCCAGCGACAGAAGTTTTAAAGCATTTCTGAGCCTCAGTCAGTCTCACATATCACAAATAGATCTGATGGGTTTTTGTCTAAGTATTTTTAACAAAATAATAAACTCACACAAGATGTGAGTACACAACTAGGTGAATTGTTCTATGAATCCATCAAGTAAACAATTTTAAATGACTGTTGGCTGGCAAAATCTAGCTAGAAGGTGTTAGCAGGAGCTGGTGAAATCCACATAAACGTGCAGGCCTGACCAGCTCATAGAGAAGAAGAGAAGTTAGAGAAGCTCATAGAAGTTGTTACTTGGATCACAGCCCTTTTCTGGATTCAGGAGTTTTTCCCAGAAGAATGTGCAGCCAGCCTCCTGCTATGATTCACAGTCATGGGGAAATGATTTTGGATGAAACATGGCCAGTAGTGGTAGACAACGAATCTCTAGTGACACCTTTCCTACTCTCCTGTGTGCGGTGACACAGCTACCACATTCCTGCCCAGAAACAGTTGGATTTGATAGCAAATGCTCTTGGTTCTACTAAGGTAGAAGAGGTTACATAGATAAAGATAGTAATAGTTCATCAGATGAGGAAATGAGATTGCTTATTCTTCAGAGTAAGATTCAGTGCCATTCGAATTTAGCTAGTGACTACTAATCACATGGGTGGCTAAAGAGCGAGAAGGAAGTAAAATGAAGCAGCAAAATGGATGCAAAAGAGGGTAGAGAACTCAACACTACATCAAACTACAGAAGAGTGACCAGTGCTTGATGTAAATTAAATGTCAGAGCACAGCTCAAATCTGAAATAATATTTGGCTTCTCGAGCACACACATACATTGCAAATAAGTTCATTTTACATCTTCAGTGTACATGTTCTACTGAGTGTGAGAACTTGAAGCAACTGCATTTCTTTTCCCAGCCCTACATCTTTGACAGTTCTTTTTAGTTGTAACTCATTAGTTGAACCAATTGTTGATACTCCCTAATTCTCTTGAAACAGGGAGCATTTTCCCTGTAGGCTAGTGGTCACTTGATAAGAAAAGTCAGCATTTCAAAACCAAGAGAGACAGCATGAACCCAGGGATAGTGAAAAGCACAAACAACTGATGCGTTTCAAGACCAATCTTGCCCATGATGAAAAGCAACAGCAAAACTCACTGACAGCAGCAGGTTCAGGGACAAGCCCCAGAGGTTACTGTAATCTCACATTTAAAGTAGAACATAACAATAAAAGGTAGGATATTTTAGGACAAATGCTGTAACCAAGAATAAAGGGAGGAAAAACATTGCACAGAGTGCAAATCAAAAGCCTCTTCTGTAACATTTCCTTTTATTGTGTCGTGTGGAGGTTTGGCAATTTGGCATCACACTTTCTAAGTTCTGCCCTTTGATTCAGGTTTTAGACACAAGAATTACCAAGGGCTAGCATTCCAATTGAGCTTGAAAACATAGAAGTAAAAAGAGGTGGTAATTTGCTATGGTGAGCCCTTTGGTAACCTCATTCTTATTTACCACCTTTGCAGACCTCTTCATAGGATCTTTGTTCTATTTAGCTAAGACAAAACAAAGAACATAAACCAGGAAAAGGTCTTCCTTTTATCTTAAACCACTGTTTCCCAGCTGTGAATCTGAGAAGCTGTTGTCCTGATGGTTAAAGCAGTGAACACAGCTCATCCAAAGTTTCATTACTGGGTTAATTTCAAAGGAATGAATTCAGTTTAGGACTAACCCATTTCTGAGAGAAATACTGCAGATTAACACTTGTCCTATGGTTTGCTTTTGGAGAAAGGACTAATCCTGCAGCATGAGTGACAGGGGAAAAAAGGTTATGATTCACCTATTTTTGGAGGTAAAAGCTTTCACTACCCTATAGTGGATTACATACAATGAAATTGCCTTCTTGAGAATGGGGAGGGACTAATCAAAAACAAATGGGTATTTCAAAAGAAAGAAATTATGCTTTTGAGTGACACTTGTTGACAACTATCTAGAAACCGCAGGGTTTTGGCTAACATTACGAGCGGACCAAAACCGAGACAGGAAATAAAGCAGGTGCTTGGCTTTAAACCACATTTTAAAGTGATATTCATGAAGGCAAAAAAATCTTCTTGCTAGGCACAGAACTCCTCAGTCCCCCAAACCTGGGACCAGACTTTCCCCCGTTAGGCACATCTGCCCTACCTTTCTTGCAAGCCCACAGATTTAACCGTCAGAGTCGCCGGGTCTGTCTCCGCCGCCTTAATGTCCATTACGCAGTCAAAAACCGGAGTCTCCGGCACGGGATCCAAATCTAGGAAGTCATCCTCAGTTTTATCCTCTGTCCACTCTGAGTATGTGAACGAGGGCTGTCGGCTCACAGACTGGCGCCTGTCCTCTTGCAGTGGAAAGGGGGGGTCTGGAGGGGCTCTGAGAAGATGCCAAAACTGGAGGAAACAAACATTTTAAACAAGCTTTCTGCTGCTTGCAGCTCTTGCACACAGCCTAGAGGATGGGTCTCCAGGGCAGCATCCCAGCCCACTACAACGTGTTAGAATTAGAGAGTACTGAAGGGGACAGGAACGTTCCATGCTGGAGCAGCTTTGTGGTGCACATTACAAGGATTCACATCTACCCATTCAAACCTGCTTTCAGCCACAGAGGTTTCCACAGAGCTGGCAAGGCTTAACGCAGGGAAACACTGGAAAAGGAATGTGCTTGTGACCATCATATGCAAGCCAATGTGATATCACTGTCCTTTTGTTCAGTTTCTTACCCTTCCCTAGGCTTGCTTACAAAACAAAACCAATCTACTGCATTATTCCACAATCACAACTCTCCTCACTTACAAAGGGTTTCCAACTAAAATTTAGATATACATAGGTTGAGAAAGGAAAATACATTTTCCTGAACTGCACACCTTTGGTAATCTAGCACTCTACCCTGAATTCATGGATAAATCAATCATCTTTAAAAGGAGGCCTTGATTTGATGTAATTGCTTTTGAGGCTCAGAATGCCTATACAATTTTTTGGCAAAGACTGCTTTATAAACTAATTATCTGATTTAAACATGGTATAGACATGAAATAATAAACCTTGACGTTCTAGGACATAAATGTAATACTAAAGTTCATAATATCAATTAACAAAGTTTGAACTAGCATGAATCGAAAATACTACAGCATCAAATTGGTTTGCATGGATGCTGCGGCAGACTAGATGACTGGGAGGTTTTATCAGTGGACTTCTTCATCCTCCACATGGGCCTCAGTTCCAAATTTCAAGACCATTCCTGAATTCCAGGATTTGGAACCCTAGGCCAACTTCATCCATATTGCACTGAACTAGGAGCAGTACCACTAAGGCTAAATGTTATACAGACTACACTGCACTGTCAGGAGCCCTTTTGAGACTAAGGCCAACAGGTCTTATTTTCCCCATGTAAATCCTCTTCTGTCCTTTTCTTAAGTGGCCTCCAAAGAGCAATTTAGTTTGGAAAACAGGCTATTAAAAAAGGTCAAATTTCTCTTCCTAAAGCAAATTAGCTTGTACAGGACTTTAAACAACAATTTTCTTGTGCCTGTGTATCTTCATGTACTCTCATTTCCCTGAGCCTAAAGAATGAAAAGAAATGAAGCATGTTTTAATTTCTGTTCATAGTCAGCTTTAGCAAATGTTATTCTCACAAAGCAGCAGTGTTCATGTGACAGTTGCTTCAAACAATTTTCCTCCCCAGTTTATCAAACTACACAGCAATTACAAAAGCAAACACAGGAACCTGATTATGAGACTTCAGTTTCACACAAACTTAAGGCCAAGTCTGAACTAAGCCTGTCCTGCATGCTTGGCCTACTGGATGACAAGCAAGAAGCTTGAAGGTCTGATTCTATTTTCATTGCCCAAGATGACTTCTGGAGCTTGGCATTCCCACAGTACATGCCATGGTTCTTTCACACACTGCAAGAGTGCAATAGCTGAGCTGCTCACAGAGTACTGCTCAGTAATTCTGTCCTGCTGGAGAGTGCTGCTGTTACTGAAATCAACACTTGTGCTGAGGGCCAAGTGTAAGGTCTGAGTACCAATTACATCTTACAATTGTAGAGCTGGTATGGTGACATGGGACCCCTTTTACTAGTGATTAACACGAAGTCCAAAGGAACAAAAAATTCACCCCAGAAATAAAGCAGTTTTTCTTTAGGTTGAAAGCTGTGTGTGGTAAATAAGGAGCTGCCCAAGACACTGGAAGAAATTAAGTTATACTTCAAAGTGGTGGGGTTAAACTAAATCATGGAAAAATTAGTCAGCTCTGAAAACCTGTTCAGGAGGTCTAGACAGCTCAGTGTTGGCTCTTGGCAGCTTCCTGGGTCTTAACACACCATTATATCAGACAGAGAATAGACAGCATCGCTAATGCAAACCTCAAGCACTCTATCCAGCCTTTTATCTTCACTGGCATTGCTAAGTTCCCAATCAACTCTGGTACCTGGGTATTCTCAGAAAAGCGCTTCAGACTTTAGCTGAGGTCTGCTCTATGTGTATTACAGTCACAGATATCCCAATACAAGAATAAGCTGGAATGGGTCAGCAACAAAATGTTTCCAGCTACCAAGAAACAGGGTGGAGATGCAGAAAACTCACACTCCTGATATTCCAGTTTCCAGCTCTACATGTTTTGCTACAAAATGAGCTGGAATTCAAAGTTCAGCACAATTCCCAAATGTCTCATTTCCATTCTTTACTACGTGCACTTACAAAATCACCAGATGCTGATTTTGTTGAAGACAAAATTTATTTGGATAAGAAACAGCCACATAAAAAAAAAAAACCAGCAGAAAATTGCACAAAGCCAGCTAACTTCCTTGCCTGCATCAGTGATCCCAGTAATGGAGGCACCAGTGCCAAATGCTTTGCCGTGTGAGTAGATGTTCAGAGTACATTCGCCTGACTCAAACCAGAAGATGTTGCCATTGTGCTGCCTTTGAGTGAACTTAACCATGGTATAGAACACCACACACCTCCTCCACACTCTTATCAGGGAGTTGAGGCCATCAAAGGAGTTATGCCCCTCTGCTTGGCACTGATGCAGCTGCCCTTTGAATATCCTGTGCAGTTCTAGGCCCTTCAGTTTAAAACAGATGTGGACAAACTGGAGTGGGCCAAGTAGAGTACTATGAAGGATGTCAGGGGTCTGGGGCACTTTGGAAAAGGTGAAGGGAATTGGGCATGTTCAGTCTGGAGAAGAAGAGGCTGGGGTGATCTAACAGCAGCCCACAACTACTTGAAGGACAGCTAGCTCACAGAGATGATGCAGCCAGACTCTTCTTAGTCATGGCTTGGACATTCAGCTTTGGAAATTCAGATGAGACATTAGGACAAAAATCATCCCCCAGGAGTGTCATGATGTCATGGCACAGGTACCAGAGAGATAATAATAATACCAGAGATATAATCTCCTTCCCTGGGGATTATTAAAACCTCTGTAGAAAAAGGCACAGCTGACCTTTCTGAGTGCTGGCAGGATGTTAGACCAGTATTCTCTGAAGGTCCCTTCCCACCAAGACTCTTGAGGTTCTCTGATATATCTCATTATACTGTGCAACACCCAAACAGTAGATACATAGTACAGCTTCAGCTTCTTGAGCTACCTGAATGCACACTGCTGCAAGGACAGGAGAGGATGTTCTACCTGCATATTCAGTAACTCCATCCCTACTCTTAACAGGAATACAGTGGTATACAGGGCCAGTTTCAATCAATAACTCTCTAAAATGAAAGAGGTCTCCATCTACCACACAATTTGGTGCAATGCACTCCTGCTCCCAAACAGCTGACAGCTAGCTACATTAATTGTAATCATGTCACTGATCTTTTGCTGCAGCTGGGGTCTTGGCCTACATCTACAAGGGCATTACATTCATATGTACACTGGTGCTCTGCAATAGCTCTGCCACTTAAATCAATGGATGTTCTGCAGGCAATTCACAAAGCAGCAGTATTAAATGGTACTGTTACCAGACCACATCCCCTCTATTTCAGTGAAAATAGTTTCCATCTGCAGATCTGAAAATTAGAACCCATCAGTGTGCTCCCCAACTCATCAAGAAAATTGAGTAAGGATAAATGTAGTCATGGTCCTTTACCTCATGCAACCAGATATAGAACTAGCCCCAAATATGTTACTTTACAATCAAATTAGGCATAACAATCAAGAACTTTGGATAAATTAAATATCTTAATGAAACTCATTGAAAAAGGGGATGAATATAGTTTGCACACTGTTGTAACTTACCAGAGATCCTACAAATAACAGTCCTAGAGAGGCTAAAGACAGCAGGATGTACGATACCACAATGCTCCCAATCCTAGTCAGCTCCTGTCAAACAACAGAATTGACAACTAAATAAAGCATTCAGAGGCACAGCATAGCCTCTTGGCAAAATGTGGGTGCATTCTTGGATTGCCCATGCAGCTTTAGTCAGGCCACACTCTTGTCTGTGGAAAAGCTGCCACCACCAGCAGGAAAAAACACTAGATTTTGGAGAAGACCAAAATGTAAACTCTCTCTAAGCTCTAGCATCTCAGAAGGTCCAAACCCCAGATTTCACTGTTAAGGTAAATGGGAAATCTGATCCTAGCATCACTCATTGCCAAAACTGAGATCTGGATCCATGATTCATTTTTGCAGCCTGGACCAATGTTTCATTGTCAATATCATTTTATACTGTGGCAAAGGGCTTTTAGTACTGTTTAGTACTGTTCCCATGTTTGAGGGTTTTCTACACACTGAAATACCATTGGGTTTATTCACAGCACTGGCACTGAAACTCACTCTGATGTCTTAGCCACGCTTAAGTACTTTAGAGTTTAGCCTATTTTCAGCAGTAGGTGCAAAATTCAATTTTAATGGGATTCAGTGGGCAAAGAATTTTACTGTTTCTGATCCACAATAAAGGAGAAACCTGGAGTTAAGAGTTATTTTAATGTCAGCAGACTTCTTTGCCTTTACTGGTTTCAAATCTCAATATGCACAGCAAATAATGCTATAATAAACAACCCTCAAATATATGCATGAGCATCTGCACAGTCATACTTGGGGTATTCTTGTGGTGCATTCTAGGAATCACTTTCCTCCACACTGAACACTTACTTTGAGTTGAAATTCTGTAAATTGGGGATTTTCTGTAAGGAGTAACTTCTTAATGAGTGACCCACTGCAAGTAGGACACTAGCAACACTTTACAACAGCTCTGACTGTGCATAGCAAATCTTTACAACTGAGAAAGGGCCAAAAAAAGAGTGCTTCTTTCAAACCAAGAAAAGAGGTGACATGCAGCTTGTGAACACTGTTAAGAGAACATAGAAAACAGTCTCCACTGTATTGCAGCCACAAAAAGCACCGAGTTACATTTCCCATTTGTACTGCATAGCCTCTACTACAAATATTAAGTACAGTGAATTGAGCCATTCTGATTGCAAATACATTTCACCTGATTTTTTCCAAGGCAGTTGCTCACCATTTAATTAAGGTTCTGTCCACACCAGAGAAATCTGCACTGGGTATAATTACCCCAGCAATTTATCAAATGAATCATACTGGTATATGTGTCATTATGTCATGGTGAGAAGCTAAGCAATTTTACTGGGGTAGCTTTGTGGGTATAATTGAATCTGTACACCTGAAATTCTTCTACAGCACACAGATATGCTCTAAACACTCAACCAAAACCAGAATTTTGTGACTGAGTATCTTGTGATTTGCACCCTTTCTGTGAGTTGATCCATTCTTCCAGAATTTAAGCTTCTATCCATGCTTATAAATCAAGTTCCAGCTTTCTCTTTACTGTGGGCTAAACCTTAGAGGGCTGATTTTTATTTCTGTTGCTTTATTCCATGTGCAATCATTTGCACATCATAAAAAAAAATTTGCTATGCTGATCTAACATCACAGTCAAAAATCCAGCCATGTATCTTGCAGACAAAATCTGGATCTGTTTTCAGAAAATTCTTGTCACCATTTCAGGACACACAAACAATGCAGCAGTAATATAATGCACGCTATATGAAGTACATGCATATTATATTTCTCCTGATTAGAAGTATTAGAAGCACCACCCAAGGCTACTGACACCAGCTAGGTAACCAGAGAGGAGTTCAGGGACTTACCTCCTCTTGATCTGACAAAATCTTTTTAAATGGGGTAAGCAAGTAAGACAGCAGGTCAAAGGCATTCTGAGATGCTGGGATGGTCCCATAAGTGCTGTACCACAGCATCATGCAGAGAAGCTGTGCAATCAATCAGAAAATACATAATGAGCATCTCATTATACAAACATTCATTTTCATTTCAAGACTGCATAATTAACTAATTTTGTTCTCATTGATTTCATGTTGATCATCATTTTTTGCTTTAAGAAGTCAGGTATTTTCTAGGCTGTAGCTCAACAGGAATGAAAAAGCTGAAGGCTAAAAGGTCAACTACCATTAACTAGTGAAGCAAACTTAAGCTGATCCACACTAGCAAAAGGACTGCCCACAGTGGCCTGGACATCAAAAGAGCAACAGCTTCCAGCATTATTACTTTTAGATGGAAACTGGCCATTTAAAGACTCTTAAGGCCTATCTCATTCTATGCAAAGCTTTAACAAATAGCTGTGTTCATGTAGGCATCCCTATACGCAGATACACACAGAGACACGTTGAGACTTTTCACCCGAATCACTTGAAGCACGTGCACACACCACAGCTAACACAAAACCACAAAAGCACTGATGTGGTATTTAACACCCTGGTGGCAAGGTACAGCCTCATCCCTGACCATGAAGGGCATGCCACAACTTTAAAGGATACACCACCCAATCCACTTTTTAACAAGATGGTTATTTACCCCCATACATATCGGCCACAGCAAATGGATTTGTTGGGAGATGGGTCATTTGGCAAAGGGCGCATTTCCAGAGGGGCAGGGAACAGGACAGGACTCTGGGACATCCAGAGGCAGGGGCTGTTTGCAAAGCAGTGCTGGGAGAGGTGTGCGGAGTGAGAGGACTGCAGCCATGCCCATCGCTGTATCTGCAGCAGATGAGGAGGAAACTCCCAAACCAAGCTCCCAAGAGGGGTCTCAGCATTTCAACAGTGTGATGGTGAGCTGCCTTACCAGTATCTGTGAGAGGACAAACAGATACATGTTGTCTCCAGGCACGAATCCATTCCACCGAGCCGCCCAACCAAGCAGCGCTGTTTTCTGGGAGGTTTTCAGGGACTGCTCCTTCCTGTTCAGCTGTCCTTGCTGCCCTTCAGTTTCATCCATTGACTCCATAGCAGCCGGACTGGAAAGACCTTCACGTGAAAATGACATGTGCAGGGAATGAATGGCACGCAACCTCTGCGGAGGCTGCAAGGGCGATTGTTTGCCTGGAGACGGTGGTTACCTCTCAGCTCTGCATGGGTAAGAGCAGCTCAGGATTGCGAGCGTCACACTCTGTTAGTGCAGCTGCATTCACCTGCCTTTGTCAGAAAAGGGAGCGTGGGTGGAGAAATTATTTTCCTTTTCTTTCCGGAGGCGCAGATTCTGGGCTTTGTTGTTATTAAATTCTCATTTACATCACTGCACCTTTTTGGTTTGACTTCTGAAAAGGAACCATCTATGCTGCTTCCGCACTTCCTGGCAGAGAACCCCTTTTGCCCCTCTCTGCCTCAGTTTCTCTAGTTCCCCTTACGTGTCTGCTTTGTCTAATTTGATGACCAATTTCCAAGCTAGAGACTGTTTCAGGTTAGGTGTTAGAACAGTGCTCAGGGTCTCTGGGTTTTGGCTGAGTGTCCTAAGGCACCAATAACACAGACTTTGTTCTAATAACTTACTTCTTGGATTAACTCATACTCAAGGGCTATTTAATAATGTTGTAATGCTATTCCATTCAGTGGGAATATGCACTGGAGCGGCTAGTCCCTCAGCAACAGTATTTTGAACACAGCCTGAGCAAACAAATTAATTTAGAAGCTAAAAGGAGTGGAAGATCAGACCCATTTGATGTAAGTACTACTGATTTACATCATCCTACATTTGGAAAGTCTCGAAGCTGCCCTGTGTACAACACTACAGCTTTAAGCCTAAGCCAGCCATCTGTGCTCCAGGGAAAGGCCATATTGTTGGTCCTTCCATGGTTTGTTGCAGTCAGGTGTCTACATGTTCCTCTCATCAGACATTTCATTACATGTCCCTCAATAGTAACTCTAACTGAGATAAGCATCCATAAACTAGCCACAGCTCTAATAAGGCAAATGAAAGATGGGATCTCTGTATCTTCTGAGGGTCTGGCCATTGGTACTGTAAGGATTCATCTTGATTTATAAAACACAAAAACATGAGTGGACAGGAACAGGAGATGTTTATTCTCCTTCAGTCTTTGTTCTCCCTCCCTTCACTGAAACAGACCTTAGCTCAGCTTTCAGGTATTTGTTAGAACTTGTAAGATTTCCTATTTCAGAAGACTGTTTTTAACTCACCAAAAGCCCATTATGCTGCCTTATGCAGCAGGTAAATGAGAAGTCTTTGTTTTAAATCTGTAACAGCCTAAGGTTTTACAAGGCCACTTCTGCATAGGTTGGAGAAACAACCCTGACTCTAACATGACGATGTGAAAGCCACTTAGCTACACACCTGGATCAAAGACGTCAAAGTTAGGGGACTGCTCTGTGTCTGTAACCATGGGGATTGGTGCCTCTCCACAGGCCAGAAGCCCACCTCCCAGTGTTGTCTAGCAACAGCTGTACAGCAGTAGGAATCTCATTCTACTTCTTACAGCTGCCCTATATGAAGGCAAATTGACTGATACCATTTTCAGTTATTTTCCCTGCTTAAAGTAGAGATCTGGCCTATGGAGCTAAGAGCCCAGAACTCCTGCTCTGCTGAACTGATATTCTTATCAATAGATATTTTCACTAATACAGTAGAACACAACAGGGGGTAAGAAGTAAAATAATGGGGAACTGTCTGAAACCATAAATACAAATGTATAGTTTAAGATTGGATTAAAATCCACTCAAAAATTTGCTACTCCAAATCACAGGTCAGGTTTTAACAAACATAATGACACCAACCTAGGGTTCTGTATTGATTTCACTATGTCAGCTTTAAACAATGCCTCAATTACCATTCAGATGTCATTTTGCAATCCTATATTCCTGTGTTATCTGCCCTAATGGATTCTTTCAGTGCACAAATTAAGTAATAATGAGAGAGACCATTAAAGTTTTCTTGTGTCAAGGTCAGCGTGAAGGTCTTGAGACAGCTGACAAGGATGACTACATCCAGGAGTGAACTAAGCTAGTAATTTGACTGGCAGGGAATCTACCATCCAGATGATATCCTCCTGAATTCCTGCATCATGGAGACTGGGATTCAAGTTCCACAAGTACTTCTGCTTTGACGCAGGACTATGCTTGCTAGGAAAAAAACCTCACCATTGGCAGAAGAATTAAGAGGTCTTTGACATCTATAGCAGCCATATGGCTTGTTAAAACAAACTGACATTTCAAAACAGCACCATAAGCTTAACCTCATGCTTGCTGTTCAGAAAAAAGAACTTTCTAGATCAAGCCAGTGATCCACTCCTCCTGTATTCCTCTCTTAAACACAGCCACCAGTACAAGCTGCCCAAAATAAACGACACAATACTTTGCTATGGGATAACCTATACAGGGAAACATCTTTGTCCTCTCACGAGGTAATAGACTTCCATAAGCAGACAGTGCCCATTTTGAAACCCCTGTGCCTCTCTTTCTGACTTCCTATGTGGGTACATGAAAGGCAGAAGAATGAAACAATGTCTAGATACCACTCTCAGAAAAACACCTGCTTAGAGTACTTGAGTTAACTGAAACAGTGAAATGCATAGCAGTTATAAGTCAACAATGCCTTGCAGTAACAGACATGCCATGATCCAGTCAAATGCTGCTGGGGGCAAGGCATCAGCAGCTCTGTAACTCAGCTGATTCATACCCAGAGCCTTCAGAGAAATAAAACAAAAAAACAATCCCTCAGGACCAGGCATCCTGACTGTATTTCCTAAGAAAGTTAGCACTTCAAAAGGAACTTGTCTCCTCTCTTGTGCATAGGTGCTATTGCTCATAGTATTGACACAGCTCCACTGGCAGATTTAATTTAACAATGTCTTTGAGATAAAAAAAGACTTGCTCCTTACCAAAGGATGTTAATCACAGAAGGTGTACTGCAGCAATGAAAATACAGTGCTCATACAGTTATTATACTTAGATCACACTGTGCCTGTGGGAATTAGGCTTCTGGGGGATTGAGTGGTAAGACCTTTTCACTAGGAAATACAAATACTGCTAATGGTGGTGGCTTCTTCATTCACGGTGGAATCCCCAAACTCTGTAGACCTTACCTGTGAGGCACACAAAACAGAAGTGGAACGTGGACTTCACTTGTTCTGACAACTCTCAAGCTGCAGCAGCCAACACAAGACTCAGCTGCACTGTGGCACGTTTCATTGATGTGTATGGACATCCACAGCCCTCTGAACCTTGTCTGTATCTTAATGATAGCTGTGCATGATAAGAATTTACTCTATAGGAAGGGACCATAGTGTGAAGGCATTGCAATGCATGCCATCCATCAAGATTACCAGCACTTCACACCAGAGTCTGAAATCCATGTATAGTCTCTATATCTTCAGATATCAAAACACAGCTGCCTACTGATATCACTGTCTCTGATTTCTGCCTCACTGCTCAGGAGCTCTGCTATTGATTAGATGAATGTATACAACTGATACTGGTCTGCAAATCAATTGCTTAGTTTCACATGCACCTGAATTGCTTTGCAGGACATAGCCCATTATAATTCACATGTCTGGTTAAGGCCTTGTTAAATTGGCAGGTGGTAAGACTGCAAGCAAGTCATGATGATGGCAGGACACACTGAAGCTGGGAAAAACCTCCAAAACTGTCTTGGAGTGCACATGAAGGAGAGAGAACTTCTGCTGAAGGGTAAAAGGACTGCTAATCAAAAGAAAAGAGCTTTAGGAGAATGGCATTGGCTGAGAAGACATTCTCACTTCTGCTTGATGGTCTCTGTACTCATAACTCATCTGGCAAGTTCTGTAAAAAATTACACTCAAGATCTGAAGGGCTGTGTTGAAAACTGGGAATGCTTCTTCCAACACTTGCTGTAATCCTAAGAATGCATCACTGTCTCTCTGGCTCCTTCATTTTTTAATTGTTTTTCTGACCTTACCAGTGATTATATGGTGCTGACTACTTCTACCTGATCCTTGACCTAGTCTGTTTGCAAGAGTTTGATACACTTAGCTTTTCCAAAGGACTGAACCAAACACTGACTGGGAGGAGAGCAGCTAGTCCATACAAGCATACAGATTATAAGGTGTAAAGAAAAACATTCCCAAATGCATCCTACAACTACCTATTTCTGCATGACTGGAGATAGAAGCAACTTACAATGTAATTGCCTCAATATTTCCAATTCCACTATGGAAAAAGTCCAGGTGTTAGCTGCCAAGAACTTGTGGTTGGTAGAACTTGCATTTGTAATGCAAAACGACATAGAGAGCTACTTCAGAAGATACCAGACAGTTTAATTCAAACACTAGCAACAACTCAGAGACTAAGCCACGTGTGCCACAAAGTTTACCACTTACCACTGCAATGCATGAAAACAATTCCAAGATCAGTTTGGTATCTAACTGGAAGCCATTAGATACATCAGTGGTCCTTTGTAAGACTGCAAAGTGTAACTGCAGGCTTCATCCTCCTCTGTGTAACAGAGCTGTAAGTAGGAATAATCCTGATTTACCATTCATGCAAGTGAGAGGTCCAAGAAACTGTAACATCTTTGATACATTACAGAGGAATGGAAAACTTCTCACAAAGACCCAGCCTATATACCAGCAATCTGCTTATCAGCCTCCTATGTCATTTATTCTGACATGAAAAAGGTTAATTTACTCTTGTGTGACAGAGGACAACCCACAAATATCACCAGTTTTGCTGTGCACTTGTTTGTCCATGAGTGGCATTGTTTAAAGCCAGCAGCATTGTTCCCAGCAAGGGAAAGGTTCTGAGCACAGTTCTCGAAACAACAGTGCAGGGAGGAAAATAATTGCCATCTCCCAGCCACCAAGGGAACTGGACACTTGCACTTTTCATACTCAGCTGGTAGAGTGTGGCTGCTGCTTAAGCCAAACTTGGATTACCAAAATGGAAAGATGCATCAAGAGAAAAAGCAAGCAAGGAGGAAAGTCACACAGAAAAACCTCTGAGCAAGCAAGGCTTCTCCTCTTCACTGGCAACAACTAACAAACTCGGAGAAGGAAGTTCCCTCCCTACTTGAAATCAATTCTGTGGAAAAGAATAAGCAGCCCCTTCTCTCTGCTGGTGGGCTGCACAGCTCCACCCATAAAAGGCCTATTCTCATCTCAGAGAACAGGAACCTGATGCCAGTGTGTGAGGAGAATGGTTGCCTTTCCACTCAGCAGCTCCCTGCTGAACTGCTGAGTCACACATTTTCTCTGCATTCATTTTCACACTGCTCCCACTCAGTCCACCTGCCACTTCATCTGGGATGGGTGGGAGGAGAGAAAAAGAGGTGAAGTCAGAAAAAATGTTCACATTCACCCAGGACCATTATGATGATATTTCAGGGTCACATACAAAAGCAAGCCTGCAAGCTGCTACAGAGGTATGGGGAAAAGAAATATCAAACTGCAAGAAAAATCACCTCCTTCTCCTCTTCAGCAAGAGGAGACTGGCCAGCAAACAAGTTGCAAACCTCATCGGATTCCCAGTCAGTCACTGATGTTGTGTGCTTGCTGCACATTTCAGGCTACAGAGGAGACCTTGAGGTTTTTCCCCTTTCCTGTGATTTAGATGGGCTTGGAGGCTGCTGTGATTTTTCCAACACTCCAACAAGGTGCTGTGTAGTAATTGACTCACAGCCATGGGGAAGTGCCACAACGGTAAGTGCCAATAGCATCTGGAGAGAGTCCAGTTCCTAAGGGCATCTTCAACGGAGTTGCTACAGTAGAAATATCCACCAGACTAAACTTTCATCATTCAAGAAGATGAAGAGAAAAATCTTAGCTATTTTCTTGCAGCTTCCATAAACCCCAAACATAACAGGAGCCAACATCTCCTACTATGTAATAAACTCTAAGGTAGAAAAGGGAATCTGCAGTCAGTCAGTGGTGGGGTACAAGTTTATCATAGTTATAGAGGATCCAGATTACTCTTGGTATTTTTTTCTGTAATTAGATTTCTGAACAGTACAAGACATGTAAAAATGCCTAGAAGCTTCCTGTTTTATTATATCAATGACAGGCAAAGAACTTGCAAAACACACTTTTACAAGACAGGACTCTGGTCTATGAAGTCATCCCTGAAGCCCTCTTCAGGATGCAGCCTGCTACCAGAGACTATTTCATTCAAGGGTGAGACCAGAAGACTTCATTTGAGCTTCCATCAAAGTCTTCCATCCTGGAAGAAAACAGATGCTCAAGGCAGCACTCCTCCCAGAAGTCCTACATAATGTTACTGGCTGCCCATCTAATGAGAGATAAAATAACTTGTTTGATTATCTTACCATAGTAATTCATATGAAATACAGCTGCAAGGGTAAAGCAGCTCACAATGCACTTGGCTGACACCGCTCTCAACCTGGTAAGCTTCACTTACCTGGGAGTGAGAAGAAAACAAAATCATCAGGCTCTCTGATCTAGAAAGACAGGCCTCCCAGTTCAGAAAAGATGAACCACTAGAAGTCATCAGAAGCAGTAAGGGACTGTCAGATAAAGCACTCATATGGGAAGTATATGGGAGCTACTGTACCATCTGCTGCAGCCTGATTCTCCACTAATAATGGGGGAGTTGCTCTTAATTTCCAAGGCAAGATTAGTTATGCCCCTGTCCACACATAAATCATACTCCCACTACTAAACCAAATACACAAGATGATTATGCTTAGTGTTTCTGCTCATGCTTACAGGTCTCAAGCATAGGATGTATTGCTAAGGAATGTCCTTTTTTGTGGTGAAGCACGTCAAGTTAAGGGGTGTGCTAGCTCCTAGGGCAGCTAGAACCCCTAGGACAGTGTTTGCCTCAAAACAATTAATATGAAACGTGGTGTCAAATTACTGTTCTTAAGTGAATGCAGACCCTGGAGGGGCAGAGACACTGAATATTCACTGCTATCACACCCACACACAACTAGCATTTGCCATCTTTCAATCAGGGCTCTATTCAGAGCTTCTTTTGGTTTTGCATAAGATTGATTCTTGCTTTCCTGTTAAACTCCACACAGAGATTCTGTCTGATTACCACTTAACAATTAGATGCATTGTTTTCTTTTTAAATAATACATCTTTGTTATGCTGTTTTCTTCAGTGAAAGGTTTCAAGTGCCTGCTGATAATTTTTGAGGTGCCTTGAGCTTTCATAAAGAGACTTCAAGTTGACTTTTGGTGGAGCTGGTTGTCCTAAATGATTCCCAACCTCCACATTCCCTTTAAATTCAAAACGGAAAGCCACAAAGCAGCTCTAGTTCCACAGTTCAAGAGCTATGGCTATGCTCATGAAGTCAGCCTCACACAGACAACATAATCGAGGAGAAGTGTCAACAGCACAACACCAATGCAGAGATGTGGAGGGTTGAATTCTCTGGAACAGGATAACCAACTCTCCCTCCCAAACTATAAATTTGTGCCTTTAGCCTTTGACTACAGGATAGACTTAAAGGGGCCTGAATAATCCCAAAGTAGCAGCAATAATTTTAATCCAAATGGCCTCTGTGATACAAGAGTGAATCATAAAATTGATTTGGTTGGAAAAGACTTCCAAGATCACTGAGTCCAATCATCAACCTAGCACCACCGTGGCCGCTAAAGCACATCCCAAAGTGCCACGTCTACATGCTTTAGGAACACCTCCAGGGACGGTGACTCAACCGCCTCCCTGGGCAGCCTGTTCCAGTGCCTGACCACCCTTTCAATAAAGAATTTTTTCCTAACATCCAAGCTAAACCTCCCCTGGAGCAATTTGAGAATCTGACAATTAACAGAAACCAGAACATTCTGGTTTCAGGAGCTTTTCAACGTATTTACTATTCATACTACTATCACCCAAATAGGTGTTAGCACACTTGTACTGCTTGAATTTCTTTTCATAAATTAGTACCTTCTGCAGTTCTAATGCTAACCTCATGATGTGTTTCTAATTTCTAGAGTGCCTTACCAGCCTGGTGTCCTGTAGATATTAAATCCGCTTTCTGCTCTGGTGAATGAGAGAGTTTGCAGCCTGAAGCAGATGGGTGATACGCTGGCTTCCTGCCAGGTTCAAATGTGAACATTTTGATGTCATTCATTTGGGGATAGCCTGCTTTACTAAGTGACTAAAATCTTATGCCCTGGAGCCTTCAGCAAAAGCATTTGGGAAAGCCACTATCACATTCAGCATTTATTTCAAAGACATTCTCTTTCCTGAGCAAATTAAATTATATCAAGACCAGTCTCAACAATCATCTTCAGCCACAAACCTTGAGACGTGCCTCAAGGGTACTATCCCAAGCATAAGCATTTTGCTTCCTTTCATGCATTTTAAAAGGCTGTGCTTACACTGCTAGGCTAACTCAGAAAGCAATAGTATCACTCAGAAACTGTAGCAGAACAAGCACTGGTAGAAATTAAGGGTGAGGACCTCCAGAAACAGGATGTCCACACTCAATTTTATATCTCTCCTAGAGTGCAATTTCCACCCAGGGCTACGCTGTTTATAGGCTTTGGCCTGCACAACTGAGTATCACTGCTTCCAGTTTAGTGCTCTGCTACCTCTGCAACTGCAGCCCCTTCATGTTAGGGACATGCTTAGAAAGTTAACATGTGTTTAAGTATAGTGGTCTCATTAATCTCTTCTTCTCCCTAGGTAACCACAAAAAGCGGTCAGTGGCCACAGGAGAAGGTAAATGTCACTTTGTTTATTTGCGTCTTGCCTACATGAGCTCCTATACTATGCTCATCAACATGATTACACAGCCTTGAGTAGTGCATTAAAAAAACACAACAGCTTGCCTTCTCATCCTCTTCCCAGTGAGGGAACATGCACAGAGCAATGTTTTGTCTAGATAGATAAGCAGACATGCACAAGTTGTTAAGGATCTATGTTGGAGAAGGTGAGACAAAAAAAGCACACTCTGATGACAAGCTTTGCAATTATTCTGGGAGCATTTTGCACCACTTGTCTGCAGGCAGGAGCCTCACTCTACAGAACAATCCAAAGAAGCAAACATCTCATGGATGCATGCGTCCCAAAGCTCCACCTGATCCAATGTAACTGCCTCACACCACGCAGCCTCATGCTGAGTTACCTTAGCAGGAGCTAACATTGATCAGCAGGTCTGCTAAGAGGTAAGCAAACCTCTATGGAGACACCATTTTGGATCCTGCATCAGTGTAGCATTTCTGCTTCTAGCTCCAGGGCCAGCTTGGTATCAGCTAGCCTAGGAATTTTTGTTCTATACTCCAGCAAACAGTGCAGAAATGCTCTTCAATACCTCAAACGTAACCTGATGTTACATGGAAGCAGGTGGCAGGTGTGCTGCATTTGTGGGAGGCATAACCACCAGGGAGGCATGCTTAAAACCTCCCACTGCTACAGGTATAAAAGGTCTCACAGCTTCTCTGAAGATGAACATTTAACCACCTCATCAATGCAACACAAACGGAGGCTATTTTAAAGCACCTTGATTAAAGCATTTCTTCCTTTTCAAGAGCTCCTGGTTTAATAAGATTTGTAATTCAGGTCACCACAAAGACACCAATCATATCCTTATGGACTTCTAGTTGCCACACTGCTCTGTCTCCATGCTGAAGCACCCTTACATCGTGTACTATTCACAAAGCGTGAGTGACAGCACATCAGTGGGAAGGAAGGAAAACTTCATCCACACAGCTACACTGCTGCTCTGCTACCCAGAACACTTCACCTGCATTAACAGGAGATACTGAATGGCTCATATCAATTCTCTTCTCACACTAAGGTATATGCTTGACTTAAATATGAAAAAGTTAAATCAGCACTGAGTAACCTTGTACATCTCATCCTTAGCTTGTAAGGACCAGTGCAGCGCTTTCAACCCCACCCCACCTCTGTCTTCCTCAACAAAGGGCAGATTCTACTAGAGCATTTTTTTCTCCCTCAACTTCCAGTGACAGCCACATGCAGTACACTTTGTCCTGGCAATAACATTAATTATGCTGGGAAGATATGCCAAGAAAGAGCTATGACTTCATGCACAACCCAGGTACCGGCACTGTGATCTATTGCAGATATGCTGAGTGGAGAGAGCAGAGAAAAGATGAATCAAGGAAATATTAAGTCCTACTTCTGGGGGATAATTTGAACATCTCTATCCTCACATTTCTACAGAGCTTGAAATGGCCTTACCAACTGAAAGGACATAGCATCACTGAATCCATCCATACATCCAACAGGAACAGCACTTTACTAGCACACAAAACAACCCTCAGGAACAAAAGAGGATTCACCTAATAGATGTTGCACAAGCATTTACCCCAATGGAAAATATCACAAGCTCTTCAATGTCCTGGCAAAGGACATTCAGAACCTGCCAGCAGCAGTGAGCACACAGGGTGCTAGAAAGGGCCATTTTGAGAGCTGCTGCATGAACATGACAAAAGGGAAAAAAAGACAACTATTCTGAAAAAGCTTTCTGTATTTATCCTTGTCTCCCACAGAAGCCATACAAAATGGAAGGCACTTAGTGCCTTTCAGGAGCACTACCCCTCTTCCTGAAAGCCTGAAAAAATTGGTCAGATGAAACTTTTACCTGTTTCAGGAGGAATGCTGCCTGTGCAAGGAAGCTGGGACCAAGGCTTGAAGCCTAACCTGCTCCCCTACTATTTCTGGTCTTAGAAGTAAGAGATCTATTTAACATGCATATAGGGGAGACAAAGTATTCAAACTGCTAAAGACTTTGCAAAGCAACAACTCTGGACTGTCATTTGAAGGTCAGTATCCAACATACAGTAGTTCTCTGTCTATTGTCAAACAACTGCTGGAGCAGAAAGGAGTTTTAATAGAATACTTTAGTTAATTAAATCTGGAACGTTAATGGGTTTTTCATAACACTGTGGCACTGTATCTATGAAAAGCAATGAAAAAATTGTTCTATTTAGAAGTGGTAATAGCTGTAGTCTTTGAACATATGCTTAATGAATAAATCTGTTAGGAAAAAAAGGCCTGTGTGTATTGGAGGGGGGTAGGATGTTTGTTCTCACTTAAAGCGTGCCATGATGGCAATCATCAACAGCAAATGGCCTCTATTGTTGGGACTAAATAAAATTCCACTTGGCCATTTACTTTCAGGTGAAATTGCTGTTTTCTTTTAAATAACACACTCTTGTAGCTAAACAGCTGAGTTGAAAATAAAGCAATGCCAGACGCCTTCACATGCTTTGGTAGGTGCAAAGAACCACAGAAGAGTAATATCCAGGCAGCTTGCTACCGCAGCATGGGGTGCAGCACACAAGAAGCCAAACAGACTACAGTGAAGAGGCATTCAGATCCCATGGTGAGAACAGTCTAACAACCCAGTGCTAGCACATATCATAGAGGTGGGTACAATTTCAGGGATGAAATTCTATGGAATACAGTGCAGCACAAAACCTGAACAGAATAGATTATGTAAAGCTCAGATGACAACCAGAAAGCTGGGATGGCAAAGCGTGCAAGTACAAACTCAAGACTACTGGGTTTCCATTTCCATGAGCAGGTGGATGAATCTAGTAAGATGGTAGATTTGTTCATGAAATTAAAATACTAATTCCTTAAGCTGGGATGTAAGCATGGAAAATATCCACAGTTAAGCCATAGATGTCTGGGTTATTTTTAAAGGAAGCTTGACAGATGTTGTTAAAATGCACTTCAAGACAGTCAGATGTGTCAATATTGACTCAGCTCCTCTTCTGTCCTCCCAAAAGCTCCCACAGTGTCAGAATTTCTCCTTTCTCCACCAAATCTGAGAGCTGAAGCTCTTTAGTTCAACTGAAAATTCTCCTAAGGAAGGTTCAGCAAGACAGACTACCCTTCCTATTCTTTCCTTCAATAACATGCTTGAACATGGTCTCTTTTTTTGCAATATAGTCAGATCTCGAGTGGAAGACCTATTTTGTGGGAACTCCCAGGTTGCATTTAGCCAGTTTTCCTATTGCAACACACTGCAACTGGAAATCTAACAACAGCTGAGATGCTGCTGCTTTGCTAACTCCTCTCAGGCAGCAGAGTTAGGAGACTGCTCCTCACTGATTTGTGACGGTTGAGCATGACTTACCACCTGCCCTACGTCAGCTTTGCTAACTCCTCCATCCTTGCGGTCCCTCCTCTGTAAGAGCTTTTCCCTGTAAACATGAAGAGCAGCTCCAGTTTACCAAAGATCAGAGATCACCAGTAGGTGGAAAGAGATAAGAAGATGCACAAAGATCATGCAAGTCCCAGGTTCCCAGGACTTTCTTCTCTAAGAAAGAAGTGTGATACCATAAAGAAAACATTCCATCGTTAAACCCTCTAATTCCCAGGCATCGCATTCCCCTCTCACCCTTCTTAAAGCTATCCTTGTTGAAATACTTTTTCATTGAGGTTTCTTGCATTTCCCCCTGGTGACAGAGATGTCACCAGCAGGCTTAAGAAAAGCATGAAACCTCAATCTGCAAACTGGTAAGGCAGAGCTCTAGAAAGCACCATTTCCAAAAGCAACAGAGGCTTTTCAGATACTCCTAACAACAGATTTCCACAAGGGAAGTTTGCTTCAGCTAAAATAATAGTCTATAAGACTATTGCAGACACACACACACCAGTAAGTTTCTATTCTCAAAAATAACTAGCATTTTAACAAGGCTGATGTTCAGCTTGTTTCAGGGTGTATTTATGATCAATTTGCCTATTAATCAATCAGTCCACCAACTCTAACAATAACCAGGAGGCATGCATATAAAATGGTATGCAACAATGCACCTAATTCAAAACATCCCACATTCTTGAATCAGCCCTTGGGTACTTCTGACCTCTAAAATCTTTGTTCTATGACATTAAACCAGTTCCAACAAATCCACTCTGATCAGGTGACACAAAAGATGAAAATTAAGCTAGACTACAGACTAGCAGCAACAAGCAGAGAGAAGATAAAATAAAGGTGACAAGAAAAGGTATGAGTATGTTTGAGAAAAATGGAAATGAGAACATGTGATGAGAGAAGAGATGAAAGAAGGAAAATAAATACAAGACCATAAAAGATGCCCATAGAAGGAGGAGGAGGAGGAGTGTGAAAGCCTGGCAGAAGGACTGAGTGGAGACTAAAAACAGCATCTGGCAGTAGCTCAAATCAAACAAGGCAGCATATGCAAGAAGTGCAGTACAATGAAAACTTCCTCTTGAGGCTTAAGCAACCTCAGAGTTAAGGCAGAGTCCTTCTTCCCTCTCCTCCACACTACCTTGCTCTGAGCTCTGAAGCAGGATAAAAATCCTTAAAGTTTCTTGTGATTATCATTTCCCAACTGCCACTGGGAGCTCCTCAAGGAAATTTTCCAAGGCAAAGCTGAAATCAGATCCTGCAACTGGAAACACATTTTTATTTAATCTGGGGAAGAAAGAGGCAGGGTGGTACGCACCTGGAGGAGGTGCATACACAGGAGGACCCTTTCATAAAGGTATGCCACACAGAAAACATCTTCCAAACATTAAGGTTATTGCTTCTCCTTTAAGATCTTGACAAGGACAAAAATGTTGCTCAGAGCATTTACTCATGTTACCCCTACAACACACAGCAAATGCACATTATCCACACATTTAATCCATTGGTAAATGCTAAATTTTCCAACCATGGTTACAGGGAGGTGGTTGAGTCACCATCCCTGAATGTGTTTGAAGGTCATTTAGATGTGGTGCTTAGCAGTGGTGAACTTGGTTGAGTAGGGTTAATGGCTGGACCTGATGATCTCAGGGGTCTTTTCCAATCTGCACGATTCCATGATTCTTTTGACTCTCCTTGTGACTGTGGCTGACACTCTCACAGCTTTTACCCAGTGCATTGTGAATGCCACCTCTTCATGATTTGCAATGGAAATGGGGAAAAAAAAACCCAACCCAAAACCTCAAGAAAATGGGTGGGATTTTCCATGCCAAAGTCAGAGTGGCTTTTTTTTCCATGGTTCTATTTGAATTCCATATGCAAGCATATGGTTAGCCACACTCTGCTCATGTTACTATATAAACATTTTATAAGCACAAATCTCTTTCTGAATCAAGCATTTGTTAGAAATGCTGACTTCTGTTTATAATTACCACAGTGAAACCATGGAATGTCCATGTAATGAATGCTCAATGTGAAATGAATGGTCTCTCAACTTGTATTTCTCAAACCATTAAGAAAACCATCTCTCTTCTTCCTTCCACTATGTTCACAGAGAAGCATTCTTGCCACAGAAAATATATTGCTATGTTTCATTTCCCAAACAGAAGCAGTATGAACCACAGAGAGCCAGACTAAGGCTTCCTCATTCACCTCCTCACTCTCCTTTTTGCAAGAAATTGCCCCAAAGTCATCAGGATTGTTTGTGTAAGGCCATCAAATGAAACCAGGCCCACAACAAACAACACCCTCTCATGCATTGCAAATAATCAATGCCTGCCTTAAAGTTCCTTGAAGCCAATTACATAATCTTGAAAGAAAGCAATAAGGACTGCAGATCTAAAACTGGCACATGGTAATTTACCAAATAGATACCTGTCAAAAAGAATAGACAGATTTTTCATTTAACTCTTTGCTGAAAGCAGGGTTCCTGTAAAGCCAGTGCACCTTGGCACTGCAAGCTGCTTCATTCTCCTCATCTCCCCAAGTCTGAGATGCTGTTCAGAGATGGACTGAGATTTTCATCAGTTTCGTTTTCTACAGGGTTTGGTGCACATGCTGCAAAGAAACTTGCTTTAACAAAGATTTACCTGCAAGATTTCAGCTTCAAAATGTCAACCCAAGTGCTCACTCCTTCAAAAATAGCATGTTAATTTTGCTCATCCCCACAGACTCATGTGACTTCTTTTATCTGTATCCTGTTCTCCACCCGCACCACAGCAGCTTGTGGCTATGTCACATAGCTACAGCAAAACTTTGCAAGCCTCCAGGAACACCATCCCGTTTTATTTCACTCTGCATACTTTTGCTTCATGTGCTGTGTTGGATGCAAGTACATGCAAAATCTAACATGAGGCAGTTCTGTGAAATAAACAGCCTTCTGCTTACTTAAAATGACCATTTTCCCATCAGTTTCACTGCCTTTTCACTGGCCAGCATAAACATATCCTAACAGTTTCCCAAGGCATTTTTCAGAACTTGAACACTGGTTTCACATTTGGCCTCCAACCTACCCCAAGCAAGCAATGCACTGGAAGCTTCTCATTAGCTCACATGCTCTGCAATAAAGACAACAATCTTTTCTTTGGATCTCTTTTATTGGCTGCTCAGTTCAGGCACTAAATCACTGGGAACCTCTGGCCCCATCTTACATAGCATTTTCTGCAGTACTGCAGTTCCTTAGTGTGTTAGTGACAGCTGAATAGAATGTCACACCCTTTTCCTTAGCCAAATTTGGAAGAAAGGCCAGCCTACAGTCCTACAACGATGCCTGGACGACGACTTCAAATCTTTTTGGGAGCATCTTCCATCAACTTCAAAGGCATGGATTTGCATTTCATACACCATTTCCTAAACCTTCATCACTGATACCTTCTAACAGGCCTTGCCTCTTGTGGCAAAACCAGTGTGTGCAGCTACCTCAGCCTTCAGGACGCTACCTCAGCAAGCACACTTGCCAGAAGCAGCCTATGCAAACAGATGTTCTTCCACGGTACTTCACCACTGCTTCCGTGTTCACACCGTTATGTTAACTTGAAGGCAAGAGCATGACCTTCAGCTCACATTCAGCTGGCAAGCTCTAGCACAGGGGTTTTTGTGGGAACTATTCCCCTTTGATGTCACATGATAAATGACTGCTGATCTTTTCTTTCTTCCCTCCCACATCAGGTTTTCCCAGGCTAAGCTTTTCTGCAAGGCAGAACTACCCCTGCCTTATTCTGCAATAAAACCAAAACTGCTTGAAAAACTTCCCTTTGTGTTGCCCACATACAAGGGGCAAGCCAGTATCACTGTTGAATTAAAGACCTTTTTGACAAACAACCTGCAGGCTATGTGCATGAACAGAGGATATTTCTGCCAAGCTCAATTCAATGGAGATGAGGAGAAATGAATAAAGAGAGGAATGCTTCTCTCAGGCAGTGCCAAAGCCTAAGTGTAAATCCAATGGGAAGAAGTGAGGTGTCATATAAACCAGGGGAAAGAAAAACAATTTTAAAGACAGACAGAACCCAAAAAGCACAACTGCCAGAACCATTCATATATTTCCTGCCTCAGAGCAGCCATCTTGGTGGGTAGGAAATGAAACATGGAGACATTGCATGACATTATGTAATCTTTCAGTATGTAAGAATATACTTAGTACACATAAGACTCCCATGCTGCATTTATAGCACATAGATGTAATTTGTTTTATTTCTTTTACACTATCCAGTTAAAAATAGGACATGTGTGGTTTCTGTGTTGGTGGATGTATCAAATTCACTTGTGGTTTAAACTTCCTACCTTTTAAACTACATTTTACTACAAATTTCAGTGCAGCAATAAATCTGATAATGTCTGCAGAGTAAGCTCTGAATTCATTCTTTTGTATAAACAGCAGAATTGCATTTACATCTTGCTTTGAAATTAATGTATTCTATTTACATGTTGATTGGAAATTAATATATTCTGTGACCATAAAGATCAGGCAACATAATGTCATGCTTTTACTTATGCTACATCCTCAAGATTAAGTGCCTTGAAGCAAAAAGTGCATGTTTGTCATTGACTAGATGTTTGCACATGTCCTAACATAATGAGGCTTCAACTTACTTGGCACACCTACACACCACCTCAATATAAAGGTTAGTAAGAGTGGTGTTTCTGGCCTAGGTTTAACACTGGCCTCCTCAAAGGAGCTGGACAAGACTGTGGTACAAAGGCTGTAAAGAATATTGGCATGATTCAATGAGCTTATAGAAAGGAAAGAACATCCTTTCTGCCATCAAATGAGTGGCAAGCATTGGCTGTCAGCCAGCCAGAGCTGGCCACTTAAATCTCTAAAGAAAATGGGGAACACTCAGGAGAAACATCTGCAGGTTACCTGAAGTTTCTCAGGCTTCTTATACAAGTAATAAAAGGTGACAGCTCATAAAGGGCTTTCCAGGAGTGAAGCATACAGGCATGTGGAATCAACTCATTCACTTTTACAGTTAGTTCTTCTATAGAACATGCTTTTGCCCTCTAGATACTCCCAAATAAAGGCTTTCAACATTCTCTTTCCAGAAGCTAAGCCTACTTCACAGTGTGGAATTGATTCCAAAGGCATACCTGTATTAGTGGAAATGGCTTCTGTAGCATAAAAAAAACACCACAGCAAGTCTGGAAGACATCTATACCTGCAAGATGGTTAGAAAGGCTGGACAAGCACAGCACTGAGGCCTATTTAGGCTGCAAGCAGAAGGTAAATAGGTCAGCTAACCAATAAAAAGAAGAAAAGTTTATCTGCCCCTGATGCACTATTGAAAGTTCAATGTCCAGTAATTTTAAGAGCCCTGACTGCCCAAACAGGAAACTCTTTCTGGTAAGTGAATATGCTTAGAACCAAGTCCAGGATGACTGGAAAACACCCACTTCCTTCATGATTAAACAAAACTAATTACTGGTTACCACAAATAAATTACACCATCTTTGAGACAGCTATGGGTTTGATTTAAAAGGGCTTGCTAAGGTGCTACTAGGAGACAGAGGCTCAAACCTTTAGACTTCCTTAGAAAGTTAAAATGGAGTTCATGGACATCACATAGGCAATGGAAGCAAAATAGGCTCTTTGTATGATGTGAGGTCTACAACTATAATAAAAGATGTACTCTGTTTCAAAAAGATCTAGCAAAAAAGACCTTCCATGCTAACTGGGCTTTCCAAAACACCTAAGACTTGCAATGACTTTTCCTTTCTTTTTTCTTGTTGTTTTCCTTGTTCCTTTCATTCACCAAGATTAGGACAACTTCCAGAAGAGATGTATGACTGTATTTTTCATCTGCACTGAAGTGACAGTATGATACATATGTTCTTCCTTGTCTTACTTACCATCTGACATGCACTCAGTTCTTTCAGTCACATAATAGCTCAGTTCCAGTGTCTGCTCCAGGACAGATGGTCCTCTGGGATTATCATTTATGTCCTTTATGCACTAAAAGCCTAAAAAAGTAAGGGGGGGAAAAAAAATCTGAGCATTAACACTATCAGATCTTCAAGATTCATTCAGGGTTTTTACAAATTATTTTCCTTGAAAGAAATTCTAAAAGACCACAATGTGATGTTCACCCATAAAGGAAGTACCAAGCCACTCGTCTGAGGGGTACAACACGGAAATGAGATGACAAACATTCCTGTGTTGTTACTGATCCACTTGCTTTTGCTTATTGCCTGCATTCAGGAACTGACATCTACCTGAAGCCTTCTGGATGCCTTAGGAGTCATCTGCTCCATATGGAAAATACCACCTGCTGAAATCATAATGGCCAGTTTCAATATAATCACAGAGTGCTTCAAGGTCTGCCAGCACAGGACAGAAACTCTTACTATTTATTTGTGAAGGACTGCTGAATGTGTCAGACCTACCCACACAGTGGGGCTGAGTACAGAATTTGGAAACAGACAGTCTATCACAGCCTCCTCCAAGACTGTGTCCCACACGTCAGTGGAGCATAGCAAAAATATGGCTCAAGAGGGTCATGAGAGCATGCAGAAAGAAATTCACCTCTAACAAGCTGCAAGGACTTTTTCCTTCTTTCCAAGTTCTGCTGAGGGAGGGGGCAGAGATGAATTCTTTGTACAGATTATGACATACTCTGCCTTCAAGGCTTATGATTTGTCATCTACCTCTAAAGCACCTTGCATTGTGAACATCAGGCCAGTTCATTCAGTGTCTCATCCGAAGCCCACAGAAATCAATACAACTCTTTCTATGATACTAACACACTTTGAAGCACAAACCCAACCAAGATGTCTCCTGAAAAACAAGAGTATAATGGACTAAATCCTGAAAGAGCCCTCTCTTACAGAGATCCTCCTGTTGAAATCAGTGTTTGTTGTGTTAGAAACTGATCTTTCCAGTTCTGAAACAGGCTACTAAATCAATGACCACCTAGATAGCCAGACTTCACCTCTGAGGTGACCACTGCATATAGACAAGCACATTTGGATGTTGGAAGCAAAATGTATTTAAAAGCAAATCACATTCTTAGAAGACACCAGGATACAACAAGACAGCAGCCAGGTAAAAGCCTGAGTCCCATGTGAGGCACCCCTCAAAAATCCCCACAGATATGGCACATTTCAGCATTTAGCAGTCCTCTGCTACCCAGGACAAGAGACTGCCAGATTAAAGGAGAAAATCTGCTGTAAAGGTCTTTCACTTGTAATGAAAGCACATTATGGAGGAACTAGGCAGGTCCAAGGATAAGAAGTACTGTCTATGCACAGAGTGTGCATCAAAACACAATCCAGAAGTTGTTCTTCATGCTTATGTCTGATTTTTCTAGGTTTAAGAAGTTATTTACGCTTTTATAGCCACTTAGAAACACCTCTCTTCCCTCCCTTGCAGGAAGAGATGACAACTAATTATTTCCAGCTAGATGGTTTTATTAAGTTTGTTTCCTCATGTGTTTTCTTCAGTCAAAGCTCAAACACAGAAAAGATGTCTTGCAGGCGAGTCCCAAGTGGAGCCAAAGAGAAAAAAAATGAATCGGTGCCTCTTGACACACTACTGAAGGCCAAATTATATCCTTAAACTACACCAAGTGATCTAATAAAAGCTGCTGTTCCTCTCCATACATCTCTCCTCTTGCTACCACATCTTGACACAAAGTGCCTGGGCTTCAGTATATGAAGTTATTACTTCTGTTAAGTGGCAGTGTAATTAACTTTCCATGCTCTCCATCCGATGCAAACAGAAGCCAAGATTGCCAAAATGCAAGCAAAAATTGCTCGGTGCTTTCACTAAAGCAGACTAAGATGATGTACAGATAGTTCCTGTGGTTCAGCTGACACAAGGTAACTTGATCACACATCTTAGTTTTTAACGTGAAACCGTCTGCAATAACAAATGCTTTCTTTGACCTTCCTGAATACAGTCCACCACAATATTCAAATGCTGGTATAGAAGTGTTTTCTTTACACACAATGCTGTGCAAGAAACTTGGCACCATGATGTTTCCAAAGGGGTCAAATGAATAAGAACTAATGCTGAAGCTGTAGGCAAAGGCCTGTATCTCACAAGCCCTTGCAGCTTCAAGAAAGGAGGAGTTAACTTGTCTTAAGCTATACACAACTTCTGCAGTCTCTTTCAGTACAGGTGCCTTGGTACACTCCATACTTTGTCTCTTCCTCCACACTGCCTCTAAACTCTAGCATTCCTCCTCTGCTTCCTCTTGCTCCCACCATGTAACTTCAGGACAAGTGCATTTTTAAACTACTGAAGGCAATAAAGCCATCTACTGCCTCACACACACACCATCCATCCTCTGGCTCTCTAACAGCATGCCAAAGACCAGAAGGAAATACCACTAAAGCAAGGACAGTTAGGAATCACTCCTGTCTCTGAAAATGCACATAGCCTTATTCCCAACTACCTTACACCTTGCAGCTAGTGTCAAAGCAAAACAAATATGAGAACACTTTTGCACCTACTTTATACTGACATAGAAGTAGCATGCTGCCACGTGCCCATGACTGAGGAAAGCCTTGAAGGCAGAGTAGTTTTACAGAAAACCAGTCACCTTAAACAAAGGCAATACACCTGCAGGATCTTGCTTCCACAAGTCGTGTGCTGTTCCTTACCCTGACGCGAGCAGCTAAAACCAGTCACAGGAGCACTTATTCATGCGCATAAGTGCCAGCAAAATCAGGCTCTGCGTTAAGGGAAGATGTTAGCACTTCATTTTGCTCTGCGGGAAACCTCTAAAGGTTGTGTCACAGAGGACTGATAAGCAATTGCAAAACTTCTGCTAGCGAGTAGTCAGCAGCACATTCAGCCGACTTCCTGGAAGCAAGAGGGACTCTCTCTTGCGCTCTTTCTGAGCAAAGCCCCACGTTTTTAAGCTGCGAGTTAATTTTGCTGAAAACACTGGCATAGTCTGCCCAGATACAAGTAAAAAGTGTGTGTACCATTATCTGGATATATAGCTGGGCACTGACAGCAGCAAGGGAGGTTAATGTGCAGGAGCATCACCACAGAACAGTAATCCAGAGAGCAGAACACAAAACTGTAAAATGTTCTATTGCTGCTGTCCACTCTTTCCCTAGGAAAGGCCTAGAATCTAGTCCAAAGAACACGTAATTCAGGCAATTTGTAGCAATTTTGTGTTATATGATGTTCCCTCCATCTACAACCCCCAAATCAGAAAAGTATTTGCCTGAAAACAGACTACAGAAAGCCACATGCTCTCCTTTTGTCCTCATGTTCCCTTTTCTCCATCTTAAAGGCAGACAAATCTGAAGACAGGGCCAAGTCTCCTGGGGCAGAGGAACAGAAACATGTTATTAAACCAAAGCGTGCATGTAAGTGTTTGTGTCTTGGGATCTGAAACTCAAGTTTAATTAACTAGCTGAGTGGAAAGCACAGTTTATATAATGCAGACTATGTGTGGACTCTCACTCCAGTCATTCACACCACCTTTTGTAACTGCTAGTCCACACAATGGACATTTTTGCTGGTAAAAATAAAAGCAGCTGGATCTAGATGCCAACTTTCAGGACGCTCGAGAAAGAAGCACCAGATGTTTATAACAGAGGAAACAAAGGCAAACCTGTATTAAGCAGGCTACTAAGTAGTTCTGTAAGGGAAACATGGCTTCATTGCTTCTTGAAATCTTAGAAAACAGTTTGTCAACAGATAAAAAGTTATTAAGTGCTAGAAGGATACTGACAGATGATGCTATAGTCAATGAGAGAGGCCTGAAAAGAGACAGAAGACCTCTGCCTTTCCCTACCTGCACTCTGGAAGCCTGCGTTATAAAACACTGCATGCTTATGATTCAAGCCAGTGAAAGTGTGATAAATTTGGACAAATTTTATCTCTGGAAACAACCAAAGTCCCAACAACCACTGAATACTTGATCATCTGGTTGTCAGGCCACAGAATTGTAACTTGGTGGGTTTGGATTCTGTCTTTAGTTTCCAGTGTCTCCATTTAAGATTCAGCTCAAGAGACTTTCTCTCATTCTGTGTTTTTGGAGTTCTCAGCTCAGTAGGTCCTTAATATTTCTTGAAGAATTTAAGTAAGACTACTATCCAAACATCAACACTTCAGGTTAGCTTCATGTTGCATTTATGATGACTTAACCTTCTGCTGCTGCAGAAAGAGGCGTTTGCTTCATCCTCTTCACTCTACTGCATACCCATCTATCTTCTCTACCTAGGCAGCAAGAAGGCTGCTGCTTCAGCTTGAAGAACTGATAGAAAACTAATTAGTTTGAGGGGTGGATTAGTCATCATTGGAGGAGTAAAAAGGGGACCATCTTCAGCAAAAGCTCACTGCTAGATAAAATGCAAAGTTGAACTGCACTCTGCTTGCAGGGATTTACAGAACTTCCCTGGCTGTTCAGTTCAGCAGTACTTGCAGGTGTGTTTTAGAACTCTGGCTAAGCAAGCATCAAACGGGACTCAAATCCTGTGTTACAGCAGACTAGGCTTGGTGAAAACTTCACACCAAGTTAATCAAAGAAGAGAGATCAAGCCCCCAGCAACATTCTCCCTGGAAAGAACAAAAGGGTTTTCCCAGCCATTACAAAAGGGCAAACTCAGGTAATGACAGATGCTATGTGCATGGCTACCCTAGTGCCATTTCTAGCAGTCACTGGAAATTCAGCTGTCAGCCAGTAGTTTAAAAAAAACTTGGCTGCATATTAAAACCATGACCAATATTGTTTTCTGTGCACAGGGATAAACATCCTGCTCAAGGATCTGAACTCAAATTTAAAAACAAAATCAAACATTAAGGATAAAAAGCACTCAGTATGGTTCTGAGACACGTATGTGGCTGCACTGCATATTCCCTGCCTACACTGACAGTGTGGGAGCTCTGTTAGTCATCTAATGCGCATATTTGCTTGGCATAATGCCTTTACTTTCTCATGCAGGCAAGAAAGATTATCTCTGCTTTATTTTGTATTCTTCCATCTTCATTGCATGTTCACAGACAGTATGACCAACTCAAGCTACAAGCTGTTAGGAGACAGATCAGTTCCAAGTGAAGCCCAAGGAGCAGAAGTTTAAGTACACCTGTAAAGACAAGGGCGACTTTTAGATTCACGTGCTTAGACTTTTCTTGTGAGACCTGAGAAAAGGTTTAAGGACCTTTTATTGAATAGAAGCCTAATTTAGTTTCTTTCAACCCCAACACAGATCGTTTCACTATCTTCAAAGGGCATTACAGGTTCTCAGCTGGCTTGCTTTGACTTCTCTACCTCCATTCTGGAAGAAGCCAGAGCAGAACCTGAATTTAATTTTCAAGTCAGGTTGTCACCAGAGCTCCTTACCCAGACTACAGCAGGATCACATGAATCCCATCCCAGTTTCAAACACACACAAGAAAGGTGTGTCAGTGCTGCTGATGATTTGTAAAGAGGAAAGGAACAAGGCAGATTTCCAGGGTGCCTCAATGTTGTCAGAGCTTGAAGGAATCGCTTTGTCCAGTTTTCCACCTAATGGCCCCAGATGCTGCAAATTAGTATTTTACTGTGTAACAAGTTGCTTTGTACAGAATTAAGATAGCACAAATTCAATTGCTTTCTGACACACAAGGCAAGAAATGTCTTGAGGGGAGGTAGTGTCTCAGCGGAGAACCCACTTAACACTGACTACTGCATTTATGTCAAGGACAAGTCTCCACTACGGAAACCGGCAAGGCCAACCTTCAAGGGCAGTCTGGGACTACCCTGTTGGATCTCTCCTAACCCCTTCCTTATTTTAAATGCCTTCAGCAACATGGGCTGCCACATCTCTGCTGGTCTTGCCCCAGATGTGCACAAACTTGGATTACTGAGGAGCAGGGCTTTGGGGTAATACCTGCTGACTGCGCTCACTGTATTATAGCTAGCTGAAGAGAACAGCTTTTGACAAGCAGGAATTCAGAGGAGGTAAGATCTGGTCTGATCTAGAGGAGCTCCATGTCTTTAAATTCTGTGATGGTAAGACAAAAGAAATATGTGGGAAGAATCCACAATAACCATCTCAAGTTAATTAGCAATTAATTTAGTGAGCTACTGAAGTCTAGCAAAGACGAATCCTGGGAGATTCTGGTCACAGTTACCCTGATGTAAAGCTAGATTAACTCCTAGCGAGAACATCAATCTCCATGACAGTTACTTCAAATTTACTCCCAGCTACTCTGAATTTGTGCACTTGTTTTCACAGCCGTGTGGGAGATCTGTCTCAACACAAATCAGTTCTGCTCTCCTGCAGATTCTGCAAGGTACACAGAGTTACATTCCTGTAAAAATCCAGCCTCAGTGAAACAGGGAAATTAAATTCTCCGCTCTGATGAAACCTAAGCCTCCCACATAACAGACAAAAACCCCGCTGCAGAGCCAGCCACTACAAGTGGTCACAATATTCTCCTCAGCTCAATCTCCAGGCAGCAAGGATAATTCCTTCCCACAGGCTTTCATGACACACAACAACAAGCATTAAAATTACTACATTCTTCTGCCTAGAACTCTTACACCAGATCTGCAGAGTGCACAGTGTTGAGCCCAGACTCACAGCTCTACGACAATCCATGGAAGTCTCTCAAGGTCATCTAAGAGGGTAAACAGAGAATAAACACCTTCTAGTCACTAGCACTGCCCCATGTGATATACACTGCAGCTGCATCAAAGAAATTTGATACGAAAAAGGAGTTATTGTCCTGCCACACAGTCCTTCACCCTTATGTCTACTCATGTCTGCACAGCCATCACTTCCTTCTCCCTCTACCCCTTAAACTGCTGGATTCAAATTATATAATGTCCCTTTCCACCCACATGAACCCTAATCTGAGCAGTGCAGCACTACTCATGATATTCTAAGCTGATTCAGGTAAGGAAATGGTTGCATGCTTCTGTGGGAGCCAGAGAACAGGTCATAAGTAACAAAGAGCAAAAATGAATCACAGGCAATGCACAAATGCAAGTGCTGTAACTCTGAATTCAACACATGTCCAGACAGCTTGTTAAGTGGTTTGTGGAAACGCTTGAGCCACTTTTGCTAGATGGTTTAAGTTCATGTTAGGAACTTGCATCAAACTCATTCTCTTGGGGACTTTTTAAGCAAAATACAAATCTCTCCAGATCAGCCTATCACCACAGATCCTAACTGCCTCATCTACTTTCCTACTTTGCAGGAGCTGGCCATCTGAAGGCACACAGAATCTGCTTGCTATTCCTTTGTTTCATGCTGAAAGAGGTGTTGACAGTGTTACTCAGGATGATCCAGCAAGCTCAGAGCAGTCTTTACACATTCATAAGGATGTTTCTGGGCTCTATTTAATTTTGGAATATTTTTTTCCCAGCTCTCATGTGCATTAGTGCTCTGAAGATTGTTTTACTGTTAACTATTACTGTGGATTCATGACCTCTCAGCATTCAACCTCCATCAAAGCAGCCTGATCAGCTGATGAACAAGCATCACACTAGCAAAACATATGGCATGAGATGAGGTGGCCAAAATGCTCATGGTTCATAGCATTCATAGAGCTTAAGCAGTGCTAAGTCAAGGGTGGCACACTTTGCAAGGTAGTATGTAACAACAAAATAAATGCTGACCTTTATAAAAGATGACATTTTAGCTAAGCAATTATACACCAAAGAATTTCTTCTACATAGGCCAATTAGACCTCTCCAAAACTATTCAACTTTTATTAACTTGCCCACAGATACAAGTTATGTCACAGTAGGAGGAGTACTTTAAGATTGCTACTCCAGAATCAATATCTACACGAAGTCAAGGAAGTTACTGCACTGTTATATGGATAACCTGTAACTAGCACACAGTATTGTAGCATCCCACAAATAAAAACAACTCAGAAATAAAGCTAGAATTACACAAATCTCAGGTGCCTTTTCCAAGCTGAGCTTCACCAACAGGTGAGATAGGAATTCAGCTGGTTGCTGAGGGCTGGGTATGAATATCCTGCTTAATTTCTAGAAGATTAACTAGACACCAAACATTCTGTTTTTCTACTCTTTCTCTAGGATCTCCCCAGCTCCTGCTTAAGGTGCAGCATGAAAGTAAACTGAAGTAAAACAGAATCTCTCACATCATCAGAATTGCTTTGTAGATGTACTGAAGACAAAGTGGATGCCAGTTTGAAAACTGCCATTAAATTTCCAGGAATCTAATCCACTAAGGAGTGTACTGCACCCTAGAGAGTCCTTAATGAATAGTGTCACATTTGCAACAGGCCAGTTAAGGCTGTGTCAGCATTTATACCATAAATCCCTAAATCTATGTTAGCAAACCTAGCCTGAAACTCACTGAGACATGATATACAGCATTCATGTCCACAAAGAGACTCTAGGAGGGAGGTGGAGAGAAAGTGTTAGTATTGGTGTAGATCTGATTTCTCATTTTCATTTGAAAACACACTCCCCAAAAAAGCAAGAAAAGGAACAAGCAGACATAATTCAATTTCCAAAAGCAGAGAAGGTAGTAAATGCCCTTGACTCTGATCTCAGTGGGACACATGGATGGTCAGCATCCCCCCAAAGAATGAGAGATTACTGTTGTCCAAATACTTGTTTATGTCAATGAGTGTCTGGATCACAGTCTGTCTGCATGTCTTGTCATTTTTGGTTAAAAATAAGGATTGTAAGATCAAAATAAAGCTAGTAAGGGCCTTCAGTACCAAATGGAGTATCATCTGCTGACTGCTTCCATCCTTCATTGTCCTGAGGTCCAGGCACTGGTGCCCCTATTCTGTATCATTGACAGAGGTGCATATGTGCCCAAGAACAGCCTTCAGAGTGTCTCAGACCTTGACTCCAAGTAAGTTTGTCCCAGCTGTGAACCCCAGCCAAATACCAGTGGGGCATGTGAGGATCCCCCTTTTATCCTTCCCCAATGTGTGTACAGGCAACAACAAAATGGTGTCAGAGCCTGAGAGCCATGCCATGGCCTCCTTTGTTTGGGCTTTGCTGGTTTGGTACTGATAACTAGCCCTTGAAAGCACCTACCTTTGGAAAAACCAGTGTGCTGCTTCTGGAGTCCAGAGCTGTAGCTCAAAAGGCAGTGACAGTCTGCTATGACTTTTCTTACAGAGGAAGCTGAGTGTAACAACTTAGGTCAACAACTCAGGAGCTCCCCAGCCTGAGATAAGGCATCCCATATTAAGACAGTATTGACTGATTTGCATCAGCTACAAAAAGGCCATATGTACATGAAATATGACCACCCTTAACATACTCAGATTTCAATGACTTATCCATTCACAACATTAAGACCCTGTAAATCAACAATCAAGGCACTCATCCTGACTGCAAACTGCACATTAGAAAGCATACTGTCACTCAGAACTTGCTTGTCACACAATTCTAGCCCCCCAACACACACCATGGTGAGACTGACCTCCTTTCATAATTCCTCCCTTCCTCAAAACAAGCTGAGTTTACTAGCATGGTAACTTGATCTTAGGAAGGATTTGATCAGAGAGCAGACAATGCTCCAGAAAGAGAAGAGTTTTCTTATTTCTACCATTGTACCAAACAGCATCTTCCTGTTTACTAAATAGCTGCCTTCTCAGGTTAAATTGCCCCATTGATCTTGGGGTGCCACATGTCACTGAAGGGAGCAGTTATCCCAAAAGGATGAATGCAGCACCTCAAACCATCCATGCATCACTGCTGTACCCATTTAGCCTACTGCTGCCATGGCCTTAAAAATTAATGAGTTCTCTGGGGAGTACACATACATAATGCTCAAAGCAAAAGAAGCTGCTGCCAATACTGGCTTTTTCTCTCCCTAGACACCACTTCAAGTCAAAACAGAGTAACAGCTTTTGCCCCTCATAAGAGCATCAGGATCCTTTCAGACAGAAAATATACCTCTGCTTGCGTGGACAGGCTTGGAGATTTCACAACCCATAAGCCATTACCACACAGTCTGATCTTGTTCCCTCCACCATCTGAGAAGTTTCTGCCATCAAATTCAACACAAGAAGGAATGAGAAGTTACCTCAAAATGAAGCTTAAAGTTATCCTGGTCCAAGTTTTGTGAGGATGCTAAACCCTTGCTTAGAAATAGCGACCTGCATAGAGCTGAAGGGGCTGCTTAGTTTCTTCAGTCCTAGCAATGATTTGGTTTCTCCCTTCTCCTTTCTGTGCAGCACTTAACAACACACCCACAGATATGCTATGACATATACACAGAAAACACAGGTCAGCACAGTCATCTATGTAAGGTCCCTTCTTTAAGGGACTATCTCATGCAAAGGGGGAACATCAGCAGATGGGACTCTGCTTCTGCCTGATATTCTTTAAATGTGAATGCCTGGTGGGTGCAGAGAGGGACAGGAACAATTATTCTCTCACTCTTTCCAGACACTGCTTTTAACAGCATCTCTGTGCACAGAAGATGCAAAAGAGAAACCACTTCTTTTGCATTCCAGTCCCCTTGCTTCCTCCAAAAACACTCTCCACATCAACCAGTGTCACTGAGAAATAGTGTGCCAGGTTTAGAAACCTCCAAACAAAATGGGTTAAGCAGTCAGTTATCATCAATTAGCAGCTCTAAAATGAACAATAAGAGATTACCACAGCAAAGGAGCTTTAAAAATTTGCACTGAGCTAAGATCTTAGGCCAGCTCTTGAACAACAGGGGGAAAAAAACAACAACAGGGGGAAAAAAACAACAACAGCTTCTCTAGGACAAAGGACCAGTATCGTGTGAATCACTATGCAAAGCTTTATCTAACTTGACATGTTAGCAGAATCTAAGATTCCTGCTCACCTCTCTCACTGGTAACTTATAAAGCATCAGCTCCTAAAATCATGCAGCAACCAAAGAGGACAGTTGGCAATCACAAGCAGGTAGACACAGTATTTTAGGAAATGGCCTAGAAACAGCTGGCTGGATTAATGTGGCATTTTCCAGGGCCCAAAACTGGTTTCAAGATGGCATTTCCAAATACCCACTGTGTCCTCAGAATTGGAGAGCATGATGTCCATAGCAATCATTTGCAAAAGAGAGAGGAAAAAAATCTGAAGCAAATGATTCTTTTATGTATCCTGTAATGGTGGCTGTCAGCTCATTTCAGTCCAAGATAAAGTCCCTCACAAAAAAGGATTCCTGAGCTTCTGGGGAAAAGCTGATTCTTTCATACTTGGACAACATCAAGCAGAAGCTGCTAATCTGAGAGGATGTAGTGGACAAAGAGGGCAGTTTGCACTTCCTTAGTTTGAAGCCTTTGTGGCAGAAGGTTACTCAGCTCTTTGTGAGAGAAATAGAGAGTTATACATAGCTAGAAGAGATGACACTTGGGCTGGGAGAGGTGACAGACGTGGGAAGGATGAGAGCCATGCACAGAACAGCAGGGAATGGTATGAGCTATAAAAATTAGGGAAGAAATGCTTGCAAACACAGATAGAAAACTCTGTATTCCAAACTGGAATAAACATCCAGTTTCAAGGACAGTAAATCAGCTCAGAGATCTGCTCTCGATTTCTTCTTCTGTTCAGTATCAACAACCAAGGGAGTAAGTGGGATGCCTTAATATATTCCCAAATGACAGCAGCCACTACTCCAGATAGCTTTGGACTGCCTTCTCTTCCCAGAATAATCAGCAATTTCATAGCCACAGCTTTACAAATCCCCAGCCACCAGATAAATGCCAGTAGGATATGACAGAACACAGTAAAGCCAGGTACAGTGCTAGCAGACCCTGACTTCTAAGCAAGCCTGCCAAGCAGAAGGGAATCTTTTTCTGAATCCTGGGTACAGAGATCATAGCCTCCTCTCTCCTAACACAGGAACTAGCACCTTGCCTGAATCAGTGTCTACCACTGGCACCATTTTGGAAGTTAAAACGTCTTTATGTAACAATAAAGTCATGTCCAGGACTAATACAAAGCACTAGTCCTCAGTTTAATCTTGTACAAGCCAATATAATGTTGTCTAAACCATTCAAGGATAACAGACTGAAAACTGATGTTCCAAGATGCACAGAATACATTGCAGATAAAACATATTGTTATTTAATTGCTGGTCCTCTCATTAGCTAGCATCACTGTAAAACTTCAGGGCACTGATTCTCCATTTGGGATCTGCTGCCCACTGGCAATATGCAGAACTGCAGTAAAGAGGCAAAACTATATTAAGCAGCAAGATCTATAGCGTGTCTGGTCAGGAGTTTGAGGGGCTAGAGTGCCAGAGAGTGCACATGAAATTTGCAGGGGCAAAGACAATGGTGCCTCCTAAAAAATTCAGGAGCTATAACGTTGTACATGATGCTTAAAGCTCAGAAGAGAGGGAGGATAAGAACAAATGGCAGTGCCTGTTTTAGGGGGGAAAAAAATAATCTATAATTAAGAAACCAGTGATGCTGTAAAGCATGGAGAACATTACATATGCTTGCAGTAATTTACCACAAAGAAGAGAGTACTTGAGGGTCTGAAAAAAAATGGTTTAAGGCAATAAATAACAGGCTACACACACACAGCATTTGGGCACTCAACTGCTTATGTCAGTGCAAGTCAGGCCTCATAAAAGTATGCAAGAAGTCCCCCTCCAATTTCAAAGCAAATGTTAACTGTTTTAATTACGTGGCCATTTTAAACGGGCTCTGAAGTGCAGAAGCAGTCACCAGCAGAATAAAATAGCCATTACATGCTTTTTAGTCACAGGATTTGTTACAATAATTCACAAAGCTCCCAGCAGTTTCATAACAAAGTAGTCACATCTGCAGTTTCACAGAAACGATCATATCTGTGCCAAGGTTTCCTCTCACAAATGTTTGCAGGCGCCGATTTCCATGTTTAGAAGAGGACTGAAATAAGACAGCTCCTTAAATTATTCCACCTCTCTGGCTTGCTGTTTTCAAACTTAAGGAGTAAATGCTTTGGTCAGTGTAATGGAATGGTGGCAGTGATCTGTACTGGCAAGGGAGGCTCTGTTCCTTAAGGAGACAGCTACAGCCCAGCCCCAGGCTGGTAAGAAGCACTGTTACTGAGACTGAAAACGAGGGAACAGATGCTGTTGGAGTACCAAATGGAAGATGTTGTGCAAAAGGAAATAAACAAATCTAGTCATACTCAACAAGTCAAGGTACAGAAAGAAACAGCAAGTCTCTGCTCCTGAAAGTATATAGGGCTGGCTGTACAGAAATCATCATGGAAAAAAATGTACTGGCTGATGAATTGAAATAGATTCCCTTTCCCAGAATCTCTGGATGATGCTAGAAAACACATTAAGCCTGTTTACCTGTATTGAAAAGAACCAAACAACAACAAAACCCCCAAAGCACAAGCAAAAACTCCCACAAATACCACCACTAGCCCCCCACCCCAAACAGGCAACTGTAATTCAGTGAACTCAGTAAATTGAAAAGTGGTATCCAAGGGAATGCTTCAAACAACATCTCTAGCAAATAAATACTCTCTCCGGGAGGCTGAATCGAGATCCCTAACTTGCTTCTAACTGTCCTAACCTGAATCTTACAAGAGTGGAGAAAAGGGAAATCCCAAGCTCATAAGGATTCATGTTTTTGAATCCTGCTTTCCAAGACAATCCAAACCTTGTTATACTCCAGTGGAGCCTTCCCATTATTTCACATTCATAAAATTAGCACTTCCACCCAAAAATGCCTGCAATGCTCTTGGTTGCTAAAAATCTGCCACTGAAAGAGCAGGAAGAGAAAGCAGGTAGTAAATGAACTGACCTGCTTTTACAGACTGCAAGGCATCCATTATGAAAATAGTTATTATTTATAGCACCTGAGAGACACAGTCCAGCACAAGCATTCCCAATGTGCAGAATTCTAAGCTTTTTCTTCAGTAACTTTGATTATTCAATGATATCTCAAAAAGCTCTGTATTGTTACAAAATGCCAGAATTTGTATTTCCTAATAAACACTAAGATACCATTAGAGGCTCATGATACTGCTGGTGTTACAAACACAGTATGTTCTCCCACTGAAGGGGAGTAGTAACTATTTGCAGGGAAAAAGGGAAATATTTGTCTGCCAGGGTAGAAACTATGAGGATTAATACTTTCTGGGGTGTGGAACTAGGGAAAAACTGAGATACCTCATTTTGCAAGTGAGGTATACATTTGTCCAAATGGATTAATCATCTAAATTCATCTAAGCTGCACTTGCTAAGAGGCGAGATCAGTGGAGAATTAAACTATACATTAAATGGTAACATATGGAGTAAGATAGTTTTGATAAGGAAAAAAGGCTGTGTACAAACTTAGTAAATACAAACAATCCTGTAAGCTTTGAGTCTTTAAGGATGTGAAATTTTCAAGGCTCTGCTTTCTAAGAAGGTCAGAAACAATGCAGGTCATAAAAATTAAATCTGAAAGGAAGAGATTAAATAACTGCAAGTAATAAAACCACTCCAAATCATATGTCCCAAATAAAAGTATTATTTTCTAAAGTATTCCCCATTTAAATTGCAGTTGCCTTACAAATTCACTACACATTTTAACTTGCAGGCCAACAATGAATTTGGTGTAATACCTTGTTGAGTCTCGTTTTCAAGGTTTTCACAGGCTGATGTAGTCCCACACTGCAAATGCTCCACTGCTTGGGAGCTGGACATGAAAACTCAACTTACAACTCATATATTATACAGCAAATCTAAAACACTTGCTGATTGTTATCAGAAAAGGTACAAATCATTTGCTACTTTTTTTGGGTGTGTTTGTTTTAAAGCAGGTAATTTGTCATGCCTCTACTGCTTTTCATGCACCAACAGCTCCCACTGTCCACGTCTGCTCCTCTGCCTCTTTGCACTTTATTGCCTCAAGTTTACAATCCTATTCTTGCACCAGTTTTCCAGCATCTAATTCTTAATGACACGAAATGCAATTCCCTTCATCTGTACCCCTTGCATATAGGTACAGCTGCAGACACACAGAACTCGCAGGATCTAAGGAGACTGTGATTTGTAGGTGGAACTCTGATTCTGGTAAACATGCATTTCAAGAAGCATCAAATGTCAGCGAGTCACTTCTCTGCTCACTAGTAATACCAGATGCACTGTTACCTGAATAAACAGCTGCAACTGTAAATAGAAAGCATTCTTCTAAATGTAAAGTATTCTGCTCACTGTGTAGGCACAGAACAAAGGAGTGGCCTTCATTTCTCACACTGGGTTTACAGATAAAAATATGTACCTTTACCCAAGCACATGAACTTCGAGGCTCTTTGTGCTTTTGTCATGCATTGCTATTTGGGCTCCTCTTGCTGTTTTATTCTCCTTTGTGTTTAGATGCAATCCTTGAGCACAAGCCCTATGTGGAGAGGCTGAGGGAGCTGGGATTGTTAAGCCTGGAGAAGAGGAGGCTCAGGGGAGACCTTCTTGCTGTCTACAACTACCTGAAGGGAGGTTGTAGCCAGTAGGGAGTTGGTCTCTTCTCTCAAGAAACCAGCACCAGAACAAGAGAACACAGTCTCAAGCTGCACCAGAGGAAGTTCAGGCTGGAAGTGAGGAGAAAGTTCTTCACAGAAAGAGTCGTTCGCCATTGGAATGTGCTGCCCAGGGAGGTGGTGGAGTCACCATCCCTGGAGGTGTTCAAGAGGGGATTGGACGTGGCACTTGGTGCCACAGTTTAGTCATGAGGTCTGTGGTGACAGGTTGGACTTGAGGATCTTTGAGGTCTCTTCCAACCTTGGTGATTCTGTGAATAGGAATTTAGCTCCACGTGTCTGTCCATACAGGGCTACCAATCAGAGCAGCTGTTCTGAGTGTTTAGACATATACATTCCCCTGTTCACAGTCTGCTTCTGTAAGAGGTGGAAAATAAGCTTGGTACACTAATGTTAGCAAATTTCCATATGTAAATTAGCTCTCTGTTTCCCAATTAAATACATCCATCTCCTGCCTCTCTCAGAGTCACATAGGAAGGAAAGACAGGATCTGAGTACTGCCTGCTTACAAATAGAAACATACTTTGCAAGTTTAAATGCTTTCTGCATTTAGTGTTCCTTACAAGAACTGAATAATGAAGGTGAAGAGAAATGGAAGTTGGAAATAGGATTCTTCCACTCTCTGAAATGGAAAAGCTAAGTCCACTGGTCTTGTGCACTAAAATATCCACTAATACTGATTGTATTGATTCTTCCCCCCCCCCAGGAGGAGTTATGCAATACATTGTGTTATTTTTGTATTTAATATTGGAGGTACAACCACGTAATTACATTTCAAGGCACAATACTCAGTGTTAGTGTCCTAGCCCCTGGCTTGTAACCTGTAGCCTACAGATATGAACCTATACTGCAAAAAGACTCAGTGATAAAAAAAGACTTTGAAAGGGTATGGACATCATCTGTATAAAATATTTTGCATGTCTCATGACATCAGTGATTTTCTAACCTTTGTCAGCTGCAGGTTTCAAACAGCCTTCTGCAAATGAGCTAGCATCTTTCAAACACAGCTTTCAAAATGGAGACTGCTTTAGAACCAGTAGGTTCAGTCATGCCATAAAGCTAACACCATCTCTTTCCTAGATTTCCTAGCAGTTCTAGAAACAAAGTAGTTCAGAAATGATGGATGCATACCTCAGGGTAAATAAATTATTTTTCATCTACTGTGGAGGGATTAAATTCACACTCACATACAGAGAAAACCTAGTTGCTCCATGGTCACATCCGTGTAAACAGAAACCAACACATCTGCACAAGTCCTGAAACCAGACCCAAACCCACTATTAAGTTTCTTCAGTGCAGTAAGTTCTTGTAAAGTCAAGGACATCTATTTCTCCTTCAGACTTACTATTTCTGAATTGGCACTACGGTGCCATCTTACGCTGTCACTGTCTGCCAGGAACTCTGGACCTCTATCCTCCATCAGCTTCTTTAAGGAACATTCTTATCTTGCACAGAACTGCTGTCTTCAGAATCCTGAGTGCTCATCAGCACTTTTAATGAAACATGATCTGTGGACAAATGAGCAGTAGAACAATTCTAGTGATATCAGAGTTATGATACTTGAAGGATTTAAAAAAGCAGTGTAATTAAGACTAGCTGTGTCAGAGCTTATGCAGTTTGATGAAGTGGTGTATGCACACAGACATCAGTTTGGATGGTGATGTGTTAGCTGTGTATGTAACAGTGGGGAAAAATT